>NC_091122.1:140051954-141251954 GCF_040183065.1 Periplaneta americana | reverse complement strand
TTCCAAAATCACAGCTCCGAGAAATCGCAATCTCTGACCAATATGTGATTCATAACCATCGTGACTGATGTACATACACAGCTCCAGAGTTCAGACAACTGCAAGTCAGAAGAAAACTTAAAGGGCAATATATGTGAGATCTAATTAACTATCAACTCACTCTAGAGGTTAACGAGGGCAACTCTTTGATACTGAAGCTATAATGACTCACCTTCGTGAACATTCTTCGAACATGTCGCAGTAACGCAGGTCAAAATGTATTTTGTTTTTAGTATACTCGCCCCAATAATCACTATTGTTGATATTAAGACATGGCAGCAGTATATCAATTCAATTTGCAGAAGAATGATAAACATAAACATATCTTGGCTCGTAAAGGGAAAACATTGAAATGTTTTGATTAAATTTAGTGCTAATTTATAGTTTATAATCCATATTGACAAAGGTGATTAAATTAGATGAATTTAACAATTTAACCCTCGTAACTGATTTCTGTAAACTCTCAATAATCAAATGTTATGAAATGTATGAAAAAGAAGAGTGATCATCAGTTAGAAGTAATGGTTTGCATCTCAAAATGAAGATTCATGTTCGGTACATTATGGGCTGTACCATGTCTTTTGATCATAATGTTCGAATTCTGTCCGACTTTGTTCCAATATAAATACCTTTGCAAAGAACAGTTATATTCCTTAGTTTTATAAAATGACCACAAACTGAAGATTAATGAACCCAGGCAAGCTGGGACTTGCAGCACAAAGAAACTTCTACATTACGACTAATGACATTACTGTTGAATGTGGCATGTATTGGCTGCCATCATCTTTAGTGAATGACTCTGTGAATGTCAGGATGTTACAACATTCGCAATCGTCAATAATCATCCGAACACAAAAATCGCACTGTGACAAAATCGCTATTATCTATCACAGGGATTTTTCCAGAGCTGTCACACCTCACCTCTACTGCCTCTATACTTCACTTTATGATCAATGCTTACCAAATTTAAGATCAAGAAAGCATGGGGCTGTACCTCCATACCCCTTCAAGTGTCTTCATGACATGTTTAGGCTACCCTTTACCTTTATAATATGAATTAACTTGTTTTTCAAGAGGAAAAAAGAGCTGATAAAAACTATGCATGTTAAGTACCTTAACTTCCTTCTCCACAGCATCAGAACTGAATTTTGCAATAATCACAGAGCCTGCAGTTCCAGCAACGACCAATGTTCCAGACATAGGACAAAGGGAAACTTTCTTTACAGCCAATCGAGGATCATCTGAATATGGGTCAAATGTTCCAACCTGTAATAAAAAAATATATTTATTTATTGCCATCAATTGCCTCAGGTAGTGGTTGCTCTCACATTTCCTGTATACAGTGTCGCCATCACCACCTTTGTGTACATTATCATAACTTAAAGTTCATAATTTGGTATGTATTACCAACTAACCTTTCTATCCTCTCATCTTGTTCAAATAATTTCTACTCTAGTCCCTATTCTCAGATTAACAATCATTAACTATGGCCAGATGCACCAACATTGTTTAAGTTTTAACAAATATTAACTGTCGACATAATGCCTGCTGAGTGACAAGTATGGTGCACTAACGATAATGATTGCTAAAAATTTGCTTAACAGCTGTAAACTCTAACTGGTGATTGATGGCCAATTAAGTTAGTTAACAATAGTTAATTATTTTGAAAGAGCACAAGATGGCAGAAATATTCGGTAATGACATTTTTGAAGATTAAATGCTGTATTTAGATTATCTAACTCGAAATGAAGACCAATGTGATTAAATAAAATTAGGACACCCAAAGAAACCTAAGAACAAAAAATGTAGAATTACTTTTGTTGTATCAGTTCCCTCATTATGCCTTGTTTCTATGATTTTATGGTTACTAATAAGATTAGAAAAAAAAAATTTTCTCTCTTTTTTGTCTGGACTGAAACCCGCCCTTAAAGACAAAAAGGTGTTTGAATTTTCCATTCACTTTCACATGTAGAATCATTACGAGTCCCTAAGCTTCTAATATTTATACACGCCTTTACGCCTTCCACTACATCACCAATTGGTGCGTAAATAAAATATTTTATTCTGAATTAATTTTATTGTTTATTAACACACACTTGTTCACTTTGACTTCAATATCTCTAGTTAAAGAATATGAATTCCTTTCCCTTTAAGAATGGCGAAGTTTGATTGGAATATCCTACTTCATACAGAGAGACAGCTACTACTGCTGCCAGCTTCGAGCACAACTTGCCTAACTTGCAACCTCTCCATTCATACAGTAGCTCCATATAAGGAAACTCAGCTGATCAGTGAACATAACCTATCTTTTCCGTAAAATGAGATTTCAATGTATACGAAAATGTGTTTTTACTTGAAACTGTAATGTAATATTTAATGTAGCCAATTACATTATTTTCACGTTACAAATAATTAAAGTATTATTAGATGTTTGAAAAAATGTAATTATTATGAATTGTATTTCTATAAAAGATAGACTTATGTAGCATATAAATACTCTAGGGAAGTTTAAGACAAGAATCATTATATATTGCAAATCATTCCACATCATTTTAGTGAGTAATCAAACTTAATATTTGTTACAGAAACTACATCTTTGTATTTACATAAAATCTCTACCAACTATTTCCACTTCATATTTCGCAAAATTTGCAGTTCTAAGTTTTTTAATTGGCCCCATTTTAACAATATCAAAGCTTTCATATTGCGAACCAAATAATCGACAAATGGAATGGCTGAAATGCATTGTTCTACATTCAGTGCAGAAATCTATAGGCTGAGAGATTAAGTTCGATTGCCAGCTAATGCCAGTGACATAGAGAGTATTCCGAATCTCAGCATTGAGCAATCTGATGGCATCATGATGTTCCGAATTTCAGCGATGTCAATGATACTCCAGCGTTGTCGCACCAACATGTGTGTGTGTGTATGTGTGTGTGTGTGTATGTGCGTGTGCGTTTATAGTATATACATACTGTATATAAAATATAGTGTCAAAACACTGAGAATCTTTGAATTTTATACAACATGCTGCTTAAGTATTCTACATAACCTTAGTAAATTGACCTAAAGATTATAATCATTAATAAAAATAATAATCATTAATAATTTAGTAAATTGAGCTCTGCACAGTTTAAAAATGTTGTTAATTAACTTGACAATAAATCCATTAACTCTTTTATATTTCTCACACACAGTAGGTTAAGAGGAAAGGGCTGGACATCACTGAAAATAATTCTGATTCATTTCTTCCTCAAGACTACACAATGAACAAAGTAGTGAAGAAATAATTCCAATATTGTTCAAAGTTTAAAAATGCATATTAATGAAAATCCATCATAACACTAATGCAAGATATTTCGCTCTTTTCAGATAATTCCATCAACATACTGTAGTAGGTAGGTACTACATGTGTCGAGATATTAAATGATTACCCAATATCCACAGACAGTAAGATTAGGGGATAGTCTGCAGTGTTATCTGAAACTGAAAGTAGGAACCATACACATGACAATACAATGGTTATCACAACGTTGTTTACATCATAAATCAGCTGATGGTCAATTGTTTTATATGTAACATAATATGACGAAGCAAACCTTTCTGAAAGGTGGCCATTCGTCTTCTTCGTCATCATCTGCAGCTCCATTACTGCCATCAATTGCTATCTCCTCTCCACTGAAGAGATGAGCAGAACCAAATTTATAAAGAGGCTGCAAAGCTATTCCACCTGCATCCCAAAATCTGACTGTGCCATCTTCATGACCAGTCAAAAGAAGTTCTCTTGCTGTTTTCTCCTCTTCTTCATTGGTCTCGCCTAACAATTTACCTCCAGTTACTGGCCATTCCTGGAAAAAAAAAGACAATCATTGCATACATACATTAATATTTATGTTAAGCATGTGCCCTAAAGTTAATTAAAATGTTTATAGTCTACAATTTGGAACATGCTCCATGACTCACTCTGTCCGAGTACAAATCCTGTGTTTGCTTCTTTCCAGCTGCCACAATACTATCCCAAAGTTCCTGAGTTACTCCTGACACGTGCTGTGAGCAAGTAACTGCACTGGCATGTAGAGATACCAGATATGGCAGTGATAACATACGCCAGTCATCAGATAGTAGATCAATTGCTACAAGCTCCTCTTCGAGAAGAACAATAAGGGCTTCTGGTTCATCAAATTCTGGGAAAGAAATATATAATTTTTTTGTCAAATTGAAGATAATAAACTGATTAATAGGGCTATGAAAAGGGAGAGCAGTTAAATCTAGCGATGGTACCAAGTATAGCTGAAGCTGGTGAAATGGGGTGAATTTCCCCTACAACTTGATGTAAGCAGTGGTACAGTCTGTATGCTGTACTCAGTACCGTCACTAGCTTTAACTGCTCCCTTTTCATAGCCGTACTGATTAACATTAGGCACAATGGAAAAATCAGCAGCAGAACTTTCAGAGCACTAACTGCCATACAGTGTTCACCTACTTTCCTTGCAAAAATTATACCACCAGATTATATTCCACTATTACCATTACTAAAGACAGGTTTAAGGTATACACAAAACGATATACTGTATACAAAACTACATTAAGAAGCAAGCAAAAATAAAATTGACCTTTTTTTTAGTATTGTTACGAGGGGGATCCAGGAAATAACGACCGTTTTGTTGTAATAATTAAAAAATATATATATTTATTTGAAAAAACAAAGTCTGTTACATAACTGAAGCTTCCTTTACTTCTCTACATAATCACCACCTACATTTAAACATTTGTCGTATCTGTTCACTAGCTTTAGAATTCCCGTGTTATACTCCTCTGCCGCCAGTTCATTAAGCCAGGTGTTCACTGTCTTCTTCAACTCTTCATCACTTCCAAAACGCAAACCACCCAGAAAGTCTTTCAGCTTAGTGAAAAGGTGAAAATCGCTAGGAGCAAGGTCTGGACTATAGGGCGGATGATCAAAGATTTCCCAACCGAATTGATCCAGCAATTCTCAAGTTGAAGCAGCAGTGTGCGGGCGGGCATTGTCGTGAAGAAGCACAACTCCTCTCAAAAGCATTCCTCGCCTCTTGTTTTGGATGGCTCGCCGTGGTTTTCGTAGTCTCACAATAACGATTTGCATTGATCGTAGTGCCTTTTGGCATGAAATCCAGCAGAAGAACACCTTTGCGATCCCAAAAGACAGTAGCCATGACTTTTTGTGTTGAGAGAGTCTGTTTGAATTTTCTCGGTTTCTTGGGTGATGAGGGATGATGCCACTGACGTGATTGGCGCTTGGTCTCTGGGGTGTTGTGAGACACCCAGGTCTCATCACCAGTCACAATTTGATCAAGAAAGGCGTCTCCATCTGTGTGATATCGCACCAAGAATGTCAATGCTGAGGCCATTCTGTGAGTTTTGTGTTGGTCACTCAGTTGCCGTGGAACCCATCGTGCACAGATTTTGTGGTAGCCAAGATGTTGCGACAATTTCACCAAGCAAAGAACGAGAAATGTCAGGAAAGGCAATATGCAATTCGTCGAGTGATGTGCGCCTGTCTTGCAAGATTCTGTCGTTCACTTTAGTCTTCAGGTCTTCTGTGATGAGTGATGGGCATCCGGGTCGAGTTTCATCGTGGACATTTGTTCGCCCATTGTTGAACATTTCGCACCATTTTCTCACATTTCTTTCATTCATTACAGTATCACCATACACTTCTTTCAATTGCCGGTAAATTTCTGCAGGTTTCAAATGTCGGGCATTCAAAAATCGAATCACACTCCTCACCTCACAGTCGGCGGGATTATCAATCACGTCGTTCATTTTGAAGTAACACAAAATGCACAATGGCGACTTGTTGCAACCAGTACTCACAACTTTATGAGAACACATGTTAAGGAAGCCAGTTGACCTTCAAACAAGGAAGGGGAGTCAGCTGCGCGGCGGGTATGCGCGAATGGTCGTTATTTCCCGGATCCCCCTCGTATAATATTGTTAACAACAAAATAAACGCAATATTCGGAATAAAATTAAGAAAATCTGGAATATAAATGTCACTGGTTGCCACAAAGTATAAACATACTGGGGAGGCCAGGACCTGGCTTGGGATGTACAGCCATTTGATGACAATGAGGATGACGTAGAAGAAAGAGAAGTATAAATGCTGGAGTTTTTCTTCATAAGTGGGATATGTTTCATAATGATGTATATAACATTCTTGGAATATCTTCAAATGTAGTTGACCAATAAAATTCGAAATATGATTTTATCAGTAACACATGTATGTTAGATTTTTTAATTCTCTGCATTATACATTGATTAAACTATAATGTCTAACCAGTTGGATGTTAAGCACATTACTTCAAATGTTCTCTGTCTTTAAAATAATAGCTTGTTGGAAAGATACTGAAGAAACAAGGAGTGACAGAGAGGGAGGAGAAATTTATGAACACTTGAAAATTGTAAGGAAACCCTGTTTCGTTTTGTACAGCATGTTTTTGCTCACAGGGCCGAACAATAGAAGCCTACCTGCCACTTGAAACCCCATATTCCACAGTAAGTTCGTACTTTCTTTTCATTGCATTTCCGTAAAAATATAGGTATTTTACAGCTATTCTGAAAAACTGTCATAGTATTACATTTCTCCGAAAATATAGGCATTTTAGAGCTATACTGAAAAACTTTCATAGTATTATATTTTACCACGGCATGTTATGGTTTGAATGCATTAAATGCGAAAAATGCGCAAAACATAACATTATGACACGAATTTTTAGTAAATATGCCATAAACTTAAAAAATGCCTAATATGCATTACAGTTATTCCCAAAATATAACGTTAATATGCAGTTTCGTACTAAATATGCTACAAAATTAAAAACGGTCCAGATATGAATTTATATGCCCAATAAAAACTCTTCCATTTTTTTTTCAGAATGCTTGGAATCCAGTTTAAATCAGTCTGAAAACCGAAACAATCCCATAGGAAAAAATATGACATGTCATAGAAATCCGCCCCTTAGTAACAATACTAGTAATATTAGTAATCATAGTAATAATAATAATAATAATAATAATAATAATAATAATAATAATGACAATAATAATGATAATAATAATAATAATAATAATAATAATAATAATAATAATATGCAAATAGGATTAGAATTCTTACCTCTGTCATCTGGATCAATATCTACAGTATAAAAATCTATAACCTTGGATGTGAAATCTAGAACAACATGGCGTTTTCCATGCTGGATAGTTATTGTATGGCGGTCACTATAGCTGGCTCGGGGCATACCTCCAGAAAATATCATAAAGTCATCCCTACAAGATAAGAATCCATTATGAACATTAAATTTTTCTACATCATGATTTATTAGGTTAAGGGTATTTGAGAATAAGGTGCTTAGGAAAATATTTGGAGCTAAGGGGGATGAAGTTACAGGAGAATGGAGAAAGTTGCACAACACAGAACTGCACGCATTGTATTCTTCACCTGACATAGTTAGGAACATTAAATCCAGACGTTTGAGATGGGCAGGGCATGTAGCACGTATGGGCGAATCCAGAAATGCATATAGAGTGTTAGTTGGAAGGCCGGAGGGAAAAAGACCTTTAGGGAAGCCAAAACGTAGATGGGAAGATAGTATTAAAATGGATTTGAGGGAGGTGGGATATGATGATAGAGAATGGATTGATCTTGCTCAGGATAGGGACAGGTGGTGGGCTTGTGTGAGGGCGGCAATGAACCTCCGGGTTCCTTAAAAGCAAGTAAGTAAATCATGGTTTATTGAAATGAAAATATAGCATCTTAAAAAGTTTGATTTGATTTGATTATAGCTCACTTAGTCCAATTAAAGGCGCAAAAGTAGCGAGAACAAATTGCAGACAACTCATCCTGCACAAAATTCAAGAATGTATGCGAGCTCAATTTCTTTGCACTTCACACAATTTCATGGCATGCAAGGAAGGCAATATTATCATCTACTCAAGCCATCTGTTGAGCTTCATGTTCTTCGGAATACCGAGTAAATCATTTAGGAAGACATACAGTAAAAATGCTGTGTTTTGTCAAATATGGAGAATGTGAAGGCCACGTAATTGGTCCACCTTGACTAAACCAGTTGATAAATTTGAAAACCATTTTGGGTCCGATAAGCTGTACAACTTATCAAGGTTTTTATTGTTAAGACCGTCAGACTTATCAAATAAGTGTGATAAACACAAATATGGTGTTTTTTTACATAATAGAGGAACGTTTTCAGTTCCACTAAACCATCATCAGATCATTAATAAACTTACAGACAACTTATAAACAAACAGTGAAGAAATCACAATTAAAATGGGTTAAAAAGTTGAACATTAGCAATAAAATCTATACACAGAAAATAAAATTGTTAAAATATGATTAACCATTTTTATCTATATAAAATAGAACTGTGTGAAGAAAGGTAGCATAATGCAGCGTCTAAGGACGTGTGGTCTTATAACAAATCCATATTATTGTAAAATTATGTAACAGGTGCAGCATGAAGACTGCATTTACATATCAGATCAGTGAGCTGGTACAAATTGATGATGTAACGAACGTGGATATACAGCTTCATGTATATAGAAAGAAGACGTAATGTTCGTAACATGTGAGTCTTGTAATCTGAAATAAATACGTGTAAAAGATTACTAGGTTGGGGAAGATTAATGTTGGAAACTATTTTTGATAAATGTGGAAAACCAAGTAATGAGAAAAAATGGGGTCGTAAAAGAGGAAACACACGAAGATAAAATAACATACGGAGCTGATAGGAAGAAGAATGTATTCGATGTTGTAGAAGGACCAGTAACAAATGTTAGCGAATGTTACATTTACAAAATATCTAACATCAAATTGAAAAGCAGAGGCAGAAGGAAGCTTATTGGTATGCTGGGGATCCACGTGTGTGAGGAGATTTTAGATTCTAAAGCAGACTGTGTGCATTGGGAAGTGGTTCATTCAAGAGAGATATACCATTATTTAATGCCTGAGTGATATAAAATTCTTCGGCGATATGTATGCATGGGTTGTCATTCATAGAGTGAATGACCTGTATTGTATCGTTTATGTTAGTTAATTCATGACCATGTTCTATTAAATGTGTTGCAAATTTTGATTTTCGTCTATTATATTTAAAGTCAGAAACATGCTCAATGTACCGGGTTCTGTAGTTTCTACGAGTTTGGCCAATGTATTTACTAGGGCAATTTTTGCATTGTAACATATAAACACCATTTTGAAATTGATCTCTATTATGAAGTTTGTTAGGAAGAATATTGTTTAATTTATTGTTGGTGCAGAAGGCAATATTTATATTATGTTTTTTTGAAGAAGTTATTCAAATTGGTTATATATTTGTCCAAAATATGTCATACAAGTCTATGTTTTCTGAGAATTAGAGGTTACTGGTTCAAGGGAAGTGTACTGATTTTTGAATAACTTGTTTTTGCGTTTTTTTTTATATGTTTAGGGAAACCATTATCTTGAGCTAGAGAGATAATATAATTAATTATATTCTTTGTTAAAATTGAATTTACTTAACGGAATAGTCAATAATTTGTCAATGATATAACGAAATTTACTAATTTTATGAACCTCAGGATGGTTGGAAAGACTGTGTGTAGAGTGGTTAGTGGAAGTAGGTTTACGGAATATGTCGAAATTAAATCGGAGATTTTTTATAAAAATTTTGAGGTCTAGAAAGTTTACTGACCAGTTAACAGCTGGTTCAGAAGTAAACTTTATGGTGGGGTCAATAAACATATCAATATGTATCAGATACTTGAAACAAATATAGGATTCACAAAATTTCGCTACACACCACACATCATTGTTACTGTCAATTAGCTGGCACTCTTGTACAGGCACGTGATCTTCCAACAAAGGCCATGACAGCAGTGAACAAATAACTTATCTTGGAATATTTTTGTTTAATTACCAAGAGTAAAATGATCCAGTTTTGGTACTGTATTGCAGAAACAGTTTTTATACTCGTGAAGTTTGAAGACTGTTTCAGGAAAGATTACCTGGTATTAATGTTCAAGTGTCAAAAACATCCGTGACGTGAATAAATTTCAGAAGACATAAAGTGTTAACTATTAATATAGAAAATAGTGTATGGAACTCAATATATGTATGTACGATAATATACATCATCTGGAAAAATTCTTTCGCAACATATACAGCTAGTGTTTTCATGCACTATTAAAGAATTTGATCTTCCAACTTAACAAACTGTAACTCTCTGAGGAACATTAAAAGGAAGTGTATGAAACAAATACACACACAGCACTTTGCAAAAACAAAATAATAAAACTCGCAATGTGAATTGCAAAAAAGTGATTAGTAATTTCATAAGAAAATTAAAAAATGAAGCCAGCTTCAGTACCTCTTTGCTTAAACTAGATAAGGAGGTAACGCCTTAACTGCTTATATGTAATCATTTTTACAGGAACAGTTCTTGTTCTGTTAAATTTCTGATACTGAGTTGTTCCCATAGCCAGTATTGCAACACAACTGATTGAAAAATTACTGCATAGCAGTATAAGGTAATAAAGTTTCACTTCCTCTTGCATTAACTGAAAAGTTAATTTAATACTTACTTCTTGGAATGTCTCCACAGAAGTTTAGTAACTGCCTTACATGGAAATGGCCCATATACAGTAGTGGGCTCTTCGGACGGACGTTCTCCAACACTAGCATCCCAGATTGCGTAACTGCCATCATTATGTGAAGATGCAAACCGAGAACCTGATTTATGCCAGCAAATACTTTCCAATTGCTGTGTACTAATATATGTCTGAAAGAATTTAAGAAGTTGCTGTTACTAGAAAGGACACAAAATAGTTCATTATTTCATATTTCTGTTCTTCACTTACAACAATAGACTGTGACAGTACTATTTTGCATTGCCTGTAATGAGGCGATATTAGCAATCCTAGTGGTGAGCAACTATCTAATGTTTGCATATTTACTACGTATTGAGCTTCGCGACTGTATATACTAGACTGTGATAATATCTTATTCAGACAGTTGCAATTCAATATAGTCATGGACACTGCAACAAGCACAACGTGTTTGATGCAGTAAGTTAAATCCTCCTACCAGTTTTGTTTTCTGTTGTATATCTCTCATGCACAAATGCAAGCACATATATACAAAATTACTTCCATTTATTCAACATACAGTGTGCCCATTTACAGTCTACCCATAATTAAACTAGTATATACAGTCACGAAGCATGACGTGTGAGGGTGCTAGGAACAATAGACTGTGCAGATAGTATTTCGCATTGTCTGTGATGAGGCGATAGTAGCAATCCTAGTGATTAGAAAAAAAAAACACACAAAAAAACTAAAAAAAAATACTGATGTGTGGCTTACTCATAACGAATTTTGCAACATTGTCCTATTTTCCTTCTGCGCAACTCCTAAGGTGGTAGTGCAAGCCATTATCTTCCTGCACAGGTACTTCAATTGTTAATATTGTTAAATGGTATTTGGATCAGTAGTACATGACTCTGAATCAAGTTCAAGTGTGATAAATGTATTGTTTGTGTGTCTTATATTTTCAATTCTGAAAATGAATATCACCAAAGGTAGGAGATTGAGATCCTTTTCTTGCCGCAAAAAAAAACATAGAACTACCGAAGATGCAGAGGAACATGGAAACTATGAAGCATAATATCTTATAAACGGCCATAGCTGGGTGCATGACTTATTGGAGAATATATGGTAATAACATCTTAAATGTCCTTCTCTGTGGCTCAAGCAGGTAGTGTTGCTGGCTACAAACCCAGCAGATGTTGATTCTATTCCTGGCAGGAAAATGGAGATTATTCTCCCTCCTATCTTGGGAACTACGTGTGCACTTCTTGTCCTGAGTTTTCGTAAATATTGAATTTGCACAAGGCAACTATTTCTGGATTATTAGTTAGTTTATAGGAACCTCAGGGCCAAATCTTTGAAGCAGATGTTAAATTAAATTATGGTTTATTTAACGCTCCCAACTGCCAAGGTTATATCTGTCAACGGTGTGCCAGAATTTTGTTCCACAGGAGTTTTTTTATGTGTCAGTAAATCTATTGAATAAGCCTATCGCATTTAAACATGTAATCTATTGACATGAGCCTGTCGCATTTAAACACACTTAAATGCCATTTATGAAGCACATATTTATGTCACATCTGAAGATAAGTATAATAAATTATTACATACCTGTTCAGCTCCCGGACTTTTGCGATCCCACAGCACCATTAGACCACGATTGTAACCAATAAGAATCTTGTCTGTATTGCCTGGTTGTTCGGCTATTGCTTCTACTGCACCTGGATTTATCTTGTAGTCTTCTGGCACACTGAAATTACAAACGGGGAGATTTATGTCGTCATATCCGATAATGTATCTAATATGTTGAAAATGGAAAGAACTGTTTCTCTATGGGCTATGGCATAGTAATTCCAGTAATCACATGGGCAATCTCCTCACAAAAGATGGTTTAGATCAAAATCTGCCATTAAAGTACAAACAGTATTGAAGGAATTCACGCATGTGGATTTGGAGGGGGCTTTGGTAAAGCAGAGTGGCTGCAGGATCAAAGTCTCTTGTGATACTCGTTGGTTGTTCACACAGAGATGTATTTGTCCGTTTAATAAAATATAAACAACACATGAAAATACTTATTGCAAATTACAGTAGGTTTAAGACAGTAAAACCAGCTGTCAAAGCATCAATATGTGATAATGAGTTTTTGATGAGGTACATGATGTTAGCCATTTTGACCCAATTTGTACACTAAATAATATTTCCCGAAATCAGACATTTCAATTGCAGATGCAACACATTCATTGTTGAACCTCAAAATTCCTAGTCAATTTCAGAAGTTTAAAAAACAATGTGACATCTAGGAAAGCAATGGCTCTTAATATTTACACTTTGACCACTTTTTGTCTTCATCCCAAGTATTGTAGTGATGTTCAATTTTTGCTCTCAAGCAAACAATTATTGTAAAAAGTACAAGACTTTCTACTAGATAAGTTGAGCCAAGAAGAAATAGGTAGCCTTTACAAGTTTCAACAAGGAAGTGAGACATTTAAAAAATTATTTCTGAAAAATATCACTGACCTAATAGCATTTTGGAATATGGGTAAACATCATCATCGTCATCATCAAGATTTATAAACTTCACAAAATACCTGCTTCTTCTGCATGTGTGGAACATGTATTTTCTAATTGGTCATACATTCATTCACTTGTCAGAAATTGTCTAGATTTTGATAGATCGTCAAAACTACTGCATATCTATTACACTCACAAAATGATAGATAAAAACAGTGCAGATGATTAATGGCAACCATTTACTGCTAATGCTTTAGGATGAGTTAGGTATTTGGTACGCAATTAATTTGTAAAGAAATAGGCCTATGTATATTAAAGCTCTGAGTTTATTCATACTACAGATCCAACGTTCAAAAATTTTTTTGTGAAAATGAAGTGGAAAATAATACTTCAATTTTGTACAGTAGTTAGTCATTCATTTGATCACTTTTAAAACAACAAAACAACTTTTTAAATCTTTCATTCATAGATTACATAGTCTACATGAAATAAGGTCATGTAGATTACATGCGTAGACATAAAATTATAGTCTACAGCACATCACTGCCTTATATAGAAGATGGACTGACAAGCCTCTATTACATTTGACACAGGACAGATAATGCTGTCTCTCCGAAAATTGTAAAGAATAGTAATAAGATAAAAATATATTTTAATATTAAACCTCGTGAATTCACAAAAATGTCAGTTTTGTTACTTTTTATGTAAACAAAAATGCAGAGTTTTTAAAAACAAGTGGCTATATGAGATACAGCTGGGTTAAGTCGCATAACTTTCTAGAATCCAAATGTTAAAAAGCTATTTTTATAGTATCTCCCCTCTGTTTCTTTACAAATGTGTTTTCTTATAAGTCTAATCTCAATCTCCTATTTCGTAATGTAATCGTCCACAAGTGTAACTTCGTACATACATTCTTTATTCAAAGCTGTATATTGACAAGAACTTCATTCTCAACATGGACAACAGTTAGAGCCATTTATGCACGACGTTTTTCCTTGATACAGAATACAATTGAAAATAGAATATTTTAACATGCAAATGGAAGGGAATTTTTATGATAACTTCTATGAAGAAGAATAATATCTTCAATATTATAATTAATTTACAATAAAATTGCATTCTTATTACAATTAAAATCTCACTGTAGGTTTCTTCTGTGCCTTTTATGAACTTACGGCATTCTCTTTTTCTTCACAACATACAGTACCAAGCAGCAGCCATGAGCAAAATTTCTCTACTTTCCACTACTGAAATATAGTCAGCAACTGTTTAGGAGTTTGTTAATTCTTTTCCGACGTTAGACACGACTTTTCTTTACACAATAATTAGTTTCGATTCTGAATGTTCATCAAATCAATGAAGAGAAGTGTATTGCCTAATTCAATAATCGAGCACATTCGCTTCTTAATGTTGCAAAGGAAAATTTTCTCATACCTCTCTCTCTATTGTAAATAAACAAACATGACTTCAAATAAAAAATTAAGATTACTTTTGCATGACAACATCTTGATAGATGATGGTTTCAGCCATTTCGAATGTTCTCAGATTTAGTAGGTAGATGTTTCCTCCTTCTGTCCCCAAAAGTAAATGTTCACATGTTGATTCCAAGCAGATGGCCGAGATTTTCTTCAACCTAAAGTTCAACACAAGAAGTAAGATACACATAGAACATTTCACACTGTGTTGTATACACCATCACCAATGAAAAACGTAAAACTAAGCTAACTTATTAACTACTTTCCCCATAACTAATCTCACTTAGTGTCACAATGATATGTGTAAAATGTAAAAACTGTCACTCATACACATTGGGACTCCTGAACGTAAATTAGATAAATATCTTAATACAATAAAACCCTTTTTAATTAATATCCAGGAACTAATTATTTTTCCCTTAAATGCAGCTTTTTCTTAAAAGGAGGAGTTTTACTTAACATATAAAGTACTAGAAACAAAAAATATCCCAACTCTTGAAGCTGCTTATGGAAGCACAATTCACATCACAACGATTTAACAACAGTTTTCAACCCAGAATTACAGGAAGATATTTCAGAGTTTTCAACCCAGAATTACAGGAAGATATTTCACAACTAATGTAGAAAGCACGAAATTAATCCGAAAATAAGATCAAATTAATGGCTATGAGTCATTATGTAAACAAAAAAAAAAAAAAAACACAATACGACAACCTCGATTATGATAATTCATCACAAGGATTCCGATATTTCTGTGCTGGCCTGCTTGCTCACAGACTACAGATATTGTTGAGGAAATAGTTCTTTTAATTAATATGCAATTTGATTTCGTTTACCATCATTATAATTTATAAATATTCGTCTACTATTAAAAATAGATCAATTTTCATTGCATCTTTTGAAATGCCTTTTGGGTTATGACAACATTCGAAGTAAAATGAATTTCAATAACTGCCAAAGCGATGTCATGTGTATCACTGCTTTGGAGCCTTAGCATGTGCAATGCATTGAATCTGGAAGTTAGAAAATTCAGAAAGGATGTTTTTTTTTCTGGAACTGTACAAGGTAAGAACTGAGATTAGAAATTAAAACATTTAACAGAATTTTTTTTGCATAAAATATTATCTTGTAATGAAAAAATAAATTACTTCTAAAAATATCTATCTATATTAAATAAATTTTACAAGAAAAAGAGTTCATCCAAAGGGCTGGACTCGGGAAGCATACCCAAAATGCTCATTGCATTTCCGCGTTGAATTGCAATACTTAAACGCTGACGCAAATAAGTAGTGTAATGATGATCACCAGTAATGGAGATCAAAATTTTGCCAATTTGAGATACCAAAACCTTAGCGTCATGACTCCAAGGACCAAAGGTCTCCACAGCAAAGGGGACAAAGATATGACTGTCTAAAAGATGAGCATACTTATTGACTTTTTTTTTTCACAGCTAATTCAGCAGCAGATGCTGCGCATCTGGAGGTATTCGGCAAGTGAGATGGAGCTAGAGTGTCAAAGCAAATGGAGTCCCAAATCAAAGATTTAATTAGCCCTTTTATCCATTATATTTATATATTCTTAATACCTGCTAAATTTACTATTAATAAACACACACAAATTTTCGCAAACACACATGATATTTTCATAAAATCACAGTAACACATTTTTAAGTACTGAACTGTAATTAAATTTACGGTTTTCATACACAAACACACATTAACCTTTCTAGAAGCTTACTTTCAATTGAGATAGCAATGCATACTATATGATTGCAATGTACTACTGGTGTGCACCTTGTACATAAATCGATAACAAACATTCATATTTAACAAATTTTGTTAAAAGGGTTGTGTAATCACAAATACATTCAACTGTTTGCCTTGAAGGCATATTTTCCTTAAAGCAGAGTTTCTTAAAACTAGGAATAAAATACTGTATATTGTTTTTATGACAGTATGACTAGGATGAGGTTTACTGTATTATCAGATACCTAGTAAATAAGCACAATTTGGGAATCTTTAAGTGAATAAGAACGATGTTCTGTTATATTTTTGGGAGAAAAAACCTATATCAATTTAAAACTCAGTTCTCTCAATTTCATTACACACAAAATACTTGTAAGTAAGCTGTATGTGTGTGTGTGTGTCTAATGCCTACCCACTTCACTTGCGTGATTCGGGTTCGGCATATTGCGGATAGATGGCAGGACTGTGACACATTTTTCCAGTTGCACACCACTTCGACAGGCCACGCTATGCATGATGTGTATGTGTAATTGTTCGTGTAAGTGTAGTGTTGGAAATACGTGAGAATCACGATGAAAATGAGGAAAGAAGAAGGGGAAACCTGGTGTAGGCACGTAGCCTACTCCTGTCGAATAGCACCAAGGGGGCCACCAGGTTTAACATCCCCTTCCGACGGACGAATTACTATCAACAGTGACATATGCCTTCTCTACATATGCACTGCGGAGAGATTTGGGATTTAACCCAGGCATATTGGTGCACAATCTAGTGATTAGAAGTTGTACACCACCATCTCTCCTAGTCTCGAGGTAGAAATTTTACATGAAAAATTTCTGACCCCACCAGGAATCGAACCCGGGCCTGCTAGTTTGGAGGTAGACGTGCACCACAGAGCTAACTCGACTGACAGTAAGCTGTATGTAACAAACCATAACATTTTTTGTACCTTAAAACGTAAAGAAAAAAAAAATAGCATGTTTTCACTATAATGGAGATATTTGTTGCAAGCTTGAGTATACAAATTATTTTTTGATCTTATAAATATACTGTCATCAATATAAATTCTGTAGCAAGAAGGTTATAGTAGCATATCAAAATATACACTCATAATAATTCATAATGGTCTACTTCTAATGCGATATAAAAAAAAGCTGGCTTTCTTTTTAGTTTGAAATGTATCCAATTACAACAAAGACATGTCAGAATTATAAATACAAAATCAGGGTGGAGGTAATAAAAATAAGTGATGGATGACTCTACAATAATGCAATATACGAAATATTATGCATTAACCGAATTTACCTAGCTCAACATATACTTGGCTTACTTCTAAAACCTCGCAACTGTGTTTGAGGAAATCACACAAGAAAGCAAAATAACTTATTATTTTTATACCCCAGCTAACAAGTTGTTACGCATTTGTTCTTCATAAAATATAGAAAACATTTTTAAGACTTTTGAGATGTTATTAGCGGATGCGCTTCAAAAATATACACAGATTTCAACATTAGGAAAAATTTGGACTTATGAAGTAAGCCTACAATTGGACTTATGAAGTAAGCCTACAATATAAATTTTAAGCTGATTTCTTTCAGATGTGTACCGCATTGTTATATCTGTTTATTATGTAATTTTGTATAGGGGTGCAATAACTTTTGTGCTCTTCTATGGCATTACCAGTCTGGAGTACATTTTTACTGTGTATCACAAATGTATGTTTTTAAAATATTTGAGAATCTTATCTTGAGAATGTAAGTTGAATGATGAATCCATAGTCAAATATTTGTATCAAGTGTATAGTCTGTGGTAACTTATTAGGTGCAATTACAAATACATTTTAAAAACAATTATGCACATGCAAGTTCATGAATTTTGCAACAAACATCCCCAACTTCAAAAAATGGAAAATATACACAGAGATAGCAGATGCCAGGAAGTCTTAATCGAATCTGAAAAATCATAAACTTATCCTACAGCTATTTACTGAAACAAACAGAGCATCACATAAGAGCTGCATGATGAACACTATATAGTGTTTATTTTATGACAATTACAAATCGTAATCTATACTATCTCAATATAAAATCATAATTGACTAACTTAATAAGATTAGAGAAACTAAATGCATAATAATTTACTGCCATAAATCAGTAAGTATAAAAATTTAAATTCTAATTATGAACAAATGATCACAGAAACATACATACTTGCCCTCTAGTGCTTGAGCTTTCACTTCTTCCAAGGAGCCCTCATTTATTTCCCACAGGTGAAGAGAGTTATCATCACAGAGAGAAACAATGCGACCCTGGTAACAATAAACAGAATATAAACAATGTTCTGGTAATTATTACAGCAAGTTTCAATTTCAAAAACCTCTAATAACTTCTTTAAAAAATGAAAAGTTTCTTACACATGATGTAGAGGATTCTGATATATTTCTCTATCATTTTAAGATCATGGACTAGATCTTTCTCAATTTTATTTATTACATTTGTTTCATCAAGTTCATTAATGTAAATGAACATTTTTGCTATGAACATTTCCTGCAGTAAAATATTTATTTTTACACAACACTCCACAGCCACTCCAAGCAATTATTTAAAACTTTTCTTCTGAGAAATTTTAAGATTAAAAAATTGTGGAGAAACAAAGTTTGGTCATCTTAGAGTAATAAATTAAGAGCGTTATACAGAAACTGAAATCTCACAAAATCACAAGCATAGTCGACAATATACCAATAAACGTGGTAAGACTATTGTCTAAGTTACATGAGAAATATGACAATTCAGAAAATATGAAATATTACAAAACTATGTTTGCTTTACATCATATTCACATCTATATTAACAAAGTATATTTAAAGGAATTTACCTCATTGGGAAGAAAGATAAGTCTTGTTACAGCAGATTCGTGATTGGTATGTTGTCCATAGAACTCCACCCCTGGCTTACCAAAACTAGTTACAAAGTTAAAGAAAACGTGCCCATACTTAAAACATTGCATTCTGTTCACGTTTAATTTAAAAACTGAAATGTAACACCACAGTTCTTTTACAATGTTTTCAAGATATATGTGACAAGATTAAATTAGGTAATTAACAAAATACATAACAGTAATGAGAATGAATTAATTTTAAAGAAACTATGAATTTTATATTCAAAATCAATGTGCTTCACTCCAAATATGAGGGGCTCACAACCAGAGTGGACCAAGTCCTTCTGGAATAATTTTGAGAAATCGAGTCTTAAAGTTCCTGGCTCATGCTTAGCAACCTTATGCTGCCATAAAAATGCTGCCCTCTGTGGAGCAACAAATGAGTTAGAGACTTGATTTGTTATGGCAATGAATAAATCTAAGTTTTCTTCATCCAAGATTCTATTAATCCACAAAGTGACCACTGGTGAACTTGGTCCACTCTGGTTGTGAGCTCATATATTGCTCTACATTTCGTATGAGAGGCACAATTAACCAAGCACTAGGAAAAGTGATGGCAATCCTTGGAACAATGTACAGACAGATTGTTATGACTTTAGATTGATTCCATGTCATTCAAGTGTTTTGCTTTCAGTAGTGATATTAGATTTAGGAACACGAAAGAGTTGCAGGCACCAAACAAAAAGGATATGGTGGATGAGGGAAGTATATTTGATTTTGGACCAGAAATTCCTATACAGCTGCTGGCCTGGTGATAATAAATCAGCAATACTACATAATATTGGAAATGATCTCACAAATTAATATCTTCTCATTCCTTGAACCTCAAATTGGTTTTACACAAATACACTACATCTTTATTTATGAACATCAGCTTATAATACAATTTCCACAAACTTTAGCAACTGTGTATTACTGCAGTATAATGTGATGGATGTCTTGAGTTTATCGCCCAATGATATAGTCCAGATCAGCTTACTTAATACCCCAAGGGTGAAACCTAACCATTTTTCTCCCATTACTACATATGCTAGTGGATTATGGTGATTTTCTAGTTTGGAGGTTGAACTTTCTTTTGCCAACTTCGTTTCGAATTTCGGTACTGAGAAATACACCTGGTAGTGAGTTTATGACTGTTATGTTGGCAGCAGTGACACAAGTTATCTATAGTACAAATTCTGAAAATTAAAATTATTCTAGATTTCTGAGCCAATTACTGGAAGCTAGTGAAATCTGAATATACTAATAATTAATTAATATCAGTATTAATATTCATACATAATAGTTACCTTGTGTGTTGTTTTGTGTTGTGGTTACTATTCAAGATTATAGTCAGGTACGCTAAGTGTAAATAAATATAACATACTTTGTGTGATACAAGTCCTTGAGTAATCGATAGAAATATTGTTTCACATTTTAATTAATTTCGTTCGTGTTTAGACTTTTATTACAATAATGGAGTAAGTATTCATAAGTATACAATTCAAAGTGGCATTCATTTTCGGAATTTGTACTAATCATTTCACGTGATCAAACAAAATAGATTAGGTCTCGTGAATTGTAAACTGTTTAATCAAAGCAATGAATTTCATGTTGTCATATAATAGTACATTATGCAACGAGCCTATAATGATAGTAATTAAGAAGCGAGTATGGATGTTTATGAAACGAGCGCAAGCGAGTTTCATCATTTTCATACGAGCTTCTTAATCACCATTGTAGGCGAGTTTCATACGACTTTTTATGCTCGACCATATTTCTAACTTGAAATTATTCAGATGTATACATTTTATTTGTATCTGACAAGATCGGAAGTGACCTTATTCTAGGTCGTGTATTGTGAGATGTGCGCAGACGCAAAAGTATTGATTTTTTTCCGAGGAACAATAATGTCATTGACCTTGATGTAATCCCGTTAAACTTGATATAACCTTGAATATTGAATTCGACATTGAAAAACGAGATGACAAATTGAATTTATTTGAATATTATTTACAATTAACGCTAATTATTATAGTAACAGAACATAACCTTCTGTGACAGTATTGGATTTCCAGCCTCCGTGACTTTTCGCTAATTCTCTTTCGATTGCATATCCGAGAATAATCGATACTTGCAGTTTTATAACGGTACAAAGCTGACTTGTCATTGGCTGAACACCTGTAAGCTGAGTTGTCATTGGCTGAACACCTGTACTTTAATGAGTAGGTGTACTTTAATGACATGCATTAAAGGACTGCTACCAGGTGTATAATTACTACATTTCGGCATGGTCGAGCATAAAATACATTTTAATATTAGATCATATACTAATCTACTAACTACCAACATAATGTGCGAGAGGAGCAGGAGGAAACTATACGCTTTCATAAATTATTGAACCATTTAGAAAACATCTCCCCAACATAAAGATGTGTGGTAAATAAGCAAGACATCGTTATTGTTAATACTATATTATCATCAACATCATAGTACATGGCATTATGATTTTACCCTCTTTTGGTGATATCTGGTATTAGTTGGCAACACTAAAGAGACTTATATTGGAGTGTAGGCTTTCACGGCCGGCGTCAATAGTAGAAAAGTTTTCCGGGCTATGAGGCCGGAAAACTTTTCTACTACTAAAGAGACTGCCAAATTAGCCTTTCAGGAACTGCCCTTACGTGATCCTCACTATACTGCTATACAAATAATGATAGTGTAACTTCCAGATACAAGCAGACTCACCTAAGACCACTAAGTACATTATTTAACCCTTTGAGTGAAAATCACGATATAATTGTATAATTTTGCTAGAAATGCCAGTCATGATCTAATTGTGATAGACGGGAAAGACCACTATTGTGTTGTGCTAAGAGCATATACGAAGATTCAGTGGAACAATTCACTTATGTAAATTTACTTGGCATTTTTCACATGATATTACGCAAAGGAAGTTCGCACATATACATTAATGATCTACCTAACAACTGGTAAACACTGGCGTTAAAACAGACCTTTGCTTATGATTTGATATACGGAACTCACAAAAACCTAACAAGGTGAACAATCTGGAAACAACTATTCAGGCTGCAATAGATCCACTTCAGCACTGGTACAAAACTAATCTAATGTCAGTCAACACAACAAAAACACATTTGCAGTTTTTTTTTCTTTAAAGAAAAAGCCAGTTGAAATCAATTTGCATTACACAAAAAAACACCTGCAAAAAACAGAAATTTCACATATAACATCAGAGATGGTCAAGTGCTTTATAATTTGTGTGTTTTTTCCAGAGAGGAACACATGCTTCAGGTCAAATGACCAAGAATCACAGTACAATACAGTACTTGATTTTATGGGAAGTAGAGGTGGGGAAGAGAGAAAAGGAGTCAATTTTTCATCTTTGATTACATTCAAACATTCAAGATTTCACATAATATGTCTCTATAATAGTGAAATACCTATTAATGTTGTCTGTATTTCACTACAAATATTAATTATAGTATTTATTTCTAATCAGTCCGCAATTTTCTTACTTCATTTGAATAAGTATCTCTGCCTTAACTATCTCCTTTTCTTCTGCAACAGTTCTCAATATTTGATCATCATAATTATATTACTTATTAAATTTAAACAATGAAAGTAATCTGAAAATCATCCAACCAGTACAGGGGTAATGTGTGGTCACCATGATGATCGCCCTTCTCCCAAGCTGTTATAGCTGGTTTTCAAAGCAACATTTTGCTAGCTATTGTAACTCCTCGCCAGTCTCGTATATTGGCCGAAATTTCATGAGAATATTAACCTTCCCCATGAGAATTCGAATCAGCACTCAATTTATAACGCAAGTCCAGGCATGATATCTTAGACCATAACGTTATGGCACAGGGCAATTTTAACAAATTTAAACAGACCCATTGCAAATGAATTTCCCAACATTATTTTGAAAGTGAAACTGTCCCCATACAACATAAAAAAATGTAGCAGTACAAGTAAAGATAGTAGTGATGACAATAGCAGCAAAAGTGAAGCACAATTATGTAAACAAAATTCCATATTTCAATTGTAAGCCACGTCCCTGCGGTGGCTAGGCGGTCTAAACCATTAACTTATCTATCACACAGGCAGTCCAGGTTCGAGTCCCACTCAGATCTGGGATTTTTCATTGAGAAATCTACAGTGACATTTGTGGTGGACATGGTCGCAGTTTTTCTCGGAATTCTCCCATTTTCCTATGTTAGGTATCAATATCATTCTATCTGAGCTTCATTCCAATATCATTCCATTGTATTCCCTGATCACTGGCTGGCAACACATGGAGGGGACTGGTTTAGAACAATGTGGGGTTGCCTGCTTCGAAACCTAGATACACAGTGAATCTTAGCATAGTCGATGATACTGGTTGGAATGTGTCTAACAAAGGTTAGTACTAAAAATCTACACGGTCGCAGTGCTGGGTCACAGTGACACCCACCCTCAACAGTATCAGTAACTGTAAACTAGTGAATTTTGTGTTATGCAATTTTTGCAATACTCTCAAATGTATCTTATTAACACAAATAAAAACTGTATAAAGATAGGTTCTTCGTGTGTGATAATTAACTTAAATCTTAATGGTGCTTCAAAACACAACATGTTGCCAAAATATAAAAATAAAAATTGTGTAGTTAGGTTTGAATAGGGGACAATAATTTGAAGTACTAGTACTCTTAAGGTCTCTCTACAGATTAAACTTTACTTATGTATTATTATAAATTTAAACTATAAGTTATTACCTCCGGGCCTAGTTGCCTCATGAGTGATTCCTTATTGGTATTACTTATGAGGTTCAGACCTATCTCCAGACAGCTGACTAAACAACATCAATGGTGCTTAAAACCACAACACTTCAACCCACAATATGAAGGATACATTTTAACAGAACCCGTAGCAGTACCAAGGGCCAGTAATCTGAGAGCAGGATCCCAAGCCATTGCTGTTGGTTTATTTGGAAAGCCATGTTGTACAGTCTGAAACAGTACAAATTAACATATCATTGTACAATGTACTAAAAACCTGAAACAAAAAGTAGAAATTCGTAGAAATATAAAATTTCTGCAAGCATACCCTAGAACTTAAAATTCATGTCACTAAATAAATATAAGACTGAGAGCTAAAAAATTAAGCAGTTATTACAAATTAAAATAATAGTACACTACATGAAATACTACCTACTAATTACTACTTTAATGAATTTTTTTAGTAGGTTATTTTATGACACTGTATCAACATCTCAGGCTATTTAGCGTCTGAATGATATGAAGGTGATAATGACAGTGAAATGATTCCAGGGTCCAGCACCGAAAGTTACCCAGCATTTGCTCATATTGGGTTGAGGGAAAACCCCGGAAAAAACCTCAACCACGTGGTAACTTGCCCCGACCGGGAATCGAACCCGGGCCACCTGATTTCGCGACTAGATGCGCTAGCCGTTACTCCACAGGTGCGGGCGGACTTAATGAAAAATGTTATTCAAATTTTAGCACAGTGCATTTTTATAAACAAGATTTTAAATCTTTCTGCTCTATTTAATCTACGTAATTGTGAAAGGCACACAGCTTAAAAACAGTATTTCCTCCTCGTGTTAAGCCTCTTCAAAAAAATCGTATAATTATGTCACAGGGTAAACTGAACATACTTTCGCAGCACATTTTTAATGGAGAATCAGATATATGTCATTATTTTAATCTACATTAAAAGAATTACGTGGTTGTCACTGAAAATTCATAACTCTGTCTGAAAGTATTATTGAGAATAATGTCTATTTATAAGTAAAATAATTATTTAAAGCAACTCATTTCTTACATCAATCTATTTCCTTCATTACAAGAAACTTCATTTGAGATATTAGCATGGAGCAGAAAAAAAACTGATTGAATCAAGAACATTGCAGGACATACTTTCTCCACATCATTACAACAACTACCAATTTAAAAACATAATAATAATAATAATAATAATAATAATAATAATAATAATAATAACAACAACAACAACAGAGTAACAAGTGTTGAATACTGATTTGGCAAATCATCTTTTGTGCCACCTTTTAAAGCAAAATAACATTTTATATGCATTTGCAAAACTGTAAGTAATGAAGAATTAGCAAGTCATCATTATTTATTCCCCTCAATAAAGAACAATTAGCAAGACATCATTATTTATTCCTCTCAATATGGCTACTTTAAATAAAGAATATAGGGAAAGTTACATTGAAAATAAAATTGCAGTTATTTTAAATGACAATGTCACACTGCTCTTTTTAAATGTTATAGAGGAGTTCTTGTTGGCGTTGGTGTGGTACTAGTTACATCCAGCTGTAATCAGTTGTATATTTAATTTGACTGTACTTCTTTCGAAGAGTAGGAGAACCTCTGATAAGACACGCCTCACCTTATCAAATGCATACAAAACGTCAATATTCTCCCAAAGCCTATAAGTTTGTTTTTATCAGGCCAATATGAGGACACGTTATCTCACCAGCCTTCACTGTAAACAGTAAAAAAAAGTGTAATCTAAGCATGAACGTAATTACAATTTATCTACAATCAAGGTACACACAAGATATAAAAATACAGTAATGACGTAAAGCTCAATATCCACATAAATATAGAAGTACAGCATAGCCTAACTCGCTCAAAAAATAAACCACTGTAACCGAACTATCCCACAATTATAGAACTTACTAAATAATAAGTAAAAGTGAAGGATCACCTTTACATGCCATGAAGGCGTCTGGGGAGGCATAGGGGTAGAGCTCTTGGATGTTTTCTTGAGTGAGTTTGTATGGCAAATTACCTCATACATAAACCATTTTATGGACAGAATGTCTGGGGTTACAATAAGAAGAGCCTGGAACCATTGGCAATCATGCACTTGCTTTTGCTAGTCTGGTTCCTTCAATTTCTGTACTACATGTACTCTGTATGCTCGTAAACACGATTTCGTTGCTGCTCTGTGACGTGCCATATGAACGACCTGTCTCCTGGCCTAATCGGCACAATAATTGTTTTGGTGACTTCAGTAAACGTTCTCGAACATCGTCCATACAAGCTTCAGGCATTGTTTTCCATTCTAAGAAACTAGCGGGTTGTCTCCAGCTTTCTCACTGTCGACAAAATTGGCATGGTTGGAACATAGCCAGAGGTCCTGAATTTCCCAGGATTGTTCTGAATTTTAATGGTATGTCCTGGATTTAATTATATTTATCCCAGAACGTCAAAAAAATTATATGAATCAATTTTTTATTCGTTTTTGTAAAGTTATTTTTTAAATTCCTTATTAAATTTTTCAAAATCCTGTCCAACCTATGTTCGGAATGTCAACACCACCTGGCATCTATTTGGTTGCATTGAAATGAAAGTGATAATACGTGGTAAAGATATGGGTAGCACTGTAACCTAACCTAAACTATTCCGCCACCAAGCAGTAAACATCGCCTACCAACAATCATAACATTACCCTACCGTCCAAAACTACGTAAAACTCCGCCCCCAACAATCTATGCATATAAATAATGGAAAATTAATATAGGCCTAGAATAACACATGGTCATAACTTCTAAAATCCATGGCGAGATTTTCCTCCAGAACAATCAAATATGGCTAAATATGTTATGTTCAGTAATATATCAGAACAATTTTTAGCAACACCATTGTTTCCATATTTTGTACTAGACTTACTGCTTATATAGGTACCGGCAAAAAAAGTTAAGAATGGAATTTAATCTTTCCTAATGAACTATATTAAGTTACATAAGTAACAAAGAAAAGACTTATGGATGAGCTGAAACTTAAATTATTATATGACTAATCAGAAACGTTTAATTTAATTTGTAATCAGAAAATTCACATTCTCAACCTAAGTGAGAATTAAAAACCATGTAACATTTGCATTACGTATCTAAGGAGAAGCTAACTTAATACATGAATGTACTTAAACGGTAGGTCTATATGTAAACATAATTTATGAATTATATTAACTTCTTGTCTCTTACCTTTCTGAATGCAAAGAGTTCTCTCTGTAATTTCTGTCTTTCAGCAGAAGGTTGCTGCCCCTTTCCTCTTATGAATTTCAACATGATTTCTGAAAATCACGAACGCAAACTTTTGTCAGACACTTAGCATAAACAAATTTCTTCCATGTAGCATAAATTTCTAACACCTACATTACAACGTAAAGTATCAGAAACACATGAAACACTTTTCCAAAAACGTCAACATGCACATAACAGAACACCTGGAGGTAACGCCTGACTACGTCAACCTATGCTGATCGCCCTATCGACAGCGTTCATACCGGCTATATATTAATACACCCGACCCCCAAACTTACATCTAAAATCACGAATACAGATTATTGTACAACGAAGTTATAATGCTTAAATATAAAATAAAACACTGCACTACAGATAAAATCCTCGCTTTCCACGTCCCCGCCAAAGTAGACGCCTTGAATATAACTTCATCAGTTGTAATGTTATTAACCAAATAGTATTCGTTCGCATACAACTTAGTAATTTTCTTAACTATCTAACAAAAATATATACGAATATTTTAAACTGTCTTAGAGTTTAAGTGGTAAAATTTTTCTCGAAGAAAAACTCGTCATATTAAATTTAAAAATAAAATGATGAAGGACTATTTTTCAACCCAAGAGCCTTGATGACTCACAACCTCATAACACTACAGACATCCACGACACCTGCTGTTGGAATTTTCTAATTCGAATAATTGTTATTAAAAAATAGTTCTACCTGTCATCAATATCATTCCTATGAATAATTACAGAAGATTATGTGTGTAATCAGAGTGCATCAAAAATTACAGAAGGGGGCGAGTTTCGTCATTCAATTTTCTAGAGTTAGGCTAGCGACAGAGCCCTGACTTTCCTCGTAAAATCCGTGTCTAGCGTTGAATGAACGGAATGAACCAGGTCAATGTTCCGAAATGTTGTATCCGCACAGTACTGAGAGGATAAAAAGAATGCACAGTATATATGCTCAACTTACCTTCCTAAATCACCAATGTTTCGATATACGGACTGCGTAACAGTTGAGAACACTGAAGAGTCAAAACGCGGTACATTTCAAATGGGGTTAATAATCTCGTAGGTTAGTTACCTTATGAGTGATGCCTTACTGGTGTCACCAGTCCAAGCCTTGGGCCCCTCCGTAAAAAAAAAATGGGTTCGCTGAGTTTCCAGTTTCGAGCAGGCAACCCAATTCGATAGGCCTACGAGCCCCTTTCGTGCGTCGCCAACCGACGTTTGGCGTTCGGTGTATGCTATGTGATTGTGACAACTAATTAGGTAGAACGGAATGATGTTGATGCTAACTTGGGGAAACGGGAAAACCGCGAGAAAATCTCCAACTACGACCTTCTCAGTTACAAGTGTCATAATGTTTCTAAATGAAAAATCCTAGGCCTTCCCTGAGACTTACAATGATATTTATTATATATTTCATTACATATAAATAGCTAGGTTTACATAAATATAAAAAAACTATAGTAACTAGCGCTACTGTGATTATCTGCCGAAGTTATACGTTCTTGTTCTTGTGCTGTTGGTATATGATCGCTGGTACGCCTTGGTCAAGGCTGGTATCCTTGGTAGTGATGGGCGAAGTTGTTCTTTTCCCGGAACAGTTCCGACTGTTCCGGTTCCGAAAAAATACTATGTTCCAAATAACAGTTCCGAAATAACAGTCACCAGTGGTGATGAGTCGGAGTCGTTGAGTCGTTCAAACGAACGGTACAGTACCCTCCCTCTTCACCATGCTGTGCACACTGGAGCACTCATAGGCATGACATAGTACACATTCTTATCTATAGATGGCACTGCAATGCACATTCGAATCGATTTTGGAAAATTGCTGTGCATGCGGACAGAACTCAAAAGCTTAATGTTAGTAATTAAACAGCTGTTGACTACAAGGACAGAATACAATACTTTGTTTTCGTACATAAAGTTATAAAGACATGGTAGCCAACTAAAAAAAATAACATAACATTTAAAACATATGGTATGTATTTTCTCTTCTCTCTATTACATAATAAAAAAAAACAAATCATTAATTTTTATTTTTACTTTTCTTAATGCAGTTATAATAATAATAATAATAATAATAATAATAAATATTACAATTTCATAAATAAAAAAGATATATATTGGCAGTACTGAAACCTGGAAACCCCGCAGTGGGTTAGTAAAATGTTGGAATCGCATCTTTACCAAAGTGTAATTTAAACTTCGCATTAAACCTCGCTCTCCAAATCAGTACTTATATGGGTAGTTTCCAACAAATAATGCTACAACATTTTTGTCGTTCTTTGATAACAGAGAAGATAGCACAAAAACTTGTGCTTGTCAGACTTAACCTCAACAAACGACATACAGACATTGTAACTAAACCACTCATTACCATTTACGACTTTAACCTTTGTATAGAATCAGCTGATCAATGAATTAATAATAGTATGCGTACTTTATGACTTTGTAGAATGTTTATAAAACAGAATTAGTCAACTAATGGTGAAATAAACCATAAAGCGGGAATGAATATTACAGATTATTAAATACTTACTATAACATTACAGATGATTGGCCAGTCTTACAAATGTTGATATTAAAGTTCGCGCCACCGCAAGGATTTCAATTTCCATGCGCCCCCCTCCAACCACGTGAGAGTTTCAAGTACCAACTTCATCCAACGAAGTTCCAAGTATAACATAAAGAACAACGAGAACAGTGTAACTGCAGCTGTCGGTTCATCGGAACAAGCTCCGACGTTCCGACTGTTATCTCGGAGTCGGAACATACCTTGTGCAACGCGGTACTGCGAGCCCGCAACAGCTGGGCAAGTGAGCAGCTCGGAGTCGGAACACTGTTATTTCGGAACAGGAGGTCCCGACCTACTGTTCATTTTTGCAACAGTTCCGAGACCGGAACAGTTCCAAAATAACTGTTGTGTTATTTTTTACCCATCTCTAATCCTTGGTCGCCTTGGTAGGTTGGTGACGCCGTTGCCGCCATATTGTGTAGAATATATTTAGGGAAGTTGGGATTTTACGGGATATAGGTATTAAAATACTTGTAAATAATATAATTGAGCAAGTTACAGGAGTGCATATTGATTGTCGTGGGCTTAGTGTAACAATTGGTATTAAAACGGTGTAATGGGCGAAGAAAACAAAGGTGGTAAGTATTAATAATAATTGTACGGTACTGACTTAGAGTGTACTATGTAAAATGGCTACCGGTATTTTTTATGTTCCCGGAAATGTTCTAAAGCCGAACATATTTGGATATGTACTATGCTTATTAAATTGGTAGCGAATAAACATAACATACGTATGTATACAATTTATTTGTGATCATTCAGATATTGAAGATAGCGAGAACTTCGAACTAGAGGAACGTAGGCCTATCTACAGCGTTAGTGATGGATAGAGACCATTATAATTTTTTTTTATAACATTTTATAATCTGTTCTAAGGTGTTTGTTTTGTGTAGAATACGCTTGTAAACGATATGTTTTCTGTTTTGTGTAGAATACGCTTGTAGAGGATATATTTTCTGAGAGGGTATTCGGAATAGTATTGTTTAAAATATTTTAGGAACTTGCATGCGCTTGCGTGGTGCGCGGGACACAAACATGCGATAACTAAACAAACGGGTAGGCTGAAGTGCACTATATTCAGCAAATGGTTGTACGTACTGAAGACACATAGTGCACATTAACTATAGAGATTTTCTGGCAATCCATAGGGAACGACAAACACATTATTATGACGTGAGGCGAGAAAACGGCGGGTGACTTTTGGCCCGCTGCTAGCGTGGTTTCCGGCAAGCGCGTAACCAATTCTCCGGCACTTCTATAATAGAGAACAGTACTAACAATAAATGTTCAATAATTTAGACTTATCATGCTTACACTCGTTGCTGAAAATGGCCCTCATTTGCCGCTACACACAACTGACATCTTCTGATAAACGAATGAACAAGTATTTTGGCAGAAGGCACAGACAGGTCTGTTTGGAGACTTTATTCGAAATTTACGTCTTGTTTTCGCACATGACCTTCTGCCTTTTATGTACATAGGCCTATACACACGTTCACACAATGATAATTTGTTGAAAGACATTACCTAAATACACAATAATCACTATACTTTGTACACTTCAAGAGTCAAGACTTTTGTGACACACTTGTGACTACAGCGAATGCCATATGACGACTGAGGATTTACTACGCCGCACCTCCAACAGCCCGCGCATCGCAGACCGCACAGGCAGCGGGCCTTCAGTAACACGCCGTTTTCTCGCCTCACGTCATAAAAATGTCTCTGTATAAAATTATATCGAATCAGAAGAAAAACTAGCCCATAATCTTAAAGAATGGCTCACGTCCTATAGTATGCGCAGTCGACACTTGTAAAGAGCTTAGCTGCACCAGTCTTTAAGATTTTCTCACATTTTCACACGAAATCATCACGTAATCCATTGATACCACTATTACGTTGTACTGCGCGGGAAAACGCTCCTTTCTTTTGGCTAGGGTAAGTTTATGTACCTTTCTTCCAAAAACCGTATAAGTTATACAAAGCCTGAACAAACCACGCACCTAATCCGTCACATCTTCGACCTTACAAAAACACTGCTATTTATTTTTCCAGACATATCAGACAAATATATATTTGTAAAGTTATACCATGTCTGTTTCATTTCATCATGAAATAACGCAATGCAAATCAAATATCAGTGTCGTATTTGGTGCATATTGAGCATTCCATGTTAAGAAAAAAGTATTGGTTTTATGGGCCTTGCGTAGTAGCCTACATTGTAGAAGCTGTGTGGTAGGTAGGTATTTCTATGGCAACTGGTCATTTGATGGTGCTCAGTGCTTTTTTCTTAACGTGGAATCCTCTTAGTGAGATCGAAGATTCAATCATTTTTAAAATTGTCGGTTGACATTGTAGGGAGAAATATGAAATGGTTTTAAAAACTGTTCAAGTATTATTTAAAATGTTGTAAATATTAGATAACAGAAGGGAAAGAGAATAGTGCTGAAATAAAATTCAAGCTTTGTAAAACACTATTTTTATATTCTGTATCTGCTTTCCATAGCTGTCCATTTCAGTCGATTAACATCTTTCTCTCTGTCTGTGTCAATTCCAGGCTTGTTTATAATTATGCTGTCTGATCAACCAATTGGTGGAATATCTAGTTTTTACTTCAAATGAATTTTTTTGTTACATTGGCAGCATTTCATAATGTAATTTCATATACATATGCATTAATACTATGTCAATAACTTGCTCGAATTCATGTAAATATAAAGTGTCTTGATTTTCTGTAGTGTATTGCATGCTAGACTGCTTTACTTCGTTTTTCTTCATATTGTATACACTTCATATGATTTTATTTCAGATCGAGACAGGGATAAGGATCGTGATCGAGACAAAGACCGACGACGCAGATCACGTTCAAGAGAACACAGGAAACGATCACGGTCACGTAGTCGTGATAAGCGATCTAGATCAAGAAGTAGAGATAGACGTAGAGATAAAAGAAGTAGATCTGGGTATGTTTTGAATTTCTGTGACTTATGGAAAAAGAAAAGGAAGCTGTAGATAGCATTGAAGTTTAAGGATAAATTACTCACTTCCACATTGGAACATAAAATGACAAAAAACACAACACTTTCTATAATATCTAATGTACAGAATGTGGTGATCAATCCACTCCTTTGAATTTTTTTTTTTCATATGTAACACAATGTATGGTATGTTTAGTTAATCATTTGGGGATTCTTTTACTATGGGTCATTCCATGTCAATTCATCCAGACCATGTCACCCACTGTTTAAAATTTTGCTGAAACTTTGCATATGTGTTACATATCTCAGTGAATGGTTTCCTTTAAAATTGTATTGAAATCCGTGAAGTTGTTGAAGCAGAAAATAGTATTGTTATGTAGTCGCATGTCAGCAGTTGAAAAAATTACAAATAACAGCACAGTTGGATTTTTATTAAACTTGGCCTATAACTGAGATTTATATAGTGGGTTATAAAAATTGCACATTTAATATGCTCTTACCATTTTGTAGGATTTCTTTTTGCGTTTATTGGAAATTAATTTTTTTTCCAAAGTGTCACATCTCAGAAAATGCTAAAAATTATGCATAGTAATGAGAGTACAGTGCTGTATCTGTAGACAAAAGTTTATAATGGGGAAATGATAACTTACTTTTTGGCAAAGAAATATAGAAGTGTAAGGCATAACATTTCTCAAAATGTGAACAAAATACAGCGTTTTACAACAGACGATTTGACCTCAATTCTCTTGTAAGAATCTTGCTTTAAAGTATGGGTTCTTCCTGTGGCTGTGTTGACATCAATTTGTCACAAAATGTTTGAAAACGGAAGTTCACAACTGTCATTGTCGGGCCAATAAAATTATGGAGAGAATCCATGTGGATGCATTAATTTTATCATAGCATCACCTTCGTCATAATTAACTTTTTCAATAAAACCCACATGCCACAAAGATTCATGCACACAAACAAAATAAGAATTTTCCTTGAAATTTGGATTCACAACAGGTTTAAATATGTCAAATATACACTGTAGTCCATATCAGAACTTAATTGTTTTGCTCCAATTTCATATGTAGACATAGGCACAAATTGCTGCATAATAGTTTTTGCATTTTCAAAATGTTCAGATTATTTCGGACTTTTCCTCTTTTGTGACAAAAAACACAGTAATCTTCTTGAGATTCTCCTTACAAAAGTTGAACACTTGTGATGCAGTGGTTATTTCTTCATTAAATGGCCTTTGTAAACTGACTTTGGTAATCCTCCTTTTCAAAGTACCCCAATTCCATCACAAGGAGATTTTTCATGGCTAGCAGCAAAAAATGACCGTTTACATTTAATATCAAAGTCTGCTTCAATATTATATATATATATTTAATGAAATTCTTGCGGTTCTTGTTACTGAGCAGCACAACCATCTGAGAAGTATTCTACAATTTTAACATGTGAAAGAGAGAGAGATCTGTTTCGAAGAAATTGATTATGATCCATGTCATCAGAAATTAGGCACAAGTCTTTCATCTTTCTTGTAATATACCACTGCAGCATGAAGTGTACAGTACAGCTACTTGTGTTCCAATGAAAGCTTTGGGCCTCGTCTTGAATTACAAAACTGTAGTTTTCACTGAAATCCAATAAAATGATAGCTGATTTATTATTCAGATTCTCTCTTAACATTTTCAAGTAAGAAAAGTGTGCTTTTGCTATAAATGAATGTGGAATGAATTTCTCAATTTTCTGTATTAGTAAATCACAAAAATTCAGAGAAGGTGCTTAATTCAACAACCATATTCACTCTATCTGTTGGAACCCATTGTCTGTACTGGATTGGTTCATCAGGATCAAAGTTATCTGAGAATTGTTGTTGGATGTGTTTTTAAGGACAGGATTGCTAAGGCACTTTTCACAAAGACGTATCATGCAAATTCTGTTGTGTGTGTTATTAAATTGATCATGTTAAGCTCCTTTTATATGAACACTTTCCAGAAGCAACTAAACATTCTGGTGGATTGTACATGTGCATCTGAGGATCCTGCAAGCACACACTCTTAAGGTCTGAGGATTGCAAATTTAGATAAATTTATCTTGTGAGGGAATGTTGTCTTGAACAAAGAATGTAGCTCTGACAGATTACTTAAAACAAGCCATTTTCGTTTATAAACATTTTTACTTATGCTTACTTTGTCTTTCATTCTGGGTATTATTCTTGAATTTTCATCATCCAAGTAAAAATCAGTCACTTGGTTGTCTCTTATGATAGCTTCTTTCCTTTCTTTAGTGTTAGAATATCTTTCTCAGTCACAAGTGCACGTGCCTGGCATATCATATACTACAAAATTTCACTAACTTTATTTCTAGGCCACGACTGTTATCAGTGTGAGTAGTTGAATTCCTTGATGGATGTTGACATGTTTAATTTTATTTTTAATTTGCCCCATCAAAATGTTGTGCTTTCTCTTTCATGTTCTCTTCTGTTGTCTCCAGTTCTGGTTCGGTTGCTGATTCAGTATCATAAATTTTACTGATTTTAGTTCGAAGTGCTTGTGCTGCTGATTGAACCTTTTATTTAGCTGCAAGCGATCAGCTGTAACTAGGATCTGAGTGCAATTGTGTAGGGAATACGTCGAACTAGTGTTCAATCTGCTTGGTGATTCTTGAATCAAATCTGTGGCCTCAGTAACTTCTTCAACAGAAGAAAACGATGATGTGTTTTGAGTTGTGAGTGTGCTACGAACTTCACACAAGCATTTCCTACACATTCGACAGAACTTTTTCCCAGGAGTCATAGCATCCACTGTCTCTTAATTCCCTTGCTTCTTTCAACGTTATTTCATGTAGGACTGATATATATATATATATATATATATATATATATATATATATATATATATATATATGTCTTACCGTCCTCATGGAATAATCAAGACTATATTATGTAGCCAACATGTTGATACCTATTATTGGAGAAAAATTTGTTCCGGCACCGGGGATCGAACCGAGGACCTCTCAACTTTGCGTGCTGAGCGCCATTTCCATCTGCACTATGTAGGGCCCTGATTCATGGCGCCAGCTGAACTCTCCTCCTTTGTATCATGTGCTCCTGCATACATGACTCACATGTCTAAAATGCAGGTAGTAGCCATTGATGATACAAAGGAGGAGAGTTCGGCCGGAGCCTTGAATTGGGTCCCGGCATAGCTCAGATGGAAAGAGTGCTCAACATGCAAAGCTGAGAAGTCTTGAGTTCGATTCCCGGTGCCGGAAGGAATTCTTCCATAATAAGGTGTGTGTGTGTGTGCGCGCGCGCGTGTGTTTTTTTTAACCCAACCCTAACATACCTAGTGTGGTGCATTAGGATTATTCTCATTGGAGAGTTAATAATAATATACTAGACATTAGAAATCCTGGAATTCAATCTCTGGTAGGTCGTAAGAGATTTGAGATTAGCAAACTAGAAGGCAGATTTTCAACACTCATCTGCCAAATTTGATTGGTTCAATAAATTACCTTTTAAGGTAAGCATTCACTACATCGTATCGCACTGCTCGTACGAATCGCATGCAACAGATATTTTAAGTGCAGTGCGTTCACTGTAACGGCTTCACCTCATCGCCTCATCGGATTCCCCTATCAGCTGTTTAAAACATGACGTTGTACGATATTCACATTACTGAAAGCAAAGGAGTTGAGGTTAGGTCTATTAATTACGACTGTTAGCAAATAAGAATTTGTAATTGCTTCATGCGTCTTAACTGAAGAGGAAGAAACGAAAGAAATATTGGTTACATAATATATTTGCAAGAAATGACTTGATTACTGTAATGGGAACGCCTCAAATTATATAATTCTTCGCAATTTTCTACACGCGAAATAAGTTTTCCATCTGCCATTTTGGCGCGACACTGAACATGGCACAATATAATAGTAACAGTTGACCAATTAAAATTGATTTATTAAAGAAGGCCATAATCGCACGCATCGGAAAAGTTGCCCATCTGAGAAACCTGGACGGATTTGCCGATAGGCGATGCATCTGATACGATGTAGTGAACGCGGTTACATAACAATTACAGCAAAGATAGTCTTTTTCCGATGTGTGCGATACGATGTAGTGAACGCTTACCTTTAACCTCCGTAGTATCTTTTGCGATTGTGCCATTGTTAGCTCTTGCATGTGGAAAGAGAAGGATTTTTATTTCACAATATGTAATATTAAATTATTTAAATATGCAGTTTTACCATGTCCTGAAGAGAAGAATAAACTTTCTGTATTATGTTATAAATTTGCAACATATCTCTAAGTATGGCTATGAATTTATTTGTAGCATTTTTTTTCGCAATTTAAGTTTTTGTACATTTAACACAAAAAATAATAATTACTGAAATTTGTTCCAAATTACATACAACTTAGCCTACCGGTATATTGTCTTTTAGGAATTAATACATTATATAATGTTTTTCAGATTTATTATAGTATTATATGTATATATATGGGAAGAGACCATGAACATGCTGGCATGAGACTGTAATGTATCCACTAGGGTCCAACACGTGAAGGACATGATGATGATATATATATATATATATATATATGTGTGACAAGTTCTGTATATTTATAACAGTTTTATGATACACTGTTCTCTCATTTGACATACAGTTCTGATTTCATGCCATTTGATTAGGATATTTTAGAATCTTTCAGAAACAATAAGTAAAGAAAATAATTGTGGAATATTTGGAAATTGTCACAAATACGTCCAAACTTCCAACTCATGTTGTTGAATTCGTCATTACATGGGAGATAGGTTTGCGTAAAGAATGTAGAAACTATCTAAAAATCTTTTTATACAGAAAAAGTGTTGTAATATTGAAACTTTGTTCTTGATTGTTTCAGATCCCCAGGAAAAAAGGATAAGCGTTCCAGGAGGAGAAAACCATCATTATACTGGGATGTACCTCCTCCGGGATTTGAACATATTACTCCTCTACAATATAAAGCAATGCAAGGTATGTTGAAGTTCCCGTGTTTTTTTACGTACTGTAATTACGCTATGTTGTGTGTATGCATGCCTGTGCTTTCCATATGAAATTGGATACCCCATGTTTAAAATTTGCAACCAGTAATAAATTTCATCTTCATATTTATGTACAGTAGGCTGATTTTATCTACTGCTTTATGTATTATTCTGCCACTACACTGCTAGACCAGATTCTGCTAGCAGCAATATGCTGCTGCTGAGCTTACATGTTCAGTACAAGATTGTTTCTGTCACTAAGACTAGACTTAAACATAATCTGATGTAAACAAAAACATGAGAAAATCTGAACACCCAAAATAAGAAACATATCGTAACCATAAGGAATAATTTTTTTTTTGAGTCCTTAACCCTTCTGTACTCGCGTAGGGGACTCTTGTCAACCAGCGTGTTTCTTTTCATTGTTGTATTTCCTAGAAAGGGTTTGCTATGGTGAGGCTTTAGGTACCTTCAAAACCAAGCTCACATATTAAACATTCTTTAGTTTTAGTCTTGAAGTTGTTTGTATAACTTGTGTAGCTAAGGTTTCATTCTTCTGCATGACAATTGTCAACCACGCGCCTTTTTACGTTATGGTTACTGCAAAGTTTCGGTAAATGTTCATTATCACTTTGTGAGTTATATACTATATTTTTAGGGATAATTTGTTCTATTGAACTTCAAAGGATTGTAGATCTATGTTTATTAAATTCCTTCAGAGATTAGAAGGCATTCTCAAGTATTACTGGGAATTTAAGACTTCACTACGCCAGTCCTAGAGCAAAGGAATAGATCTAGGGGCCATTGTTACCAATTTGGTAGGTCTCAATACAAAGCGACTAGAAATTGTGTGTGAAATGTTCAAAACGGACATGTGCCGACCGTTTGAGGGCTATCTGTGTAAATTACTTGTAAATAGGTACTGTTAAGACATGTCTGCAGAAAGCATTTAGGAAGAAACACTTTTCAAGGAAAATAGGACAATAGGACACATGATATTCAGATGATATTATATAGAAAGATTTTCATAACAAAGCAAGGATTATAAACGTGTTTCCAGTGTTAAGTTTGTAGGTAAATGTAAAAGTATTTGAAATTTACACATAAATAATTATCTATTAATTATAAATAAATTGCACAGGATAGGGACCAGTGGCGGGCTTATGTGAGCGCAGCAATGAACCTGTGGGTTCCTTAAAAGGCATTTGTAAGTAAATTATAAATAAATTAATTCTGTTTCAAAACTGTTTTTATGTTTATTTATAAATAAACTGTGTATACTCAATAGTAACATATTTATGTAATGATTCATATTGAAAAGAATGTTCAAATTCATTCTCTAAAGCAAGAATATAACATGGGTGACAGCTGTTCCCCACGTGACTGAATACGTTAGGGAAACGTATGCGAGTACTGAAGGGTTAAATGGTAATGTCAGTTAATGGAATGAATATTGTCGAAAAGAGTTGATTGTATGTTGTTCTTGAGGCTGCAAGTTTTGTTTACATCAGGTGTGACAAACTCATATGGGTCACAGGCGTTTACCATATCACTGTACCTGTTGTGGACTGTGTATGATGTATGGACCTTGCCATTAATAAGCATAAAAATGTTTAATTACTAAGTTGTTTGTTGCTGATCCATAAGCTTTTAAAACTTGCAGAATTGTTGTTTCCTGTCTACTATTATGCTTACTCTATCTTTATGAATTTCAGATTTCTTCCTAGTTTGCTCTTGATTATTTTTAAATTGTGCTATTTCACGAAGTAATATTATGACACATTTATACTGTCTTCATTGTAATTTTACTGACTTGGAAAGTGTTTTATTAATTTTTGTGTAATATATTTTGTTGAAATGTATTTCAGCTGCTGGCCAGATTCCAGCAAACATTGTTGCAGACACTCCTCAGGCTGCTGTACCTGTTGTTGGTTCCACAATAACAAGGCAAGCCCGGCGACTATATGTTGGCAACATTCCATTTGGAGTTACAGAGGTAACATAAAATACGTTTTAGTAAGTTATTGTGAGTTTTGTCACTGGACATGAAACCTGTATCATTTTTGAAGGGACTAGGAGGAAAGAACGACTTATGCTTGTTGTAGCCTTTCTTTGTGCCTTATGGAACCCTTGAATTTCTTAAGTCACTACTCTCCTTTGTAAGTCTTAACTAGATCAAATATTGCAGTGAGCTGCTTCACCCCATGTCCTTTACTTAGTGCTGCACATGATTAATGTCTGGAATGGTTGTTTGTGCACTTTCAATTGGATATTTCTGGTTACCTTCAATTGATCCCGCAACAAATTTCCTACGGACAACACAGCAGGTTGTATATGTGCTATGGCGTAGAGGTACACTTTCCACCGAGCATTCTTTTAATCGGATCATGTAGTGATTCGAATCTGCTAACATCAGAGCATTTTTTTAATAAGTGTATAATTTTTGTTTATTCTCTCATTTTTTGGCTGTCTTTCCTTCCCCCACGTCCCCCTTAAAATGCTACCTTAGCTGATAGATTTTTTTTTTTTTTTCCTACATTTCAGATTTGTAGCATGTGTGGAGGGGTTTGTTAGTTTCATGTTATTGATCAAATTAATGGCGAAATCTACAGCAAAAGTAAAGTTTTTCAGTAGTTAATGTAAACATTTATAGTTCTCCTGGAAACACTCGTTTATTAACAAATAGTTACTGACAATTAGTCTAATCAATTTAGTTTAATGTACAGTATACTATTTTTGCACAGCAAAATCTCAACAACAAAATTCCATATATTGAGATTGTATTGGTTGACAGAGCGAACATTCGTATCTGTGGCAATTGGAATTATATGCAGCTACATCATTGACACTAGGACAGTCTGCATTGAATCATTGTAACACTGATTGCCGTGTTTCAGCTATCAGTCGTAAATGATTTCACTAGTCTGTTAACAAGTACTAATAATGTATGTGGTCTACAAATATCGTGCAGTAAACGATCTATTTTACATAATCAAGCTAGAAGCTTAGTTTATAATTTAATAAAGTATTGTGATAAATAAGGAAAAGAGAAAAGTACAATATTTATTCCTTTACGACAAGCTACACATCTCGTGTGTATCTTGATAGTTGGGTGATGTCAGTGGACGTTAGAAATAAAGTATTAACTGGCGCTCGTATATGGCAACTATAAACTTCTGATATAACTGATGTGTTGGTAGCTGAAGTGTATTCACTATTGCTCAAGATATACCGCAAGATATGTACAAACTGTGCAGGGGCTATGATTAAAGTAAAATAAAAAGGCAATATACAGAATTACAGAATACCGAAAAAAAAGACAATATACAGAATTCGGAAAAAGGACAAGTATGTGCAGAAGAAACGGACATGAGTATCCAATGTTAAGAAAAAGAAAAGCAACAAGTTCAATTAATTCCAGGTGGTGGCACTTCACATTTTTTAGACTATTTGAAGCAGACGCATCCTCGTGAACTTGAAAATAGGACAGGCAATAATGTTGGACAGCAGCCCGAGCATTCAGCATGCTCACCAAACAGTGTCAAACTTTCTCTTACTGAATTGAAAATCGTAGAATGTGCTACTAGAAACTGATGTAGTTAATTAAATTTTCATGTGTTAATTTGTAGTTTCAAGGGTGACATTTCCCCACACAAACGTTTGGTATTTATGTCGTGGTATCTGTTAACACATTCTAGGAAAACAGAATTCAGTTTATGCATAAGTAGTTTTACAATTATTTTATTTCAATTGTTTATTGCAGGAAGAAATGATGGAGTTTTTCAACCAACAAATGCATCTTTCTGGTCTAGCTCAAGCAGCAGGAAACCCTGTATTGGCTTGTCAGATAAACCTAGACAAGAACTTTGCTTTCTTAGAGGTATGTATCTGGACCTACATGTTTGTGTTGCAGTGTATATTTTTTATGTTCTATCGAAAAAATAAGAGTGTCTTATTCTATGTGACTAGTGAATAGTACATGTTTCGTTACAAACAGTTAAGAGAAAATTATTGCATGTAAAGCAAATAGTATAAACACTGGATATATAAATTTAAAAATATTATGTAATGCTATCAATTTCATTCAGGTTACTTTGTTTTCCAGTTCCGTTCAATAGATGAAACAACGCAGGCAATGGCATTTGATGGTATCAACTTCAAAGGCCAGAGTTTAAAAATAAGAAGACCTCATGACTACCAACCCATGCCAGGAATGTCAGAAAACCCATCAGTGAATGTTCCTGGTATGTGTAAGTTACTGTTCGTTTTCACAATTTTTTTTAATGCTGTTATAGATCTGTGTTGTTTACGACTGTTATTCTGAAACTTGCAGATTGTAAGATGCTAAATTGTTACTGTAAACATTTGATCAAATAACAATTTTAAATTGTTTACATATCTTTTTACACTTTGAAATGTGGTTTTAGTGACTATTGATGTGCTTGTGATATCAGGATTATTACATTTTTATACTGTTTTCTTAAAAAATAATACAGTGAATTTTGACAATGAAGTTTATATTTATTTTTACACATGCAAGCATTAGGGGTGATCAGTTGATCACAAACAAACAATTAAAAGAAAATGGTATTATATAATTAGAACTTTTGCCATGTACAATTTGAATACTAACAAATTCATCATTTATCTGTATCTGTTTTATTTGAATATGTATTATATTTATTTTTTTAACTCTGTGAAGTTGTTGCATTAGTGCACAATTTTAGTGAAGTTGTATATCTAGTTGTAGGCATGAGGAGACAACTGTGAGAAACATAGTGTATGTACGAATGGACAGATGGCTTCATTGTCAAGAGTCCAGCATTAGAAAACCATATCACAATGGCATACACGTAGAGATGAAACATTAGTTGAATACCAAAAAGTTATATTATTTTAGTCTCCTATTTTAGTTTCATGAATTTATTGAAGCAAAAATATTTTCTAAGTAATTTTAATTTTACTATTATATTTTGAACCATTCAGTTTTTTAGACGGTCCTTTGCCACTAAGCGGTTGTCTTGTTTATTGCTTAGCAGGCGTGATCAGCACGGTAGTCCCAGATTCACCACACAAGATCTTCATTGGTGGCCTCCCGAACTACCTCAACGAAGACCAGGTGAGCCAACACAGTCTTGTCAGCATCACATCACAGTACAGGTTTGAACCATTGTCTGGACACTCTAACCTGATCTTAATTTTCCATACAAGACTAAATCATTACCATTTTGTATTCATATGCTAATTCGGTTTTGACATTTGAAAACAACTGAACGTGTCTACAATGAAACCCTTTTCGAAGTAAAACCATAAATGATTATTTGCTAATTACTTTTTTTTTAATCTGAGGATTCTTATGAGAATTATGTAATTGGGATGATGTAGCATTTAACGAAATGTGTTAATCTTCCATTTGCTCTTTTTTCTTTTTGAGACAGTTTCTGTAAGTACAAGCATATATTATGTAAGTATTTACATTTTTCTCTTTGAACAGGGTAATTCCATTATTCATCACCACCACCACCACCACTACTTTTAACTCCGATCCTACTCAGGTCATCCATCACTCCTTCCAACCATCTCAGCTTTGGTCGTCCACTTTTTCTTCCCTCTGGTTTGCAGTCCACTATCCCATTCTTCTCACGTGTCCAACCCACCTCAATCTTGAGACTTTAATAGCTCTTATAATATCAGGTGATTTGTTAAGTTCATGTAACTCCTGATTATATCTTATTTGCCATTCTACATTTTCTTGCACTGAACCAAAATATCTTCCAAGATCATCCTTTGAAATGTAATTAGATGTGATATGTCGGCCTGAAACAAAGTCCATGGTTCAGAGCTGTATATCACAATAGGTCTTATAAGTGTTTTATATAGCCTGCATTTAGTTGCTCGAGTAAGTAATTTTGATTTAAAATGTTTCTGAAGTTCATAGTAACACTTTTTGGCATTCTTTATTCTTCCGTTAATTTTCTCCAGGATATTGTTAGAGGCAGTGACCAAAGATCTGAAGTATACAGATCTATGTACTCTTACAAATTTGTAGTTACTTATTTGAATATATGGCACAGCTGGCAGTTGTTAATTCCATCTATTAGGTTGTGATAATCACCTTCATTCGCCTTCTCACTTCCTAGTATAATTTTGGTGTTAGAGTAATTTTTCCCATAGGAAAAGAACCCAGTTGGATCTCCGGGCAGGGACTACTTTGGGAAGAGGAGTTGAAAAGTTCTCAATAATATCAGTATACTTGTTTTACTACATATAGAGACACTGTTCTACAGAGCAGTGGTTTTTAAATTATACTGTGAATCTGCAGATGAAAAGTTCGATAAACTTCACAGAAAAATTTGTATAATAACAATCTTGAAATTTGCATACTCATTGTTTTGTCACATTGTATTGAATTATATATTCTATTGTTATAATACCTAATTCTAGAGCTGTTAATACTGACAATATCAATTTAACATCTTTAGAACACTGTACACTGATGAAAGATGTGTAGTTACAAAAATCAAATTACTTCACTTGTGCATATCCAAACATACATTAACTATAAATGCTTTTAATACTTCTCTTCATAGATCATATATAAGCTTTGGATGATGTGGTTCCAGATCCTCTTAAAACGAGTTACCTCCAGAAGCATGAAAGAAGTGATTTAAATATAATAATATTCATTTAATAGATATCAAAGAAAATGAAAGATTCTAACATTTTCAGGCCAATTCTACAAATAATATTGAGATGTACAATGCTCCCTTTTAGATGTACATAACTGAAAAATTTAAGTATAATAAACAGAGAGGAAACATTTAATTTTCATGAAATTGTTCAGGCATTTGGAATATTAATAATGAGAGTGTGTAAATTAACGTTACTTGTTAAATTATACGAATTCCTGCGAAATTGAGAACAGAAAGGATGTGTTAGATATAAATCTGCTGGGTGTTTTTCAAGTTATTGGTTTACAAGATTTAAAAATATAGTTTTAAAATATATCAAAATTAATTGACGTACTAGCTTTTCTCGATTTGGAAATGAATCTGATTGCCTTACAAAAGTATTTGAAGTCCTTCCATTGTTCGTTGTATTGTTTTTGTTAATCCGACTGCTGTCTAACTTTCCACATCATTTTAAAATATTATGAGAGGCATTGTACACCGAAGTTAGTCATGATTGGTTTTGTATGGTGATTGTACATAGCATACAGGGGTCATGGGAGGTACAGACAATGGTGTATGGTGTTTTAGATGGTCATTTTCAAGAGAATGTTGGATAGCCCATGTAGATAAATTAGCTGAACTTCTCTCTGTTGTACATTTTGTCCATATGTTACTCTAGAAATCCATAGTATGCTAGGTATTGAAGAGTCTGTGACACATTGGCATCTGGACACTATGTATTATGGATGTGAATTGAAAGTGTTAAAACAGTTGTTGGATTAATAATTCAGATCCATTCATGACTTACTAGATTTGGATTTTTTCCAAAATTGTTCAGTACCTTTCCACAGATCCTATGTGTGATACTGCTAACACCATGAGATATAAGGACAAAATAAAAGCTGTTTATTGAGAAGTGTGATCTTTTGAATAATAATAATAAAAAAACAAGACTCCATATACTTCATTTGTTCAAAACACTTATATAGTGAAGTTAATGGATGATGGGCAAGTAGGCAACGAAGAAGAAAATAATGGAGAAAAGATAATGGATTGAGTGTGGTGAATGAAGGTAGGGTATATAGTGGTTCCAGTAATTTTATTTGAAGTTTGTGATGTTCGTTTTAAAAATTACATTTAGAGGAATCTGAACCATTAAAAAAAATGTTCGTTTCCTACACAACTTCAAGTTGTGACTCTCAAAATTAATAAAAGTATTTATGTATAATCATTGGAGAAGTTCAGTTAATGTAATTTGACAAGAATAGTTGTAGCCTTGTGGGTTTCTAATATATGTGTCCTTACAAATACAGGTTTTATTCCCTGTACCTGCATTTTATTTTTTAGAAGTTGCCTATTTTGTTTTGTTTACCATACATGTGTCAGTTCCATATTGCTAAATAATTTTAGCTTTTATGCATGGATGATTGTAAAAAAGAAAGATTTTGACATAAATTTACGCTGGCAACAACCTTCAGTCTTGTTAGATGTAATTTTCTTTCAGTTGTGACTAAAATTCATAAGCCCTTTGGCTAGTAATGTGTAAGAGCAAATCTTACTTGTTAAGCATATATCTAACAGTACTGAAACACTTTTCTCACACCTTTGTTGCTTGGTATTGCCAGTTGAAAACAGAAATTTTAGGGTTTTTGCAATGCAATGGCTTCCTGATTTTGCCATTGCATCTGTTGTAATTGACCCAACAGGTTTTCTAGGTAAAGGCAAGGCACGAATACAACAGCTCCCTCGATTGGTTGATCATTCTGTGTGCCTTGTTCACATATTGACCATTGCAGAAGAAAGAAGAGCTTCAGCTTGGGACAGTGGGTGCTTAATGACATCTTCAACCTATTGTAATGAAAAAAGTATTCTATGGTTGAAGGAGTTTTCAGTTCTTTAAATTTCGTTCCTAAATTCGATATAGAACTAACAATATTTATATTGTGTTAGATCCAATAACACATTAAATGAAGCTGGACATTGTTTTGTATCTAGTAAAAAAAAAAATGTTTTTTTTACAATTTCCATGTCTTGCATGACTAATGAGAGAGAGCCTTACGCATACTCATATTTATGGGTGGGCCCTGGGCATAGCACTATCTAAGCACGGGACTGGCCTTATATTAATGAATTTTGGAAATACAGTGTGTACACCATTTTAAAATATACCCTTGAAATATCTGTTAAAAGGAAAGGATAGTGACCTGTAAGATGTTAATTATACGGTTTCTCATTCCTACAGTTCTATAATACAGTTGATAAAGATGCATAAATCTATACTCATCCTCTTTACAATAACTTCAGCTGGTACAGTCTTGTTTCATGATATGTTGAGAATATCTGTATGTATTGAATTCTTCTTAATGGTCTAGTTGTTAAAATTCTGTGTGTTGTGTTTGAGGTTTGTGGGTTTAAATCTGGCCGAGAGCGATGTTTTTTGCTGTTAACTGTACTAATCATTAGATAAGAGATTTGTAGATCTGAATCTCGCTGGTAGTGATGAATTTGGAAGGGGATCGCACCCTCCTAGATGAAAATAAATTTGTGAGATCCATGTTGCAGATTTAAAGTGTCTGCACTCATGCACATGCAGGCATTGTATAGCAGATTTGTGGAGTTACAGGTTTAATATATTAACAGGGTTAATATTTACCTTGTTAAACTAGTAAGGAGCTTTCATAAATATTGTAATATTAGTATGTTAGAAGTGGAGAATTTTTAGTTTTGTAATGTGTAAAGCAAAATGGAATTTGAGTATCAGAAGTAGCTTTTAGACTAATAATATTGACTTGTGTTTTTTTCATATCTATTTTGTTGAAAGAATACTTTTACAAGAACTGGAGACAATCGTGATAACATATTTTAGCAGTATGTGACTGTAGTCACAAGTTACTTGAATCATTCGTCTCCTAATTCTTCAAAGAGACCAGCAATGCATGCAAGTCGATCAGTATAATGCAATCAAATGACATGCATGCCCTCTCCACCAGATAATGCTATCTTTTCAGAAGACATTGTTCCTTTTATAGATTTTCTACTGTAGAGAATGTTGGTTTAGTCACTGCCAGTATGAAGTAGTATTTTCCCACAGCACTTCTATTTTGAGAAGAAAATGTATTTCCAGTAGATTTTAATTAATCTGTAATGAGTAAGCAGTGAAATGTGATTGTATACTCTCCTCCTCTCTCATTCAGCTGGGGTCCAGCTGCGGAGGACTTACTACAAGCTACTTTTCACAACTCATAGACTACCGTAATTATGTACGTATTTTAATATTTTATAACTCGGGTGTACAACGAGTTTGGATGGACTTTTTTTTTTCTTCCCCCCCGCTGCCTAAATTGTTTCATAGCAATACCGTCTTTCACTCACCATTCTGCAGTGACTGACTGCTCTTAGAATAAGGAGCATCCTCTTACTCTGGCACATCTTTCAAACAAACCTTATTGTTTTTGTTAGTACAGTAAAACCCCAATAAGACGCTGTTCGAGGGACTGCATGTAAACAGCATATTAACTGGGACTGTGTATCAGGCAGGTATACTATTTTGATTTACATACAGTATCTATTAGCATTTTTCTTTATTGAAATACATAATTCATGAAAGGTAATACAGTATTACTCCATTATGTAATTAGTGTACTGTACGTCAAAGACATTTACAATATGTACTGTACTTAATTCTTTCGAAAAAAAAGTCACGTATAGTTGTTTGCCGTGTGCGTGTTCTCCAAGTCCTCATGTTCACCACACTTCACTTTCCTGCGCTTACATCCTTCCAGTGTTGCAGCTGCAGTGATTGAGTCGCGATTTTTATTATTGTCCTTAATGTTGATTATAGGATTTCTAATGAATCAGAGAGTTGTTTCTGATTAAAAGTACTATTTTCATTGTACTTTCGTAAGATTTCCAATTTTTCCGACATAGAAAGTGCTTTTCGTTTAACACCCATTGTAGTCACACTTAAATACACTAAAGGACAGCAAATTGACCATCAAAAATTTCCAGAATTTTATTACTGCCGAGTGAGGAATGTTGTTTGAGAGAGAGGGTTAACAAAAGGGTGGGGAATTGTACAGAATGAAGGTTTAAGTGTGCAGGTAAAGGGTCGAATACCAGTACTTTTCAGGTTAATGGCACTAGTGAGTTCAATGGTCAAAATGTTTCATTGCTGTTACAGTACATTGCTGAAAATTACATAGAAAATATTCCACAAAATTAGCGTATTATGTAAGACTTGAGCGCAACAAACGGCGTATTTTATAAAGGCGTTATATATTAACCAACCTCAGAAGTGGGTTACAATTAAGCCACAGCCAGGAGAGAAGACCAGAAATATCGAAAAGACAACCTGGTGGCATTGGATTAAAAACAAAAAAATATTAAATGTGCAGGCACCGGACAAAAAAAGCGTATTACACGGGATAGCATAATAAACGAGTGCATCTTATCGAGGTTTTACTGTACATATTTAGAAGTGACAGAGTAAGTTTATTGCAAACTACTTTTGTTCAGCTTTTTAATGGTTTGCATCATTTTTAAAACATTTCTTCTATCATACTCTAATCAATCTCATCTACTTCAACTGTCACAGTTTCTGGTCATAGAATTAATCTGATTTTGCAGAAGTATAACAAAATAATTAGCAATAATGACTGATTATGCTGCTTTATACATTTTGTTTTTAGAAATTTAAATGCCGAACATAACTATTAATGTTTTCCCTAAACATTACTACATTATATCTTTATTTATTTATTTTATTTTATTATTATTATTATTATTATTATTTTTTTTTTTGTAATACACCTTGTCATCCTGGCATACTGTGAACTTCATTCGGTTGCAATTGATTCTATTAACAAAGCTACTACTTTTGCTAGAGCATTTAGTTGCACTTTCACAGGCCTTATCAAGAGGTTTTCATTAAACATTTTTTGTATAGGAAAACATTTCTAGAATCTAGAATTCCAAACATATAACCATACATGTTCAGTTATATATTGTGTCTGTTTCTGATGTTTTATTTCTAAGGTTTCTTTTTTAAGTTACTTTGAAATTAAAACTATATAAAAACAACAGTTTTACTAGGGAACAAAACTAAACTTTTTTTTTTATCTACCTTGGACGAAATACAGTGAAACCTCAATCCATCGGTTTTTAGGGAATGGGGAACAAAAATGATAATACTGTGACAATCGGGAGTCGATCGCGTCCCACAGAGGTCGGGAGCGCACGAGAAAACGAGCGACACAGCGAAGAAGGTTGTGGCCGCTGGGGTCTGGAGGGGACAGACATAAGAGGGGGTGCGAGGTGGCGGCGCGGACGTGACGAAGGGTGGGGGGAAGTAAAGCAGCTGGTGACTGAGGGGAGAAATCCAGAGAAGCCTAGATAGGCGTCATCTTCTCGACATCTGTAGATTGATCGCGAAATCGTACTCTCCAGAAACTATGGTTTAGTTATAAATATGACACGCGAGTGAACTTGAACATTTAGTTAGTTGCAGTCGTTGCTAGTTTTGGACAGCAAGGCAGTCTTGTGTAGCAGTGAAGCCAGCTTCGAGACCGGAGTTCGATTTGAGTTGTGTCTATAACTGTGGGAGCCGGAAGTCCTGAGTTAGAGTGCAGTGGACTGCAGTTGGGGGACCTGAGTTCGAAGTTCAGTGGACTGTCTCTGAAGGTCTGGCGTTCGAGATACTGTGAACTCAAGTGACTGAGCTAGAAGAACTAGCCAAGGCAAACAAACTGTGAACTGAGAACTGACAGTTCTGTTTTGTAAATAGTGCTTGTGAACATTAGTTAAGATTAACAGTTCATTGTTGTTCTCAATAATTCAAGTAGATTGTCATTGTCGTCTGTGGAGTGCAATAACGAATACTATGTGGAGTGGAAATCCCATTGTTGACGGAAGTGTTTACATTCAATTATAGAAAGTAATTATTGTTGTTTTGGAGAGAAGGTACAATCTTGTTTTGAAATAAAAGTTACAATACAGTAAAACGGTAATACCGGGAAACCATGAAAATTACCGTATTTAGGTGTATAATCGACGCAAAAGAATTATGGACGCATCCCACTGTTTCCTAGACAATTTAAGGGAGAAATACCCACATAATTGATACATTTAATTTTTAACAGTTATCTTAAATAATGTAATCTTCTATACTGTCCATACATAAACCACAAAAGAAGTAAATTAAAATCATCAGTACCAGTTGCAAAAGACACAGCCCTGCGGTATATATTGACTACACTCCAACTCTGGGTACTAGCAAGAGGCATCCATAATGAACACTGATCAAAATACCCCTCATTTCTCGTGAAAAGCAACAACTGAATAGACTACAGTGGACTTTATATTGTCAGCAAACAGCTGGATGCATTAAGAAGATTGATTGATTAAATAATGTAAAATCATAATGAACTTGCCTCGTAATATATAATATAAAACAATGAAAATAACCTCTATGGAGGCACTTGTAGCAGGAATTGATAGAATAAGGTCACAGTGTTTCGCTACCTCTCTTAATGCTACATTGAGATAGATGGTTTGATTTGATGAAAACTAATAGTTCATTAACATTTTTTTTTTTCTTCTTTCCCCCCCCACAGATCGTTAGAAATATATGTGACAGTTAACTGAGAATGAAGAGCATAAAAGTAAAATATGTTGATGTAACTGTCTTTAAGGGAATCAAAATCGATCTCGGGGGAACATCCGTTTATTCTGATCTGAATTAATGGGGTTAATGAGTTCCAAGAAGTGTATGGAATCGAGATTATCGAACATGTTGTTGAGCAGTTGCAAAATAAAATTATATCAATAATTTCACAAAACAGGTATTTATAGGTTGTTTTAATATCAAATTTTTCTGATTGCTCATTTACATCTCCTCTTGGTTCTATCATAGCCCATATTTCTTCAAAGTTCTCATTTCTTGCTTCAAGTTTTATTTTCAGCTCTTTGACTTCATTTACACAGTAACCAATATGACGAGACTTTGTTTGCAATATAGAGAACAAAACGTCAGTAAGAGGGAAAATACTTCCAAATATTGTTAACATCAAGTAGAAGTTAAAATCCTTCAATTAAACTATAAACTCACGTGCGGAAATCAACGCCTTGTAATCATACTTTTCAAATAATGAGATTAGCTGGTTGCGATATTCCAAAACTGTTCCTACTGATTGTGAATTGAAGTTTCTGCTTGTGACCGACACTTTGGGCAGTATCTTTCTGACTTCTTCATACAGCACATGACTACTCTTAATTGATTTTGAAAAAAAAAATGGTTCCCAGTCCATACAAAGTTAAGAATACTTCGCAGTCTTTGATATTAGAAGATGATTGTGACAATACTAAATTTAGTTCAAAGACGTTATATAGTATGGTATTCAACATAGTTTCCCCTATTTGAAGAATCTCTGTCCTCATTGTGACTTCTGAGAGCTTGTTCTTGCTTTCCCAAAAACAAACAACATCAGTGATTTAAACAATTGCCGTGTAGTTGAGATTAGATTCACAAGCATTGGCTTTGAGTAATAATCTAATTTGAGATGCAACAAAAATATCTCCTTTTGATTTCGTCTCAGCCACCTTAGACAAGATTGTTATCAGGGTCGACCTGGTTAGCGAGTTGGTATAGCGCTGGCCTTCTATGCCCAAGGTTGCGGGTTCGATCCCGGGCCAGGTCGATGGCATTTAAGTGTGCTTAAATGCGACAGGCTCATGTCAGTAGATTTACTGGCATGTAAAAGAACTCCTGCAGGACAAAATTCCGGGACATCCGGCAATGCTGATATAACCTCTGCAGTTGCGAGCGTCGTTAAATATAACATAACATTTGTTATCAGGTATTAGAACACACTTCCACTTTTGTCCAACAAAATTTATTAATCCAAACATTATGAAAATGGGAGGAAGGGAGAAGAACTTTGTTTGTGTTTACTAGATGGTATCATATAACATTGTACAAGGTTCCAGGCATGTAATCCTCCCCCCCCCCCCCCCCTACACACTTTTTTTTTCTCTCTCCACTCTTTCACTACATATTGCATGTCCGTTGCTGTATTACCCCCAAAAAGAAAACAAAAAAAAAGGCAATATTTTGTAAACCTTATAGCAATCCTGTAAGCAATGAAATCGCCTTGAGATCACTACAGATTTCTCAGCCATGCAGTAGTTTTGATAACTAATTGCGTGTAAAATGATGAACATGGACTTGTAGGTTTTCTTCATCCCTACGATATGAAATAAAAAATTGATAATAAATTCCCATTATGTTAATGTAGCAATACCGCTTTTAAATTTTGTTTAGATGCATCTATAAAGAATCGCCATTCTGTAACATTATGTTCAGTATCCATTTCCTTAATTGAGACAGTAAAATCCACACAGAAAAAGTCCCTCTCATCATGGAATATTGAGCAAATTGTTCATACTGAATTGAATATGTATATATTTTAGTGTCTTTTACCAAAAAAATTCCACTGCTGTAACCTGGGGACCAGTAACTTTGCCTTTTTTTTACCTAAATATAAATCTCGAATGAGATCGCTTAATTTTTCTTATCATAGCAACTATACTGCTGTATTCGCATTGTTATGCAGTCTTGGTATTGTTGGTTACGTACGAGAACGAGCAGAAGAAATGTGACTTTCGGTGGCTGCTGATTATGATAAACATCACTCAGATAAGCATTCCTGTAGCCAGGTACTACCCATCTCAAAAACGTTAGTAACAAAATGTGAATGGAAATTAAAGGATATTATGTATTTGAATAAAGTAACTATTAATAATTGCTTAATCTAGTACGAATTGCAATTAATAGCTTAACTTCTCACTTTCTAAGCACAAGAGCAATGACCAGCAACTGATGAAGTACGTCACATAATCAAGCATTCATATCACTAACATACTTCCTCCTGCCTTTCATTCTGTGCTTTTCATCTTGTGAGTAACAAACAATATGTTATCATGTTCACTATTTGAAGTTGTTCCATCGTATTGAACCCATACATTTGGAGAAATTGACACCAGGAAGTCTTCAATATGAGGAACTGGTCTGATTACTGATGGAACATTAGTATATATTGTTGGTTCAATGCCTATGCACTTGACAATGAAATCATTTGCTGTCTTGTACTCCAGTATTTTGTACGATGTCATATTGTGCATCTTCTGATGTGTTACATGTTCATCTCTTCATTGCATAACACAATACACAGACAGATGTACAGGAAATTCCTATCTTGTGCGGCAGGCTGGCCAAACAATCATGACTTGTTAACCTGAACATCTCAACGACAGGTTTACATGGCCCTTGCGGGATTATTTCGGGGTTAGTCAATATGTAGTATTTCCCAGGTTTTATTTTTTCATTTATCTGAATTTTGTTGTTTTTGAATGGGTCTGAATTTACTTTTGATTAGTTATTTTACAGAATAAAGCAGAAGTCCGTTTTTAGATGATTTTAAAACTTTAGTGCCCTTTTTAGCCAAAAGTCTGCTGTTTCATTTCCCTTTATATCACAATGGGAAGGAATCCATTGTATGTTAAACTATTTTTTTTTCTATAATTTAGTTAGGTAATAGGTAATTTTCTTATTCTCTGAATTTTAGCCCCTTTTGTAGTTTGTTGTGAAATTGTAGTTAGATTGTATAGCTCCCCTTGAAAGTATTATGTGACAGCATTTTGGAATTTATTTAATCTATGTAAGAGGTTTTGTAAAGATATGTAAGTAGCAGTAACTTCTCCTTCAAAATATGTTGTATATTCTCCTACAGAATGAAAATTGAAAAGAGAGAATGTGTTCCTTCAGCTCCTGCTCCTCTTGAATGTGACATGAAGGATCCATCTATATGAGTTTGTAACCGCTCCTTATGTCTTACCTTTGAGGAATACTTGAGTCTTCTTTAATTTCTTGTACTATATATATTGTAGTACATTTATTTTTTCTTGATACACCTGTTATTTTCGTATTACAAAAGTAGCAGTCATGACCATTATCTTAGTGCTGTTTTTGCATAATATGCAGCAAAAATGAGTGGCAAATCTTATATCCTGATCTCCAGGCATACTTTTACAAAAACTTAAATACGAAGTCCAACACAATAGTTTCCTTCAAAGAGAACATGCTGTCACGAGTTAAGCTCATTACATTAGACTAGCATATTCTGCCATGGTTGAAACATAAGGACAGAAGATGAAGAGCTTAGTTCATATGCACAGAAAATTTCTGACATTTCCTTTTCTGTAATGATAATTAAGTTTTCTAGTAGGCCTACTGTTGAGCATGAAATATTAATGATTTGAATTATTTGTATAAAGAAGTGGATGAAATGAAGTTATTGAATCTCTGAATTGTGTCAGTTTTAATTTAATATTTTTATGGCATACATTTGAATGAATTTTACAAAATAATACTTCTGTGATAAACAATTTTTTCTATCGTTTTCGAAACTTACGTGTATAAATATGTAAGAATCAATCTTTGCAGACACATAAATCGTGTTCCCTATTGTTATCATAATACCATGTCGGATGTATGGGAAGGTTTCTTTAAGTAAGTCTCAGTTTGTGCTGGGTGTGAAGATTTTGCTAACTCTCTCTGTTTTGAGTTCTTTCAGTTACGTGGCCCTTGTAATACTGAAGCTAAAAGTACTTAAATTATAAAAAATGTACTTATATAGTGTACAATTATTCTATCATAGTTTGCTTGATGTTGATTTGAGTACATACCGTTCTTTCCTCTTCTCAAGATTGTTATTGTGTTTAGTTTTTGACATAGTTAATGGGTGTTTTGGGATGAAGACCTATGGTATAAAAGTTCAAAACATATCCGATTTTGAAGATCTTTCAGAGAACAATGATAGGTTCTTCATTTGAATATAAAAAAGATGTTATCTATATATTTAAGTCTTGCATGATATTGGAATTAAAATTATTAAAAACTGTCCCATTTATTAATATTTTAACGAGTTCAGGAACGTATATGATTAAGTGCTCAGTTAACGTATTCTGCTTCATATATTGACAAAAAGCAATGCCCACTGTCCCAAGCAGGAACATAAAGAGGTAAGTACATTACTTCTTCCTTTTTAGGCGCGCATTTTATTTTCTCCACTGTTTGCAACCGCTGGTGCTGAAGGATGGGGACTTGAGAAAACTAGAAGGCAACATTTGTAGGTGTCTTTTCAGAGCAGTCCAGAATGGTGGTCTATTTGCAATCTGTTTCCTGCTCCTGTTACATTTCATTCAGCAGTTATTTTAGCTCAGTGAATTTTGATCTTCTGTTATGATCGTCATTTAATACTTTGAATTCCATATCATCTTCGCTGGTTCTTTGGGATGCCTGCTTCTCTGTTATTAGTGTGTCTATCAGCATTGAAAATTAGTGCAGTGGTTAAATAGGGGGAAAAAAAAAAGAAAGAAAGAAAAAAATATATACTGTATATGCCCATTGTCCAGGTAACACAGGAGTTTTCTCTGGGAGCTCTGTTCCTCTGTGGCATCCCAACAAATCTCCATAATCATCTCATCGCGGGTATAGCATAGACCAGCCTGTGAATGATGGAAAAGTACCTGCCATTAGGATTTTTTTTTATAATCGTAGATTTTAAAATTTTGATGATTTAAGTATTGTTTCGAACTTCAGTGATCATATTCTATCATGTTCACAGACATACACCTGTACAGTAGTTATGTGTGTTCAGTGGTCTTAAAAAGTGTATATTTTAAGAACAAAAAGTCCTCTTTTTCACGGTTACAGTTATATATATATATATATGGAAAACATAATTTTCATAGATATTTTAGACTACTAGACATTTTTTTTTAATTATGGAGACTTTAATAATGTGGATTGATTCTATTAACATTTGAAAGCTGTACTTAAATAAATTACAGTTAATGTAAAGTATAAATGAATAATTTTTATATATTCTGAGGGATTGTAGAGGAGAAAACAATGCACACATTTTAATTTCATTTCTTCTGAAACGTGATTCAGCAATCACAAGTAGTACTTGGGACGCAACTAAAGAAAATAATGTATACATTAGTTGAAATGAAATCCTCGTAGTGTTGTATGTGTAATGCATTTTCTTTTACATGCATCACAGAAGCTGTTGGAAGTATCAGACAGCAAAATTAATGTGTTATGATACTGTTTGATATATTGAAATCGTGATGTCCACCACTTCAATCAGGATTTATGGTACACAAAAAGAATGATGACATTTAAAAAAATACTTTAAATAACACTGACAAATTTGAGGTAAAATATAACATGTATAATTTGTAGTATCTGATACTTTTGGTTGTATATGGTCATTTCAGATCATAAACATCTGTACTGTATCAATTTCTATTATCTCTCTAATCCCTGAGAGTATGAATGTCGTTCATATACACTCTTATTTATTTTTCTAATCTCGAACAAGTTTTGTGCGTAGAACACTGCACTTTTTTTTCAAACTGATTGGACCTTATGAATTTTACTGTGAGAGAATTGATACAAGCCAAGTCTTGTTTCTTTTTTTGACTAAAATGACACAATATGTGATTTCCCTTCCCCCCCTTTTTTTGTAGTCATGAGTTTTTTTCTACCATTTCAAATCAAATGTTAAATTAATCAAGAGTGCACCATACTTCAATTAAATTCATCATAATAAAAATAATGGTGTAAACCTGTTTTGAAGAACAGTCTCTAAAACGTTGAATATCATTCCACCCTTCCTATATTAGAACTTATATCTAATGCATATTAATTCCATAAAGATTCACTCTACCAGTATTTTTAACTATATGAATGCTTTCCTTTGTATTGTCACATTGTGACATTGAAGCTGAGATTGGTATTATGCCATAATAGAGATCTTGTATTTTCCTATTTATGGTAGTCTTCATGATGCACTGAAAGGTGTGCTGTAATCTTCTTAGTGTTGCTTCTTTTGAAAATTATACACATTATAGATTGCTAAGTGAATTCATCATTGATAAGATTCCCATTTGCTTTAATTATTTCGTCATGGCTTAAAGTAATGGGTTTTCCAGAGTCATTTGAGAAGTTAATTTTGTTGATTGAGGTGGATAGTTTGGAATCTATTCTTTCATGAGGTATGAAATGCCTACATTACCTTCGTACAACCCTGTAACAATATAGGGGTAGATTCTTAGCACTTGTGTGCAGATGTTTGACAGCTATTATGGTTTAGGTGTTGGTTTCTTGGCATTGTCATTACAGTTTCGGGTCAGGTACGCGATACGATAGCATTCTGTTGCAGGTTTTTCTAGGTGAGGTGGGCATGCCATACTATGCCAAGGCAAGGTGACCAGCAGAGGCCAGACATACTTCATTTTCAGGAAAAATGGGAAACGATGCTCTGAATATGTTTGTGTTAAGAAATATATATTATTACAATAGCTTTCCAGGTCAAAGCAAAAGAAAGAGAGGAAAAAAAAGAAATAAAGAAATTAGATTGGGGAATGTTTTCTTTTCAGAACTACTTGGGTCAAAGGAACTGGAGACTTTATTCATACATTTTCCTCCTGTGCAGATCTTGTGAAATATTTCCTACAAATATTTCCAGGATGAGATAAATGTCCCATAGTAGCATATTATGTTTTCAGAATTTGTGAAATATTTCAGATCTTCAAAGTATTTATTCTTCAGGTTTTTTTTATATTTAGTATGAGCAGGGGACATCTCTTTTTCAGGATTTTTTTCCTTTTCTTACTTTTTTTTGCATGTCAAGGAAATCTGAACGAGATTTGCATATTTACATACAACAGGAAGGAGCACGTCCCATGGTTGATTACTGTGACACTGCTTAATTTGTGTTGCAAACAAAAATTAATGGAGAAAAGTATGAAAGCAGTCTGAAAATTTCACTCATCTGTGCCTCTGCTTTCTCCCCCCTTCTGTCATAGCTAAGGTATCGCGGGTAGTAAGACCCATCCTTTGCTTGTCGATAATAACTGAGAGAGAGCTGAACACACACAAGCGCACACAATTGTGGTGGATCGCACAAGGCAAGTTTTATAGAAATTTAATGCTTTGGGGGCCCATAATGAGTTTCCAGCCCAACGATAAAATAAGGGTTCGCCATTGGTATGTAAGAATTTGATAGTGGATTTGTGTTTCAGTAAAGAGCAGTGGTAAAGACATTGCTGCAGAATATATTACGGACATTAATATTACTGAAAAGACAGCTATTACTGTCATTTAAAGATAAATTATATTTGGTTTTTTCAACTGAGTAGTAGAATTGTCAAAATCAAAAGTCATGTTTTTTTCGCTGCTCTTTCTATATTATGTGAACTTGCAGGTCCATGGCCCTCAAAATCATCCTATTCAAGGTAGGTAATATTGTCATGCTTTAAATTTAATTGTGTGAGTATGAATTCATTGCATCCATTTGAAGGTATTGATGTAGTTTTCGTCATACTGGCACTTCTTTTTAATACATATAATGTACCAGAGCTAAAGAAATCTGTCTTCTGAATTTAGTATTTAAATGAGGACTTTCATATTTCACTCTAATTGTGAATTGAATGTTTTACTGCAGTACAACATAGGTCAGAATGAGCACTTTTAAAATTTTATACGAATAATGTATTAAGTTCTAAATTCTACTGTGATGGGGGTTTTATGTAAACATAATTTATGAATTTCAATCCTTTGCTATGTTAGAGAATTTGATCACATGTCATACTGTAAAATTTGAAAATTATACAGGCTGTTTCTAAATTAGACTGACAAACTTTGAAATCAGATAGATAAACTTCTTTCAGAAAGTTTTTGTTAAGGAACTCATGGACTGCGAAACTTCTTTTAGAGCAAGAGAAATTTATGTCATTACATGGTTCGATGGTACAGGGAGGGAGCGAAGTAATTTGTTACGTGAAAAGTTAATAAATAAACCTGAATAAACAAACCATTAATGTTACAGGCACAATTTATTGACCCAAACGTATAGGAAAACACAAACAAAACAAACTGAATGTAAAGAAAAAATATTCAACAGTGTTAAATTAGAAGGATGGATCCATTGCTTTACTGTCTGATCACTACAAGTGCTGGAACACACTTCCATCGACTTCCAGACAAGTATTGCATCGATGTGCCATACTGTGTCTTACCCTTTCAAAGATGCCAGGCATTTCCCTGATTTCGGCTACTGTGCAGACAGTGCATGTTGATCTTCTTCAGAGTCAACAGGAGTTTCATAAACCACAGGTAGTAATCAAATTGGGTTAATGCATGATTCCGAGCTCAGGGAATAAATAAACTGGGTCGAAGAATGATACTGCGCTGACAGAATAAACAAACTGGGTGGTAGCATTAAACCCCTCCGAAACATCCAAACCAATGGGTTCTTTAATGAAAAATGTTTGAAAGAAGGTTATCTATCCGATCCAAAATTTTGTTGGTGTAATTTAGAAACATCCTGTATATTGGATGAGAAAAATTGATAAATATAAACTTTTTTTTTTTTCTGTATGTCAATAAATTATGCTTATTACACTCTAATTTTATAATTTTTAATTTTGTGAACACATTACCATCAGATGGGGTTACTTTGTGCCACTTTATGAGCTTTTCTAACTTTACCATACAATCAGCTGTTATTAATGACAAAACTTGCCCATCAGCATTTATCTTGAACCTCTGGTTTAAGATCTTCAGGCTGAATTGCATGTCATGTAATGTAATAATTAATTATGCAGTCATTAATGGGTGGCCTAAAGTTGCCCCTCAAAAGCTTTGTGCCACATATTATTTTTGTATGTGGAACAAAGATAGATTGTTAGGAGTTATTGTGCAAGATCATCTTCCAGTATACAACTGAAGAGAATACAGGAACACAAAGTTTAAGATATCTATTTAATAAATTATTTATTGCAGAACTTCAAATATGAATTTTTATCACAATCATTCAGTGTTGAAAACATAATGAACACAGATCACAGATTCGTTTAAGATATCATGTCAATATTTTTTTATTTGGTTATTTTACGACGCTGTATTAACATCTAGGTTATTTAGCGTCTGATTGAAATGAAGGTGATAATGCCGGTGAAATGAGTCCGGGGTCCAGCACCGAAAGTTACCCAGCATTTGCTCGTATTGGGTTGAGGGAAACCCCCGGAAAAAGAATCTCAACCAGGTAACTTGTCCCAACCAGGATTCGAACCCGGGCCACCTGGTTTCGCGGCCAGATGTGCTGACCGTTACTCCACAGGTGTGAACATGTCAATATTAATTCAGTCACTTTTAAGCAGATCTCCATAGGTATGCCAACCCTTTCATGCGAAAACTCAGAGAGAGATTGGATATTCATAAGAATATTATCAGTATCGTAACTAGTAAGTCTGTCATTGCGTCAGCTCTAATGTTTCTTGCTCTTCTGCATGCAACTCACAGTCACACATCCTTAATTTTTATTGATGTGATTGACTTTGGCAGGCAACAGTTCATCTTCATAACAGATGATAGCAAATTGTCCAATGGACTGTTCATTATAGGTGGTTGTTCCTTACAGTTGTCACGGTTTTTTTCTTTCAATACTGATGCTTCTTCATCAAGAGACGGTGAATGTCTTTCCTCAAGTCCTTCAATCAGGTCCTTTGGTGCGATACTCTGGTCATGCACTCCATCAACTTCTGCTGACAAATTATTTAGGTATTCTTCAATAACTTCTCTCGATACAGCACCCTGCTCCATCTGATATTAGATGCTAGTCTCTCCTTAGATTATCAGACTGTCTGGTGCTCTAGTCAAGTCATGTGGCAAGTTGTTTTGAAATGTTTCTTCCGTTCTTTTCTTCCATTCTTGTCCAGGTAGGCTTTCTTGAGACACGTTTTAAGTTCTGTGGTGAACAATTCTTGTAATTGCATTTTCCAGGAATCTTTTCATAATTTCTAACCATTTTCTGAGAAAAAAAAAGTTTAGCACAAAGTTACCTCAACCTGCATAGTAACTGAATTATTTGTAAATACAATAAATTCCATGTATTAGGTAATAATAATGATCATAATTGCATTGAATAATTATTTCATTACATAAATATACTTACCTCAAATATGATAGATTAATTATTTCTGTTGTAATGACCTTAGTATTTCGCAAACAAACCTTAACAATTTTCCTCCAGTATCAACTTTCTAAAATCCATTGAGGCTACAATATCTACAAGTGATACCTAACTGCACATGTTAAACACAGCCTTCAGGTATCTATTTTTACATCAGGCCAGCAAAATTTTCCATTGTGCCTTCTATCGTGGATAGTATTTGGTTATATTTAGTGAAAGGAACTGCCACAAAGTATCCCCATCTGACGGTACATCACTTTATCATTTTACTCTCACTTCTTTTCTTGCATAAAAATAGCCTTTAATAGTTTGTAGGCTGTATGTGGTCATATATTAGTTTTAGTTTTCTCTCCCTCACAATTTGAAAATCTCTTGGTATCTAGACAAATTTTCCTAAAGTTTACATTTAAGAAATATTGTTATTGTTTGTTATGTTCTTCTGGATATATTTTAAGCATGAGAAACATAATTGACACAAATGTTTGTAAGACATTCTTTTCATGGTCACCTTTTAAATATGCAGCTAGGATGTATGTACGATATATACATATATATTTATAATTTGTTACTCATTAATAGCGTTACACAGTTGTGCTGTTCATAATATTTATTACAGCAGAAATCCACTGCTTGCCAGTAGTTGGAACCTTAAATGTATTGCATTCATTGCACAGAGCAGAGTGTGTATAATATGTTCATGTTAAAAGCAAGAAGCACTGTTATGCACTGTGGAGAAGATCACTTGAGAATATTATTTATGTGATACCATTAATGGAAGTACCTTAACTAAATAATGTCGATAACAAAGAGTTAGGACAAAAAAATAAAATAAAAAATAAATTATCTTCTGTTGGTTAGATGAAGCAAAAAAATTCAAGAGCAGCCCTTTGCATTATCTTTTTCAGGATCTCTTTTACACCCTGATTTATGGGTTGTATTGTTGACGTAATATTAGACCATTGTAGAATCACTGCTGTTTAATTAGCTAATTGGATGAACAGGAACATTTTCCATCAGTTAAGAGTGCATAGAGTACAGTATTATGCAGGAGCGTAGCATCCATGGATATGGTGGAAGCATTTTTTAATTGTATACGGTAACTACTTTATTATTTGTTATATTTCATTTCCTGCTTGTGACCGTGGGTTGCTGGGAAGAAAAAGGGAGACAGATACAGAAGCATAATGCTATCTCACTCTAAGAGTACGTAACTGAGTTTTGGTACCCACTCTCTTTCTAATGTTTCTCTGCTATATTGACAAGCATCAGCCAGCAGCACGTGTTATGTACACAACGCAATATGTGTAATGTTTCAAAAATTAAATTACTATTACGTTACTAATAGTCATATGAATATGTTAATATTACAACTATAGGATATGAAATGACTAATAAATATAATTATAGTAATGGTAATAATTATATAAATAATGATGATACATAATTACTAAATACGACTAAGTGGTCTTCATGAATCTTTCTGTCATCATCCATAGCACCAAAGTTATGCAAACTGTTCTATTTTTATTTATGAGTAGACTTCGGATATTAAAACTCTAAAAAGGACGTTTTGGCACCTAAAATAGGTTTTAAAATATTAAAGTAGGGCCTAAGATCTTTTTACGGATCTATGTGCACAACAGAAGAGGGCATCAGTGTTTAAGAATTAAGATACGGGGAACTAAACTTAAGTAGGCCTACCTAAATTTAATTGTGTAAATTTCGTTATGTAAAGAGACAATAGTTTTAAAATGAAAATATAGGAAACTGGAATTATGTACCTACATTAAATTATATGAATTTCATTTTATTTATTTTAGGTATCTTAGAAGAGAACAACAATCTTTGAAATAAAATACAGTAAACAGAAACTAAAATTATAATCCCTAAATTTAATTAAATTACTAATGTATGTGAAAAAATATGTAAAAAGTAGGTATAGCATAAAAATCATGAAAATGTTAAAAATGGGTGTTGGTATTACTGTATATTGCATTTAACCCAGTGAGGAACTCTATTCTAAGAAATTCTAATTCTAAGAAACCATCTCTACGCTTAAATAGACTGATCTCTGACGATCTGCCCACTTAAGTTGGGTTCTGCAACTAATGCTGAATAGATGACCGCGATCTCCTGTTGACAAATAGGTACTAGGAAGTTGATGTTTCTTCTAGAATTAATGATGATTTGTTTAATCGTTTCCAATTATTTGTAATTGTGTTATTTTTTTCTTTTCCCTCTTCATTGTTTCTCTTTTTTCATTATAATTGTTTTCCTACCATTTATTTTAAAAAGTACAATTTTATGGCAAGTTTTGTCTTGTAGGCAGCCTCCACTTGGAGAAAGCTGAATAAATAAAGTTTATTCAAAATAATAATTCTTAGATTACAAGAAAATTCATTTGTGTGTTTTAAAGATTACTGTAATGTCTTTTTAGGACATGATAAATGAAAATAAAGAGTAGACCTATCTAACTTGTAAACAAAACATTAAAAATTGATACACGTTAAAATATCTTAATGACTGTGATTATAAGAAAATTATTAAATATTATTTCCAATTATTTAGATGATTCATTTCTACCGAGTTTATAATACATTTCTAATCCTAATATGCTTTATAAATATTATTCGTTAGTTGAATTTACTTAATGAATCGTTCTGTGGCAGCCTTGGACTGGGTGAAGATTGGTGTGCCTGCCGCCAGAGTTACGTGTAAAGGACCGGAATGGTCCGGCCAAGCTATGAATGCACTGCATTAGGCTATGTTTGTACATATATTTCTGAAATGAAGTAAAGTAGGCCTATATGAAATCATCTTTTCCTTTTACCGCAAGTTATGATAAATTCAAAGGCAAATGTTCAAATTAAATTATATAGTTAATGAGAAAGTACGTCCACTATCATTTATTAAAATATATTGCAGTTTGTATTTAATATTGGATGACAGAAAAATTAAACTCTTCAAGAAAACATAATACCACAAGTTATGTATGCAATCTCAGTAACTGATTGAAGTACATGGCATTGTTTTGCAAAATGCTACCAAAACCCCTCAGGATACTTCATTCGATTTGTCAGTTGTCAGTGTCATTCTTTCTCCTCCTCGACTTTGTGTGAATGGACCCTGAAACATCTAAGGGTGAGAGTTGAGATGGTTACTGAAATAATGGGGTTTGCCTTGTGTCAGTAAGGTTTACCTACATTTCCACAGACATTAAGCCAGTAAGTGAAAGACTGAGGAAATTGGTACATAGTGCTTTGTGTGTTACGAAATGTGTGCTGTGAAATTTGAAATATGGCATCCTTGTGTGATCATCTCTGTGTAATTGACAAACTTTTGCAAATGCCATTTAATACACTGAGTTATAGCGATAAACTTGAGATAATAGAGGATTGTCCTCTAAAACGTTTCTTAATTTGGAAACAAAGATCTGCATTATAAACAATAAAGTAAGACTGTTAGCAGAGTATTACTTTTACTTATTGAAACATACATGATTCTTAATTATTTATTTTTTTTAGTTGGTTATTTTACGTTGCTTTATGAACTGCTGTGGTTATCTAGTGTGTGAATGGGATGCTGATAATGCCAGCAAAATGAGTCCGGGGTCCAACGCCAAAAGTTGGTCAGTATTTGCTCTTATTGGGTTGAGGGAAAACCCCGGAAAAATATCAACCAGGTAACTTGTCCAAACTAGGTTTTTTACCCGGACCCGCTCATTTCACAGTCAGATAGACTGTTACTCCACAGCGGTGGACTAACTATTGATGTAAAATTATATTATCTTCAATTAATTTTAATAAAACCTATTACTAAATTACTTTTCGATTGCTTCCCCTGTTTCAAAAGCCATGCTACGCCACTGGTATTACGTGAGCACATTGAAGTAATTTCCTCTGGCAGTTTTTTTCATATGCCTATCAATTTCTGGACCAAAACTGTTGCAAAAACATTTGAAAAGTACAGATGTTTCATTGCTCTTGGTCTCGTAGTTTTTCTGACAGTGTAGACACTGTTTATATTCTTGTGTAGATGCTGAAAGGATGTTCAGAGGCAAGGTGCAATGTAGGAATAATCAGGATTATAATGTTTATAAAATCTGTTATAGACGATAACCATGGAACAAACTAAATACCATATTATTGACCTAATACCAGCTCAAAAATTGGTTTGCATCCCTGCCAAAACTAAACTTGCATTATGTAAGTCATTTATACTTTCGGATCACATTAGAGGATATAGTATATGGAATGTTTCAGGAGGAATAGTAATTATTTTAGGAGCTGGTACTATGGACTATTCCGAGTAAAAAGGTTGATGAAAATATGTGTTCAATTTTCATTGGGTGTGGTGATACTGCTGTTGTATGTTAATAGAAAAAAAGCCTTACAAAAGGTATGAAAGAGAGACAGATGACTTCCTGATAGCATTAATTGATTATTTAAATGTTATCAATAACTTTCAACAGTTCTAAGTAATACTTAAAAAAATCCCAACACTTAATGCATTTTTGAACTCTCTTGGCAATAGTATGTGTAACTATTCTTGAAGTTGTCGTGGTGTTTTATGAGGGCAGCATTATTCATAATGTGACGCACCAGTTTATCTCCTGATTACTTTTTCTTTGTTGTCGAGAAAAACAACTTGGTGGCATTGGGAGGGGGAGAAGGGACTTTTTCTCTGTAGACTTTACTTTTTAACCTTCCGTCCATCAATTTGGAATGTATATTTACAAAAACTTTGCATCTGTGTTCTAGTTTATATACAGGGTGTTTCAGTAGGGATAGTATTTTAGGAGGCGATAGTATGGACTGTTTCGAAAGTTACGCATAAAAACCAAAACAAAATATAATTGAGTGTCCAAGAAAAGTGCAGTTGCATCCTTTCAGTTATTCACAGAATATGACTGTTTGTCAAAGCACTTGAACAAAATTGGAATTATTTCTTCACCACTTTGTCCATTGTGCATTGAACAAAACGTATTCGTTATAAATTTGTTTTACTTGTAACTGCTGTGTAATTCTTAATAAGCTTTTCTTTTTTCTTTTTAAATGGTACTGAAAAAGGAGCTGCAATATTTTTTAAAAATTTCATTTTTCATCTAATCTTTGTGACTACCTTGAACTGGATGTAATGATTCGTACTAAATAGAGTGGTGTAAGTAAAAGACCTGTTATGTTTCTTGTAAACGTTCTGTCATCACATTTTCATGAGTTTCTGTATTCAAAACTGTTAACATTACTGTTTGTTACTTTCTCTTGGGCTGTATTGTCTTGGAGTAGAATGAACAGGCATAAGACATTAACATATGCTGAGATGAGACTACAGTTATGAAAATGTGAACTTTCATCATCTTTATACCCATATATTGATTACATTGCATTTGGCTATCCATGAATCTATTTGAAGTATCATGTTTATAAAAAAACATTTCCGAAATTAATGCTTTATTGCAGTATTTGTATGTGTTACATGATACCTACTTCAAACTTCCAGATTGTAGAGAAATTTATAAAAATTATTCGGATTTCAAAAAAAAAAAAAACTTTGTGATAATCATTTAAAAAGTGTATTTTTCTGATGAAAGATAAGAAGCGTGAGAAATTTACTTCATAGATAGCCTGAATTTTGTGAATATACTTTTGTGAATACATATATTTAGTTGCTTAGGTTGCTGTGATGCGAAATTATTTATTTTCTCCTACAGGTGAAAGAGCTTTTGATGTCATTTGGTCAGCTGCGAGCCTTCAACTTGGTGAAAGATTCAGCAACAGGTCTCAGCAAGGGTTATGCCTTCTGCGAGTATGCTGATGTAACAATGACGGATCAGGTGAGATCAGTTTTTCATGTTTTTAGAAAATATATGGTTTTTCTTGTTCATGTTTTAAAGGATAATCATTTGATTTGGAAAGAGTGAGAGCATTGACATTTCAAAACTTAATTCCCAAAGATGAAATCCAAAAGAATTCAATACAGTCTCTCACAAAGTACTGGATGGTTTTGGGTTGTGGAGATGGACGTTTAACAGATATGCAAATCTGGCTTTCAGGTAAAGCTCCCTGTGAAGCAGAAATTATTCTGTATTCAAAACTGTTAACATTACTGTTTGTTACTTTCTCTTGGATTACTCTTTTCAACTTACTTTTTAAGTTGAACATTTAAAACCTACTGCCTCCTAATACTTCGCAGGGCATTTAAGGCTGGTTGTATAAAAACAGATGACTGGAGATTAAACTGAAGTCCTTAAAAGCGGGAATTAATTGCGTTATTCTTATGGTAATTTGGCTGGGACTTAACAGATTTATTTATTTATTTATTTAATGAATGCAGAGGTAATTGATAAATGTCAAAGACAATTGAGGGGGTTGGGTGCATTAAGGCACTTCTCTCAAAGCAAGTTTTGAGAAAATTGATGTTGAAAATTCAAACCATAATAATGTTACCTATGCACGCCTTTACATTTTTGGTACTCCTGACCTCTATGATCACAGTACTGAACTACAACTTGGTGATCATATGCATAACAGATCAGAGAACACAATAAAGCGTTTTACTCAAAAAGGGCATATCCTCTAAAATGTCCTTCTTGCACCCAGCCCCTCAATTGAGGACCATTTTTGCAAAACTTGCTAACTTAAAAAAACTAAATTTTACAGGAGAGACAAAACACTATAGTAAGCAAGTTTTGCTGTAACTCTCACCTGTAGCAGAAAGCAAGTTTTGAAAAACCGATCACACTTTGACACATTACATTGAAGAGAAATAACCCAATTTTACTAAGATGCCTTGAACATCATGTAGAGCCCTGCCTTATGTTAACAAATCCATCAAAATCTCAATTTTGCAAATTTTGCAATTAGCAAGTTTTGTAAACAGTCCTCAATTGCAAGAATACAACTCAAAAGTAAATAGTTTAGAAATTCATAATTTTTTTCTGGCCTCCCAGTATCTGTCCACAAGACTGCTAGCTGAGAGTGATGAGCAAAGGACTTAACAGATTATTCCTTAAACACGGGAGAAAAGTGCATCTGTGGTCAGTAACATAGCAGAAATGTTTCTTAAATAATTTTCTTGCTTGTTGTAAGGCTTTTAACCACAGAATATGTATAATGCAGGGACACTGTTCTTTTGGGTGGGAGTCTAGCACTGATAGGAGAGGCCTGCAAAGAGGAAGAGCCAAGTAGATATTGGTTGTGGTTGTGGTGAGGAAGTCACTACAAACGTTTCTGTCAAAAATGTTAAAAACAGTATGCCAAGATGCCAGTTAAGTGTCACATAATCAAAAGAAGTCTATTGACCACAGATTTTTTTCACCACTGAATGCTTCCATGAGTTCATATGCAGAAATATTTAGTTGTTTAGAGCCTAAGTAGATAATTATGCTGCTAATCTAAAATATACGTCAGTTTACAAAATTATTAATTATCTGGTGAACTGCACGAGCATGTTACAACTACTTGATTTGAAAAAAAAAAAATTGAAATTCTTTCTGTACAGAAAGTGCTTTGTATAAACATTTGCTTTTTAATATATTTGTTTTGTTATATTCATTTTCACTTTCATTTGCTGCTAAGAACATTAAAAAGAAAATAGACATTTTAAGTAGCCCGTATCACAGTTGTGAATTACAAGTTTGACTGTGTACACACCCTTCATGTACAGTAGTGGCAAAAAAAAAACTGGATCGACCCTTGTAGCTGATTTCAGAGCCTTGTTCATTCAGAGCACAATAGACTGGTAACCAAGACTTTCGTGGTTCGAATCCTGCCTGAGAAGGAAACTTTTTTTTTGTTCCTTATTCAGATTTATTCCCAATACTTTTAGATTGCACCGATATTTTACTACTTAATTAACTTATTATTCCCAGAACATGAATTTTACCAGCAGTCGAAAAGTATTGGGAATAAATTTGAATAAGGAACAAAAAAAAGTTTTCTTCCCAGGCAGGATTCGAACCACAAAAGTCTTAGTTACCAGTCTATCGTGCTCTGGAGTGAACAAGGCTCTGAAATCAGCTACAAGGGTCGGTCTGTTTTTTTTTTTTTTTTTTTTTTTTTTTTTTGCCCACTACTATACAGATTTGTGGCTTTGTAGTAGATGATGACAAATGAGATATATTTCAATAAGAATGGGATCAGTTTGGGACTATGAAGGATACCGAATTCGATAATTATTCAGTAGATATACAAATGTGGCATTTCCACCACAGACTAGCTGTACAGTGACTGAAGGGGAAGTTGCGGTAATGAAGATGAGTACAAACTTCTTCTGAGGTGTATGAAGTGTGTGCAAAAGCGAATAACATTAGGATGCAATGAAAATGAAAAGAGCTGTTTTCAGCCTGACATTAAGTTTCAACAAAGAAAAAAAAGAGAAAGTATTGTGAAGCTGCAAAAAATGGATTTTGAAATATACACGTTTTCAATATCCCTGATAAACTGCTTTTGAACTTAGCTAATCATTTCTCTACAGTGATTTCTCCTGAACTGTTACATAGATTTTGTTCACATTGGGTATCTACGAGTCCATTTAAAGCCTTGGTTTTTCTGAACTGAATCCTGCATCGGTTAAGGCTTAACAGAGAACACTGTAGACGAAGTGTGACTTGTACTAACAGATTAGTGGGTCTGGATTTGAAAAAATAACAGAAAATAGCAGTTTACTCGAAATTGACTCCTTTATATTCCCATAAGATAAAATAATCAATGAAATGGTATTGGCAGTATGTCCCATATCTTTATGTTTAGATGAATGTAAGTAATATTACAAAGTTACCCCTCTAATCAAAAGCTTTAGACAAATAATTGAGGGGCATTTAAGATTATAAAGGAATTTGTATGGTACTGTTTTTAGTTCTGTAACGAAGTTTATTTTTTAATTAAGGTGCTGCTGCATCTGTTTTCTCACACGTAATTTTTATTCTTCTTTCCTTTCAAAAGCAATGGTCTAAGATCCTACATATTGCATAATCCGAATATTTTCAACAAGAGACATTTTAACTGAACTGAATAACAATAACAAAATGTGTCATTGGCACATTTTCATTTTTCATGTGGCATGAAGTGAATTTCTTGTATCTCAGTACATTTCATATTTATTATGATTCCCCTTTAATTGCTTTGTGCTTGTTTGAGCAGGCAATAGCAGGTCTAAATGGAATGCAGCTTGGAGATAAAAAATTGATTGTGCAGCGGGCAAGTGTTGGAGCAAAGAATGCTCAGATTGGACAGCAAGCACCTGTTCAGATTCAGGTTCCGGGTCTGACAATGGTAGGAGGCGCTGGTCCAGCAACTGAGGTAAGGGCTTAATTTTTTCTAAATGTTAGTATTTTCCATATATTTATTATATGTTTTTGAAACATAACGTTTTTGGAAAAAGACAGGAATATTTAGGTAATAGAATAATGTGATTTCACAATAACTTTTTAATTAAAATTTAAAAAGATTGACATGCTGAACTCGAGATTAGTAAATGAAGGCTGAATGGAAACTATAGCCTAAGCCATGTGCTGGCGGCAGTGCAGTGTTGCCACGCGTTGTGTAAGATGTGAAGATACGAGACAGCAGATACTTACTTGGGACAAGGACAGAAACTATTCACTGCATTCAGAAACGGCGGTTTGGGCAACATTTTTCATCCTTGTGTGTTAATGTTTAGTTACTCTTACTGAAATTATTTACTTAACCCTTAAGTCGTTGCGCGGGGTGTTGTGAACACCACAGTCTGATATTACGGAGCTCATAGCTATATATTGAGTAAGACTGTACTTCTGAAACTTTCAGTACCTTTATTGGAATTGGTAAGGCAACAATAACTGTAAACATTTTTGAAATCGGAATTCGCATACTCGAGATGATAATGGTTTAAGTGGGTGGGGGGTGGTTAAGCACGACTGCTTAAGGGTTAAAAATCAGTAGATCTTCGAGTCCCTAATATGCGGAATAAAGTGATATAAAATATATGTGTAGAAATTTAGTGTACTTGTTAATGAGAGAGAAACGGTGGTCTATCCTGATTCAGCTATTTTATCCAAACCGTAATAATGAGTCCTGAATTTTATTGTTGAAATGATGATCGAAAGAATATTTACTACAGGTAATATGATTTCTAAGAAACTTAATTTTTAATCATTAAAAATAATGGCAGAAATAAATATTGTATAAGTATATATTTATTTATTGGTAGGGTACAGTGCACCAGAAATGTCTCAAAGGAAAACTGCAAACAGAGCACCAGTAAGGATCTCTAGATACATGTACAGTTCCACTATTTTCGTATCGAGAATACCAGCCCACACATTTATACTCCATCACATTGGTGTCCTCTCTCATGTGTGGCATGTGGATTTTCGTGGTCCCACATGTGACTGTTGTGGGAATTGAACACCCCGTCACGAGTGAAGAGAGCTTCGTCAGTTCACATAACACAATCTAGATACAGCGGTTCTTTCTGCAGCGTCATTAACCACCAACAGAAATTGGACTCTCTCCTCAAGTTGCGATGTGTTAAAATAGCACTTGACCAGCGTAGGCAGAATGAACTGGGATCACATGGCTTGTTGTTCTCATCCAGTCATCCAAACTCTGAACACCTCACAGGTGCCGTTTCTCTGGATATCTCAGCATACTCCTGAATGGCAGAGGCGGCCGGGTAGCTCAGTTGGTAGAGCAGCTGGCTACGGACTGGAAGGTCCGGGGTTCGATCCCAGGTGGTGACAGGATTTTTTTTCGTTGCCAAACTTTCAAAACGGCCCCGAGGTTCACTCAGCCTCCTACAAAATTGAGTACCTGGTCTTTCCCGGGGGTAAAAGGCGGTCAGAGCGTGGTGCCGACCACACCACCTCATTCTAGTGCCGAGGTCATGGAAAGCATGGGGCTCTACCTCCATGCCCCCCCCAAGTGCCTTCATGGCATGTTATGGGGATACCTTTACTCCTGAATGGCAGTGTTGAAGTTATGTCATGTCCTCAAGATGACGTACATGTCGTAGTAGTCCCATAAACTGTATGCATCCATTCTTACCATAGGTACAGTCTTAAAATGAGGGAACTTATCGATAATCTGTTGCAAGCATTTCTGGTTCGCATAGTTTGGAGCACAGTTCTGGAACATTTGTTTCCAGGACTTAAACTGACTTGAGTACAAATGAAACTAGCCATTATGTGTAGAAAGGAGGGGAACAATCAAAGCGCAAATTAAGTTTGCATGTAAATACTTATCTTTCATATGACTTGAACACTAAAACGTTAAAGTGCCCAATTTAACCAAGATCATAAATGTAGGGATAGAGTATTCACATCTTGGTGAGTTTGCTCGGTCAATTTTACATATTAAAAAATGACAGTGTTGAGTGAGCACCATCACTTATGTTCTTGCAGGTGTTATGTCTTTTGAATATGGTGACACCTGAAGAACTGCGGGATGAGGAAGAGTATGAAGACATCCTGGAGGACATAAAGGAAGAGTGTAACAAATATGGAGTTGTTCGATCTGTTGAAATCCCTAGACCAATTGAGGGTGTTGATGTGCCTGGTTGTGGGAAAGTAAGTTATTGTTACCTATTATTATTATTATTATTATTATTATTATTACTACTAGCAATATTAACATTATTTATCTTCAAAACCCAACAATGCTTTAAAAATAAGCATTTTATTGTTTTGATTGGTTTTATTTACTTAAAGGCGAGATAAAAAATTTTTATCAGTTGTCTGCAGTCTTTTCAATTGGATGTTTGTAACAAAAATCCCACTTAATGTAAAGGAACGATTCTGTTGCTGCCTTTTTTGCAAGATATGGAAAAGACAAGTGGAAGAAATGTGTTGATCACGTTAAAAATAACACAGAACAATATTTTTGTAGTGCTAATGTATTAGGCAGTGAAACTGACAGAATAATTTCGTTAGAAGTTTAATTGATAGCAGTGATGCATCAGATGACTTGTCAATCAGTGTGACAATGGTTCAGATTAATGGAGATAAACTCCGCCTCCAGCGCAGTGGTAAGGTTTAGTATCCTCCTACAGCAGAGTTTTGGCAGTTAATCTATAGTAATTTACCTTCTTGCAGACTGTTGTATAATTTATAAAAGTGTACTACATATGTTTAATTATTAAATTTAGTCAATAGAAAATTGTATCAAATAATAGATTGTAGCATTTAATCTCTTGAGCATAAGAAATTTCATTAAGAAATTATTGACTTCAGTGAGTTTGAAGGACAATAAATTTTATTTGACCAGTTACTAATGTGTTCTTTTTTCTTCAGGTTTTTGTGGAGTTCAATTCCATTATTGATTGCCAGAAAGCACAACAGTCTCTGACAGGCAGAAAATTCAATAACCGTGTGGTTGTTACTTCATACTTTGATCCAGATAAATACCACAGACGAGAGTTCTAGATACTACGAGAAATACATGGAAGCCATAAACATTTGAAATTGATAGTGGCTGTGGGACGCATTTTAAGATACGAGAGAAGAATGATATGTATTTCACATTCTTGCACTGCATGTGTTTGAATGATGGTTTGTGCTGTAAAATATATTGAATATAACATATGGACCTTGTGATTGTAAGTACTCATGTTTTAACATAGTTCGATCAGCAGTTGCTTCAGAGGTTAATATGCCTGGAGTGGTCGTGAACAATTACAGGAATAATGCAAAAATTGATGTAATTTATTTCTTTATTTCTGTCTTGTTAACTCTTCTGTACCATTGCATTATCATTTTATATGATATATTCTCTTGTGTGATATGAAATATTTTTTTTACCCCTATGCTACAGCTAGGACAATCTCTGACAGTCCTAAATGGTACCTAAATGCACTTTAATCTTGAAACAATACAGGAAGAACAAGTTTGTTGGGGCAAGTGGCATACATGCAAATGTTTCAGTGACTGTTAGTAACACCCTCTATCTGATAGCATTGCTAATCATTCTTTTATATTGAATTGTACGTAAGTATAGTTAAAGATTTGAAATGGAAGCCAATGTAAGATATTTTTTAATATCTTGTATTTCCACCATTTTCAAAGCTTTTGTGAATTTAGGAACTATTGTCATAATTCATCCTAGTTTCTTGTTTTTGCCTAACAATTGCCTGGGAATATATTAAGAGAAAGAGTCTGAAGGGAGTGTATAAATCTATATGAGTGCATGGAAGTAGGTTTGAAAGTTCATACTTAATACCTCCATTTTTGTGGCTCTCATTTAGACTGGGAAATGTGATTTATTTGGAAAACATTTGAATCAGGTTGGTGAAATGTTCTGAAACACTGTCAATACACAGCCCGTACAAAAAGATTACCAACTACTACTGACACTGTCTGTTCAAAAATGTTCCATTTTCTTCTCTTTTTTTTTTTTTAATTACATTACATAATAAGTAATCCTGTACTGCCTCTATTTATAAATATGTCATTGCAACGTGATTTAATTAAATATGTGGCTAAAAGAAGGTCATCAAACATGAATTATTTTTCTTTCAGAGTGTACGAAAATAAAAATCATCATTCTACTTTAATTGGTAAGAAATTATAGATTTTATAGGTGCTAATTGTGCTTGTAATATTATTAAAGTGTATGTATGTGTTACATGAATGTGAATCTATGAAGTGCGACTCAAAATACCTTATTAACTTGTTTATTAATATCAAACTACCGTAATTTAAAGCTTACCTTTAACTCTTCAGGATTTTCAACTTAATCGAAGCCATTAGACTCCATATCTCAAAACATCAGTGACTTGTATGTTTCATATCACCCAGACTATTACATACACTCTGCAAACATAGCATTTCGAAACATTGACTCTTCTTCTTTTATGGCACTATGGTCCTTTCAGTATAACCTTAGCCTCCCTAATAACAGCTTTCCAACCGAAGTAATCCTGTGCTTTCAATCTCCATCTTTTAACCCTAATTTCCTTTATGTTATTTTGGACATCATCAAACCAGTGTAATATAGGCCTTTCAGCTTTTTTCCTTGCAACATTGACTTACTAAAAATTACTGCTTTCGTTTTTGTCTTTGGCATACTGATGTTTTTCTTATACATAATGGAGTAGCATAATTTATTTTTCACTTCTAGTTATTTCTTTTATTTAATTGTTTCCCTGTCTTGATTGTTCTTTGATCACACATTCATAATACTTGCATAATTGGGTATCAATGGGAAAGGAAACTAAACTATTTCCATCACCTTTCCAAACTGTAGCATGTCATGATTAACATGTGATGTCAGCTACTATTTCTAACTTCATAATAGCATTATCAGTTTTATTGCAAATACAGTGTGTAATTATTCGAAAATACAAGTATAATACATATTAGTGTTCATATTTGAACTATCTTGACTTACCTAACATCATTATTATTATTTTATTTATTTTTATTTTTTTTATTATTATAAAATAGGATGTAATGCAAATAATTTTCCAATAATCAGAAAGTTTAAATTAGGTGTTCTTTCCCCAATCAAGTAACTGCTGTATTTATAATTTTTACTGATAAAAAGTGCTGTGGGAGATATTTATAGTGTAGATTTTATTTTGTAATTACAGTCTACTCCCAATAATTTGCTCGAACTTTAGTGAAATATCGAAAGTCGCGAATTATTCACAACATTTTTTATTATTTAAAGTCCAGTAAAAGTTACTCTGTCATGTTTAATTACTAAAATACACTTCAAAATCAAGTGCAAAATGTGAAATGGTGTAAAGCATTATACAGTAGCTACTGCAGTGGATTGGAATCTTATAACAAGAAACACATGTTTTATAGAATATAAGACACTTCAGTTTAACAGAATAATCTGTCATATTATTTGTTTCTTAGAGGATTGTTCACTTTTTCTGATTTTAGATAGCAAATTTCTTAAGAAAAGAATATCTGGAAATGAATTTTCCATTTATGACAAACACATGTCTGAAGCGATACTAGCTTGGGTGTATGCAACTTTAATAAATTAGTTTCTTCATTCTTGCATTCTTCATCATCTGCATCATCCTTTCCACTGTCATTTCGTATGATATCGTTCTTACTTTCTTGTCTGTATCCTTGATCTTCCTTAACTTCTAACCATTTGAGAGGAGGTGGAGAGTGTAAATAGAGTAAAAACGGAAATGATGTTACTTCGCCCCCCCCCCTCCTCCCAAAAGAAGAATCGCGAATTATCGGGAGTTGACTGTATATAATCTTTGTTACGTGATGACGTTTGTGTATTATTTCTGATGAATAATACATAGTCTTGAATTAGCATAAATTCTGACTTAATTAGAAAATGGCAAAAGAAAATACCTGTCGCAAAACTATTTTAAAAATCTAATATTGTGATGAATGAGACATATAATTTTCTTACAGTCAGAGTTTGTGACCTTTTATTTACTTGAAATCTGAAAAACGGGTACTGTTGTTTTGAATATGCGTACATACGTTTAAAATGTGTTTACTCATTTATACATATAAAATTCCATCCATTTCCTTTGGTACTTATCTTAGAATGTTTGCAGTAAAAATGTCATAAATAAGTTTGTGATATCTATTGTAATATCACGACATGCTGCAATTTTGGCATTGTAGTGCTTTTTTCTTTCATTTGCTTCTAATAATGTTCATATTGATCTTTTCTACATAATTTATTTCTACTAAATACATGGTCAAGTTTATAATGAAGATGCTCCATTTGTACCAACCAGATTGACTTACTCACGCTTCTTCAGGGGCACTGATGGTGTGAAGAGAACAATTGTGGTACTTACTGGAATACTGTCTAGATTGAGAACAAAACATCATTAATGAAATTTATTTATGAAGCTTCAGTGTACATGCCATTGTTCTTTTCTGCGTGAATATACTGTATTTATTTATGTACAAGTCACATGCATATGAAATTTCGAGATAATTGCGGCTTTAGATTAACTCTAATGAACAATAAACAGCCCACAGTGTTCTTTACCACAGTAAAAAGTTGAAGATACACTTGGAATAAATACTGCATATTCTGTGGTTGTACTATTTGCACCAGATACATATGATTTGGTCCGTACTTTTCCCACTTTCATTATGTTATGTAAATGTGAAACATACTAGATCGCAGTTCCTATGGTAGAGTCTTCATTAGGAATAAATATAGAAATAAATTTGCTGAGACACAGAATAAGTTTTCGAACTTGTTTAGGCAGTTTTTCCAGTTCAGTGAAGTGTCTGTCTGTTGTACTCTGACTCTAGTTACAGAATATGGAATATTTAAATACATTTGAAATGTAGGAAAAACAATTAGTGTTGAAATGGACAGTGTTCTGCTAAATATTCCCAACAAAACACTATCTGAATATTATTTATTATTATTTCTAAATATTAATTTGTTTCAAAAAATGTTAAAGGTGAAAATATACCTATTTTTCTGGTTTCAGACCAAATTAAAATTGCTAAAACAATTGCAATCTCTTTCCAAGAATATACATAAGACATTCCTTCATTATTGTTAGAAGCGAAATACAGTCTCTTTTCAGCTATTATGTTGTGGTGGAGGAATTTATGGCATCCATTATCTCCCGAATTTTACTTTTTCTGTAATTTTGCTTTACTTTTATTGGATGCAAAGTTGTGTTAGCTCACTTGGTAGAGGGAATAACTGTTGACTATAAGGTTGTGAGTATGAACTTCAACGGAAAGAAGGGAATTTTCTCTTCACCGTAATTTACAGCGTGGGTCTTGGAAGATCCAATCTCTATAAAGAGTAGGAGAATTATTTCTTAGGAGGTTAAATAGAGGTCAGAGCATGATGCTGTCCACATACCTCTTCCTAGTGCTGTTGCCGAGAAAGAACACATTCATATTCAACATTGCTGTTACAGCAAAACTAATATTGTTACTAGAAATATCTGTTGAATTATTTCCATACATAGCGTATAATAATCCGAGCTAGTAATACTTAATGGAGCATAGCTGCTTTTGTATAGTTTTATCACCTTGTACTTTAATTAAATTAGTTATTTAAACACATTCTCTGTAACTCACATTCTTCTCTTTGCATATCTGATTTAAATAATTCTCCCTACTCTCTTTTCTCCCTTGTTTCCTCCTTCACAGTCTCTTTCTTCCCCCCCCTCTTTGTAGTGAAAAAGTTGTCTACTGGTATTTATTCATTTGAGACTGCTTATCTTGACATGATGACAGTGGTGGAAGGTAAAAACTTTAACTATTTAGTGATGGAAGAGGTTTAACATAATTGTGAGTATGAGCATAATGTTTAAAACATAATTCAAAAGATGTTTTTAATATTATGATTTTGCAATTAGTATATGTTAATGTACTAGTGATGTTAACTTAAAGTATGAAGTTGAATTATGGAAATAAAGGTTGAATTCCATGTAATTAAGCAAATTTTCTACATCAGTGATTTAAAAAGCAGTGAAGAAAGTTTCGGATTTGATAACTAAATTCTCATTGCTAATAATTTGCATATATTTGTAAATAAAGGACGGTTTATATAATACCTAATATTCCCAACTTCCTTCTTCCTTTTTACTGTACTTGTGATTAAGCATTATTCATTAGATATGTCTAACTTTATTTATTTATATTTTGGTTTATAAGTGTCTACAAAGATTTATTGGGAGGACTAGTGTGTTGGAGTCTCAATACAAGTACTGCTACATAGCAAAAGTCTTTTAAGCAGTGAAGTCAGTGAACTCTTAAACAATATTACTACAGTCTTTACAAAATTAGAAAGGTATTGTGAGTTCAGCGACTTAAAGGAATCACCATGGTAATCACTTAAATCAACCAACCAGAGTCCATGCTGGCAGATCAGCATGACGTTTCATAGCTAGCACGTGGTAGCCAGCTGTTTTGTTCGGAAGAGGTTGATCTTTGTTACTGAGTTAGTGATCAGTGTTCTGTCACGACTATTGTTTTCGTAGTTATTCTGGCGACGTGTATTTTCATACTACCGACTACGTTAAAAAAGATGCAGATTTTGCTATGAGGTGCAGACTCTTCCACTGCAATATTTCTTCTTAGCACACTATCGTAAAGAATTTAGGTTTTAAATATAAAAAAATTAATGTCGGCAAGGTGTTAATGGAGAAAACTGACACTATCTTCGATATTTCTCATCATTCCTTGTGGTTCTGTAAAATGTTTTACTTAAATATACCTCGGAAAGTCAATATATTGTTTGAGTGAATTTTTAAAATCATGTCCATATTTTGAGTAATGTAACTTCATTTAGCGTCATGAATGCGAAGGAATTAATTTATTATTCACCTTGTAGGGTCGTCATAAATAGGATCACCACCATCTTTCGCCATATTTAAGTCATCGGGATAAAATCTATCTATCTTCGTAGTGTATCCAGCTATTTGCTGACAACACGTGTTCCACTGTGTTTCATTATGAATTTCCTCTTCTTACAAATGATGGGTAAAAAGCACGGGTTGTAATCGGGATAAAATGAATTAGATCTAATTGATTCCGCACCATTATTACTGATCTGAAACACCTGGTCCAGATAAACCACATGCATGTTTTCTATACTGTTCGCCACATTATGACAGAGTTATGTAGACCTGACACTTCTGTACTTGACATTAACTAATGTAAGTAGTCAGTGGAGCTAAGAACTGTATCTTTTCAAATTTAGGCCTATAGCATAAGGATAGAAAGCCATAAGTGAGTAATGGTCATGTAAATATCCCATACCATAGTCGTGAGGTCTAAAGTGTCATACTCCAGACTAGCAAAATGGAATGAGTACCGGTTCGAGGAAAATTTCGGCTATTATGGGACCAGTGCCCAACCAGCATCGTCATGAATTTGGGGAGCTACAGTGAGTAGTGAAGTCTGGTTTTGAAAGCCAGCTATAAAAGCTCGGAGGATCATCATGCTAACCACACTTCACCCTCATACTGTGTGGTTGATCACCCACCTCTGCTGAAGCATGTGGATGTGAGTGTGAGGCCAGCAGTTGGCTGGTCAGCCTTGGTCCTTTGTTGAGCTGTCACACAATGAATCTTTTTTTTTTTTTTTTATTTATTATTTTATTATGTTTGTGTACAGAAAGTGTGAAACAGCAACTTATCAAAAAGTCCGTTGAATTGGTCCTCAAATGTCAGAGTTTGGTAATAAAGAAGGGAAAAGCAAGAATATATGAATAAAAAAAATATATGATGCAATGCAAGAAACAGGTTTCCAATACCATCAGTGAACACGACAGCTAGGTAATTATTGTTAGTAGGAATTGGAAAAGGTCAATGAAATTAAAAACACACAGACATGCGTGTGTGCATGTATACACATGTACATTTTTAATTAAAGTACAAATAACCATTCATTTTAATTTACAGTACAGACTATTTTAATTTATTTCATTGTTCATATACAGAGAAATGTATAGCTTCATATTTTTCAACAGTGTAACAGAGATAAATAATTCAGATTAAAAGGAGTATAAGAAAGTAATTGAACAGCAATGACATCTTGTGGACTTAGTCATGGTGGGGCTCAATTGAGGTGGTCAGAAGCAAAGTGGTGTAAGTGCACTTACGTTATTTTCCATAAAATGCGATTAAAAGTTACTAAGCATTCTTAAATTCCTTGAAGTTAATATGTGATGTAGTTAAAATATAATATATCCCTTTACCACTGAAATTTTAAATGCTTAGTTTACCCTGGATGTATTTAAATAATTGTGTTAGAAATGTCACTTACACCCCTTTGCTTCTAACAGCCTCAATTATGAAAATTCAAAATGTCACATAAAATGGAAGTTTAGACTCTCATATGCTTACTTAAAACGTGCATACCTTACTCATTAACTGAATTAGCACTTCTTTGAAGAAGTCTTAAATTATTTCCATGAGAGAGCAACACCTGTGAGCCCCTTGTCAGTAACCACTATAGCAGTGAACAAACTGTACATAATACAGAATACGCGAGTTTCATATGAATACTTTAATAAAGTTTATTGTAGCTATCCCAGATTATCTCAGAAATAATTCTCATTTTTGGCCCCCATGTAGTGAGTTACTTTTACAGAACTATTAATGTCACAATATGTTGATTTCTCGTAACTCCCAGTTTTACTTCTCAGAATATCTTCCATGGAAAGAACTATACTTCATCATCACTGGGATAGGTTGTAGCACCACCAGATGTGCTGCTTCCACTGCCAAGAATTATCTTCCTCATGACTGCATAGAGAATCCCTCCAACGATTATCATGCAAAAAGCTACAATAACTACAATTCCCCACGCTGGCAAAGCATTTGGCTCTGTAAAAAAAATATTTATTTGAACAATGTGTTTTATTTTAATTATTTGTATCCTGTCCATTACATTAATATGTTTATGATGCTCAATTTCAATATTTGTTACAATTTTATGAAATTCCATTGTAAAAAATACTGAATTTGAAATCCATCATAATCATTAAGCACAAATGACTTGAAGTTTGTACGTGTATAAACATACAGTTGCCCACAGTGTTACAAAAATTACACATTTATAGTCACAGAATTTGAATAGTCATAGCTAACATAGATCATTTGTATGGTTTATTTGTCTTTCTTCATTACAGATTGCCATGAGACTAAAAAAATCCTATACAATTAGAAAACAAATGCAAATTATATACTTTTTTTATGGTGGAGGGGCCTGAAGGCTTGCAAGTCAGCCTGAGGCTTATTGTGTGTTTCACTCCTGTTCAGTGAATATTTGTCACCAAACAGTCGTGCTCTTGTATGAATACAGCACGCTGCATTGTGAAAGTAACATAGGCTTGTGTAATAATGACAGTGACATGTGAATAAATTAAGGAGAAATGAGAGATCGAATGCTGAAAGTTATCCAGCAGTTTTGCTTCAATTGGTTGAGGGAAAACCTCGGAACAAAAAACCAAGTTTTGAACTTGGGCCCATTCATTTCACATTCGTGCTGTTACTCCACAGCAATGGGCATATGCACATATTACAATAAACTTTTTTTGAAATTATGAAAATAAACATTAAATAGAATGGACATATTATGACAAACTTAAATTTTTAAATCATATCTAATGTTTAGAGAGAGAAAGAGGTTGCATGTTGCACACATGCGTCTGTTTCTTCAAATATAATTCACAAAACTGCATGCACTTTGTTGAACTATATAATTCCAATATAAGAATTGTATAAATATTTCTTGAGTTTATTGAATATTGGAACTGACTAGTTGTCCACTTAAGCAAAAAATTATAAATTAAATATACTTAAAAATCACGTTAATAATACTGACTTTTATGTATACAACTTTTGTTATATTCCACAGAGGCACATGAAAAATATTTAAGGAAAATGTAAGTCCTGAGAAAACGGAAGGAAATATCAATCTAAAATTGATGAAAACAAAATCTATAATTAACGATTAAAAAAACTGAATTTCACGCGTTTTACTTGTTACATAGCCTAATTATTAACAGATCAGTTTGCAATTAAATATATGGGGAAAAGAACTACTGCTGAATGCTTGCATAAAAATGGCGAATGATTTTGAACAATGCTACATAATATCTAGCAATAAATGTATTTCTTAAATATTAATTAAAATAAATACACCTTATTTATTTCCATGTCGTCTTTAGGTGATGGAAAGTAAATTAAAATATCCAATCACTAGTTATTGAATTACTAAATATTATAATTAAAGGTAAAAACTCCATTTGGCCCAGAGGATTTTTATTTTATTGGGTTATTTTACGACGCCGTATCAACATCTAGGTTATTTAGCGTCTGAATGAATTGAAGGTGATAATGCCGGTGAAATGAGTCCGGGGTCCAACACTGAAAGTTACCCAGCATTTGTTCGTATTGGGTTGAGGGAAAACCCCAGAAAAAACCTCAACCAGGTAACTTGTCCCAACTGGGAATCGAACCCGGGCCACCTGGTTTCGCGGCCAGACGTGCTGACCATTACTCCACAGGTGTGGACAGCCCAGAGGATGGCGGGAAGTTGAAGCTCCCACCTCTACAATCCCCATTAATCACAGTAAAGGCCATAATCAGAGCCACCTACATAAGTTAAGTGCCATAGTGCAGCTGGAAGGATTAGATTAATGAGGAAAATCCATGAACACATCAGGAATCGAACCTGTGACTTTCTGGTTTTGCAGCATTATACATTATCTGTGGTCCACACCTGTGGAGTAACGGTCAGTGCGTCTGGCTGCGAAACCAGGTGGCCCGGGTTCGAATCCCGGTCGGGGCAAGTTACCTGGTTGAGGTTTTCTTCCGGGGTTTTCCCTCAACCCAATATGAGCAAATGCTGGGTAACTTTCGGTGCTGGACCCCGGACTCATTTCACCGGCATTATCACCTTCATATCATTCAGACGCTAAATAACCTAGATGTTGGTACAGCATCGTAAAATAACCGAATAAAATAAAAAAAATAAATACATTATCTGTGATGCTACCACGCACCTTGAAAATATTATAATTTACTAAAATTAAATATTAGGAACATTTACTTTGACCAGTAATAAGGTACTGGTACTCCACTATCAATTTCAATGATATGGAGTAGGAAGGAGGATTGGTTAATTTCTGTCTACTAAAAAGTTTTCCTCCCACAAATTGAAATTGGTGTTGCGACTAGATTTGTCTTGTCATTGAAAGGGAGAAGAGAGAGAAACGTGTGAGAATCACTTATGTTATCTTATGACGACCAATACATGAATAGTGTTCTTACTGTAGTATGTCCTGGTTATGGTTTTCCTCCCTTGAAGTATTTTTCTTCTTGCATCCACCTCGTCCAAAAGAAAACTTAGTATGACTGCAAAACATGATAATCATAACCACATATTACGTCTTTTAGCCTTTTTCATATGCAACTGCTATAAACTATTTAATTTAATTTCATGTTAAGTGCTGAAGAAATCTTACCTAATGTGATTGCTGAGTAACAAATAGTTTTATGCAGTACACCCATTTTATATTTCTGTAAGCAATTGTAGAAAATCTTATACTAAACACAAAGAACTTCACTGCTGCATATACGATAAATTCACGCCCTAGCTCTATAGCTTATCTCCTTATCTTTAATATTGACAAATTCCTAAGCTTATCAGGTTTAATGAAGTTACATGCGTAGGTGTATTCTGAGAGAAATGGAGGTGTACTAGATATGAAGAAATATTGAGCAATCTTGACACAATCATATTTCTGTACAATGAGAAGAATAAGAATAAAACATTGGTGTTGTGTCTTTTTCATTATAATTTTACTGTGATATTATTACACTAGAATAAATTCTGTGACGTGATTATAATAATGTCAGGATGTTTTAATTACTAATAGTTGAAGATCTGTGTGATTATTAAAATAAATTACATCCGTATCTCTGATCATTTAATTCGAAGCTTTATTCTTGCTTTTTAATTTTTTTTTTCTCCAGTAGCTTGCGCATGACTGTCATTTATCCATGTGTCACCATGTATGAGTAATGTGCCATGGCATTGCACTCAGTGCATCATAGGTGATCTACATAGCACTGTATAGTGATGGTTAATGTAGCCATAGTGGAATGCTGATAGGAGAAACAGGAATATCGTATGCAAACATACTATCAAGTACCAGGTGTGAAAAGCCGAAAATGTTTGCAGAGACAAATTTTGTTGTAGCGAAAAAAGTAATTTTGATGCATTACTGTTTCATTGTATCCTCACTTGTAAAAGGTAAAGGTAACGAACGATATTCCTATTATATTATAGATCATGGAGATCCAGAGGATAGGAGTTTAAGACTCACTTTTTCTAGACAATCGGCATTATTAGCAGTAGGAATGTCAGTTGTACATGCTTGCCATCTTTACCCCCACGGAAATATCCTGGCACTCATTTCTGTTAGAGACTGAGTAAACTCAAGGGGTGAAGTGCTGCCAGAAGGATTAGATCAATAGACAAAATCCATAACCCCATTGGGAATCGAACCTGGGACCTTCTGTTTTGCAGTGCAATGCCTTAACTGCGATGCTACCACTCACTTTCCTCATTTATAAGTCAAATAATTTTGAAGCTTGAGAAACTGGATGAATTTCATTCCTATCGAGCATTGTAGCGATCTAAGAAATAGATATTGAATAATATTGGATATTCAATTAAAGAAGTTTCCTCAAAATGGGGTTGATAAATTTTTATGAAATGTTACTCACTTGGAAAACTGTTATTCTACTTTCTTCTCTTCTCTCTCTCTTCTGAACTATGCTAGGGATTATGTATGCAATATATAATTTTATTGAGTTACAAAAGTCTGATTTAATTTCATAAAACAAGTATTGTACCAGCAGTGGCTGGTTCTAATGTGCTACTGTGTATAGCAAACTGATAATTTTGTTGAAATAAAAATGTTCTTGATGATGTAAACTCAAATTAATATTATTTTCTAAAAAACATTCTTCAGATCACGTTATGTTGCAAACAATTATACAGTACTAGTGTGCTGAGTTTCTATGTACAGTAGCAGCGTCCATTAAATGTTGCCTGAGGGTAAAAATATCCAAGACTCTAAAATATTTAGTCAGTGTATTGAATGGAATACTCTAATTCTAAATACTGAGATTTGTTAAAACACAGGGTAAACATTTAGTGAAAACAAAATTTAATTTTTCACAGAGGACGGACATTGAGTGAGAACATGTAGAGCTCTCTAAATTCGTTGATAGCCTTCCAAAAAAAAAAGTAATGTTGTTTTTTTTATGAATAAAGCCTACCTGATTGAAGAATCTTTCTAAAGACCCCATAGACCCACAGTTTTCCATCAGCTCTTAATCACTCCCAGTGTGTCATTTCGACGAACCGATTAGAAACTGAGTGTATGTGTGGAACCTTCAATCCAGAACAACATATTCCATGGAATGCTGTGTTTAGAATGAATCTGAGCTCATATGAATATAATTACTGAAGCCCGCCTTGGCTGTGGCTTCAATCTCACACAACAGGTGAGGTGGGAAAATTCATCCCTCTTTTGCAGCCAATCTTTATTCCATATTAGTCTTCTCGTTGGACGACATTGATCTTACTCTTCCTCAACGACAATAGCAATAGCAGCTGCATGCATTCTCGACACTATGATGAATCACTCTACATTGCCAGATTTGCTCTAGTATGACACTGTAACGACAGTTCTGAATTGAATGTGTGTGAATAAATTGCTCCTTTGACCATCAGTCTGGGATAGACGTGCCTTAGAATGATGCAAAACCAAAAGTCTGTGGGGGCCTTAATTTTCTCCAAAATGTTCAGTAAGCTTACTGGCCCGATAACTGTTTGCAAAAATCAGATTCTTTCATGGCCTTGGGATTAAGACTGTTTGCCACTTTCCAGAGTGGTGGGGAAATAGGAGTGTGCAAGATATGCATTATAAATTTGTGTTAGGTGTGTGAGACAGCTCTTCTAGGCATTTAGTAATGATTAAGTAATTGTCGCATCCTGGTGATTTGTTGAGTGGAAGATTTTAATTGTAACGAAATATATTTTTCATGGTGACATTGGGATTGATTCAGATGAAAGTAGCACAAGAATTTTATTGATTTTTAAGATAATGTCTCTTGTGAAAACCTGGATTAAATGCTTTAAGTTATGGTTCGAATCTCATCTGTAAAGATTTTGCTAGAATTTTAAGTTTCTTCTTTGGATAGTATACTATTTCTCCATTTAAGTCTTGAATAGGAGTGTTTTTGTTGCTGGAATTTTTATGTAATAAACGTTTTGTAAGAGACCAGAAATCTGAATTGTTTAATAGATTTTATTTTCAAATGCTTTTATAATATAGGCTCGACATCTTCGAATAGCTCTTTGATATCTATAAAAGGCCCTTTTTGTCTGAGTGTCTTCAAAGTGTTGCCATCTTTTCTGTGTTCTAGATTTAGCTACTAAAAAGAATTTCAAATCAGTAGTCCGATTTTGAAGTAGTTGTGTAGTATCATCAGTGATCATACTAATTGTATCAGTAAATAACTGCACTGTCATATCAGTATCATTTACATTAGAAATGGAAGGATTGTCTGGAATGCAATAATGTATAACCTTTGTGAATTCATTTCCAGTTGTAGTTTTAAAAAGGCTTAGAGAAAATTGTAGCTGTGGCTTTGAATGTGATCAGTAATGAAATATGGCTGGAATCAAGAGCTGTCAAATATTCTTGAATGCAGATATCAAGAACATCAGAATGGTGTGATATATTCCAAAGAAAATGAGTTGGTTCATTAAGGGCAATTATAGCATACTCATGAGCTATAAGAGTGATTTAAAAGAGATTTTCAGTCACTGTTGGTGAGCTGATGTGAGAATTCAAAGAATGATGTTTTACATTCACGTCAACGCAAATGATGAAATTTTTATGAAAAGTCACAAGCAGGTTTAAGGCCAGAGCCACCTTCAGTCGCAAGACAAAGTATGAATATAGAGCTTATATGTTTTCTTGACTTTGGTGATGTTATCAGCACCACACTCTGGTAGCCTTTTTACCCTCAGAAATAACTGGTACTGTTCTCCAACCAGGAGATTAACAGTGAAAGGAATGTGCTTACTATTGCGTCATCTATCGGAGCAAAGTAGATAGATAATTGTCGTCATCTTCCTAACAAGTATTAGGCCGAGTGGTCTGTTACGTTCTCAAACTAGAATTTTCAGTCCATCTCTTCTTCGGACGACCTAGAGATCTTTTGCCATGCGAATGGTAATGGAACAGTGCTTTTGGAATTCTGCATCGATCCATTCGTTCGAGATGACCCTTGCAATGAAGTTGATATTTGCTGATGAACTGCATAATGGAGATAGATAATATTACCATTATAACATCAGTTTAAAAAAACATGTGCTCTCCTGCATATGTTATTTCCTGTATGGCAGGATTAAAAGACTAGTAGATTAACCGTGATCTAATTTTGTAACTAGAGTAGTGTAAATATGTGTGTATCAGTGTTATCATTTATGCTTTGAGAGTTAGCCAATGGAGATGCGTGTACCCACGTGTGTGACCTTATGACATCGACATTCATTCATAGCATTATCCAGCTGCGTCTCATTCCCCTGAGACTTTCTCCTGGTTGAAGTACAGTACTCAATTCGATGTGACTGAATGCTCCCTAGAGCAGTCCTGGAAGTTATATTTTGTTGATCCAATGAGTGGTGCCTGCACGAATCTCACTGGGAATTTGTGGTAATCTCTATGGAGTTCTAGAAAGGAGGGCTTTGTTAAGATGATTTAGATATATATTTGTGGGAATACTTGTGGAAGAAGAACAAAGAAATATGTCGAGTTACCTTTCCAAACAGTCCACTGAGTTAGCTCTGTTGTAGCACGTCTGCCTACAGACTAGTCAGCCTGCAGTGTCAGAAATTTTCATGTAAAATTTCTACCTCGGGACTAGGAGAGATGGCAGTGCACAATTTCTAATCACTAGATTGTTCACCAATATGCCTGGGTTAAATCCCAAATCTCTCCACAGAGCATATGAAGAGATGGCATATGTCACTGTTGATAGTGATTCATCCATAGGGTGGGAATGTTAAGCCTGACGACCTCTTGGTGCTATTCGACAGGAGTAGGCTACATGCCAGCACTGGGTTCCCCCTTCTCCCTTCCTCACCTTCATCCTCACTCATTCCCTACAATACACTTACACTCACTTAAAATACGACATAACTCTTCACAGATACACATCATGCATAACGTGGCCCACTGAAGTGGTGTGTAATTTGAAAATGGGTTACAGTCCTGCCATCTGTTCACAGTATATGGAACCCGAATCTCATTAAGTGAAGTGGGTAGACATTAGACATACACACCTTTTCAAATTATGACTGAGGATATTCGGTTCGGTTACTCTGAGATGACTCAATTAGGAGTCTGGTCATAACCAACAGACATTGTTATGAATCTCACATGGGGGTTCCATGTGATAAATTACGCTACTTCCCAATATTTTTTTGCAACATGACTTCATACTTCGTCAAGAATGAAATCACATCTCCCCTAATTCAGTGAGACAATATTCCCTTATTCAGTGATAGTGGAAATTACTGTTAGTGTCTTCTAAACGAATTACAGCACACATGCTCTTTACTGCGACATGATTACTTAAAAATTACGCTCCAGTGCCTCCCCTCTTTATTGTCAGTCATTAATTGTTTTTATTAAACTAGATGTATCAAAGAAACCACACCATTTTGACTAATATTCTTTATTTTTTGGAAAAATCTAAATTAAAAGATGCAGTCTTTGTTTGCTAACACAAATTACGAACAAATACAGGTATTTTTGTCGTACTTTTCTATGCAGAAGTAAATGATAGTTTTCTAATGACATAAAGAATGGTGGAATGAACACAGTTGTAATGAGTTACACTTTTATGTATATCAGAAATAAAATTATACGATACAACATAAAAATATTTCATTAAAAAGATTCAAATTTTTACAGTATACAGAACATTTAAATAACATTAATTTAGTGATATTCTGTACATTGTCCACTGTCTTACAAATATTCTTAAATTATTGCATTATTTGAGAATCACTTGCATTAACAGAAAATATAGTATAAATAAATTTCAATTTCACAAACATAAATTCATTACTGTACTATAACATCCTTTTGTTTTTATATGGACTGTATTTTATTATAATCATACTCAGTTTTTAGTCCTTGCAATGGACATTGAGGCAGTCATGAAAAAGTGCATAATTGTAGCATTCTGACCAAGTTCATAATTATACAGGACTCATCTAATCTTTCTACATCAATCCCAGTCACAACACATCACGTAGCTATTTCTCCACATGCACCTTCTCCAGTAATGCATCCGACAAATAGCTGAGTAAGCATTCTGAAAACAATGGAAGTAAAATAAATGGAACAGTCTATGCAACAGATTTGTATCTTCACGAAAATGAATTAATATTATATTCACCTATATGAAGAGCGAAATTGTACATTTAGAATTAGAACAGTACTCATTCATCACTTATGCAATCATAAGTGAAAATGAGAAGACTGAAGTTCTCGCAGAACAAGAATATTACACAAATATCTCGGAAGAGTTTAAGTGAAATGAACCGACCACACAACATTCAAGAAAAAACTACAAAGTTCTGGTTTTAAATGGCTGAAGAAAGAGAGCTATATAACACAATAAGATAGCCATAAATGCTTTCACGATTCCTTTTCCCACTTGTTTGGAAACATCAAGCAGTCTGCAAGAGAATAGATTTGTTAAAACTCATTTGAGTAAAGATGAGGGACATGCGACATCCAAAAGCAGCTGTAGAAAAAATCTTTTTCTCCATCAGGAGGATAACTATAGTGGCAGCCACTAAATCAGGTAGATAAGGAAAACTGCGCTGCTGTCAGATATGGGAATGGCGAAGTGATAGATGGTAGAGAGTCACTTTCCTACATGCACAGATTGGCAACGCTGATCAGTACTGCCCTAGAAGAAGCACAACCTCCTGCATGATATGCCAGTCTGCCCAACAGCAATCATTTGCTATCAGGCTGCTCTAGTCCTATTATCATCATCATCATCATCATCATCATCATCATCATCATCATCATCATCATCAATCTGAATGAAGTCTCTACAGATAGCGAGACAAATGAAGACAGTGACTAAGAAATCTTAGACTACTGTGAAGCTAGACACTGAATCCTGATACATTGTAATTTAATGTAAACGTAATTTTTTTTACAGTAGCTTTTTTTTATTTATATTATGCAGCCCAATTTATAGTAGCTATTTAAGGACAAGTTGGAAAAAAAAATGGTGATAAAGCTTTCATTGCAGTTAAATGTGGGTAGAACTCCATTAATGTAACACTTGAAAACATCGATTACAACAAAATATGTTCCAAAAATGCAGAAAGTTATATTGTAAGCCATAAATAAAAAAAAAAATATTTTAATAAAACTGAAACAGATTAATAACTGAATCCAAAAGTACCATGTCCTATGCTGGTGCGTGCACAACCTGAACAACATTCATATGGATGCTTTCCAGGAAAACTAAAATACCCATGGAAAGATGTTTCAGACAAAAAAACTTAATTCAGACGATTTTATACATTTTTCCCCCGAAGACAAAATTTTCCTGGCCCAAAAAACAAAGTCCTAGCTTACTAAAAATTCCAATACATTTTTTCAGATTTAAATGTACTCGTTCAGGTTTTTATATTTCGTAATTATTTGAAGTGGTTTATATGGAAAATAATTATACCGTTGAAATCAGTAGTCTTTCCTGAAGCTTGTAGTATAATTTGTTTTGCAACAATGTTGCCTCACACTCTGAAATGGCATGTTCAATCAGACATTTCTATGCCAGCTACTAGACAACCTTGGCAACAGTGTAATTTCTCTGATCTGCCTGATTTAGTGGCCGTTAGTATAGACGTGTTAAATCACAATTATTACATCAGAACTAGATTGTTGATCTACAGGACGATTTGTTTGCAAAGCAAGATAATATTTTCAAAATCAGCTATGTAGCTGACACCTATGCTATTCCACTTTCCCTAGTAGAGAGGAAGAAAAGACCTGATGCCTTATCTCTACCAGGTTAAATAAATAAATACTAATACTTCACCTAACAAAATCACAGTACAAATTTACCTGCTTGTTTGTTAGTGAACAAATGGCTATACTAAGAAAGGAGGAACTATATGGAACACATCTGAAAGACAAACACCCACGTAATGACAAAATTTCTTGTGATCTATGATTAAGAAAGGCAGGATTCTCGCCAAAACTACACGACCCATAATGGCATATAGGAGTATGTAATAAAAAGTTAAGAATTATATTCGTTTCAAATACCTTTTGGAAAAAGACATCCTAACGAAAAAAACAAAGTGTCATGAAGCATCCGAAACAATGTAACATATTATTGGCTTCTTGTCATCTGCCATTAGCTGCAACTTCCAGATTGCACACACCAAAATCAGCTAATATCAACATCTGTCTAGCACAAGAGCTCAAACACCTTAGCAAAGAGAATCACTATAATGCCTAATGTCATTTCATCAACCACATTAGTCCCAAAACCTACAATAGAACACTTCAATGCCCAGCAACAGTTACTCAATATGTTTAAATTAATACTACTGAACACACTACACTGTTAGATATGTGCATACTGGGAGAATCAGGTTGTTACACATCACTTGTTATGCTCAGTTAATGAAGACTACCAGATTTTCTGCGATGAAAAGCAGCATCAGCAGTAGTAGACAGAGTTTTTTGGATCAGTGGAGAAAGAGATCAAGGTCAGCATTCAGGTCTTATCTTCGCCTTAGAGGCAGAAGAGTTGGATGACTTGTAATAAACAATCAGCTAAAATTCTGCCAGTGTTGCAACCTTAAAAATTCAATTTTCCCCAGATGTTGAAATGTGTATATTTGCGAAGTTCGTCGTTGACAACACCTCATAGTTAATAGTTTATAAAAAACAAATGCATAATAATTAGTTATTCTGCTCCCTTGTACAATTTTCACAAATGCAGTTACGAGGTTTCAAAAGTAAGGCAACAATATGTAAAACTCTTCATGCAGTCACTAATTAAATTTATCTCAGTCAATTAATTTTTAATTCTTAAAGTAATTAATTACATGTAGGTGAAATGGAGGAATAATCCTATATTAATAGAGTCAACAGCAGTGACAATGACTATGATGATCGTATTCATGTCCAGGAGGAGGAACGAAAAAAGAGAAGAGGCAGAGGAGAAGGATGAAAAAGGGAAGAAAAGTGGGGGAGAATAATGGTGATAAATTGTGTTTGCAATGCAGAAAAAAGATATTACATATAAGATCCAAATTGCAAGTTCACTTGATACATAGGGTTTTAACATCAGGTTTATCCGAAAAATAAAATAAAATTTTGTCACTAACCATTCATGTCACAACTTCAAAAAGTACATTGGTATTAACTTGAAACATGGAATAATTTTAATTAGTAAATTATAAGTAAGGAATAGTACCTAGTTATAAATAAGGAATATTTATGATATGAAACATACCTGGTAGGATATTACTCTAGTACACATTCTGCTCCTACTTTAGATAGTGCTTCTTTCAGTTTCTCAGCCTCTTCCTTAGGCATATCTGCCTTCACAACTGTTGGAGCACTTTCCACAAACTTCTTCGCCTACATAACAAATTTAATTATTCATACAGTACATAAACACATTGGAATTCTAATTCAATCACTAATAACAGGAGTTTATTTATACACAGTATCCACAGTATACTGGCTGACACACACATATTCTCCACACATCCTCTCTCCGAACTATGCACACAAGTATACATACAGACATAACAATTCAAAGGCTACATCCAGACTGAAGTTAAGCTTCAATATGTAACTAGTTAGCCTACTTAGACTTAAAGTAGAAGTTAATAACATATTTGAAACAGACTGCTATAGTTCTTACCAGTGAATCTCTTTTTGTGCCTCCAAAATCCACTATGCGCATTTAAACAGATTTTTCAGGACAAAGAAAAAAATATCACTTTTAATTCCCTTGGTTTTCAAAGTTACTTTCGGCATAATTTCATCATCTTTCACGTAATGATTAAAATTATACCGAAAGTAGCTATGAAAATCAAGGGAATTAAAAGTGAATGCGTTTTTCTTTCTCCTGAAAAATCTGTTTAAATGCACACTAATTTGCTGCTACACTCGCTTGACTAGGATAGTCTTTCCTTTAATTTTCCAATTACCAAATAATAGTCAGAACCACAGTCTGCCCCTCTGAAGGATAGAATGTCTACTATACTAGTGTCTTCGTTTATCTATCAAGATGTGATGTATTTGGTTACGTGTCAATCCACATGAAGAAGTCCAAGTATAGCCTATTTATGTATATCCTTATGCGGGAATGTTGTACTTTTCACAATTAAGTTTTTTGAAGTAGCAAAGTTGACTAACAACACCATTAACATTACTAGTTACGTGTAAGCTTCATTTTTTCCAATAGTCGGTTTAAAAATATCCTCCTGTTCTACTTTAGCATTGAAATTATCCAAATAAAATTTTCATATGATATCTAGATAAATGATCAAAGTGTGTTCCAATTCCTCATAGAAGTTATCCTTTATATGGATGTCTTTCTCTTCTGTAGGGACATGAGCATTTATAAGTACCTATGATATGGCACCATCTACCCATAAGTACTAAATACGACAACCTCTCACTGATAAATTCGACCTTTTTTACTGCTGATTTTATCATTTTATGAATAAAAATCCTGTCCCTAATTGGTGATTATTGTTTCCTTCCCCATAGTACACCAAGTAATCTGGTGAAGGAACTTAATACTACATAATTTAATGCAAGATATAAAAGATCCATGATATCCACTTAGTTTTATTGTATTTTATTTACAGGAGGTTCAATCAATGACCCTAGCACTTCAATCCTTCGAGATCGTTTGTGCAACCCCATCCACGTAGTTATAGTCCCGTCACTCTAATTTCCGGAAGCCAATCACATTGCAGGTCGGCTACATTTAAACGTGTGCGTCTTGTGATTCGCCAATGAAGACATTATGCATTTCCTAAGGCTGGAAAAATATTTAATATAATTGCCCGCCATTTTGGGTCTTTCATTGGCGTTCGCTTATTTGCCACTCAATTATTTGCTGAATTACAGTGCGTTTGATTTATTATCATAGGGGCTACGGCATGATGTTTAACGGTGTGGCAAATAGATCCCTCGTCTGGTAGCTCAGCAACGAAAGAACAAAAATGGCGAACGATACTACCTACCTAGACTTTATAGAGCCTTGACTTCCTAAGACGTAAGCAAAGAGGAGGAGTCACGCCGGGAATAACAGCGTCGCGACTATAATAATAACCCTTTAAAGTTATTCTAGTTTATGCTTTTTATCTTTCACTTACTGACTTGAAGGACAAAACAATACATAAGCATGACCAGTGTTAAGCACATGAATTTTTTAAAGAGTGATCTTTCTAATCTGAACATGTTCTATAAGTTAAAAAATTAGTTAAAGATGTTAGAAATAATTAGTCAGAATTTAATACTTAATTTAAAATGCTAGTACCAATTATCTTCTTTCATAGAGTACTTACCTGAACAAGATTCATTCCTTCCAACAAATTTTTTACTTCCTTGATCAGGGCAACCTTTTGTTTTTCATCAAATTTAAGCAACTTTACTGTGAAATTAGTTTGCACTTTCTTTGGTGCTTCCTCTTCTTCCTAAAAATAATTATTCATAATAAATTACAATTATTATCTAATTCTGGCCAGAGATTTAAATCCAAGAATAGGTAAAACTTCACTCAGAAATATTGTAGGCACACAAGAACAAATCATAAAGCAAAATGAATGAAGATCCAACCAGTACAGGGGTATTGGTTCCCCACAGCGATTATAGCTAGCCTGTACAACCAGATTTCACTACCTATCGTAGCTCCTTCTCCAAATTCGTCACAATGCTAGGTGGGCACTGGTCCTAAACACTGGCAAAAATTTCACGATAAAATTTCTTCTCCCATGAGGATTCGAATCAATACTCAATTTGTAATCCAGTCCAGGCATGACACTTTAGACCATGATACTATGGCACAGAAAAAATCCACTGAATACGAGACATAAAATTTATTCCAGAATTATTACACAATGCTTAAGTATAACCTTTGATACAGAAATTGGTCACTGTTCTGAGACTTAAGTCCCACCTCGGAATAGCTTGGAAATCATGTACGGTGTTCACTCATGTGTTTCTTTAATTTCAGTGTCATTTTACTCTCAATATAGCTGATGTAAAAACGTGTATTTCACTGAAAGGCAATACTCCATAACTTTACTGTATAAGAGTGGCTAAACTGCATGACTTACACTCCTAATGTCGTGAATTCGAATTCACTTTATTCGAAAGACATTTTTATACATCTTTTAAACACTTATTACTGATTTGAATGAATTACATTTCATAACTGGGAAATTATGGTCGGTAAACTGGATCATTTTACACCAAGAACTCTAGTTACAGAACTGAAATTGCAATCTCTTAAAAAGAAAGAGAAAGACAAGATAATCTACACCATCACATGAAAAGTATAAATAAAAATAAACATTTAATATGAAACGAGCCTTTTTCGCAAAAATAATAATAATAATAATAATAATAATAATAATAATAATAATAATAATAATAATAAAATGCCACTAGTGGTACCTCAAACTTTCCATTACAACTATATGGCATACAGTCAGAGGTGATGGAAAAGCATGTATACTGTATTTCATTCAAACACACTAGCCAACAGATCTATTGTGTAGAAGTGGTAAAACGTTTGACTTGTAAGTCATAGTGCCAAAGTTCGAATCCCAGTTACTTGAAAGAAATTTGTATAGTAAATCTTTTTACAAGCTCATATTATTTCAATGATTTTTTGTTCATAACTGGATAGTTAACATGGCTGCTTGTGTCTAGATCTTACTATGTGATCAGCAAATGCGCACGCACCAGTATAAAATGCAAAATGAAAAATAATTTAGTAGTCTATCTTAATTTATGCTAGAAATAAATTAATTTCGGTTAAACATATACAATAAATAACATTTAAAACTAAAACATGGAAAGAAATAAAAAAAAAAGTTGTTCTGAACCATTTCCTTCCTTAGAAATTCAATGTTGGCCTACCCATGATTTGTTATTTTATGAGGTTATCCATCACTTGTGTAAAAATATTAAATTGCACGACTAGTTCTGTTGCCATCATGAATTCAAGTCTCAAATAATGTAAAGTATTCAATCTTTTGGTATCTTTACCTGCTTTCATTTGATATTTTGAAGTAAAGGCATTCCTATAAAACTAATATAATGTTTAAATATTAGATTTTTTGAGTTGGTTATTTAACGACGCTATATCAATTAGCTTACTAGGTTATTTAGCGTCAATGGAATTGGTGATAGCGAGATGAGGCCACGATTTGCCATTGATTAAATATCACCTTACGGTTAGGGAAAACCTCGGAAAAAACCCAACCAGATAATCAGCTGAAGTGGGGATTGAACTAGTGCCCAAGCACAATTCCAGATTAGTAGGCAAGTGCCTTAGCTGACTGAACTTTGCCAGTGGCTAATATTATGTGGGATGAGGCCAGGATTCACCATAGATCAACTGAAATTCGTCTTACGGTTAGGGAAAACCTTGGAAAAAACTCAACCAGATAATCAGCCCAAGTAGGAATCGAACCTGTGCTCAGGCGCAATTCCAGGATCATATGTGAAAACAAAGAGGAACGCAGAAAATAGGAAAGACTGGAGAATGCTGGGTTTGCAGTGAAAGACTTGCCCTTGGGCAGAACACTATGAATGAGTGAACATAAAACTATTCAAGATCTCTTATTCTTTCAGCTTCATTTTCAATACTTTCTGTTTCCTTAAATATCCTACTGAATTTTCAGATAGATTTTTTATTAAAATATTAACTGCAGATTTAGATATGTTTCCTCATGCTTATATACAATTAACTTAAATCACCTCGGCAGCTGGAGCTGCAGATGCTAGCGAGATGGCACCCATAGGCATGAGAGGGGTGTCGGGTAGATTGAGTTTCTTCTTGAGAAGATCACTGAGCTCTCCAACTTCTATTAGATTTAGTTTCGTGATTTCATTCACTAAGTTTTCAACTTTGGGGGAGTACTTCTTCATCTCTGCTTCTGACTGTGGCACTTGAAGTGATGTGTCTATAATGGGTGCTGGAGATGTACGCAGAAGCTCTGCACTTTGACCCTTCTGTGGCTGTGTCTGTGGCTGAGAACTCTGCTTCAAGACACAACTACACAAACATACCCATATTACTCAGAAGACAGAAATCTTGTAAAAATGTAATTATTACAGTTTCACATGTTAAATATAACTGAAATAATATTCAAGCATAGTCCTATATTTTCAGATCATAGTTATTTCTCTATTAAATTTATTTTCAATCAAGGTTATTGAGGAGTATTTCTTCCAGGAAATCTTATCTTAAGTAGAGGAAGGACAGGTAAAATCAAAGTACCACTTATAATAAAACATTGTAATACCAAAAGCAACTCCATGTAAAACATAATTTTCATTATTATGACTGGAAAACCTAAGGAAACTGAGCATTATATTTGATGACATAATTCCAATTTAAATAATTTAGAAAGAACATTCCCGTTTTTATTTGTTATGTACCTCGAGAAAATAACAAACAATATTAAGTTATACACTGACAGCCAAGGGACAGGGAAACAACAAGAAAGATGAAGATGGGAAAAGTTTGCTTTATTATATGTTTCTTCCAGTGGGCATCTAGGGAGCAAAGTCCCTCTGGAACTGTATTGGGGGAGTCCAGACTAATATCGAGTTATTTATTTATTTATACAGGGTGATTCACGAGGAAAGGTAAAAAATTTAGGATACGATATCTTAGGTCATTTCATGTTCATATGAACATAGGTCCGATTTCAAACGATGGCAGAGCTAGATGCATTTTTTTGTAAAACGTCTCACCCCAATGTGAATCAAACGTTACCATATGCTGCTGACTTGAGACAAGGTCACCGATGAATGATGTAACATTGAAATCTGCATTGTGAGCGATGTAGATAAGAGAAGTTCATTCACCTCACAATCCGAGTGGTGGGATATTACAAATGTCCAATCGCCTGCCCTTGCCTGATGTAATGACAAAGAACCAGCACATAACACAAATACAGTATCACTTATCAGTTCACAGCAGATCAGTCAGCTACCTACAGTACAGTAGTTATACAGGTACAGTTATCGGAAGTGTTAAGTTGTGTTTTTCAAGATGCCTTATAAATTTTCGACTACAGAATATGCCGATATTGTGTATGTTTATGGTTTGTACGATGGAAGTTCCTTGCGTGCCGTCGCTGAATATGAACGACACTTTCCGAACAGAAGGGTACCATATCGAAGAGTTTTACTATCTATGGTGTTGGATGAAAGACTTGGTAGAGCAAAGGAACGGGGAAACGAGAGAGGCGCTAATCGACCTATTTTGGATCCGGCATAAAGACAGCCACGTGCAACTCTCCTGAGCGATGAGCGCGATTCACGCCTGAGCGCAACAGTGCATTGAAGCAGAAGGAAGTACCTTTGAAAATGTGCGAAAACATCGACTCCGACTTCTAGAATATTAGGTATGTATGCATATGTGAATATAAACTTTAAATTTGTCTGTTATCTGTCTCTAAATACGAGTTAGTACAATGGAAGCTCACAAGTTTTTGTGAAATCAAAGAGCCATATCTCCGTAACCGTTCGAAAACGGACCTATATTCATATGAACTTTTTTTACTCAGAATGACTTGAGAATTCACATCATAAATTTTTTACCTTTCCTCGTGAATCACCCTGTATATGGATCATACGTGGAAGCTAAGAGGAAGGCAGAAAATAGTAAAAGACTGGAGAACGGTGGTTTTGCAATGAAAGACTTGCTCTTGGGCAGAACTCGTGAGCATGATGATGCGCATTCGACAAACACAGACAAACCTGCTGTTTTTAGTATTTTAAGATAATTGCTGGCAGCGAGGTTTGTGACTGTATACTTAAGTTTTCCATTATATTATTATATGAATATAAGAATGTAAGGTAGTTTCCTTGTACCCGGTACTCGTTATCTATAATAATGTGTTCTTAGGTTAGGTTAGTTTAGGTTGTAGTTCATTTCCGACAAAAGAAAATATTTTTATCGTTTTTCTTTTCAGAAAGGAACCACTGTGTAAACACAAAAACGACCTATGTAATGAGTACCGGGTACTAGGAAATTACCGGAATGTAATAAACTCACCATGTAGAAAATGTGCGACGATATTGTTTAATGTTTGTTCGGATTAACGGCCTGACGGATTGCATTTTAATCTTCTACGGACAACTAGTCAACAGAAAACTTCTCAAAATTTTAATACTGCCGTAACACTAAAAATTTTGGGTTACCAAAAATCAACTCCAACACTCAGATTGGTTGTTTATTTTCCAATGTCCTTGATTGAATAAATCTTCTGATGTCCAGCCTAATCTGAGAAGTACTTTATCTACAGCATAGTTTCATGGGTGTAACTGTAGATGACTCTGAAAAATCGCAGCTGACTGCAAACTGATGGACAATTAATATTGGCTGTTGTTACTGCAGTAATAAATTTAATCTTGAAAGAACAGAACATGTTCAATAGTTTCGACTTCCATGACAATGACATGAAATTATTACTTAATAAACTTTTCAAACGACCAAATACGCATTCCGCCATGATGGATTATGAACAGACCCATGAGCCAACTCGTACTCAAAGACGTTCTCTACTCTTTGACGGTCGAGGTTTGCAACAGTGTTGCCAAGCCAGCAGTTTTCTCGCTAGATCTAGCGTTTTTCGGCGTTAGTTTAGCCCTAGATCTTATATAATACTTGTTTGATCTAGGGTTTAGCGGGTAAAATTTATGAAATTTGTATTGCTGATATAGGGATTTAGCGGGTATTTTTAATACTCAGAGCTGCAAAATATTATAATTTTACAATGACAATATAGCAATTTAGCAGTTTCTGTACGGCTTCACAGCGGATTTTTAAGAATCGTGTTGGCGACACTGGTTTGCAAGTTTTCCCGCGTTTTCGAATTTTAGTCTTACAGACCTGTATGACTTGTGTATGTGTAGGTATTGTTTTAGAACGAGAAATACTATATAAACGTGAGAATCATGAATTTGTAATGTTAACGAAAAACGTCGGCTATCCACATAGTGTCTATTGTACTATTTTTACTACCATTACGCCTTTGTGAAATAGAAGGTACAGAATTTTGAAGTTTTTCTTTACAATTGCGTTACCACATGTGTAAAATGTATAGGCCTACGTACCTACTTCACTTCTAGTTTAGTCAGATATAGGGACCGTGAAGAAAAGAAAGAAATAAGGGTGAAAAGTTACTGTGGAAGTTGTGGCAGCCGGAGAGGTTCGGGCACGCAGAATCTGTCCGTCGAGATGGAAGGGGTAGTGCATATATCTCATCCATGCGTTTCCTTACTGATCACTGGGAAAAGGCGAATTTTCGTAAGGTCGAGTCAGCTAGAGGCTAGGCTAGATTAGATTAGATTGGTTGAGGCTTTTGGTATGCCTTGTCAGGACATTTTGTGGTGAAAATTCGGTATCTCCCCACACTACACATGGGAGAGAAAACGTACTTAAATCATTGAAACCTTTTCACATTTCTCGGCCACACGTCACTTACTTACCTTCTCAACTAAACCACTATTCTTGTCACATGCTATCCCGTCATTTAACTCATCTAACCCATAACAAAACGCAAATCTGAACTCAGTCCCGTGTGTGGTCTAGGGAGATATAGAAGATTGGCCCTTTTTGTTTATATGACTTAACGCATGTGCTGTGTTGCATGACATTTGGATCATTTTGAAGGTAAAGTCGCTGTCATCTCCCTATCATCTCTTCTATTTTGTCACACCTCTCGTAGTTCGGTTGTTTGAGGTTAGCTTAGTTAAGTTGATTTAGATGAGCTTTTGTGAGGAAGGAAGAGTGACCTTTCCTTGAAATTTTCTGACATTCGTCCTGTGTTGCTTGTCTCTAATGTAGGATTATAACTTATGTTACAGGTAGCATCGTACATAGAATATGCAGTTCCACGATATTTCTTGCAGAAAAGAGCAAATTTCTTACATAATGCAACTAATTGGTCAGGTATGTAGACCTAATGTAAAAGTGTTTGTGATATTGTGATTATTTATAGCCTTCTCTTTTTATATATGATAATTATGGTAGACAAAATTAAGCCGCTCATAATGTTTTTATTGGTGCTTTTGCTTTTTATATAGACTAATTTGTGGTTTTCTTAGTTTACGACTTGAGAAATGCTTTGGCTTATGTAAATTTTGCTGTTATGCTTACTATGACAGTAATACATTATTACTCTGCATTGTAGGTGTTACTCAGTCTCGTAAGATTCAGCTTTCAACATAGCTATATTTGAAAGTATGTGAAGTGACTGTCTAACACATGGCCATCTCCATTAACGTTTACTATATTATTATTTCACCATGTTTCTTATGTCTTCGAATAACTCTGTAATTTAAAACAAATTACATAAAATATTACCTTCATCCTTCTGTTAAGATTTATATGCGGGATGAGAAGTTTTTCCTTGTTCTTGAGTGATTATAACATCCTACACTGAACTGATTATTTCGTATGTTTCTGTTAGGCAGGAGAGCCTTTGCCATCAGCAGTGTTTGTGTTTGGCCACAATGCAACTGGAAAAACCTTTGTTGTGAGCCGCATTCTGGAAACTATTGGCTATAGTCATGCTGTGGTGAATTGTGTAGAATGTTACATGCCACAGTTACTTTTTGAACCAATACTTAACAAAATTCATGGTAAGGATGACTTTTTGTTTTACATATTTCAGTTTGAAGATGGCATGATGTAACATAACTCAGCGTCATTGAAAAATTGGAATAGATTGCATGAGTTTATATTTTAAGGCGAGTAAATTTTTCTAAGCTCAAAGCAAGATACCATTCCAACAATCAACTGATCTGATTTTCACATTTATTTCTTGGTACTCTAAAATGCAAATTGGCTGTATTAGTATTTAGTAGCAGCACCACCACCACAATCACCACCTTTTTTTTAACAATTGTCTTATGTTAGATTGGCATCTATGGTAATCTTATTTATCACACTGTGTATGACGCCCCTATCATTTTAAATTTTTATTGCATACACAGTTAAATTAAAATGTGTTCAATATAATATAAACCCATTTACACTTTGATATCAAGTTTAGTATCTAATTTGTAAAACATTCTGTTCCTTTTCATTTCAACAACTGATGTAGATAGTTTGCATAAAATCTGGTTCGGTTTCACATATGATGTATCTTTATTGATTTTAAAAGCAATCCATAACTGCCAGCACTCTTGAGAACATTATTTTAACGTCGTCTTCATCTACAAACCTTTGCAACATATCTGAAACTTTGGTTATACGATCATAAAATTTGACTAATACAAAAGTTCTTACTTCAGTATCTGTAGACATTAATTCATTCCCTTCCTTAAAAGAAACTCTACTCGTATCTGCCAACTCATGTGTCTGCATCATGCATCGAAGAATTCTTAGAAACAGACTTTAAAGTTGAAGGGCTGATACCTGTCTGATAATCATATCTGACATCCTTCCTTAAAAAGAAGGTAGCAACATTTCCTTCTTATATGGTAGACTCATGCAGTGTGCTTATGTTAGGCCTATCCCTTTTATAGTTGTGACACTTTTAAACTACTGTACTTAAATTAAGTCTGCTGCGAAATGTTGAAGCAGTTGATCAAACACAAAAGCAAATGTTAGGCCAAACCTAAAAATTTTGCAGCTGACACATATTGAAAGTAATTTTGTTTCTTGCTTTTTCATTTCAAGAATTTTATCATCTCGTTAAGTGCAATATTTAAAGAAAATTTCATCTAAATGTGGTCATAACTAATATTACATCATGCACAACTCACACTACTGCCACTCACTCTACATATTTTCAGATTTCAGAATAGGCTCTTGTATAATACCAACAATGCATTTTTTATTGATTGAAGATTAATTTTGTGAAAGTTCATTTAATGTACTTCAAGGAAATATGATTTTAAAATACATTGCTTTTGTCCTTCATTTCATGCAGTGACTTGTAGGCCTACGAGTATTTCTGTGATGAATGAATATGCCTTAGGAGATTAGTGGCCACATGCATCAATGTCAGTTAAAAATGTAGTACCCATGGGTTACGAAACCATGATTAAAAAGTAACAATGGTTAAAATGTAATTTCTGTGAACCATACATAACCACCAGTTATTTAATCATGACATCTCATTTGATAAAATCTGTGATGGTACACTGTTTCTACAACATGGACTCAAGTCACATTAAGACTTTCCCAGTGCTTTCATCTGTCAGCTTTGTGGATAAATACTGGGAGGCATCCCTCCTTCGTAGTTTCACTTTGCACATTGTTTGCTTTATTTTGTTTTCTATCTTTCATTTTGGTTTTAATCGCCATTGTACGACCAATGACTCCAGTCAAATGCCACTGCATTGAATAAAAAAAAAGACCACTGTTTCTACAAAATGACAAAAGGAAAGCATCTATACCTCTGCAAAGATAACAGTCATTGTCTAAAAATGACTGTACTTACTCTGTTCTACATCAAAACAAACATATTCTATATTTGCACGTTATGTTTGTTTGCCTTTGGATGCTGTTATGTTTATGTGTTACATTTTTTTTTTTCCCAGTCCTGTTTGGTTAGAATCGTACAAAATGGAAAATTAAAAGCGAAAATGATTATATGCAATGTGAGTCTGAAGTATTGTTAAATTTGGTAATTATCTATTAAGTACTGTTTTGGTTTTTTATGAAATTAATATTTTAAAACCTTCTGATTATTTTTCTTAATGTGGAAACACTTAGAAAAAGTGAGCAGAAAACAATCGCAGTTTAGATTTAATACATTTATGTACTTACGGATATTGGCTGATTGGAAGTGGTGGTCAGCCAGTGTTTGATGTGATTTGTGAATAAACAGTTCACTTTGTGCAGAAAAGACAAAGACATAAATGGTTCATCTTTTTAATATCTATCGCGACATTCATAGTAAACCTTAAGATTTTGAAGAGATATGAAATTATCAGCAACGAAACTTTCCACACAATTTATTTTTTATTGGTTAAACTATGCATTGTAGAAAAATATTTCATTGGAAGTATTGGTTCTATTTCATGCAAAGAATCTCCTATTGAAATTTGTGTGTATATGTGTGTGTGAGCGTGTGCATGCGTTTATATATATATATATATATATATATATATATATATATATATATATATTAATATAATATTTATTTATTTCATCTCAACATTTACATCCATGTCATGGACCTCACGATTTTGTATCAGGTGCCACAATTACATTCATTACAGATATACCTTTTGTAGATGTTTGTATAATTTAGAGTCATACCTCTTACTTACATTCCCTCATTATTGTATCCTCCTCTTTCCCTTACACTCATTTACTATTTACTATAATGTCTTACTTCTGTCCCCATCTAAATTGATCTGTATTCCCTCATTTAAAACCCAATGACAATTGTGTATATATTAAATTTAATAAAATCCCTATTATCTTTTTAGGTCATAAACTGTCAGGTGCAAACAATTATGCTCCATTTATCAGCTGTGATAATATGATGGACTTTGTTAATTGCCTCAGGAACTCTGAAACAGTAGCGCAGGAGAATAACCCATGCATAATCGTAAGTGTCTGTAAAGTTAGTTAATAAAGGTGATGAACGGGAAATGCATCTTCTCGAAAGTGTCTACTTTTAGTAATATACAGTACAAGTAATTTTATGTTTAATGAAAAGTTTTAAATTGAAACCCTATTTAAGTAATTCATCTCTGTAAATTACTTGAAGTCAGGGGCAACACCAGGATGTTAATTTGGGGAGCTTTCAGTGGGAGAGTTTCCTGTGATATTGTGATAACCACTACAAGGAAGGAAAGATAGAAGATGGACTTAACAAGAAAGGCCGTTCATTTAATTATATATACACACTTTCTAAATTTATTTGAGGACAATGCAACTTGTGTGTGAATGGCAGTATGTTATATTTGAGATTGGCGCAGTTATGTATGTCGTATCAACTTAAGCAGGCGAAAGGTATGTGCTGTATGAAGAACTAATTGGTATCACAGAATATGTCCACTGCTATGGAGTAACCGTTAACATGCCTAACTGTGAAACAAGTGGACCCGGGTTCAAATGCTGGTTGGGGTTTTTTTCAGGGTTTTCCCTCAAGGAATTGAAGCAGAATTGCTGGGAAATTTTAGGTGTTGGACCTCAGCTTCATTTCACCATCATTAATTCACATGTCATTATCATCTATACTATAACCTGAGTTAAGTTCGTGGCATGGTCGTTTGGCTGCAATCATCATTCACAGAACGGGAATGGTTAAGCGCAGTAAGACTCGGGCTGCAGTGTAAGCCTTCGCATCTCTCCTCCTCCATTAAAAAAAACTTCACAGGATATCTGACACAACTGCGACTGTATGAACTAGATTAGGTGTCATGTGAAACTGATACTGTTATAACAAGTTCAGCAGTGTTCAAGAACATATTTTTGTGCACAAAATTTAACTGTCTCTTTTTTTTCTATCTTTTAGGTTCTGGATAAATGTGAAAAACTTAGAGATATGGATGCTAATCTTCTTCCAGGATTTCTTCACCTTCAAGAATTGACTGGTTTACCTAATTTATGTGTCTTTTTGCTTAGTGATGTTGTTTGGGAGAAATTTCGTATTAAGGAAGGTTTTCAAGAACCAGTGCAAGTCCATTTTCCACAATATACAAAAGGTGTATTTTTATTTTCATAATATATTATTGCAATTTTTATCAGATTTTTTGCTTTCGTTACCTTTCATATTTCAAGGTTCTAATAGTAGAAAGTAGGCAATGCTAAAATTAGAATCCATATATAATGTGCATTATAGAACCTTTGTATCACTTAAATTTATTTGTAAGATAGGCCTAGTGCTGTTCTCGTTGTGATAAGTATTGCAAAACAATTGTCCAGTAATATTGATTTCATTATTTAATTCATGCACATTGAAATTTTACATGTCTTGAAGTACTTAGAAAATTGTATGTTCAGGCCAATATCTTGTAGGGCACATATTATGAAAAATGATCACACGAGCTTTTTTTTAAAGGCAAGTAGGAGATGTTACTTGTTATGAAAAATTATTATAGTGCTTTTACTTACAGAACTCAATTTATTTTTTAATAGATGAACTTGTGGAGATTTTGTCACGAGATCGTCCACCAGGAGACATATGGCCGGAATATTTTTATGACAGCTATGTAAGGCTATTCTTAGGCATCTTTCATAGAGCATGCCGTGATCTTAATGAACTTAGACATATGGTAAGTATGACACTGAATTCTGTTTTATCATGACATTATTAATTCTTTGACACATGGAATAGAGCATTTTGCAAATGTTCAGAATAAATCATGTCATGTTTTATATATTTAACGTGACTTTTTGATGTACTCTTAATTTGTTTCGTAATAGGATTATACTTTGCGAAAAGAAATGCACGTGAAAATTATGTTCAGAATAAGCACCATTAAAGTTTTCCTTATGTCTTCCCTAAATGCTAGAGATTTCTTAGCTAGTATTAAAATACTGTTAATTAGCATATCCAAAACCTGACACCAGAGCAATACATTGGTTTAAATACGTTACGAAGTCATATGATCTTAAGACTTTGTGGACTATGTTGATTTTTTTTAAAGACCTTGCCAACCACATCTTCAGTGCATACCTGACTTCGTTTTCTTGAAAATATCAAGATCGTAATTGTGATATTAAGTGTTGGTGAATAACGAAAGGTATTCTTTTCCCTTGTGCTCTTAATGTCGAGTAATGAAATAACATTCAGAAAAACATCTGTTTCCTAATTTTTTTTGGAAAAGAATTTTTAGGTTGCCATGGTCTTTTATGAATAATTATTTTTTTTATACTTCCAATCACTTTGGAGTAGTGGAGTGGAGTGAAGGCTTGGGATCAAATTCTGGTTGGGACAAGTTGTCTGTTTGATGTTTTCTCCAAACCCATTTAGAGCAAATGCTGGGAACTTTTGGCGCTGAACCCGAGGCTCATTTCACTGTGATCACCTTCGTTTTCATCAATCCTGCTTCCTTCCATGCTCATGTCCTATCATACAGGGCGAACTGAATCCAAACAAATGGGTGCCCCAGATTCTTCATCGTAATCCCCCCCCCCCCTACACAAATAAAACTAGGCAGAGCTGCAAATGAAATAGACACCAATATATGTGATGTTAAAAAAATACTGTTACTAAGTTCCTTCCCAATCCTCCAGTCCTTTGTAACATAATTTTCTGCGTCATTTCTTACCTTTCATGACTGGCCAGCCATCTTTCCAAGATGTATTGCAACTAGTTGAGTGTGGTACCCTCTATAGAGAAAAAAAGAGAATTAAAGGAAACTGCTGAAAAGTGGACATGCCTAACAAAAAAATTATTAGGCCTACCATTCTCACTGTCTTGTTTGTTTCCCTAAAATGGTGTTACTTTAAAATTTGGTTTAAGGATATTTTTCTCTTGCAACAGCTTCGACTAAACACTATATTGAAACTGAAGACGACCACAATAGCGTCTTAAAAAAGAACTGATTATTGAATTCTAGGCCACTGGCATAGCTTAGGCAATAGCGTGTTTGTCTATTCATCTGGAATTGCGTTCAGGCACGGATTTGAATCCTGCTTGTGCTTGGACTGACCACCTGGTTCGTTTTTTCTCAAAGATTTTCCTCAACTGTATGGTGAATGCCAGGTAATGTCATGGCAAATCCTCGGACTCGTCTCTCTAAATACTATCTCACAATCATCAATTCCATTGATCCTAGATAACATAGCAATTGATACATTATCATTGAATAATTGATTAAGAAAATTTATTGAATTCTGCCTGCCAGTCTTGTGATACTTTGCATTACAAAATAAAAAAATACGAAATAAAAAAAAGAAGAAACGAATGCAGAAATAAATCTGATAATATACCACTCAAAGTGTAATTCGACACATTTTATGGCATCTGTGTGTGTTAACTGAAGAAAATTGAGACCTAGACATAGTGTCTGTAAACCTGTTAGCAGGATCAGAATAGGAGGGTCGATGCTAAGCCCAATATGAGTCCACTGCTGTGGAGTAACTAACTGCATCTGACTGTGGAATGAATGGGCCTGGGTTCAAATCCTGGTGGAACAAGTTATGTGGTTTGTTTTTTCTGATGTTTTCACTCTACCAATTGAAGTGGAATTGCTGGTTAAATTTCGGCATTGAATCTTGGACTCATTTCGCCACCATGTATTCACTTGTCATTGTCATCATTACCATATCCTGGGTTAAGTTCACAGTGAAGCATGCTGCATTCATACAAGAGCATGACTGTTCGATGACATGTCATTCACAAGCATTCCTGAATTCCAGCTGATAACGTATGGAGGGAGCTGACCTAGGGATGAGTGAGGTTGCCTGCTCGAAACATGGATATGCAATGAACCTTAGTGTAGTCATCTGATGTGGTTTGGGAATGTGCCCAATTTGAGGATTAACACAATAGATCTAGGTTACAATGTTGAGTCATAGTGCCCTCAACCTGAAATTCTTCAAAGCACAATATGAAGGTGCTGAATTGTTTTTAGCCCATTCATTGTGATTATCATAGACAAAAATGGGGAATAGCTTCCAACTGAAATTTTTTCGTATATTAATGAAATGATTTAACTTAAGTTTTCAGAATATCACTTAAAGAGGAATTCAACAAAACACATTTTCTCAACCCAGAATAGTAAAATTTTGTCGAAGAATAAAGTTTACAGTTTACATGTAATGTACAGTTTTTTATTTCCTTGTATATGCACAGAGACCTTAGGGCTCATTATAAGACCAGAGATACCCATATTTGGAGGGTTTTGTGCCATAGTAAATCCGTCACTGATCTGAAGTCTCTTTGTGTTACTTCATAAAGTAAAATTTCTATTTGAAAATTCTCCTTTCTCTCTCTGTCTTTCACATACACAATAATAATAATAATTCTTGCAATTGCAATGCATACTCTACTTTCCTTGAGAAAGAAGTATAAATGTTTGTATGTATTCTCAAAATGTTTATAAAGTGAAACCTCTCCTTATGGACACCTCCAAGATACATACACTCCTCATATACGGACAGATTTTTATGTCCCAACTGAAATAATATAGAAATAATGATAAATTTAAGTCTCGTTTATGGACACTCTCAGATATGGTCACAGACAGTTGTTTCACAGTCCTAAAGCTTGCTTTAGCTTTTGACTGCGGACAGAACTTGGATTTCAAGACCTAATGTGTTACAAAAATGGAAAATTTAGTTTTAAGAATTGTACAGAAATTCCTTAACATGAAAGATGACAATAAGGATCTCGTAGGCTACCACTACCCCAGCCGACTACCCCTTGTTGGCTGGAAGCGGGTGGATAAACAAAGTCATAAAATTTAACCTGTTCGATGGGTCCAAGGTTTTCACGATTGTGAAATTGTATTTGACACATGATAAGGTTAGTACAGTAGGATTATTCTCTTCACTTCAATCAGTTCTGTTTCGAGAGACATTGCACCTGAACGTAAAAGTTAAGTTGAAAACTGTAAATTACAGTACTGCATAAATGTAGACCTAGAATAAAATTGCATGGCACAGTACTGTATTTTCCTTTTTCGGTCTTATCTACTGTAGTTCTACTGTAGTACAGTAGACTGTATTTGAAATTAAACTACAGTAATACATTTTATTTAAAGCATGAACAGATACATAATGCATATTATAAATTTACTGTTAGATTGGGAAGCCTCCCTGCCAGTAAAGGACACCTCCCAGATGTGGACAGATTGTTACGTCCCTTCGATGTCTGTAAATGAGAGGTTTCACTGTACTTGAAGCAATACTGTACATCTTACATTTGAAATAAGTCAGTAAAATGTGGTGCAAGATTCAGACACTTTTTGTCATTTCAGGCTCAGCTTAATTTTCCGAAATATTGTGACCCTGTTCTGAAAGGAGAAACGAAAATGGATGATGTGAACAGATTATGGAGAAATGTAACACCTCATCTCAAATTATCTTTGGCACAGTTATACTTGAAGACGGCTTCTACGTAAGTTTTCTAAATTATTTTGTATAAAAATTGTTAAATTTTGTTGACCTATATTTACTGAAATTTTAATAACATTGTATAATGTCCTTACTTGTACCAGAATTGTTTAATTTAAGATCTTTACGAATTGTTAGTTTTGTCATTGTTGATAAATTTACTTATTAAAATATCTTGTTTATTAATCACATTAAGACAAGATAAAGTTTTTTGAGGCTCAGTGTTAGTCAGATGGCTAGAGAAGTGGCTTTCCACGCTGGTAACTTGATTTGAATCCTGATGGGCCCAAGTGGAATATGTGGCGGTCAGTGATGGTTTTCGGTGAGAGGTTTTTGCAGGGTACTTCTTTTTCCTCTACCAGCATTCCATTAATAATAATACTGTTATATTATAGACCACTTCCTATGTTGTATCTAGGGTAACTCCCTGTGGTGGCAAAAAGCACAATTGAAGACCTATTTTTCCAAAGAGGCATTTTGCCAAAAACAACTTTCTGAGATATTGATTGAAAACACACTGCGAAATGGATGTTGAGATACCTTCGACCCATATTTTGGTACAAAAATGAATCACTTACAGTGGAGCCAAGACAGAGCGCATTTAGTATGTTCTCATATCGATGCACCTCCCTTAGATTGAATGAAATGAAATTTGATGGCACTTAGTCCCTTTGGAAAGTTACAGTGCATCCTTTTTAGAAGTGATGCTTGGGTGAATGACCCACGTCAAATATCTGCCAATGGGGAAAAAAGTTTTTTTTTTATTTTTATTTCATAAAACTTCATGCTGTAATTGCAACCTCACTAGAAGTTACCACACTGTATTGAATTTGCCGAGAAATGATTTTATCTGTTACTTTACAAAAGTATGTTGTAACATGTTTTACAGAATAACTGTGTGAACACTGATTTCAGAAAATATAATAGCAATATGAACGATATTTTTGGATAGAATCTGTTACCAAAAAGAAATTCTCCAGAACAGGAGATTAAGTGCAGTGTAGGGATGAAAAAAATATATGTCTGTGTGTGTATGTACTTGAGTGCTTATATTAGTTGGGGTGCAATATAAACAAGAGAAAATTCCGAGTTAAGGGGTTAGGTGCAACTTAAAGGAGTAAAATTTTGGAAATATTGAACATTTTTTTCCCTCCATTACTGTATCTTGTACAGTAATGAAAATTAGTATGTGTAAAACACTGTCCTTCTGCTATATGATAAACATATTTTTACAACTCAAAAAGTATCCAAAATTCTGTGATGAAATTTTTTGTGTATATTTATGCATATCATATCTTCTACAATATGTTGCAAAATCACTTCTCTACCTTTGATAGATTGTCTGATAAAAAATAAATTCATTTAAAAAAAATGGTCAAATATCTAATACAAAAAAAATTGTTTATTAAGGAATGTGGTTGAAAGAGCATGATATTGTAAACATGAGTTTCAGCAATAAAATAAAAGAGAGAGAACATGAAAAAGTTAACAAGCTTATGAATTATGAGGGAAATGCTTCATCACTGCACAGAGAACTTTGAAAAAAAAAAAAATATAAATATATATATTTTTTTAAATTGTAAAAATATTTTTTTCATATAGCAGAAGGATAGTGTTTTACACATACCAATTTTCATTATTGTACAAGATACAGTAATGGAGGAAAAATATGTTGAATATTTCCAAAAATTTTACTGTTGTAAGCTATACCTAACCCCTTAAATTAGATGAAGAATTATCATTGTTTGCGCTGGTTTTATTTTCTTGCCACTAAGCGACATTTTCACTGTTTATAGAATTGCATTATGCATTCAGCAAGATAGTGTTAAATCTCTCTTGGACAGTCACTCATCATTATCACTAATTGCTGTTGCATTAAAAATAAAAAAGAACTACTGTACATAGCTGTAATTAAAACATTTCAGATATATAATGTAGGATAGCTCTGCTCGTTTTTCAAACTTACCCTTGATTTTGCAAAAAGCACTTCCCAATCTTGATCGTAATATACTATTCTGGTATTTATTTGCTTTAAGGTATGAACAGGAAGAACGTATAAAACCAGCAGCGTTGTCTTCGTCTGCAACTTATGTTTTGAGTTTCGAGCTGCCGTACTATGCAAAGTTTTTTTTGATTGCTGCATATCTGGCATCCTACAATCCTGCAAAAGCAGATTGCCGTCTCTTTGTGAAGAATTGTGGCAAAGAACGTAAAAGAAAGGTTCAAAAGAAACAAGCTGACCAGCTGTTGGGTCCCAAACCATTTGCTTTAGACAGACTTCTGGCAATATTTTATGCCATTGTTGGAGAGGATGTGAACCTCACAGTTAATCTTATTTCTCAGGTAAGAAAAAAATTGATTGGTCATTTGGTAAATAAAATTAAATGATGCTTTCAATTGTAGACGTTAGAGAGTATTTGTAAGGTAATACGATATTAATATTTGTAACTGAGAAGATGATTCACAGTCCTTATTAATTAGAGGTGAAAAGTGCATGATTTCAATACCTCTATATTGCGCCAGGAGAACTGTGCCGAGATTATTTGTTAGATGACGTGAAAAATATAAAATCAGACAGCAAGTCCAGATGAAATTCTAACAACAATAATAAAATTCTCCGTTGCAATTGCTAGGAATCATTTATGTGGCACACACAGTATTTAGGACATTGTTGATTTACAGAACATACCTAATTACTTATAAATTATATTTTATGAAGAACACTGTTTCTTTTCTAAAACACACTTGTGAAATATTCTGTGTCCTGAGCAAACGCATACTCTATATTTGTGTCAGACTATATAAATAATAAATACAAGTATATAAAATCAAAGATTCGTTCATCTTATTTCTCATTCATAAATTGAGATAATTTATTCTGTGGTAGATGTAGCAAACATAAAGGCCTTAAGGAACCAACCTGGACAATACCTAATGTCCCATCCCTACCTTCCCGTGGTGCAGCTGTTAGTAAGCATAATTTTACGAGCTGAACTAAAGGGAGGGCCTACTCATCAATTAGCACTGGTCAGCTTGATGAGTTAATGACTGAATTTGGTATAATTTTCCTCTATTCAATATCTAATTCCCTCTTTGCCCTTTCCTATCCAGTCCTCTGACTGAACTCTTACTTTCTTTGACCCCGACGGCATTAGAGCATTCGAGGCCTAGGGGTTCATTTCACTTTCCTTCCTCCTCTTTCTACTTTTCTGTTCCTAGTGCTGACCTGCTATGGCACTAAAATCGTCCTCCAGTGGCTTAAGGAGGAAAAGCTGGTGATCAACAAGATCTCCCAGCTAGGTCCAATGGACCCGTCGACCAACAGCAGGTGTGGTCCTCCAGCCATTCTGGGGGTTGTGTGTGAATGAAGTAGTCACCAAAACGTTAAAATATGGTGTTCACTTAAATTGGCTACAACTTGCCATTTAATCCACAGTTAATTCCCGATTTACCACGAAAATCGTCTGTAGCTGCATTTAGATTGGCAACAGGCCATGATTGTTTGGCCAAACACCTGCATAGAATTGGAATATATCAGTCCCCTAACTGCCCATTGTGCAACTCAAACCAAGAAATGGATTCGGAACATCTCAAAAACTGTGCTTCAGTGGCTGACCATGATAATATCTTTTAAAAATATTGGAGTGCAAGAGGTCAAATGACTTTATTGTCAAACGCCTGGCATTAGAAAACAACAACAACATAAAAATAACATCCATTAGAAATACTTACTTACTTACTTAGGGCTTTTAAGGAACCCGGAGGTTCATTGCCACCCTCACATAAGCCTGCCGTCGGTCCCTATCCTGAGCAAGATTAGTCCATTAGAAATAGTCACCAAAAATTTGTTATTATTTAGAAATACTTATTTTTAAACAAACAGCATTCTTTGCTAATATTATATATATATATATATATATAAATAAATAATATTAGCAAAGAATATATAATTTTTTTAAATGTCAGCATAGTTACAAAGAAAATTGCGTTATGTATTCTGATTTTTTTTAGAGACAGAGAGAATAACGTGAAGATATTATTGGCACACAGAGCATGGGTTTGCAACATGAAATTTATTGCTTTATGGAGCATGAAAACAATTACATAAAAATAATTATTATAAGTTATACTGCACTAATGTTAGAAATTTATAATTTTTTCTTGTATGCAGATGTCATCTCTGGTAAGACTACGGCTAATTACAGTAATTGGAGATGACCGCATAGACCTACCTCGATATAAGTGTACTGTGGATTTTGAATTTATCAATACTATTGCAAGGTCAGTATGGACTGGATTCTTGTTTGAAAAAGATGAATTTGCTGTATTCTAATTTTTACTGTCTTAACTTCCACATGTGTAGGCTACATCATTTCGTTTCCTTTTACTGCACTATGGTGTCAAGTGCAAATTAGCAGGATAAAATTAATTCTCGCAACTGGAATAAACCGAAATTCCAATAGAAATTCAAATACAGAATCATTGCCTCTTATGGTTGAAACTTTAAATGCAATATAAGATAAAGTGATGTAATCTGAAATCTTCCACCAGCCCAACAAATCATGCAGCATCTTCAGGATTTAACGGCATGTTTACTGTTCAAAACTGATTTTAGAATTAAAAGAAATGTCTCCGAAATCCATTTCATTTAAAGAAAAACATCATCCAGTAGTTAAAGAATGCAGGATAATTGGACAATTAAATTCAATTAAATGATTAATTAAATGTAGCTTTTGTAATGTATGGCACTTTTTGTGCTGGTCAATGGCTTAAGAATTCTCCTTGCACTCAGAATGATAAGTAAAGATTGAAATTATTGTAGAAGTTTGTGAATTGTTTTGATCACTGGAATAGATTGCGAGGTGGATGAGGAATTTACATAATAGAGTTTGTATATGAGTTATTTCTTAATAAATGTTATAATTTGGGTTGTAGGATTACATTCAAAAAGTAAAATATTCATGTTAGTTAACATGTTTTGTTTCAGAACCGTGAGTTTCAACATCAGGAAATATTTATACGAATACATGTGATAGATACATTTGAGATGCTGCTTTCCACAGACTGCTTGTGTGCGTGAAGTTTTCTGACAGTGAGTTCATAATTTTAATTACTGATCTGCCACTGCTGCTGCTGCTCCTGCTGTTGTTATTGCCACATAATTCCTTGCATTGTACATTTCCAGAAACAAAAAATTACCGCCACTAATGGCTGAATGTCTGATCTTGAAGTACAGTTGGCATCTAAAATTGATTTGTTTCCATTCATTATATTATTTCTTTTACTTATCTGCACATTAAAAATAATGAGATATAATTATGCCAGTATGTAGTATACCACCAATTGTACTCTGTGCCCAGAAAGAATGCGAATTATGACGTAATCAATGAATGACCCTTGCATCCCAATGTCCCTCCATTGGCTGTGTAGTAGAGCCATGAACTTCTGCTCACCGAGCTCATGTAATTCGGTTACGTAGTAATTACATTTAAGATCTCTAAATAATGTTTTTACTGGAGTACAAATGTTTAATATAAAAAGTACTCTTTGAAGTGGTGAAAGACATACCAAATAGATCCTAACATATGGAAGAAGAAAGGCAACAGCTTCTATGTTTCGTGATACGTCAGTCAGTTAATGTTAGAGTACTATCCGACCTTGTCTCATGTTTGAACCTGTTTTTGACCCTTTGGCCCAAATCTCTGGAGCCCAGACTTATAAAGATGCAGGACTTCCCATCCCATTACACACATATGCACACGAGCGCTCTTGGGTTCAAAACAAATATGTGTGATGAAAGACTAGGTTAATAATAAATGTAACAGTACTTACCAATAATATTTTATATTGTTGCATGGAGTAATGTGCAACATCATTACTTGTAGAATAAATTTACTCTAAGATCCTTCTTAGTAAATTATTCAGTGATATCGTAATGTCGTGTATCACAGTTCTTAATTCTGTTTCTTAGGTCCTTCTCATCATTTACAAGAGTGACATAACTAACATACCCTTGTGACTGACCCCATAAAAATAAATCCATGCTAGTGAGGCCAGGAGATTTAAGTGGCCAAGCAACAGGTCTGCCATAGCCAATTCACCATTGCCCTGGAATGCACGAACATTATGCAATGGGAACCCATCTTGCTGCTACAACATGCATTGCAGTACCACCAAAGGAACCTCCTCCAGTGAAGAGGAAGAGTTTCCTGAAGAAGGTGCAAGTAAAATTTTTCAGTTGTGATGGGCTGGATAGAAGATGGAACCAACCAGCACACCAGCTGAACAAATAGCACTCTCAATTCTAATGTCATCTAGCAGGCTAATAATGCAATGCCAATTCTATGCTGTCGACAAAAAATGTTTTGGCTTCTTCTACCATCTCATAAATTTAATGTACCAACTTCTGGGACACTTTGTATATATATATATATATATATATATATATATATATATATATATATATATATATATGTTTTTCCCAAAGGCACGGACATTAACTTGCTGTTATTCACCCCAGTTCTATAAGCATGCTCATAGATGTTGCTAGTGCGCAATGCAAGTTACAAATTCAGGGATGATCAACCAGGATTTGAACCCAAGCCTCCTGGCTTGTATGCTCAGTGTGCTAGCACTGAGCCATCTATAATTACCACTAATGAATTCAAGGAATCTGCTAATTTAGGAATTAATCACTGTCACCTAAAGTTCTTTACTTATGCTTCAATTCACTGTGAGCGTCTTTTAAGTTGTCGAAATAGTTCATTTTTTATTTCCACTTCTATTATCCTTTTCTATTTAGTATAAGTATGAATATAGCCTTGACATTTTCCATTTTTAAAGGAATCTTCAGTTTTATTATGATCTTGTAAAGCAAACTCCTGCTTACAGGAATGGCTCGTCAGGTCAATTAAAATTTTCATAATCTCCCTATTCTTCTTAACTTTATTATTGTGTTTATTTCTAAATTTATTGTGTGTTCATTTAATAATTCAGAAATATTGAAAACCTGTTTCTAAAGTTCTTTAGATGGAGTAGAACAACAAATATCTTACCAAGTGATATTACATAAGTGGCTATGAATTTGTTTCCTACTTTAGGTTAAGGCTGGTTCACAATAAACCGGGAACGAGAACCAGAATGAAAACGAGAAGTGGAGGACGTGAATATGAAAATTTTTTATTCACAATAAACCGAGAATGTAGACGACTATGCATATCAATATGTATGTCAATAACGATATGTAAAGTCGATATTACCACTGCCGTAAGGCAGACCACGTGACTGGCTTAACAGCTGATGGCGAAAGGCGGTCTTTCAACCATATGAATTAGTTGCAGTGCATGAAGAATAACATATATTTCTCTGAAATGCAGTGTAATTGCGTCAGTAAAATTTTAAACAGTGATTGTGAGACACTTGAGACACAATTTACTTGCAATTTAAGGTATAATATTATTTTTGGTGTGAAAATTACGTTGTTGCAGGCAAAGTTCGTATGTGTAATACCTGCCTTTATTTCGATTAAATATTGCGCCCTTATGTGGTTAAGTGAAATTTTGGTCTTATAAACAGTAGGCTAAATATGTGTAATAATATATACGTGAAAGTGAAACATTGACGGGCATGTAAAGTAAGTTGTGATTAGGCCTAAGTGCAGTGTTACCGATGTTACTCTTGTCTAATCCATTATTGTTAGTTTACCGTATTTGTCTTATTAAATTTAAATTATTGCGCCCTTTTTATTTGTGAATAACCTACATTATACGAGTAAATAATACGACATTTGATAATATACACAATTTGAACTAAAAACGAGATACATATAGTATATTACGAAAAATTATACCCTATAGTTTTCATTACTGTTACAGTATCTAGAATTGTAATTAGTTGAAATAAAGCACTCATGCTTCATTACGAAATTCTTGCACATTCATTTATGCACGTTTCAACAATTTTCAGTTGCATCGCACGCATATTTTAATGTGTTGAAGTTATAGGTTATGTTTATTCTATCAGTACTTGCCTTATTTCCATATTCGCAATTATGCATTATAATTAAGCATAACGCTACGTATAACTTATAAATGCAATTTGTCTACACTTCAATTGTATTTATTCGTTTCAGACGGTACTCCAGTCTGAAGTCTGATTAGTTTAATATGTTACTAGGGCTAAACTAACGCTGAGGTAGTTCCCTTCGTATTCATACATCTTGCATATACAAATTAGTTCGGTTCATTCAGGATTTTAATATGCCTTGCTTATAGGATCAAATGCATCTCCACAAAAAATAAATTCAACTGCTTTCAGTTCAGAAATTACCGGAACTATACCTCAGCGCTACTAAGTAATATAACGTATGTACATTTCATAGGAGGGACTGTGGTGAATTTTCTACCTATAAGTAAGGACGGTAACCGTGTTCTGAAGTTTATCCTAAAAATATATTCTTCTTTATTAAATCTCAAAACCGTTTTCGTTCTCAACTTAAGCCTAAAATGTTGACGCAGATAGCTTATGTTAACATGGTAAATTCTCTTCACATAAAAATAACACAGTTTTATTTATTATTTCTGCCACATTATGCAACACATAAATGGAACTTATGCACATATTACATTGAATAAAAATTTAATTGTATTATTTATTTGTTCCCTACTTACTATACTGGGTTGTAATGAATTGTATTTATCTAACCTACCAGATTAACCCACAACTGTACATACACTAATTTCATAGGAGGGACTGTGGTAAATTTTGTACCTACAAGTAAGGAAGGTAGATGTGCTAAATTAAAATCACAATATAAATAATTCTTCTTTATTAAATCTCAAAATAGCTTCCATTCCAAACTTAAAATGTTGATGCAACCAGGTTATGTTACCATGTAAAACTCCGTTCACATTAAAATAACACAGTTTTGTAATTATTTCTGCAACATATTATGCAATAAGAAGTGTGAAGGGGTCTTATACACACATTACACTAAATAAAATTGAGTGCCGACATGCTATAAAGTAATATATTTCACTCAGCTCTGTATACTCAAATAGAAAAGCCCGACTCATCGAGTGACGTCACACAACCTGCATTACGGCCTGGTCTAGATCACGATGGCAGTGATATTACGCATTCTGATGTTATTTGTGTATAATTGACCAATGGCGTTCTCTCATGAGTACAAGGCAGCCAACATAAACACAGGTTAACCAACTTCGAAATTTCAACTGAAACATTTCATTAGGTACGGTATACTATAAATATATATAAATATACTATAAATATACTAAATATACTATAAATATATATAAATATACTATAAATATGCCCATGCATCTTTATTATCACAACCTATTTTAAGTCTACCATAACGTAAAATAATTAGAGAAGAAACATTTGTAATAGAACAAAAGTGAACACAACAGTAGTTATTGAATTGAAGCGTGAATATGTAGTGTGTAATACAACCAATACAGTAATAAAATATGATTCGCTTCCGATCGGTGTTCAAAGATGCAGCTATTGAAAGCCACGTATTCTTCTTCACTTTCTCATCTTTATACGAGGCATGCCGCTTATTGTAAATGTGAGGATTTCAATATTAGAATCTCATCAAATAAAACTTGCTCCATGATGCACAGCACAGAACAAAATAATGCATAGGTTATGTCACAGTCTTCTTGCTACAAAATATACGACGACAAGATAGCTTTTAGATGGCAATAGAATGAATCTAGTGGGCTGTGATCGGAAATGTGAACGCCGAAGTTGAAATTTGGCCAACTCTCTATTTCCGATCTCGGGCTCCGGCAAGCTTTTCGTTAATTGTGAATGCTTACATTTAAATGTATACATTTTAACAATTTTACCGTTTTCGTTTTCGTTCCTATTCTCGTTTCCAGTTTATTGTGAACCAGCCTTTATCAGGAGAGACTAGATGAGTTCAAGAATAAAAAGTGTTACAAATTAATTATTTATTATTCTGCAAAAGAAATCAAGAGTTATTCATAAAATACAATTGTGTTCCTTTATGTAAAAATCAAGGATAACCATTTTCATTACTGTTTTTTCAAAAGAAACAAGGTGATAAAACACAGGTTACTGCATTTCGTTCAGAGAAAAATATATGAAAAATAAATCGTACTAGAAATGTGAAAGTCTGAAGTCACAATACATATACACAGATGAATGCGTACCCAACATACTAGTAGTACCTGTGTTCAAATGGAGAAATAATAGTTCCAGGGAGAGAGAGAGATCAGTACAAGAATTAAAAGTGCCATATAGTTTATGAAGTATCAGTTGTTCAAAGAGAAATTCAACTTTAGCCTGTTATTCCTGTTATATTTAGAGAATTCCATGATCCTATGATCAAATCGAATTAGACATACACACTACATATTCTATAGATGAAATCAGTTTTACAGGAACCATTTTTTTTTCATTATGTATATTCCTTTTTGTTTTTAATGTTCTGCACAATCCTGAAAAAATAAATATATGGTTTGTAATAACATGGTCTCTTACTTCTTCGTACCACTAACTCTTCCATACTTTTTCCCTCTGTGCCTCTTCTCTGAGAGAGGACTGCATTCCGACATCATACCTCATCCAGTTGAAATGACTGTGCTAGGCTAATAATCGTGAGGTTGGTGGAGTAAGTACACTTCTCTGCCCAATTTTTTTATTTGGTCTCATTCTTTTATGTCACTTTATTCTTATATAGTTCACATGCTTTTGTCAGCTCTTTTTATTATATTTATTTTATCAACAGTAATTTCTCTAGAGAAAATCAAAATTCGAATGGGATTTAATTGACTACTACACGATTAGAAGAAAGTATATAAAAATTAGAAGAAATAAAGTACTCTAATTTTTAATGTTTTGTGTTTATTTTTATAATAAAAGAGTACACTTCTTTACATACAAAGCAGCAGAAATATTTCACAGATAGAGCTTTATGAGTTCATCACTCACAGCAGATGGTGTAAGAATACCCAGATCAGTGAAGAGTAGAGTGATGTAACTTGGAGGGGTGTAGTCAACCATAGGATGTTCCTTACTGAGATCTTCCTTCAATTTGCTTGATGTATACTGTTTAGAAAAGATAAAACAAGAATTATGAATCACTTTGATTTGTATTTTCATCCTGGAAACGAAAGTAAGAACACATCAATAAAATAAAGATATATGACGATTTTTTTTTTTTTTACTCTTAAAGTAGCAGAAGTTGACATATCTAGTACCAAGAATCTTGGCATGTCATTTACCATAAAATAATAATTCTATAAATGAAATAATGTATATAACTATGAAGAGAACAGAAGTTTCAGCATATTGTACCTATTGTTTTGGAATTATTTTCTAATATATTTTAATGAAAAATATAGCATTCATAATGCTTTTACAGTAGTATTGTCTGATTGCTGGAACAGCTCTAACTTCTTTTCACAATATTGTTAACAGACTAACCAGCATCACATACAACTGTCTAATCTTCTTGAGATCTACTTTCATATATTAAGCTACAATATATAACTTCAAATTAGTTGTAAGAAAAACCAAAATATTCAAAACAAAAGGGCAATAAATAAAACATCAGGCTGTTTTTTTTATCTTGTACTCTCAATGAGATAAAAATTGGAAATTTATCCTTTGAAGAGGTGGAAAAATTCAAATATCTTGGAGCAACAGTAACAAATATAAATGACACTTGGGAAGAAATTAAATGCAGAATAAATATGGGAAATGCATATTATTATTCAGCTGAGAAGCTTTTATCATTCAATCTGCTCTCAAAACAGCTGGTTGTGAAACTTGGACTCTCACTTTGAGAGAGGAACAAAGGTTAAGGGTGTTTGAGAATAAGGTGCTCAGGAAAATATTAGGGGCTAAGAGGGATGAAGTTACAGGAGAATGGAGAAAGTTACACAACGCAGAACTGCATGCATTTATTCTTCACCTGACATAATTAGGAACATTAAATCCAGACGTTTAAAATGGGCAGGGCATGTAGCACATATGGGCGAATCCAGAAATGCATATAGCGTGTTAGTTGGGAGGCCGAAGGAAATAAGACCTTTGGGGGTTCGAGACATAGATGGGAGGATAATATTGAAATTGATTTGAGAGAGGTGGGATATGATGGTAGAGACTGGATTAATCTTGCTCAGGATAGGGACTGATGGTGGGCTTATGTGAGGGTGGCAATGAACTTCCGGGTTCTTTAAAAGCCATAACTAAGTACTCTCAATGAGGTCAGATTGAAGAAAATGCTCTATTCCACAGAAATGTGGCAACACTGGGGTGCGGTACGTTACTGTGGTGTCAAGCATAAATAGGCAGGTTAAGTTTTGCAATATTATCTTTTCTATCATAACAAGAACTGTTCACTTGCCAGTACTAGTAATAATACACTTCATTTACAGTATAAAGATCTATTTAAAGTTTTGACATGTAAGGTTGAACCTAATTTTCGAAAGTGTATGTATAACAGATTATAGTATATCATTAGTTTTAGAACATTTTAGATCTAGTAAACAAAAATCAACAGAGAATCCAGCTTTTAGGTTGGTGGATGAATTAATTCTTTAAATTCGAAATGACATGTTGAAAAAATATTTATGATTTGGCTAAAGCATTTGACTGTGCGTTGCCAGAACAGAGGGAAGCCAAGGTTCAAATTGGGAAATTGGGTTGTGAAGCTAATAATAATAATGATGATTTCATTGTGTAGATCATAATACACTGTTAAACAAATTAAAGATAAGGCCTTAAGTTGGTTTACATCTTACTTGTTAAAAAAAAAAAAAAAAAAAAAGAGTAAAAGTAGAAGATAACCCCTTCATAAGCCATGAAGACACTTGGGGGGGGGGGGGCATGGAGGTAGAGCACCATCCTTTCTTGACCTCTGCACTAGACTGAGGTGGTGTGGTCAGCACCATGCTCTAACAGCTTTTTACCCCCAGGAAAGATTCATTACTCTATTTGATAGGCTGAGTGATTCTCAGGGCTGTTCTGGATGTTTGGCAATGAGAAAGTTCCGTCACCAGCATTATGGAAGGGAAGATGAATTATCTTTGAAACGTACTTGCCACTAAAAGGATAAAAATTTGTAATAAAAAACTAGGAATTATGTGAATCTACAACTGGATATCTATGGTCCTTTATGGTTATTATTAACGGTACAACTAAACTTGAATCATCATTGATTACACCGAACACAAGACAAAAGCTATTGTGTTACATTTAGTAGAACCACTTCTAAATGAAGGCAGAATTGTTTGGATAGGTAATTTTTATAACTCCCCACAGCTGACAGTAATGCTGAAAGACAAAGAGACCGATTGTGTTGGCACACTGAGATTGAACAGACAGGTTCAATATTAGATATAAGAAATTGTAAAATGGTGAATTATTTGCTCAGTATTCACTGTTAATGTAATAAAATGGAGTGACAAAACTCTGATCTCTACATTTCGGAGTGACGAAATTCAGAAAGAAAAAGCTCATATGTGTTTTTGACTATAATGAACATATGGGAGGTGTTGACATCAAGGATCAGTTGCAGATGTACCTACTATCTAGTAAAGAGGAAATGCCTCCATATTTGGTACATGAAACTCTTCAGAAGACTTCTAAATGCTACAGTGGTCAATTCCGTGATAACTTATAAGTAAATTACTGGAAAGCAAAGTGATCACTTATTCAGAATTCTGTTGGGTAAGGGATTGTACCTTCAATTCGGATATGCGGAACAGAAAGTACGTCATATGAGGTAATAGCACAATTCCATTGAAAGAGCAGCACTTTCCCAGAAGAATTCTACATAGGGGGAATAATGCGAGACCACAAAGGTGTGTTGTGTGTTCCAAACATGGAAATGAAAAATACACTGTTTTCTGCCATATTTGCGATGTCGGACTCTGAGTCGAATAGTTTGAAGCAAATCACATCAAGGAAAACTTGGACTTCATAATATTATTTTATGAAGCTTAATTAGTATTATGTGAAATTTTAAAAACTTTGTAATTTTTTTCAAGCGAGTTGGAGCCAATTCAATAAATTACTACATTTTTCTCATTCACGCATTTAAATTCCCAATGTCCTTGCACTAGTTCCAAGTTTAAATGCCTGCCATCGGCAAAGGGTTAAAAAAACAAGATACTTTTAGCACTAATTAGAACATTCATAATTTTAATACAAGTTACAAATCTCAACAGTTTTAAAAACAGAGTTCAGTTTTCATGTATCGAAGTTTTCAATAGTAATTGCCTAGTAACTATCTGAAAGATTTGAAGGACCAAAGGAAAAAGTTAGAACAGAATTAACAAAATTTCTCCATATTCATATCTTCTACTCATATGATGAACTGTTTTTTACTTTTAGATTGAATCAATCTACTTACTATTTATTATATATTTTTAAATAATTTTTTACTTGTTCCACATCTCAAACCTATAATGCTTATGTAAGATCTATGGAATAAGTGTTTTATGGGGCAGTTATTTAATACTGTTTTTATAAGTATAATTTTTTCTTTCTAGTCCCTTAAAAAAGATACAAAGGATTAGAAGTAAACTTAATTAAGACATTTACAGACATAAGTTATTAACAATGGTAAAGCAAAAACTTAAGGTTACACTGTCACTCATGTGATTTGTCAACTGTTGTAGATGAGGAAATCTCTAAAGAAATAGCTTCTATATAAGATTATATTTTATATTTACCTTAAATTCATCAGGCAAATCATGCTGATTCAGAGGATACAGTCGAACAAATTTAAAACTTTCTGTAAGTACATAGAAAGGTTTCTTCAACTCCCGAGCACACATGGCCATAGTGTAACTGCCCACCTTAAAACACATCAAGAAAATTCAATCACATATTATAATTACCGGTACTTAAATTAATGTGAAAAATAAGTCAAGCTATTCTGAAAAGGATAACAGCTCATCTGACAGAGTCACTGGCTATGAACTCAATGTTAATGGTCGAATCCTGGTGCCCCTCAATTTCCTATTAAACAACAGGAGCTGGAGCCATCGGCGTGGCTCCCTCATTTCGCTATCACCAATCCCATCGACGTTAAATAATCTAGTAGTTGATATAGCGTCGTTAAATAACCAAGTAAAAAAACAGTCTCTTTTAAGACGTTATTTTATATAGGACTAATGCATTACATCTAGTCACTTACTTTGTTGATTATTCCACCACTCTCAACAACACCCTCTGCACCCACCATAACCATGTCTACCTGCTCCATTACATAACCAACAGCAGAATCAAGAATAAGTGTACAGGGAATATTTTCTTTCTCCAGCAGGCAGCACATGTCTTGTCTATTAAACAAACATAACACTTCTTATACAAAAAACGAAACAACTGGAGAAATGAAATATTACTGATGTCATAAGCATACATAAACTGTTTTGAAACTGTCAAATATAAATATTTTCAGCTCTTACCCACTGTTGTCTGGGGATGATACTGTAATGTACACTTCAAATCTCTTATTAGCACGTGCAGCTTCTTTCATTGCCTTCAGAACTACACGAGACTTGGAGTGAGTGAGAACACGCTGAAAAGAAAAAAAAAACTATTATATTTAGTAATCTGAACTGTAGTAAATCGTAATGTCTTATATTATATCCAATACTGCCCCATGCTGATTTTGTGCAATGACTTACAGACCCATCAACGATGAAAGCAGATGCTAGTTTTGCCACTTTTCCTCTAGCTCCCTTTAGTTTATTCAAGAAGAGCTGACCACGATGCAACATAATACTCTTACACTCCCCGAAAGTCTGTTGTGTGGAAAAAAAAAGAAATATAAAGACAAAATTTACCATAAGTTTATTACTTATTCTGTGGTTTGAAATGCAAATATATTTCCCAAATAATTCTTGACGAGAATACAGCAAGAAGCTTAGGTTCCAGAATGCTACATAAGTTATGTGTATGAAGTAAAACCTCGTTCTCACAATGACACTGATGCCTCAAATTTTGCTGTCATTAAATATCATGACAACTGCTGCCACAGTAGTTACTCATTTACACTAGAGTTGTCTCAAGACTAGGTATAATCGTCTGCTGGTTACAGTAGTTGATGACAACAGCTTCATTAAATATTTATAGTGTTGTAACTCGTATGATAGTCAATCAATCGCACTGTTATTTGTATTGTCGATAGGTCAATGTCTAAGGGAAGCATCGAAAAAAATTCGAAATCAAAATCGTTTTTTTTTTTGGGGGGGGGGGAAGGAAAGAAAAATGCTAACTTCGAAGTGGTCTGTTCAAAATAGACATTTACACCTTTCATAGCAAGTTGAATAAACAAGCATTTTTGCATGATAGAGGACAATCTTTGTGCTGATTTTAAATCTGTTTACAAAATGTTTCCTCACTCAAGATTTTGAATTAATCGTGAGTTTCGAAATTTAATTAAGGCTAATTCTATTACATAAATAACATGTATATTCATCTGATTAAATATTATTATGATACTTTTGAAGTCAGAAGAATGAAAAGCATGTCATAGTAGTATTTAAATTTATTATTACAATATTACTATCACTATTAATTATTATTATCATCATCATCATCATCATCATCGCTTGGAGCTATTCTGCCTAATAGAGTTGCACTCAGGTGTAAACTAATTTGTAACCCTTTCTTCCAGCCATATAAGGGGCTAACAATACAGTAAGATCTAAGCTCATTGAATAGTGCAGGCAGTTAGATGTAATTTCATGTGATGATGATTTTCTTCCAACTTCATTATCTGTAATAACTTACTGCTATGAATATAATGATTTACTAGAAAAAGTTTGTATGAAGTTAAAATATTTATTTTTCTATATTTCATTGTTCGAAAATGTTGTTGTTGTTGTTTTCTAATGCCAGGCGTTTGACAATGAAGTCATTTGACCTCTTGCACTCCAATATTTTTCAAAGATATTATCATGGTCAGCCACTGAAGCACAGATTTTGAGGTCTTCCGAATCCATTTCTTGGTTTGAGTTGCACAATGGGCAGTTAGGGGACTGATATATTCCAATTCTATGCAGGTGTTTGGCCAAACAGTCATGGCCTGTTGCCAATCTAAATGCAGCTACAGACGATTTTCGTGGTAAATCGGAAATTAACTGTGGATTATGATGCAGAGAGTTCCATTTTTTCCCTTGAGATTGTGTTATCAAATTTAGTTTGTTGAAGTCTAAGTATGTACATTTAATAAATCTTTTCACAGAGTAATACGTAGATTTAGTAACAGGTCTGTAAGTAGCAGTGCTGCCCTTCTTTGCTAAAGCATCCGCATTCTCCTTTCCCAGAATTCCACAATGGGATGGTATCCATTGGAATATAATTCTTTTATTGAGTGATATTAATTGAGACAGCATTTTAGTTATTTCTGCTGTTTGAGATGAAAGTGTGTGTTTAGAGACGATTGATAGAATAGCTGCTTTGGAGTCTGACAATATAACTGCATTCTTAAATTTATTGATGTGGCATAGAAGATTCCTGAGACTTTCACTTATTGCAATGATTTATTTCTCCATCAAAACTTGTTGTTCCATATCCAAAAGATCTATAAAGTGAGAAGAGACAGCACGTAACACCAGCACCTTGTTCTCTAGAGATCAAGGATCCATCGGTATATAAATGAAGCCAGTTTTGTGGAGGGTACCTAATATTAATTGTCTCTAAAGACAATTGTTTCATTATTCCAGTGTTTACTTCTGATTTCAGTATTTCTTCTGTTAAATTTAGATTATGAAGCAGTTGGTAGTGATAGCTCTGAAAGTGAGGACTATTTGGGGCAGTCAGATCATTATTCTAATAGCCAACGTTAGTTGAGGGATAAATTCGAGAAGAAATTAAGGCCCTTTACGGACTTTCAAATTTAGCTGGAGTTCTCAGGTCCTCTCACCAGAATCTTTGTGATCTCTGGGCAACTGGCAGAAGTGGAATGGAGTGTGTCAATATTTTTCTTTTAAATTACATGAATTTCAATAGAAACACTGGGGCCTATAGTGATTCCTGAATATTTTGGTGCATCTAAAGTAAATTTCAAATTCATAAAACGAATTCAGTTATTGCTACATTATACGTACATATATATTATAATTCCTCCTTACTTTTTAAAATCAGCTGATTACAGTATTGCCAATTTTATTTGTCAGAGTCCCTTTCTTAGTTATTCTCTTATCTATACATTACCTTAAAAATGAATAAATCATAAAATACTGGACACAATAATTATTTTATGCTACAAAACTACAATGTTTTGCCTATCTTATGCCACATCAATAATGGAATTTAATACATTTTAGAATTTTTACTTATTTGTCCACATTTTCATGGACAGATTTCTTAGGTTATATTGTCGATAAAGTTATACATATGTACTCACCAGATTTGATTCTGAATCAGGCTTGTGCACATAGTTCTAATGCAGAAAACTGTTGGCATAATAAAACCAAGCAGCTTTGGTTTGTAAACTGCATCTGCACCAGGTGTGGTTCATTTTTTTAATTTTACGAACTTCATTATTATATGTTCCTCGAATTCACCTTATTTTAGCTCTCAAAGCTTTTACATTTCCTACACCACTAACTTTCAATAATGCAGACTCAGCATCATCTCTTTTCTGCCTATTCCAGAAGTTAGAACCGATTTCTCTTACAAGCAGAGATATTGATGATAATGTTACAGGAATACTAGAATATCAAGCACAGCCATAATAAACAATTAAAAAACCGAAATTATCTCACAATAACAGAACACGTGGTTGAGTTTACTTCGGTGTCGTGACAGGGCTGTTGCAAAGCTCTTCTCACGATGCAATTGTGTGTGGCAGTTTGCACTAGTGTCGCAAAACTTTAGGATATGCGATACCACTGCCACGATGCTGTGATTGTGGCATCAAAAACCGTTCCCACAATGGCACTACTGTGACATTTACTCTTATGACAGCAATGTCGCGACATCACTGCCATCATGAGAACTGACCTTAAGTCTATAAGGTCTACAATAAAAATGCTGAAGTCTCGTTCATGCCAGAAACAATGGTGAAAATATCACGTCCTTTTCTACAAAAAAGTAACGAGTGCTTTGTGGTAGGACAACAAAGCCCAAAGCAAATACTGGTTGGCATTGTAATTTTCGACTTATCAGAACACAAACTGGAAGATGGCAAGTATCATCCAAGGAAAATTCAATAAATTATTTGATTTAAAATTTACAGCGTCATAAAATTAACTAGCCATGCTTATTATTTTTTAGTTTGAGGGCATTATTATTGTCCTGAGATTGTTTTATTAAATATATTCTCTCAATACATTTCTGCTGAAGAAACATTAACTTACCTTAGTATCAAGTTTTGCAAGAGTAATAAATCGCAAAAAAAGTTCACTGCCTGATGCAACTGCAGTTACAGGATAGTCTGTTTTCTTCATTGCATCAACAGCTGCCTGGAGATTAGAATCTAATTCTTGAACTGTTTCAGCTGTAACCAAATTGTGCAAATATCCATAAATGATGTGAGTGCAACAAATTATATTTCCCTCCCTTATAATCTTTCAACCAGTTACAGTTTTCCTCTTTCCTCTATTATTTATCTAAACCCGACACTTAACTCCACCAATTCTCTTCATGAAGTAAGGAGAATAAATCTGGCAGAAGCTTAGACAGCAGTAATCCTGTGACATTTTCCTGCAATACAGGAAACTAAATAGCTAAGATGTCATAATGATACATAGACATTGTCAGACCTACCTAATTACATTACCAGTAGTTTATCAGGTACTTATTTTGGCTGCACAAATTGTGGCAAGATGTGGGGAGACAGTACAGACATCTGTGATTACAATTGTCATAGTCCTTGGGTCTCCTGTCACCACATTCCTCGGTGTCACGTTACTTAGCTATCCTCTCATCTAACCCAGGGTAACCAGATGTGAAAATATTGTGACAGCTGTGTCGGGATTCGAACGCGTGTCCGACAGGGTGCGCGGCAGACGAAACGTTGGTCGCTTAGGTGTGGCGGACATAAGGGGAACATCTGCATGCCGAGAGGGCAGAGGGCGGTGCACTACGGCGCGAGGCAAGGGGGGACGCAAAGCTGGTAGTGCTTCGCTGTGCGGGGTGAAGGGGGGGACGGACCCTCCCGAACAGAATCGTCCAGAAGTCTAAGTAGAAATCTCGAGAAATCGTACTTTCTGGCAACTATGGTGTGGTTATAAATTACGGCACGCGAGTGAACTTGAGCAGCAGTTTAGTTAGTTGCAGTGTTGTAGTTGGTGAACAGCAAGCCAGCCAGTCTTGTGTAGCAGTGAAGCCAGATTCGAGACCGGAGTCCGACTTGGGTGTGTCCGCAGCTGTGCGAGCATTTGAAGCCCTGAGTTCGAGAGCAGTGGACCGCTGTTGGGGGACCTGAGTTCGAGTACAGTGGACTGCCTCTGAAGGTCTGTGGTTCGAGATACTGTGAACTTGAGTGACTGAGCTAGAAGAACTAGCCAAGGCAAATGAACTGTGAACTGAGAACTGACAGTTCTGATTTGTAAATAGTGCTTTGTGAACATTAGTTAAAATTAACAGTTCATTGTTGTTCTCAATAATCCAAGTAAATTGTCGTCATCTGTGAAGTGCAATAACGAATACTGTGTTGCTGTGTGGAGAGCAAATCCCATTGTTGACGGAAATGGAATTAAATTGTAGAAAGTGAAGAGTTATTGTTGTAAGAATAAAACTACATTATTGTTTTTGAATTTGAAAGTTACAATATCTTTGGAGGACAAAACGATGAAAAAAGGAGAACATTTTACTCAAAAGGAGGACAATGGGTAATTCCACAGTATTCTCGTGTAACGATATTGTTTTGTGAACTTAAAGTGTTACTTCTATGTCTATTATTGCTTCCATAGGCCTACTGTTCATCTAATAGTACAGTATAATATATTAATTCTCAATGTAAACGAAAACAATAATACTAAATATTGTCCTAGTTATGAGCATTACATGTGATAAATTTAGTTTAATGGCAAAGTTATCAACACAAATGAAAGAAGATATTTTTTTTTGGAGTTGCTGCCTCAATCCAATAATAAAAGAAAAAATACTTTTTCCTTAAGGGACAAGAAATAACACATGTTATGAAGAGATAAATTTTCAACAGTCATAGATTTTAAAAATTCCGGACATTTTGTTATATTTTTAAATGCCTGAAAGACAGGACGGCTAAGCTTAAAAAGGAGGACATGTCCTTCAAAATTCGGATGCCTGGTCATCCTTAGCTAACCCAACCTAACCAAACCTTACCTTTAACTGGCAAATATTTACAGAAGGAAATACATGTCAACAGAGGATAAAACAATGTAACATGATCTCCACGATTAGACTCTATCAAAAATATGTAAAATACGGTAAATTTAAGTAAATAATTAATTACGGTTTATTATATTTTAATGTGTAAGCATAAATGAGAAAAAGAAGAATTGACGGCAGGTCCTTTTTTGTCCAGAGAGAACAACAATAACTGTTGTTAGTAAGCACCGCCCAGTATCCCCTCCACCAGACACTTTACGGGACACGTGGGAAATAGCGGATGTAGGGGTGGGGATGTCACATAATACACACCTAACCTAACCTGTCACGATACTACACACCTGTAGTAACATTCCTCACGTTTAGTATCATTTCGTTTACAAATGTTATCCTTCCTGCTATTCGTTGTACCAGGAGCTTCCTAGCGGAAGAAGTGGAATGTGATGGCGGGCGACTCTCTCCACTGCTCATAATTACATTTAATTCGATAAGTGTGTGTTTTGTGTAATAATCAATGTGTTAATGTAGTGATAAGTTCATATATATAATGCAATAAAAATTGAAATGTGCTGTTGCCGTGACAAAAGTATGCAATATTCGTTTACAATGGCCGGTGGATGCTCTACCTTAAAAAACAGTGGACTTCACTTACAAGTATCACGTTCCAAAACAGTCAACAATGTTTGTATAGCGGCCATACCAGCCGACACATCATGTTCTTTTTCTAGTATTCCTCCAAATATATCTTCAATTTCTGCAAACAGAAAATATTAGAGTTACAAATGTAGCACTACAAAGAAAAAGGAGCCTCTGGTTTTAATTTAAATGCCTCATAGCTGACGAAAACATACCATAACCTCTATGTTGCAATATTTAAAATATTCATTAGCTTACAATTTTTGCCAAGGGCCTTCACTTTAATTTAAAATAGAACAATATAAAATATACATACCTTTCTTTTTCATTTTCAAAATTACTTTCTAACAAAATACCATATGAACTTCCCAACTTGATCTAAGTACTGTCAAACTTTGTAACCCAGATCACATAAAATGCATGACGTCACAGGAAAATTGAACCGTCGTGTAGATTTTTGCACCTAGAGAGAAGCCGATTTCATGCTCCCGTACAGCACAAAGTAGCGAAGCGAAAATCAAGTCGGCCGTGATCATGCCCATGCGGCATGCGCAAACTACGCATGTGGGGTGAGAATGTTCATACCTGCAAAATAATATATAACGAGTTACTTATATACTGTCTGGATGAGTTATTAAAAGAAGGAAGGAAACTAGATTGTAGGCATTCGCCAGGACCTGTGGAACAAACAGGAATTTGGAGTTGCATTGAATTTCAATGAAGCGGGTGAAGTACAATGCCGGTGTAAAGTACATTTCATATAGCCTTCTCTTCTGCACAGAAACCAGAAACTACGAAGTATTAGCAGTCTCTTCGAGTGTTGTTCCAAGTTGGATATACTTTTTGGCATTTGTATTCTTATATCTGAGAGTTATTGTCAATGTTTTTGTAGTCTTACATCTGGGAATTAAGTTTGTCATTTAGAACTGTCAAGTCATTGGTTTATTACTTTTCCTACTTTTCATGGCAACATGTAACAAATACATACTCTGGTATGTACGTGTAGTTACGGTAGTGAATATTGATGTAATCTCATGTGTTTTGAAGGTCATGGACAACATAAAATAATACGGTACTGATGGAATGTCTACCAAACAAGAAAAATTGGCTGACACATTGCCAGGCGGTGATGGAGATGGTAAATAATGCATTATAAATTTATAGGGGTACAGTATGTAATTAATACCAATCCTTTATTCCATTACATATGCTCACACTCGTACCTATCTACTGTACTGTTTGTGTTCTCATCTCTAACCCTGAATAGAATTTGGGATGATTGCACTGTGAGCTTAGTTTTAAGTGTTGGTTGAAATGTTGCAATGAAAACATTTCTCTCAACAACGATATTATTGGCTACAATAACGAAAGACCACAAAGCTGCTAAACAATTGTTTTCGTCACTGGCTACATAACTGAGTGATGAACCAGGAAAATGACACTTCCACTATACAGAAATGACTGCATCTCCGTATTCAAACACAAAGGATGCAGATTCGAGTCATGAATAGTAAAGTAAACACATACGTAGATTAGGTTTAAATAATTTGTGAAAGTGAAGACTTGCAGAGAGACAGAATCGAATGTGTGTAGGTACATGACTTGCAGAGAGACAGAATCGAATGTGTGTAGGTACATAGCGAGTTTTCATAAGGTTGAGTATCAGTGACAGGTTAGATTTGGTTAATTCAGACTTTTGGAATGCCTTTGATATTCGCATTTGGTCGGTAGGTAACATGAATAGACATAGGCCTATGCCTGCCTTTGGTGACGTAATTGTAAAGAATTACTGTATTTTTTTTTTTTTTTTTTTTTTTTACTTTTACAGCGATTAAGTTACAAATAGTCAAATTTGTGTGTGTGTGTGTGTGCGCGCGTGTTTTTTTTATTTAATCGTTTTATTTATTATTTTATTATATACATTATGTAACACCTTGATCAGATTTAATAAAATTCACAAAAACAAAAAAGAAAAAACTTGAAACATATACAACTTCAAAGTACATTTCAATTTATAATAATAATCAGCTTAACATTCCTAAGCTAATACAGTCTTACCTAACCTATCCTATGCTATGTCAACGATCAAACAGTTCAGTAAATAACTACGATCACTTACCTTACATTAATTAAGAGGTGGATACATTTCTTCCACTTTCATGAACTATTTATTTATGTTACAAGATTAGCATCAAACGAAATATTTTCTATATCAACCAAAATAATAATAACCAGGGATTACATACCAAAATAGTGACAACAGGATTACGGTGAGGTATAATCCTATTTATTATACCTCACCGAACTGTGCTAAATATCCAGTATCCGTAAATACGGAAGTAGGTACGACTTACATCACGAGACATAACTACACACTCCTTCCATCACTAGAACTAATGTCAAAGTGACAGAGACAAAATGAAAACAATCAAATAACGAATTAATGTGATATCAAACATCGAGTCACTTTCGGTAGCGTAGTTGGTATAGTGCTGGCCTTCTATGCTCGAGGTTGCGGGTTCGATCCCGGCCGAGGTCGATGGCATTTAAGTGTGTTTAAATGCGACAGGCTCATGTCAGTAGATTTACTGGCATGTAAAGGAACTCCTGCGGGACAAAATTCCGGCACACCGGCGACGCTGATATAACCTCTGTAGTTGCAAATGTGCGGCCGGATTGAAATCTGGAGATCGCGGAGGCCACATTGTTGGAAAGTGCCTACTGATGACATGATCTCCAAACATCTACGTAATTAATTGTTTTCCATATCATGATTCCTCAGTCTAGGGATGACGAAGTTCTGTAACATGCTGTAGTAGCGCTCCCCATTTACTGTAACAGTCTGTATTATTCTATTATTGTCCATACCTGTGGAGTAACGGTTAGCGCATCTGGCCGAGAAACCAGGTTTTCCGGGTTCGATTCCTGGTCGGGGCAAGTTAGCTGGTTGAGGTTTCTACCGGGATTTTCCCTCAACTCAATATGAGCAAATGCTGGGTAACTTTCGGTACTGGACCCCGGACTCATTTCACCGGCATTATCACCACTTCATTCAGACGCTAAACAAGCTAAGATGTTGATAAAGCGTCGTAAAATAACCTACCAAAAAACACGCGTAATTGAGGTTTGTTTTCCGACAAAGTCATCAGTAGGCATTTTCCAGCAGTGTGGCCTCCGCGATCTCCAGATTTCAATTAGGCCGACTTTTGGTTGTGGGGTTACCTTAAAGAACGAGTTTTCCTGACACATCCAACAACCCTGCTGCAACTGAAAGATGCCATCTCGGAAGAAATTGCCAATATTCCAAGATATCTGCAAAATGCTGTGCATGGTGTCGCAGATAGAATGCTGTACGTTGAACAAGAAAACGGCAGACATCTTCCCAATATTTTGTAAACCCCATTGTTTGCCCAACACTGTGATGTTTTGTTTTTTCCCTATCTCAAATATTATAATATTTATAGTGGTTTAATGTTTGAACTGACTTTTGAAATACCCTATATTTTCAACTTGAAGAAGTAATAATATATACCTAGAGAGTTCCTATGCAGACTGATCCCAGGTAGTAATGTTCCGTTTATTTAATGACGGTAGTGCAGAGCACTTGCCCGAAGAAGCTAACTAAGTGGAGTGGGATCAATCTGCATAGGGAAGCATGCAGGGACCTGTCTGTATGCCAGATACGACCACATGCTTCCTGCCAACAGATTTTGTTAGGTAGAGGTTGGAGTGGGACTGTTCTGCATAGGAACTCTGTATTTGTAGGCCAATCTTTTACTTATTGAGGGTTTTTTTTTTTTTTTTTTTTTTTTTTTTTTTTTTTTTTTTTTTTTTTGCAAGGAACCAAACCAAAGAATTCTGGAACAGATGCGGTGGGTTTGACCACTGCAGAAGCCCTAACACGTTTGCATCAAGATATTGAGTCTGTTTTAGTTGAATATGAAGACTTACAGAAGAAGAGGTAATGATTGCATGTCTGTTATAGTCTTTCCTGTAGACCTGATGAAGGTTTCTTTCCTATTGACAATAACTAATTTTGCCTTTGTGTAAATTTTAACTTCTTTGTTAGTTAGAAGATGACTATGTTTGGAACACCTACTGCTACATTATTGTACTACAATCTCTAGTAGTTTGTCGTCATTTTTTGAACACATGAATAGCAATTAGTGTAAAACAATGTTTTGTTTTCGTTTTTTAGTTGTCTGTTGTTTCATAATATGAAAAGAAAATACAGTATCTTTTTTAGTGAATGGGCTTTATTTTAATATAGGTTCCTAACAAAATAATACTGGAACACATCCTTCCAAGTAGGATCCTCTCTAAGTGATATACTTATTATTGCAGTTTGAAAATTAGTCATGAAGTACTGGAATGCCAGTCTAGGTAGAGTATTTCGAAGAAAAGGTTCAAAAGTTCTGTTCTGATGCATTCTGACTGAAATTTTTGTTTTGGTTATTACATTTCACTACCTTAAATTATAGTACATACAAGCATAGTTACAGAAATGCAAATTAAATTTAGAACACCTCAATTGGCCAGAGGATGTCTAATATTTACCATACAGAGCACTCATAAAATTTGACATGTTTCGACAAATGTGTTGTATTCAAACTGAGGCTGTGTTTGTAGAAATTTGGTAGCATGCTAAGTTTCCATAGCAATCTAAAGCACTGATGTTCAGAAAATGGTTGCAGATAATTGTACAGAAACAAGATTATTCTTTCCCATTTGCTTGATTAAATTGGTAGAGGAATTAAAGAAATCTGATATCATAAAACTGTGAGATGTGTCTTCTGGCCAGCTCGTCTTCAGCAACATATACAGGTAAAAAGAATACTTGTTTGTATTTTACACTAGCTGGCATAAGAAAGGTGGACCACTATTTGCATAAACCTAATTTTTTCTAAATTAGTATTTACTTATGGATTTTAAGGAACCCAGGGGTTCATTGCTGCCCTCACATAAGCACATTGTTTTGTTGCTAGACAAATAACCATGTTATGATACTGTGTCTACTGATATCCCATTATTATACATGTGTTAAAGAGTAAGATTTCTAACTACTGTAGGCCCTACATTATTAGAATATTGGACTTGCTATTGTACTGCTTATTCTTAAGTCTTCTTATCTGTTGTTTTTTTTTTTTTGCAGACAATATGGATCATGGTTAAAGGATACATTTCACCACAGAAGTCAATATACAACACTATGCTGGACATCAGCTCTTGCCCTTGTATTGAACTCATTAGCACTTTTTGTAGCTTATCTTTCTTCCAATGACCCAAGGTAAATATTTTTTCTTCTGTAACTCATACTTAAGGAATATATTTCCTTTAAATATTAAGTGTTATACAGTGTTACATAAGTTATAAATTGTGTTATGCGAAAGGCTAAGGCTAGTTTCATATGTACTACTTGTGGCTGGATGGCACATGCTGAACAAAATAATGGAACATGCAAAAACATTAGAATAACTCTTCTCGGGTTCTCAGCCAGGTGAGTTGGAGATTAGCCTCCAAGCTTTTGACGGCTAGCTCTGCCATCTTCTTCAGGGACGAAGTGATGTGGGACCACGTCTAGCCGGTATATATGCAAGAGTAGGGCTTCCCACTGCGGGCCAATCAGAAGCTAGTTCCTAGTCCCGACCGCCAGGCGCATTCTGGTTGGTGCACACTGCAGCCAATCAGGAGCCACTTGCTGGTCCCGACTGTCTGCCGTGTGCTGGTGGTCTAAGCGTATTGATGGCAGGTTTCCATACTGTACTCGGCTGTAGACTCCCGTCTGTTGAAATTATTGTCATCTAGCTGGATTTCAATGGCTTCCTTGATAACTAAGTCCCAGTAACCTGATGTCTTGTCCAAGATGGTGGTGGCGCCGAAACTATGTAACATCAACGCAGCATAAGACTATATTATCCTGATAAGTCTGCAGTAGCCCAACACTTCCTAGAAACTGGTCACAAGATAGATTTCGGCGCCACCACCATCTTGGACAAGACATCAGGTTACTGGGACTTAGTTATCAAGGAAGCCATCGAAATCCAGCTAGATGACAATAATTTCAACAGAGACAGGGGTCTACAGCTGAGTACAGCATGGAAACCTGCCATCAATATGCTTAGACCATCAGCACACGGCAGACAGTCGGGACCAGCATGTAGCTCCTGATTGGCTGCCGTGTCCACCAACCAGAATGCGGCAAGCGGTCGGGACTAGGAACTAGCTCCTGATTGGCCCGCAGCGGGAAGCCCTTCTCTTGCATATATACCGGCTAGACGTGGTCCCACATCACTTCGTCCCTGAAGAAGATGGCAGAGCTAGCCGTCGAAAGCTTGGAAGCTAATTTCCAACTCACCTGGCTGAGAACCCGAGAAGAGTTATTCTATATCAAACGCCGGGAAAGCCTCATGTCATACAATGCAAAAGCATTGTTGCTTTCACATGCTATAGTCGCCAGTAGCTTGCCAGGTAGCAGCCGTACATCCACTGAAGATTCAATTGTCAGATGATGACTGTCTATGTAGTGGTATTTCATCTCTTCACATGCACTGGCCCTTAATTGTTAAGTTGCTCTCAAATAGACAAGATTATCCAAAATGACTTGTGATTTTGAAATTGACATCGAACTATTGATACTACTACTACTACTAGATCTGTTATGGGACAAAACAGCTGAAATTTATAAGGACGGAAATTAAACATGGAAGGCCTAGAAAGAAGTTACGAGGAAACTTGCAAAGTTTTTAAAGAATTGTTAATAAAAATGTGCGTTTTGTATTGTCATTTCTTACAAAGAGGCTTAATTTAAATATGCTATATTGTAGAAATTTTCTTACTTTAACAGGCTTCATATAGTAACAGTGAATCATGAAGTTTGTGTTAGAAAACCATGTGTAATTCAACTATAATTGCAAGAAAGCCTTTCATTTTCAGCATATTAATAACTGATATTAAACACTACCATTTTCCACCAACTTAAGTAATTCATAAATCAAACTTCTGAGTATAAAATCATTATTTTGAAACTTTAAGCTGAATCTAGGTAAAATATTGCTATATAAAATGAACCAGAATTGCAGAAATATCAGACCTTGTAACAACATGCAATACTATTCCTTCTTGCGAGTTACATCCATTACCACACTTATTACCACTAGATATGCATCTAGATGTGTTATAGATGAACATATGAATAGGATTTTACATACAGCACTCTCTTATATATTGATGCATATTTGATTAGGTTTAATTTTGTTATTGTAACACTGACATTTTGTATAAATATGCAAATGTCACATCCGTTATTATGGCATGGCCAACATGTTAACTACCTTCTCCTCCATTGTATTAAAATTGCATGTGGTGTTCATTTTTGCAGATATGGCAGTTTGCCTGTAGAAGGATTTATTATTCTACTTTTGGTTAGCATCAACTTTGCATTCGTTGCCAGAGAGAACAGTCTGAGACATCGAGAAATACCACAGATAGTTCGTAACTTATTGCGAAAGTTAGAAGGTAAATATCTATGTGAATCTCGTATCGTTATTTGAATGTTTATTCTAATAAATGAGTAATTTGGTTTCAAAAGAAAAATCAATTACATACACCGTGTCTGGCCTATAGGTTTAACATTTTAAGAGAGTATATATTGCAAAGTAAGTCATACTTAATGAAGAAACTGATATTGTCTGATAGAGAAAGTCACGCCATTTACGATACATTTGAAATAATTTCAACATGTATACCCACAGAGGCGCAGCAGATGTCCAACCTATACTCCATCTCTATCCAGATATTCAGCAATATTTGTAGTATGACATTGGCGATGGCTTGATAAATTTTTCATCACTTCTCCACAGAAATACTGTACGCTTGGTCCTTCACGAAACCCCATAGGAAAAAGTCTAGTGGGGTCATATCAGGGGAGCGTGGAGATCAAGCAAGTGGTTCAGCTCCTCTTTTGTTACATCAACCGGATAACCCCCATTAAAAAATTCTCGCATCTGAATCGCAAAGTGGAGTGGGGCCCTGTCTTGCTGGAAAATAGTTCCAAGAGGTAGTTGAGGCACAGCGTAATTTTCCAACATATCCAAATAATTTGTTCCTGTCACTGTTTCCTCAGTGAAGAAAAATGGGCCTATTATCCTTTTTCTCATTAGTGCACACCATACATTTAATTTTGTTGAGTCTCTTTCAATCACATGAATCTCACGAGGATTTCCACTACTTTAGATACGACAATTATGTCTGTTAACTTTTCCACACACGTGGAAAGTTTCTTCATCAGAGAAGCACACTTTATCCAGAAAAGCACTGTCCTCTTCAATTTTATTCAAAACATATGCAGCAAGCATTTGTCATCAGGATAGATTCGCTGATGTACCTGAATCTTGTAGGCCCATAGATGTAATCTTTTGTGGACTAGGCCCACATCATGAACCGTGGACCATGGAATGCTGAGTGTTGAATTGACTTTATGGACTTCTTACGAAGGTCGAATGAATCCTTTCCACATTTTCCACAGACACATTCTGTTTTCTATGCTTCCTATGAGTGGACAAAAGACTACCAGTTTCTCATAACTGTCTGTCCCATTTCACAATGCTCACATAGGAGGGAACATCGACTCAATGCCCAACATTAAATTCATGGTGAAAATTTCGTTGTAGGCCTACATGCTTTGCAGATTTCGTTTCAGCCAGTCCAAGAACACAGAAAACTTTTTGTTGTGGTGTCCACATCACCATCTTCCCACATTCTAATCATGTGATTATTGTTGCAAGCATAAATTTCATAAATTGTAAGAGACTACTAGTCATATATGGAAGAATTTTTTTATCGGAATCTGATACAACGGAAGTTATAAAAGGTTGTAATGTTAAACCTATACGCTGGAGATGTTGTATTAGAAATGCAACCAATTATTATAATAGTGAAATGTAATATTGTACGAGTCTCTTGTTATCACATAACAGTTAATGTATCAGTAACTTCACAGTAGTAGTGTATGTGACAATGCAAGGCTGGTATAGTTTTACTTAATGCCAAGTAGATAAAATCTGTAATTATATACTGAGTAAAGTTATAATCATACTCTTAGTGACTACTATCTTTCAAAGTAAGAAGTGCAGTATAAAGCTAAATTCCAGAGAACAGAGAAATTATTGGAATAGTAGCAATTAGAGAGTGAGAGCTCCACTAGAAAAAAAGACGAAAAAGATAGATGTACAGACCCATAAATGTGCAGTATGTTATAACTGAAACTTGGAAAATTCAGGTGGCTGCAAGATGTGGAAATTTTACAAGATTATAATTGCAGTTTTTATAATTTTTTTTTACAATTTCAATTTTTGTAGTGAGATGAGATGAGGTGAGGGCGAAGATTCGCCAACAGATTACCTGGTATTTGCCTTATGGTTGAGGAAAACCTCGGAAAAAAATCCAGTCGTGTAATCAGACCAAACGGGGGTGAAATGAAGTGAGGCCGGGGACTCGCCATAGATCACCCGGCATCAGTCCCACGGCTGGGGACAAAGGCTTGAAAGAAAAGAACAAAAAATATTATGAAAAAAAGTAAAAATTGATTCTGCCTAAGCTAACAAGCAAACATTCTCATGGGGAAAATAAAAAGTTATTTTTTTTCTTCCACCATATGAATATATCAAAATAACTACTTATACAAATTTTCGCCACTCGAGCACAGTTACGAGGACTGTCTAGAAAGTAACAGATACAGGAATTGTTGTGCTATTTTTCAACATATTCCCCACCTGAATTAAGACATTTGTCATGCTGTAGGATCAACAGAAAGGTGCAGACTGCTGTCACACACTGGTTCCAATTCTAGGCAGCAGACTTCTACGACACAGGGATACAAAAGTCAATCCCATGGTATGACAGATCTCTCAATTTCAGTGGGGAATATGTTGAAAAATAACTCAACAATTACTGTATCTGTTCCAATAAATCTTTCCATAAAATTGTGTTTCCTTTCTGTAAACAGCCCCAGGGAAACTTACTTCCTGAACGGCCCTCATAATTGCATTTGAGTGGCCAAAATTAGTATAAGCACTTGTTTTGACATTATTAATATAATGGAAGAAAAAAAGTAACGTTGTTATCTGCCCCCATGAGAATATTTGCTTCTAAGAAATTCATCATTTTTATTTCGAAAATATTTTCATATTCTATTTTTATTTATTTATAACTTGGCATACTGTTGCCGGTGGGTAAAAGATGTCTGTATGGAAGTATGTGAAACAATTATGTATAGTATGCATTAACATAGCCTACTACATGTACAAAAGAGTTGCCTTTCTCATAGTCAAGACTTTGTATATGAGTAGCTGTGTGAGCTGTACACAAATTGTTACATGTAAAACTCGGAATACCAGGACATACCATATATATTCACTGTTTAACAGAATCACTTCAATTTGAGATGATATTGTAAGACATTATATGCATACTATATCACTCTTTCAAAACTAATGAACTTCTTTACTTGCAAACGTCCTAGTTTATTTCTTTCTGCCCCCAAAAGACGTAACATTTTAAATTTCTTTCTGATACACATATACATTGTTTCTTTTATTATCTATTTCATTTCCTTCTTCTTTTTCCCTTGTTTATTTTTTCTTCTCTTCCTGGCTGTCTTATTTTCTTCATCTTTGCTAGGATGATTAAGGCATAAAACCCCAAACTAGTTCTGATTTTCATGTAACATTTGTTAATAGTATTGTTAACCAACTTATATGTTATTTGTGTGCAGAAGCTACAGAAAGTTGCTGTTGGCTACCAGAGAACTATCCTCATCTCTGTTCACCATTTTCACCCTGTATAACTCTTCAGTGGACCTATCGTGATGGTCACCTTGTGAATCTACCATGGGCATTGTTGGTCACTGGTGATGTAATAATGATGCGCCCTGGTCAACAGGCTCCCGGACATTGTATACCATTTGAGGTGAGTAACAGTTGTTGTTTAGTCAACTGTCCGAAGACAGGTCTGAATCTCACAAGTGATACCACAAAGAATCACTTATGAGGCAACTAAGCCAGGAGATAATGGGGTAGAGTGACTAGTTCCTTTCCTCTTGAATAATAGTAGTCATTTTTTATCTTTTATTACATTTTTACGTACGAAAAAAACTGTTGTGAGTGTTGTTGTTGTTTTCTAATGCCAGGCATTTGACAATAAAGTCATTTGACCTCTTGCACTCCAATATTTTTCAAAGATATTATCATGACCAGCCACTGAAGCACAGATTTTGAGGGAATTGGCTGCAAAAGGGTATCTGTCGGATACAGGGGGAAGAGCCATTAATCCTTCCCATTGAAGGCTTTAAGGAACCAACCTGGACAAATACCCAATGTCCCATCCCTACCTTCCCGCAGTGCAGCTATTAGTAAGCATAATTTTACGAGCTGAACTAAAGGGAGGGGCTACTCATCCATTAGCACTGGTCAGCTTGATGAGTTATTGACTGAATTTGGTATAATTTTCCTCTATCCAATACCTAATTCCATCTTTACCCTTTCCTATCCAGTCCTCTGACTGAACTCTTACTTTCTTCGACCCCGACGGCATTAGAGCATTCGAGGCCTAGGGGTTCATTTCCCTTTCCGTCCTCCTCTTTCTACTTTTCTGTTCCTAGTGCTGACCTGCTATGGCACTAAAATCGTCCTCCAGTGGCTTAAGGAGGGAAAGCTGGTGATCAACAAGATCTCCCAGCTAACAAGATCTCCCAGCTAGGTCCAATGGACTTGTCGACCAACAGCAGGTGTGGTCCTCCAGACATTCTGGGGGTTGTGTGTGAATGAAGTAGCCACCAAAACGTTAAAATATGGTGTTCACTTAAATCGGCTACAACTTGCCATTTAACTCCAATATGAAATGAGTACCATTAAGGTAAAATTATCCGGAGGTAAAATAGTCCCCCAATCGGATCTCTGGGCAGGGACTACTTTAATGGTACAGAATCAACTAAACATCTTACAATGGAATGCTGGCAGTATGACATCAGCCAAGAAGACTGTTGTGAGTGTGTGTGCGTGCATGTGTGCGTGTTAGCCTATATTATTGAGAAAGACGTGATAGAGAGGAAAGAGGGAAGGTAGACATTCAGGTGGGCAGATTGTGGAGAAGATAGAGACAGAGGAGAAGTGGATAGTACAAACAGACAAGAGAATAGATTATGGGATGGTAAATGAATATGTAAAGAGGAAGAGAAGAAAGAGGGAGGGATAGATTAAGTGAGTCTGTGTATTATGTCTCTATAAGGATTTGATAGAGAGTAGTGTTCACCACTTTCTTTTTATACTATTGATGTCATTAAATTATGGGATCATCATTGCATTGGAAATGGAAGTACATCAACAGAAACCACTTTATTTCCGGTATCTGCAACAAATTCGATTCTGGTCAAGTTAAGGTTAATAAAATTTCACATTCTTGAATATATACATATGAAGAAATTAATGTTTCATCTTTTCCTTCATCCTATAGGATCAAGAAGCACCAATTCTTCACTCACGTGAAGTATACAGTCCAATGACGCACTCTGTGCGTGAGCCATTCACTGTTCCAATGGCCCGTACTCCATTATGCAATAAGAAATACATTCTCCAGGAGACTCCGTACTTGAGTAATTTGCGTCTGGCTCTAGAACAGGCCCTAGATCGGCCAGTAACATATCATAACAGACTTCGACATCTTCTTATGCTAACTTGTTTGGAGCAAATTGCACTTCCTGTTGCTTTGGTAAGTTGTAATATATTGGAATCATTCATATTGAAGTGCCATCTCTTAAGAAGAACTAGTAAATTTACGTTTACATGCAATGTATTTTAATAATATGTGGATAGATCTGTAACCATCACCTTGAAATTGAAGAAATATAAATAGAACTTTACAAGATTGTTGTTAACTGCTCTTTTATAAGAACTATAGGTCTAATCATCAGAGTAATAAATTAAATTTATTTTATAGCAGCCTGTTACATTATGCACAACTGTTACTGCTATTTTAAGGTAACTTATAGAGAAAATGTTGTTGGATTGTGAGAATGATTTATTCTCTTTCTTATAATCACACAGACAGTGGAAAGTTTTATGCCTCTGTTATCCCATAATTAGAAATTTGAAGCACTATACTAGCTCTTTATTAAAGTAATCAGTATAAAGAAGTTTAAATTGAAATTTACTCTTCTGTAAATAAGGTATGTGAGATATAAAATTAGATATTTATTTAAACCGCTGTTACACAATTTGTATGAGAAAATCATAAATTTCTGCGTTTGTATTAAACCTTAACACCATTTTGAATGAAATATTGCAAGAGGCAGAGATATTAAAAATGACGTGAAATTCTTAAAGTATAGTTTGTTTTTATCCCAAATCACATATAGATTACTTGTTCCTTTGTTAAAATCGTTTGCACTTTGAAGAGAACAACCGCCAGGATCGCCACCCATCCGCCGTAAACGAACACAAGATGGCAGTACAGTCGCTAATGCAATTCAAATGGAAGTTATGATGTGACTCCTTATGTAACAACTAGATGGCAGCACAGTAAACCTGACAAAAGTTGTTAACTTCAAAACCTATAATGCGGAACAATCTGGGTATATATGATCTAGGTTTTTATGTAGACAGACAGCATATGGTATAGGATTTACGATTTAATTTAAGGAAAATATCAATTAAGGATTCGTAGTGTGATATTTGTGTATTAAATCTGAACTTTGTATGAAATTTTGAGAGATGTTGGAAGTATTAAAAATTAAATTCTTGAAGTATAGTTTGTTTTTATGTAGCTAGACAGTAAGTAAAGTAGGGTTTACGATTACATTTAAGGAAAAAAACTAGTTAAGGATGTTTACTAATGTTACAGAAGTAAGAACTGTGCTGTGCTGCCATACCTTAAAATGAAGACAAAAATTTTCAAAGTAATTTTTAGATCATTTTATTGATTTTTTTAGGTCATCAAAATCCGGACCCTGATAATGATCAAATATATAGTAGGCTATATTTATAATGGTCTGTTTATTATAAACTTGGAACTGTTTGTGGGTTGGACTAAGCATTTCTTCAGAAGAGTTCTCCATTGTGCTGCAACATCGTTCATTTTTAGAAGTTTTGGCATGGAAACTAGTCTAGTTTCGGTCACTGTGAGCTGTATTTTTTGTTAGATGTGATAATATTTGTTTGAAACATTTACCTCGGCAAATCAAACTAGATTTATAACTATAACTGTGGTGAAAACCTACATACCCTGAATACTGTACTAATATCTTGTGTGTTTGATTTATGTGTCATATATAGTACTACAGTCTACATTTTTTCCTGCAGGTGTGTGTGCTGTTTGTAAACCTTGTCCGCTACCTGTACCTCAGCAGATGGGTTGGTGCAGGTCATTGGACAGAAATGTTCCTTCTTCAAACAGTAGCTGTTGCTCTGCCTCTTTTACCGATTATATTTCCAACAGCGTGGCTTGTTCTGGCTTCATTAGGCATGGCTCGCATTCAGGCTCTACTCCATATGCCCTCTCATTCACAGGTACGTGGTTACTTCATACAGAAATGTTACCTTGTCGATTGGTTTGTGGCTGGTTCATTTAAAGTAACAAATATTTTATCAAGTTAATTTATTTTAGTCCATTGTCTATTTTATAAAATATTTTTTAATGTGTAGGCCTACTTGGTTGAAAAGAGGATATTTGTTGAGTCGTATTGTGTAGAAAGAAGTGATTATGATTAAAATGTAGAGAGGTGACAAACTCTTAGTTCATGTATTGAAATTTTATTATTATTAACTGTGATGGAGACCATAACAGAACCACTAGGATTTAATACGCGATTTGTGAATGATGGTGATGATGATGATGATGATTATTATTATTATTATTATTATTATTATTATTATTATTATTATTACCACTATTATTATCATCACTATTATTGTTGTTATTATTATTGTTGTTGTTGTTGTAGAGCCAGAACAGGTCACATTGCCACTCAATTGTACCTACACCGATTTCACATTTCTGATAATCCTACTTTCTGTAGTGTAATAATCATGATAAAGGTCTGGAACACATTCTTCTATACTGTCCATCCATAAACCACAAAAGAAGTAAATTAAAATCATCAGTACCAGTTGCAGAAGACACAGCCCTGCAGTATATATTGACTACACCCCACCTCTGGGCACTAGCAACAGGCATCTATAATAAACACCGATCAAAATATCCCTCATTTCTCATGAAAAACAACTGAATAGACTACACTGGACTATAGTGAACTTTATGTTGTCAGCAAAGAGCGGATACATTAAGAAGATTGAAATTGTTATTGTCACCATTGCACAACATTACTGTACTCTCTAATGAACTCTCACCCACGACTACACAACACAGCTGTCCTACTCTGATGAAATCTCACAACTGACTGCAGGCAAGAAGAGTGCCACTCTTTCATGGAGGCAAATATCAGCGATTGCATGAAGCTTGGGGTGCCAGTTAGCTTATCAATGTTTCGGGACTTTTAAACTGCCTGCACTGTAGTAAGGCTATTAAAGTTTCAACATAATGGTACTTAATAAAATTATTGTTTGAAATATACGAGAATGTGCGTTTTTTCTTTAATTTCATGAGAAAATTCAAGGTGCGTGAATTACCCGAGTAAATAAGATGCATAGGCACTGAATTGGGAGAGGTGCAAGGAATTTTGGTCTTGATGTTGCTAATTTTAATTGATTATGAGTGGTACCAAAAATGCTATATGCTACATTAATTTAAATGCAAACTAAAATGTAATTCATTCACAAATGAAGAAAATTTGGTATGACTAGACTTACTTTGATATGCGTTTACTCTTACATGTATACAGTAATACCTCCATTGTTGTATACTTAAAAATAAGTGGCGACCCAATCCATGGTTGGAAGTTGCAATATACAGCTAATGGATATGGTATTGTTTTGAAACCACTACCCTATTTAAACTACCCCCCCCATTCTAATGTCCAGGAGGGGAATGCTGGGGAAGGACACATTATGAAGCAACATAGACGATATTAAGATATATGGATCATATGAAGAAACAAAGAGAAAGGCAGAAAATAGGAAATATTGAAGAAAGCTGGGTTTGCAGTGAAAAACCTGCCCTTGGGCAGAACACTAAATGAAAGATATTATCATGACCATCCACTGAAGCACAGATTTTGAGGTGGTTATACCGCCAACATTCCATTGTAAGATGTTTAGTTGATTCTGTACCATTAAAGTAGACATGTACGTTTCGCGAAACACGAACAATTTATGATGAGAATGTATGTATCATCTTCGTGACACTTTTTTTTCTTGTAGTGAACCTAAAACAATACAATAGCATGATAATTTTCTTGTAAGCTAAGAATGAATTTGAATGTTGTTGTCATTTTCATTTTTTTAAATAATTTGTGTAAATAGTTGATAACTTCCCGTATTTTCAGCAGTCTCCTGTCGACCCTTTTGAGGATACAGATCTTGCTGAGCCAAATCACCATGTAGCACAGATAAAATGGAAAGAAGTTCAGGGATATTTATTGGATGTGCTGCGAGGACGTGGACAAATTCCATCTCGTTCTGCAAATCTGCTACATGTTCTAGGCTCCGTCACTGTAAGTTGTTACAGTATTATTATTAGGAAGTTATGCTAATTTAATAATTACAATGCATTAGATAATTGCATGTAAACACACATATTCATATCGTTATGCCCGATCACACTGGTAGTGTATGCTTGAGAATCACTTGATTTAAATACAATATATTAATGACAGCAATATAGTTTTCCTGAATAGTATTCCTACTTTTAGGCAACTGTGTTGTGGTTCGATCTGCATCCTGAAATTTTGGTTCTTTACTAGATGTCCAAAAATCCAGATTTGAATGTGATAGAACATACATGGGCAGTTACAGTCCATGACTAGGAACCGGAAAAGGAAAGGATAAAACGGACTCTGATCATGTGAATGAAGTTTGGGAAAGAGTTATGTTGAGACCAAACTTTGCTGATTATTAGTAGAGTTCATGAACAGACGATTAAATGCTGTGGTCGATCAACATGGGTGGTGGAGTCATTACTGAACATTTGAGTCTGTTAAATATGTTCCGATAAGGATTTGATAATTTGATCTGTGCTAACATTTACTTTCCAAATTTAGTTCATGTATCAAGTTTTATAGGAATATCTTATGCGAAGTTTTACCGTTAGATGGCAGGAGCATTCCATGTGGCACGAATGTTGTGGGGCTATATTGTGTAATATCCTACATTTCGTTATGTTCTCCCATTTGCTGGTTTTCTGTGCATGTCAAAATTACATTTATAAGATATTTTGTATAACCTAGTATAATTTAATATACGGAAGGTTGTTTCCAATCTCTGGAAACGAATTTTGAATGACGTCATGTGCGTTAGAAGTCACTTGACAGCTGAACTGTGATGAGAGATTTTCAGTAACTAAATTATTTCTTATTACTTCGAATAGTCAGTTGTATTGGTGGTATACTAGAGATGTAAAACCACTTGAAGATAGCAGTGTCAAGGTTTTCTGCTGCTAGAGTTTTTAAACAGTTACATTTAAAAACAATTTTATAACTCGTGACATTGTACTCTATTTCCATGTGTTTCTTTATGAATGTTGTGAATGTTGACTGTGTAAACCCATACATATTAGCCATTTCAATCTGCTTCAATTTCCTATCTAAATCAACTAAATGCAACTAATTTAGTCTCCAAGCTGATTTGTTTTGATGATGATGATGATGATGATGATGATTGTTATTATTATTATTATTATTATTATTATTATTATTATTACTACTACATACAACTAAGTCTTAAGTGTGGAAGGCTCCAGTGGCAGGAACCATAAGGACAAATTCTGTCCTTGAAGGAACACTACTTTCACAGAATGTCAAGATCAGTCAATGAAAGTATGAAAGAGGGTAAGCGAAATAACGGAAAACATCTTTAAGAGGGTGATACCAAGTGAAAAGTGAAATAGTATTGAACATGAAAACCAAATAAATTGAAAAAAATTATTATAATTTTATCGTTCCATCAGGATTTCTTCAAAATTTGACCATCATTGTAATGATGGATAAAACCTTTAAAATATGGAAGCAATAAAATTTATAACAGGGTTTTCATTTTGCAGAGGTTGAACTGTAATTATAAATAAAAAATACCATTTCTTCAAGTGTCGGATCTTCTTACAGGCTTTGTGCTGTGTTGACAAGAAGGGTATCTTATCTTGGCCAAATCCAACCGCAGAGAAAGTTTTCTTTCTGAGGAATTCATTGCAAACATCTCACTCATCTAGGTAAGTGCAGTATACGAGTAAATAAATAATGGAATTATTACTTGGCTCTTAAAAAAACTTCTGGAAACAAAAAGTGACCAATATCTAATGTTCAAGCAGCTGCCAAATGGTACAACTGTCACCAAAATTTTACAATTATAAATGAACATATCTCATTGTTCTTGTTTCCTTCAAATGTAAAACTGAGAAAAGTGGTTTGTGTTTAATATTACGTTGCTCAGAAGGTGCTGTTGTTGGTGTAGTTACAGCCAAAAGCAAATAATTTGTGCGATATCTTTCGAAATGAGTACTTTGAAACAGAGACAGCAGAGATTAATGAGTAGCTCTCATTCTTAAGGCATGTATCTAATCGTGAAATCCAGACTTAAAGAACATATCTGTTTTCACAACTAGCAGCATGGAATGCAAAAAAAAAAGTCTTTGGATTCTGAATACATCTACCAATGTACCGTTTATTTTTATCTATTTGCCAAATTTCAGACAAAGAATTGTTTTGAAAGTTAATTGAATTCATCAGAATATGTCTTCAAAGATTTACTAAAAATCTATGTCAAAGTTCTGTTGAGCACCATGGTCACGTATTTTTTCATCAGTTTCTTCACAGTGCTGGATTTTTATTTGGCACAAGATTCAGTTTTTCACTAACACCAATTATATTAGAGCGTATCATTCCATATCTAACACAACCATTAGTTTCAAGTTTACCAAAAATCACAGCTGAAGATTTATTAGGCGAGCTGCCATTATTATACTGATATGATGCTTCACATTTACTGGATACATTGTTAATAGATGTAGAACTCACAGAATAGATATTTCGCTCATAACCATTACTTTCCACACTTTTATTATCAAAATACTTTTGTCCAAAAAAAGAAGTGATTTTCGGGACCTGTTTCAGAGTACCTCTTGCTTTTCCTTGCTACCTCTTTTCTTCATATATTGCGATTCACTCTCTTTTCAAAGACATATTTTCTGATAAATGAAGAATGTATTATATCAATGGATAAAAGGTAATCAGTCATTGAACGTAGTAAAAGATAAGTTCAGTGACTGATAACCTTTCATCCATTGATATAATATCACTCTCTTTTTCTTTGTTCACTCATAATGAGCATAATGAGTTTACTTACTTACTGGCTTTTAAGGAACCCGGAGGTTAATTGCCGCCCTCACATAAGCCCGCCATCGGTCCCTATCCGCATAATGAATTTACAACATATAAATCACTACACAAGAATTAATCTTGTACCACACTTACTTGTTGAATAACATTCTAATAATAATTAACTATTGAAATAGTAATAATATGCGATATCTTAATTGCTGATTACTACTTTATACAAAATGATAGAAATTGTAGTTAATATTATTGCCTCCTGACATGGCAATTAAATGGGCACACACTAGTTTGAGGAAAATTAATTCGAACTTAACCGCTAGCTATATATAAATTGATATTATTTATTTGAGTTGTGAATTGATGTTAATGTAATTAAGTTCTTTTGTAATATTAATTCTAATGCAATTTAAGAGTAACAATGAAGAGATTGTGGTTTCATTTACATAATAATTTATTATTTCATTTAGCGCTAATAGCATTGTACATACGGATCCTCTACAAACTGGAATTCTTGAAGAAGATGAGCAAGATGAGGGCATGTCCAAATCCAGCTATATGCAACATGGTAAGATACTTACCTTCCTTTATTCAATGCTGTGTCCTTCTGTGTCCAATCTTTTACTTATCACTTCACCTATTTTGCACTTTATTCATTGTCCACTAAGTTTATAATTGATGTAAGTAGTATAAGGATAGGAATGCTGGCCCGTATATATATATCTCTCTCTCTCTCCCTCTTCCTCTCCCCTCCCCTCCCTTCTCCCCTCCCCCTCCCTCTCTCCCCCTCTTCCCTTATCTCCCCCTCCCCCTCTCGTCTTTGTCTCAATGCATTTCGTCATCTAGTAACTGAAATTCTTCACAATGTCAGGCTAGTAGAATCCAAGAAAAAATTTAATTAAATACTTATAAGTACTTCCAAATAAAATATTAGATATGATACTGACCATATTACCTCAATAACATAGGGTAAATGCGTTGTTATAATCTTAATTCAGGTAATAAATACTCGATAGTACAGACTCAGAAACAGGAACCTGAATTTTCCAAGTTCTTGGAAGTGGCCCAGTTTTGTTTCTTGGTCTGTACATATGCAGAAAATTGACAGTTACTCAATGCAGAAAATAAGGATTTGAATTTTTATTCATTCATATAAAATCGAATGCACTTGGCTTGTTGTAGATTATAATGCTACACAGACAGTAGCAGAGGTTTTGGATCTTACACATGACCACATGAGTCCATTTCGTCTCCAGTTTGATGATCATACTTGGAAGCAGCACCTCAACTCACTAAAACCACTAGGGTTGGCAATCTTGCTGAATACATGCAACATGGCCACGCAAGAGCATTATACACAATTCTGTTCTCACGTCACTTGTGAAGCTCTCTACAATGAAGATCTTGTTCCTGTTACGAATCGCAGGTGAGATTTTCTCTATGATTTAATCTTGTTGAATCATCTTTCTCTACAGAGAATGTAAAATAAAGAGATTTTTCTTTTCATTAAGAAAACTGTTAAGAAATAAACAATAATTATCAAGTTTTACTGAGCTAGATTCTTAAATAAGTAAATGTAGAGAAGAATCCAAAAAGGATAGCTGCCCTTGAAAAAGGGGTACCGAGCGGTAACAGCGCCTAAATTAATTGTAGATCAACAATATTCTATTTTAAATTTAATTTATTTTTGGGGGGCAGCTATCCTCGACATGAATAATTTATTTTTCATATATAGAGCTGTACAGATGGTTATTTACAATTAACAAGGAATGTCTTAAAACATTATTGGTAACTATAGCAACAGAGCATTTTATTGTACCCAGCCTATTCCACAAAGGTATGGTGTCATACATTACAAGTAAATTCTCTAGTAAGTAGTACAAATGGCTAGAGTTTTCTACTGTTGTAGTTTACTGCTCCATATTTACAAATTACCAGGGAAGTTTCATGATTGTGTTCCACGAAAGTAATAGTATTTTTGTAACTTGTGAATTGTCAAGTATTCTCTACTAATGAAAGAAGACTAATACATATGTGCACTAATGTTATTTAAATATATTTATTTCGTAATGTTAGCTTGATAAATTTATGGTCTATAATATCTTTTCCTTCAAAAGAAATAGTTTCATTTTCTTTGACACCATTTCAACAATTTTTCAGTGTTTGTAGTTTTGTAACAATTAAGTTTGATGGGTGAGAGTCATTATTGGCGGTATCTGATTGCTAGGGTTGCCAACCCTCCCATATTTCCGGGGATCTCCCATATTTGCACCTAATTTTTAATAGTATCCCAGCTCCCATATTATGCTTCTATTCAAGCTTTTTTGTCCCTTATTTTTGCATAATGTAATTTTTTTTTTCTAAACATTTGATCTTGCCGTGAATGATGATTGTTTATGTGATGAATTTTATTGTTCAAAAAATGTATTAAAATGTGCAGTCTTTGTTGAAAGTAGTGCTTGCCAGAAGTGGGTTTTAGTGTTCACCTGTCTAAAATCAAACCGTGTTAATGTTATAAATTTGAAAAAATTGGCTAGTATTGTTCTAAGCATACCAAGTAGTAATGCTCATACAAAGAGAGTATTTCATCTCATAACAGTAATTGTACAGATGTTCGAAACATGAACATGACACATTTAATCAAATCAGAGCTGAAAACTGCAGTCGACTTCAACTGTTACGCGAGACAAAATCTGTCTCAAAATACTCTTAATTTAAGCCTAGCTGCTGAAGTGTAGAATAAAGTTGTTTTTAGTAACTGAACCAAATAATTTGTTTATATGTGAAATTTTGTAGATTCCTTAGTCTACCACATTTTCTTAAAAAAAATTGACAATCCTACTGATGGCTAATGTGGAAAACTATCGTGGAAGAATATAATAAAAAAGTAAATTTTTCATTATCAAAGGAATAAACTAAAATAAATAACAATGCAGGGTTACGAAGTTCATAGAAATATTACAATACTACGAATCTTTGCTGTATAACCTACCTTAAAATACGTCATTATGATTAAGGAGAAAAACATAACCTAATTCGATGAATGAAATATGAAGATAAACAGCTGTTTCATGCACTGACGTAGTATACAGTATTTATTGATATGATGTCACTTCTAGTGATTCATTGGTAATGTACAACATACTTTAATTCTTTCGTAGAACAGAAAGATACAACTCATACTTTTACAACTTTCATCAGTAATTTGTATTGTACAACATCATACCTTTATGGAATAGGCTCCGGAGTGAAAGTACTTATAAAAATAAAGTAACACAAACACATGTATTGGAAATCATGATGGTAACTGGCAGATTTGAGTTCAAAATTTAAAATATAGGCTCCATATTTGTCACTTTAAAGAATGCAGAAATTGTCATAAGTTCTTACCACATTATTTTACTTTCTCATTCTACGAACTATAGAGAAAGTATTGTGATTCTACCCTCTTCTTTTACCCCAGATATGTTTTCATAAGTACACATTTTTCAAACCCTAATAATCGGAATTCTTTATTTTGTGTGTGTGGGCGTGTGTGCGTGCGTGGTTTTTTTCTCTCACTTGATTTGAAGCCTTGATCTAATTACATATTATATGTATTCTGAAGACTAGTACGTTAAATGTTATCCTACAGTATTGTAGCCTTTGTTATTGTTTCTTGTTCATTGTCATGCTACAGTATATAGTGCCCTTCAGAAATAGATCCATTTTCTTGAAATATGTCACCTTCTCTTTCATCACTTACCTATTCAGAATGTCGTAGGTTGAAAATCTTCAAATTAATAGTAAACATGAAGAGTACAGGAGAAAAACAAAGCAAGTCACAATTGTCTTAAGAGTGATGTCATCTTCTACTTCAGTATGATACTGCAAAATTTATTGTTGTTCCTAATGGAAAAGTAGGAAAGGATGACTATCTATGGTGATAATTCTCCTATACCAGATTTGATAAGAAAAACACACAAATTTTTCAGTAATATACTGAATTAGATGATACCACCCGTAAGAGAATTGTGACTTTGATTGTTTTTCCCCTTTACTCTTCATATAAATAATCTTTCATGTACATTTCCAGTATTTATGACATATACAATATTTTTTTTAACTTGACAGAGATTGTGTGGTTGTTTATTACGCAAGAGGTTGCGCATGGTGTTTTTAACCGGGAGGCCTTTTTCTCTGCTTTTATAGTTATTTTACTTTTATTTTACCACGTCTTGAACCATAATTGTTTTTAATTTAATTTTCCTTTTATTTTATTGTAAAAGCAGAAAAATATATACATGAATTTATGTTACAAAAGTAATTTTTTTTTTTAATAAATTAAAAAAATACAGTTTATATGATTTTCAGAGCATTCATCATGTTTGCTTCCTTCTATATTAACATCTTCCTCATCAGATCCAAACCGCATGAAGGCATCTTCCGACTCTTCGCATGAAAATAACTTGTGACGAATAGCATCTCGTCTGCTTGTTTCAAAATTCACAGAATTATTTTCTTCTTGTTCCACACTATCAATTAGTCTCCTTATTCTTTCTGCTGCTTCCTCGTACATTTCAATATCTTTATTGCACTACACTGCTTACATCTACTAAATACAATAATAACCTATAAGAAGACATATTTCTACTGTAGTATTAGCTTGCTAACCCCAATCTTCTTACTGAAAAATACTCCAGTACAAAACAGTGCTTTACTTGTGTTACAATTGCTATTGTTGTGGTAAATTGGTATCCAGGTGTATTAATTCCCTACTATGTATTCATCTGTTCACAAAGTCACAGAATGCACTGCAATAATGGGAAACAAAGTATAAACAAATTTAAAACATGTGTTAATGAATGAAACATCAAGTGATTAAATGAAAATAACCAGACTCATATTCAACAAAAGTTTACACCAAACCCAGATCAATAATGATGCTTATTTTTATTGTTTTACACTCCAAGAAAAGTAGGGGAGAGGTATTAAAGACTGCAACAGCCAATAAAAGAGAAACATTGTGTAATTCACCAAAATATGTACTGCCCGGTCGAAAAAACTGTGCGTGACCCCTGGCGGGTTAAAATGTGATTTCTAAGTAAAATGAACCATTAAAAAAATACTGCATACTTCAACTTTCTAACTTATCTTTATAACTTATTTTAATTTTAATGTAAGAACAACGTTTATTTGTTTGTTGTTATTGTAAAGATGACTGGAATAATATTGCAAACCACATTTACTCATATTTCTTTTAAGTTTAAATATAGAACTATATCTAGTGTAATTTAAAGGTCAACTTGTAGTAACCAAGGTCCGTCGGTAAGTGAGATCTTTGCACGCTACCATATTTGCGCCATCTATTCGGTTTGTTTACATTGGGTTGTGGAAGGAATTTGTGTTAAGATTTATATATTTAATAAAATAAGTTTTCAAAATGCCTGGATGTGCTGCCCCAAATTGGTCAACACATTCCAGTAAAGGTTTTAGATTATTTGTCTTTCCAAAGCTTATACATTGGTGGAAGGGGATGAGAGGACTGACTAAGACGTGTTCGACAGTGACATCTAGCGACCTTGGTAGTAAATAATGTCTATTCATAAAGTGCCAACACTTGCAGAGAATTGTTACAGTAAGTTTTTTGTGTGTGTGTGTGTGCGTGTGTGCGTGCGTGTTTTTTTATACCTAGAGTTGTATACCTGTAAATTTTGCGGAATTTTAGGCTATCAGCAACACAAAATTGGATGCTTGCCACATTGATAAGTTTAAAGTTGTAAATTTGATAAGTATTTTTAATATTTTAGTATGTATATGTTTCTTGTTACGAGTATAATAGTAAATAGAAAGAATGTGTGTATGAAAGTATATGTGTGTGCATGTGTGTACCTATTTGTATGCCTGCATTCGTGTGTATTAACGCTAAATTATGTAATGATTCTTGCATTCGGAGATAATAGTGCATTTAAAAACAAGTGAGATACTATTTTACTCATTTCCGTATTAATATTTTATGTAAATATATTGTGTACGTTTTACATGTGCTGTGTATTGAATTAATTGTATAAATATTTTCTGTTTTGCAAAATAATAAAACACAACTATGACTAGTGGTATATAGGTCTATATATGTGTATCTATCACAACTTTTATTGTTATTTTATTGAAGGAGGAATAGATAATCACTTGCATTAATTTCTTAAAGTTAATTCATTTTTTAAAATTATCAACAGGACTAGTTTTTCTAGCTAAACTTCTGTAATTAGTGCTTTTCGTCACTTTTTCTCTTTCACTACAGTGATGTTATGTGGCAATTATGAGACTAATCATAATGTTACAGAATGTGATTCATAATGGAGAAGTTTCAGAGGAAAGGTCCTGAAATGGAGTTTTAGTGTGGTATTTGCTGAAAAAGAAGATAAATTACAAAGCACAGAATTCCAATTAAATGAAATAACAAATAAATATAACCTAAATGATATCTGCAGACCAACTTCTTACTACTACTTCTTGTAGTAGTAGTATTTCTGCAGAAAAGCAAAAATATTTGGATTTCAAGGAAAAACATCATTGAAAGCAAAAAGTAGTAATAGATAATAGATATAATGATAGAACAAGTTTACAGTTTCAACTGTTTAGGCTGTATAACCTCCTGTACCATTTTTAGCGATGTTGAAAACAAATTTAGACAAAATTAATTAAAACTATTAAAAGAACATTGGTTAACAAAGTTCATAAAGACACAGTTTTAAAATTCTGTAAAGTAATGGCAGGTCTAGTTTTGTTGTACATCTCAGGAACTTGGACACTAACAAACAAATAAGACTAATTGCTGTTGCAGAATTGAAACTGCTATGACCTCTGATATTTGTTAACTACGAATGGGTTTTCACCTGCTTGCAGTTAGAGATAACAGAAAAGATAAATAAAACAAGATAAATAAATATATATAAGAATAAAAAAATTTGTTACAAATCTAAGTACTTGGCAAGTCTAAATAGAAAACTTTGCTGTCATGGCCCATATTTTAATGAACAGTCCCAACATTTGTCTGGTGTGACTGAGGGAGACCACAAAAATCTTCAGTCAGGATTGTTGGTTTCGGGAGATCGAACCCCAAACCTTCTGATTTCAAAGTACTTTGTCTCCAGAGCTAGCATACTCAGATTTTAATATATATATACACAGCGCTTTTTTTGAGCCGGAACGTGTTCTGGTAAACTTTTTGTCATTATAAATTCCAACGAGATATATTTTATAAGCGAAATTGAAAATTAAAATTTCCGCAACTGCCGAGTCCAAGAGTTTACATTTTCTCATTATTATCGTTGGTGCAAAAGTAACTCATGCAATCTAGTGCTGCCATCTTCCATTATTGATCCTGAAACTATAGCTCGAAATCGCAAAATTTCCGTTATGCTTAAAATCGATGAGCTCCGTTTGGAACTTATTGTAATATAAGGTATGTAGGCCTAATATTTTTAAACCTACGTTTTTGTTATATAATGTGTTCGAGTGATAGAGTTCCGGTAAACTTTTTTCCAGAAAAAAAAACTATATATATATATATATATATATATATATATATATATATAATATACACACACATACACGTAAATCATATTTACAAAATTGGCTATACATGCACACATAATTTAGCATAGATAATTATTGACCACACTCATTTTACTCTCATCTCACTCACTACACTGACACTATGACAACTTTCTCCATCACTGTCACTAGAATACTTTCCACTGTCACTTCAAAAACTTTTCATTGCCACTATAACATTATAATTTCACTGCCACAACACTCTTTGTTGTCACAATAATTCAAATTACTATCCATATTTGCGTAATCACGTAATAAAAAGGGCTGCTTATTCTCTACTTGATCGTAAGGGAAGCAAGGATATTCGAAAATAACTGAATGTTATGAATATTCTAAAAAAAAAATTATAGCAGTATATGTCCAAGTGGCACAGACATACATATAGAATAGAAAGTCATGAAAGAACTGGAGAGATCAACTTAAACTACTTATAACTTTATGAAGCCATAACAGGCCGGTAAGCCTCAACCATGCAGTATATGATGACGGTGCGTGTGTGTAGCTCTTTCAAGAAGGTTCTTGATTAAAAATGTTACAATAGGTATGACTGTCATTTACAAATTCCTTGTTCATACAATACCACTTAGAAATTTAGACGCTAATTTGAATTACAGTATTGTTGGTTAACGAAGATAATATGTATGTGTTGTACATTCACCTTGAATTTCTACACAATCATTTTATAAATACACTTTTGAATCAATTAATACTTCAATAACAAAAAGTAAATTTTGTATATATACATACTACTGTTCATAATGCGAAGTGATATATGGACTTGTGTGCGTAATAATATTGTTTTAAAATTAATATTTATTTTGTTATGTATGTTTTCCTAATGCTTTTATTGTAACAGATTTGAAAGTTTCTGTGCAGAACTGCCTATTTTTCTTCAGATATCCAAGTAGTTGCTGTTCAAAATTAAATATAGCAATAATAATTAATATTCTTCATTTAAAAATAGCAAGACAAGTTTAAAGGCAAAAGAAATTCTATTGCAAGAACTATTCTAGATTGGATTTATTCAATAGCAACTTGAAGATTTATTTCATTTCATTTTTATATGGAACTTATTTTGTTGAAAGTTAAATTTCTGTAATATAATATCTCATGAAACAAAATAGTAATAATAATTACTTATTTTATCTTGGTTAAATGACACAGATAAAATATATTTTTAAGAAAAACTTTCTTTTCATGCTATTCTTTAAACACAAATCTGGAAAGATTACATAATTATAATGTGTTTGCACATTAAGAAAATTTAATGTACCAATGAAATTACATTGATTGAAACATTAAGAACTTGTCCTGCTAGAATTCATACACTTATCTTTCTGCTAACAATGAATAATGATAACAATTTCTGTTTCTTCTGATTCTGATTGTGCAGGAAAGCAAATCTCTCAGAGGACATGGCTGTGCTGCTTCCAGGAGCAAATAAGTAATTATATTTGCCTTTGCTTATCACTGTTCAGTCTTCTCTTGTAATATTTTGTTCTTTCGTATATCGGGTAGAGAAATAGCTGCAGATGCAACCACACATCAGAAATTAATATCACATTTGCAGCATGAAACACTGCAAATTTTTCAGTGGATATAGAGTAATCTCAAACATGATCATACATTCTCTTACTTTTTTGAGAAGGATATAACATAAGATAATGTTATTTGAGCAGTTCAGTTTTCTCTGAAGTGTGATACTATGATACTTCTTTCTCCTTTTGCCCAACCTAACAACAGCAACAACAAAAACAACGATACTGATAATAATAATAATGATAATGATAATAATAATAATAATAATAATAATAATAATAATAATAATAGTCATGCTCCACTATCATCCAAACGGGAAGAGATCTCTCGGTCGTCCAAAGAAGCGCTGGATTGAAAATTCAACTGTGAGATCGTAACAGGCCATTTGGCCTAATACTTGAAGGGAAGAAGAAGAAGAAGAAGAAGAAGAAGAAGAAGATAATAATAATAATGTAATAGTAATAAGCAGGGCTTGGACGTTGGAAATGGACAAGTGAAGGAAGTTTACAAGTTAGGGAGAGGAAAAAAAATATTGGTGAAGTTCGTGAATGTAATGGCAAAGGAAAAGATTGTGGGAAAAAGAAAATTACTAAAAGATTCGAATATTAGTATATAACAACTTCGAATATGAAGTGAGATGTAGAAAAAAAAAAGGTTTTGATACCCTTTTTGCTGGCGACAAGGAAAAACGAGTACTTTGCGAGGCTATATAAAGATAAACTTAAAATTAATGGAGAGTTTATCAATGTACTGTACATAAATAGGAGAAAATGTAAATGAAAAAAAAAAGAGAGTGAAGAACAAGGTAAGGGACATAGTGAAGAAACATTCAATGGTAAGAATAGTTGAAACACATGAAGATGGAAAGTCAAGAATGCAAGAGAGTTCTGAGGTGGTGAAACAGGTAGCCACAGTGAATTCTGGTAATGCCACAGGCGCGAGGCCAAGAATCCTGATGTGCGAGACGATTTTTTTTTATATAAACGGAGGGAATGATATCAGGAAAAGATTGAAGATTAGTGGATTCGATACTTGGAAGAAATCAGTGATGACATCACCCCAAGGCCAAGCAAGAGGAGAGGGGAATCAAGACAGTGAGAATGCGAGAGACAGCAATAATTTCAGCAGATCAACATAAAAAAAGCAAATATAGGTCACCATCTGAGGAGTAAAGAGAAGGCCGGGAGAGAAGGTAAAGAGAAAAGAGGAGATTTGTCAACTAGAAAGGGAAGTACAGACAGTGAGAAGTGAACAGGTAGTGGGAAGCAATTGTATAATAATAAAGGAAAGTCAATCTACAGTTAAAAAAATAATGTGTAAGTGGTGAGCAAGTGGCAAAGGAAATTCAAAAATAAAAGGATGAAGTGTAGTGGGGAAGAAAGATATCAGTGGTTCCCAAACGTTTTCGACTCATGAGAACCCCTTTCACAAAGATCTGAATTGAGCGAACCCCTTATTAATAAAAATAATATTTACAACCTTAAATTAACTTCAATTTGTTTAGTATGGCAATAGGCCCACCATAGGATTCCCCTCCAAAAGTGATGCAACACGCTTAAAATATTGAAACTACATACATTTGTTTTACTTTAAAACATCAGGACCGAAATTAAATAGGTAAGTTAATAAATAAGTCTGCTGTTTATGACAGACTGTGGATTCTATCCTCTTTCATTATTCAATTGCATAAAGCCATAGCATAGCGGCTTGTGTCTTTGTAGCTGCCTGTCTGTTCCTCCCTTCTGTCGCTTGGCATGCATCTCCATGTCCACAATAAAAGTCTTCTCCTTAGTTACAACAGACTGAAGAAGCTACTCCCTGTCACTAAATATCTGAACACATGCTTCATTGCAAAGAACTGAAAAAATATTTCTAATCCACATTTGATCATAGTTGCAACAGTTCGATATTTCAGGTGTAATTAGTAATAATAATAATAATAATAATAATAATAATAATAATAATAATAATACCAAAATAATAAAAAAAAAAAAAACTTAAAATCTGCCATTAGGGAAAAATTTTGATGGTCCCCTTGCAAAATTTCACTAATCCCCTGGGGGTTCGCGAACCACAGTTTGAGAAACGATGTTATATGTTATCTCTTATTTCATTTCCTAACTAGAAACGTATTTTTACAAATTTACCATCATACTTGTTTAAGAAGAAATAAATTTAAAGAAATATTCTTTAGAGTGCTGTTAAATCATGCAAGCATGAAGACAAGTGTGGTAAAACTGTGACAATCACTATGCGAATTCACGTCTGAGATAGTGAACCAAGGTACTCCTGAGCTAATGAGAAAGTAAATCCAAGATGTTCAGTTTGCAGTTACTGGAGAGAAATCCAAGATGTTCAGTATGTAGTTACTGAAGCAAAGAAAACTAGTTTTACAACAAAATACTTTCAACCAGTTCAGATTCCATATGAAATACCATGTGGAAAATTTTCATACTTTCTAAATAAAATATATACCTAGTGTTTTGTAGATCCACCTTCCTTTGTGCACAAGGAACGACATCATAGTTGACAGAAAATCTAAAGGAACTGCTGTCAATGAGTGAGTTAAAGTTATAAAAAAAATCATGCTTAACAGCAGACAAATATTTCACAATGTCATTTGAAACGTAGCTAGTCACTTCTGTGTATTATCTGAAAGGTTAATATCTTCTTTTTTTTATGACAACAATAAATTACACAGATTTAGATTGTATTAAGTAATTTCCTGAAGTACAGTACCATGTAATACTCAAAAAGAAAAAAAAAAAAACATTTTGTTCATGAATTGTAAATCACCAGCACATCTTTCTAATACATCTAAATTAATTTATAATGGAATGAATTTTGTTATAGAAAAATTTGAAATTTTGCTTCCTGTCTCCAGAATTAGACAATGTAGAAAAACAATTTTGCTAGGTATCTGTCATGTTTATTTACGTGGTTGCATCTCTGTGAATTCTCTAGTGCTTTCACTTGGTTGAATGATGGGTATTTTTCAGCTGGTTATTTACTCTTATAGGTGGCTTCACCAGAGGACATCAGGGACCTGTGATATGACATAGATATTATCTCTAGTGATGTTTGTGTCACTCATGTAACTATGCACATGTCTATATAAGAAAATGGAAGTGTTCATTTATAAAATCTAATTACCGCATATCATTCATCTACTACATTACTTCTAATCAGTTTTCAGAATATTTTTATTTTTTTTTGTCTAATACTAAGTAATATAATAATAATAATAATAATAATAATAATAATAATAATAATAATAATAATAATAATAATAATATCATCATCTTCCTTCTATGTATATTATTAGGCCTAGTGACTTGTTACTCTCTCATGCCATCTTTTTTAGTGGTTTTCCTAAAGATTAGTAATAGTATACATTAAAAAATTACATAGAATTACACACATGAAATATAATAATTTTTAGTAAAAAAAAAATTGTCTTTAATTGAAAGAAAAACATAAAATGGCGGTTTGTTCAAAATTGACTTGATGATTTTTAATGACTTTTTCACATATTATATGTTAATATTTGTCATCAATACTTGTAACAATTATGACGTACCACCACATTTCTGTATATGGGTTCCAATATAAAGTTCCTACAATTATGTAAAATCCTGGCAGTCTGTTTAATTAATAATTCCACTAATCCTGGTACATTCCTTCCTACATTCTATTCTTCCTAACATAATTTATCAATAATAACAGTCTTCCTACATACAATCTCACTCTTTCTACTTTAGCCTTTTACATTTTATATTTTTCAAATCATTGCAACAATATACTATTTTTCCTACAGTATATTCTATTGTTCATTATAACTTTTTGAAAATATATATTGTTCTTCAATTTTAACTGTCTGTCATATTTAAAATCACTATACTAACATTTTCCTAACTCCCCTCCCTAATTACTAGAAAGAAAAAAATCGCTATATCTATTTAACACTCAACCTTCATGCGGTATTACTCACTGGGATGGTAATTTATTTTCCACTGTCGTTTTTTCCATTTTTGTTTAAAATATTATACATGCTCAATTTTCTAATATAGACATGTGTTTTAGTATGTCGTGGATATACACAATCTTACTGAGTTTATTTATTATTTTAAGAAAATTGCATGTAATTATTTCTTCAGGCATTATGAAGTATGATGCAAGATTCATGTTAAGATGTTGAAGGGTGCCATTGTGTTTGCATGACATACTTTTAGATTGGTGTAAATATTGTAGCTTCATCAGAGTTCTTGTAAATTGAGATAGCATATAGAATTAGGTTTTCTCCAAGTGTAGACTGTTAGGAGATAAAGATTAATTTGTAGTATATAATAATTGGTAATTCTTTTATTAGTTGTAACAGTACCAAAAATCATACAGACTGACAATTATTTAAAACAAATTGTTCCTCTTCTGACTAACTCTGGGAATGATTTCACCTTAATGTCATAATAGCGAAATTCTCTTGATTTTAATGTTCAATTGTTACTTCAATCAGTAATATATGCTATAAATTCTATCCCGTGTATGCTACTTAATTCTGTATAGAAAATTTGAAGAGAACTTTTGCAAGTAAATAGAATTTGTATAAAAGTGCTAAATTGGTTTGAGGCCTATAAACTAGAATTCCATAATTTGCTTTTCTGTACTTTCTAGACTTGGTTGGCAGTTGACTTTCATGAACTGAAGATGATAAATTGCGTAAAATAATGGAAGTGGAGCATTTACATCATTATTCAAATGGTCTTATTCATGTGTATGAAAACTTATTAAAGTGAAATGATTTGCTGATGTAATGACTTGTTTTTAGGCTTGCTGGTGTGTGCATTAATTTGTGTAAACGTTGTGAAAGAAGGTAGATACTTATGTTTTTTGAGGTTATTTTTAATTTCTTATTTGAAGTATGGAGAAAATGTTGCAAATTGAAAAAATTCGAGATCAATATCTCTATAGAAATATATGTTTCACTATTCTAAGTATATCGATGATATGCTACATGTCTGTTTGTCTGTGTACAGTCATGTCTTAGGGACTGGGTTTGTTCATTTTCTGATTTATTTATAAAGTTTGTACATAAAATAAGGCTGTTACTTGAAAAATAACGTCAACTTACTTGAAGCTCTTAGGTCAAAATTGCACAAAATGGTTCATTTTGAATTGGATGAAATGATTATCTTCTTAATTGCTGTCGTACATAAGACATAATGCCAAATATGGTAGTATACACAGCATGTTATCAAAAAATATGGATTCTGAGCAGTAAAGTAAGCAAGTAAGCTGCTTGAAAGAAAAAAAGAATTGGAATAAATCGCAGGTTGATGTCATGTGACGCATTTACATACCACATACCAGAGTGACATTGTTACTTTATGATTGTAGCTCATTAGAAGTTCCTTCCACCAACTTAACTTAGAGTATTTGATTGTTTATCTTAAGAGTAGAAATGCTTGCATGAACTGTACTGTGCTCAGACCTTGTTTCACCCGTGTTTCGGCCTGTCTCAAATCACCTACCTAGATGGGACAAATGAAAAAAAGAACAGGTAAAGTAGTTGACGTGGTCCCTTTCGGTAGTAGGTCTAGTGTAATTATAGTGAATTCGTGAACAGAAAAAAAAAGTGATTTATTAATTTGACATAACACTAGTAGTTAAATTAGTAAATACGTATGTGAAAGGTATAATTACGAAATAAGTACTGTCTACATGATTGAATTTATTTATAGAAGTGAACTTAGTGTTTATGAATGAAACCAAAATTTCTCTGTTCTATAATTTCCCCTTTCATTTATTTCTGATTTGATTCAGTATTATATAACACACATATATACATATACAAATACACAAGCCTTTAAATTCCAAATTAAATGCAAAATTTTACTTTTTGATGTTAAGAAGAAAGTACTGAATTAATTCTGTGCCATTGAACTTACATTCTTTACATCATTACTGAGATATGTGATTAGAATATTCTTTCATAAATTTTCATTTCGTGGTATAGAGAATGTTATAACTCATTAGAATTCTAGAAATAATAACTCTAATAAAAGGTTAATTTACAATATTGGTGCCAGAAATTCCAACACTTATTCTGATCTAATCTCTTTTCAAAAGGAACAAGTTCTATGTGTACATCCAAATATAAGTATTCACCCTTCCTACACTTTTTTAAATAAAGAGGTAAAAAATAATTTTCTACAAAGCATACAACTTCTGGTGTTATGTAGTCACCCTTATGGTTAGTCTCCATTTTTCATAAATAACTGATACAAATTTTGTCATTTTTTGTGTTGTATTGCATGATGTATGATGTGAGTGAGCATGCATAAAATGCATCTATACTATTGTTGGAAATTGGAAGTGTTTGTTACTGTTTATAACAATCCACTTTTCTTTCTGGAATCTACTTACAAAAATACATATAGAATGAGATGCGCCCACAGGGGGTAAGGTTTTAGGGAGAATCACCCTACTCAGAAATCAGAGTCTTTTTACTTTTTAATAGATTCTGTAAATTTTTTTAAACATATTATATTCACAACTATGTATGTCTTCCATGTACTTAGGTTTCGTTACAGTATATTAGGAGACAGATAACCAGCACAAAGTATTACTCCAAAAAAATTAACTGTCTATTACAATCATCAGTATCAAAAAAATAATTGCCCCTAGTGAGATGAAAACTTGCACGTGATCCTGCATAGATTATTTTCTTTTTTTGAATTCAAATGCGTCACTGTGCTTCAAAGAGAAATGTTGGTATGGAATTAGATTAAATGGAATGTTAAATCATGTTAACTAACATTTTTATGTATTTGCATATCATACACTTATCTCCACTTCATGTATCCTGGGAAACGTAATTTCTATGAAAAGAAATGTCTATAACTTCTAATATTACCTCAATCCAAAAAAGAGATATACAGTATGTTTTTAAGTAATTATTTTTTTAGTTCACATACATGTATATCAGTCCTCAACTAGCAGTGTGACATGTAAGTTGTGAGTGACCAAGTGCCTGCTAACATAGCAAAGCGAAATAGTGTGCGCAAGTCGATCAGAAGTGAAAAGAAAGTGAAGTGAAAGAACTGATTAGAATGGGTCCCACAAGCTTAAGGGAGAGCTTTGACATAATTAATAAGAAGTTAGAAGATCTAGAAAAAAAGAATAATATGTTGAAAAGTAAGGTGAAATACTTCGAAGGTGAGAAAAGGAAGAAAAATTTAATCTTTTTTGAAATTGGAGAGCAAGAAAAAGAACAGTCATGGGAAACTTACGAAGTGTTAGTGAATCTGTGTTAGGATTGGTTGGGTATAGATATTGGGAATGGACAAGTGAAGAAAGTTTATAAGTTGGGGAGGGAGTTTCTTCTAGTTTTATGAGCCAATGACAGAAAAAGTTATGAATTTATAAAATATGAACCAAAAATGGCTAGATCTGGTAAGGATTTATTGTCTAAACCAAATTCTGTTTTATTTTTCCTTCGTGGCATCCACTTCTTTGCCGTTAACCATTCATGTTACAGGCTACATAAGTAGGTAATGTTTTAGATTAATGTTATCGTCGTCATCATCATCATCATCATCATCATCATCATCGTCATCGTCATCATCATCACACCACAACAATCACCACCACCACTACCATCATTGTTTCAATAGCTGCTTCCCAGCCTTAATTGCTCCTGTGATGCTTCACTTCTCTCAGTCTATTGCCATATTTTTACATCTGCTTACTCCACCCCATCTGCTCATAAAGTCATCTTTTTGGTGTTTGCCCAAACGTTTTTATTTTCTGTGGTTTAGTGAATGTAAGTTTTGTACTGTGATATTGTCCATGTGCCCTACATAGATGTTCTGAGTACCTAATCCTTATTTCCCTAATTATTCTTATTATGTCTGGTTCCTTATACTGTACATTGATTGCATAACATTTTGTAAAAAATATTACTTCACCTAAATACTACAAGTATACGCAGAAATCTTTAGATAAGCTGTTGTTTCTCCTCAATTCTTTGCCCTCTCTCCCTGAAGTTTGTAGAACTTACGTGACATAAGATTTGTATGAATTAAACAAAATCATTTTGATGATGATGATGCAAGGAAGTAAACGAGGCTTTGATACTGCCTTTGAGCCTCTCCTCTGTTTAAAAAAAAAAAAGCTAAACTAATGTAGTTGCGTTATATATCATTAGAAACAAAATTAAAACTTGGGAAATACATTGCAACATCTTTAAGTTCACTTAATTGCACATAAAATTCAATTGTTAATTATTGATATCTGTCAAATGTTCGCATTGATATCAAGTCTGAAGGGAAGTAGAAACATAATGTAATACCCTTGATCACAATAAACTAAGAATTCTGCATTCATGCCTATGTGCTTACCAAATAGTTGTAATTTTATGTCATCAGTTTAAGGTTGATATACGTCTTATATTGTTGTTTTTTTTTTTTAATACTTGGAGTTCCACAAGTGGATTTGAAAAAAAAAATTAAATTGAGAAAATCCCGGATTATTTGAAATAGGTTACATAGACGTTAAATTAAAAAAAAAAATGTAATTTCAAGACAACTGCGTGATGGATTTAATTCAGTTTCCACTAAAGACCAGTAAATTTACTGTATGGGAAAAATCATATATTACAGGGACTTTAATTTAATTGAAATCTGTAGGTGCCATGATACATGTTTAGATTATAAGCAGACATACATATGTTTTATTTAAGACAACCATCTAATGGATTTCGTTGAATTTCCACTAATGAACAGCAAAATTTTACTGAATACAAAAGATTTTTATCATAGGTCTTCAATTTAATCGAAATCTTGACAACTTGGAATATATCACCACTACTACAATCACTATCCTCACTTAAAGAAAGGAGCCTATAACCCTTCATTCTTATGCAGTCTACACTAGATATTAAAAAAAAAAATAGCAGAATGCTCCAGTTCCTGCTAAGAACTGAACATGAGTAAGTTGATTTAGTAACCAGTTTATCACTTCCTGCTAAATAATCTATGAGAACATGTTATGTTTAATTTTACTTAGATTGTTTGTACTGATGACAGATGCCTGTGTGAATTGGCTAAACAGATTGGATTCGTGGATCAAGCTCAGAACATTTTTAGATTGGAGGAGCAACTGTCCACATTTAGGCATGTGGTAAGTATGATTTTTTTGTAACAATTATATTTTAAAATATGGATGGCAGTGGCAGCTGTGTGCATGGTAGTAATGCAAGATGTTGGGATAGAAATTTTTGTGTGTGTCTAATGCTTACCTGCTTCACTTGCATGATTCGGGTTCTGCATACTGCGGATAGATGTCAGGACTGTAACCCACTTTGGTGGGCCACGTTATGCATGATGTGTATCTGTGAAGAGTTATGTTGTGTACTATGGTGAGCATATGTGTAAGTGTTCGTGTAAGTGTAGTGTAGGGAATGGGTGAGGATGATGATGAAAATGAGGAAGGGAAAAGAGGAAACCCGATGCCGGCACGTAGACCACTCCTGTCGAATAGCATCAAGGGGGCCTCCAAGCTTAATGTTCCCATCCGACGGACGAATCACTATCAACAGTGACATATGCCTTCTCTTCATATGCACTGCAGAGAGATTTGGGATTTAATCCAGGCATATTGGTGCACAATTTAGTGATTAGAAATTGTGCACGCCATCTCTCCTAGTTTCGAGGTAGAAATTTTACATGAATTTCTGACAGCACCAGGAATCGAACCCAGACCGGCTAGTCTGGAGACAGACATGCTACCACAGAGCAAACTCGGTGGATTGAAGATAGAAATGTAGGTGTTATATTGAAAGCATATTTAAACTGTTGCATCTTATATATTTTGCTGCACTCAAAATGTATGTTGATGGCAGCGGCAGCTATGGGCATGATAGAGACAGTGGTAGTAGTGCAAGATGTGAGGATGGAAATGTAGGTGTCATTGAAAGCATGTTTAAACTATTGCATCTTATATATTTCGCAGCACTCAAACAGGAACTTTAAAAAATATTACTGCCACCAGCGTTAGCATAATTATTGACTAAGGGTAATTCGAAAAATATGAGCACTTTTCATTATATGATGCTCTTAAAAGTAACAGCTGTGGTGGTGGCAGCATTATTCTATTTCTGTGTTGTGATATTGTGTGGGCAGTTATGAGCCAGGTACACTTACGAAATTTGGGAAATGAGCCGATATAGTATACTATTAATAAGAAAAAATATGAATTAAATATACCTTTACATGGCTTCGTTGCCAAAGTCCAGCATTAGGTAACAACAACATTTATCCTAAACAGTTTTTGTTTAGTTTATATTAAATTACATGTTATGAATACAATGAAAGATCTTTGCATTATTTTAATTAAATTGTTATACATTTTTCATGTAAAGAGTAAACAACTTCTAATAATTCGGGATAGACATAATTCATACCTTGTTGACTCCTTAGACATGTGTGAGATCAGTATCTGTTTCAAATTATATTGGACTACAAAGTGTCCAACACTTGAAAGAAAGGAAGAGTAAGAAGCTGTGACTCCTGTTATGAGTTTCGGATACAATGTTAACTGTAAGTGTCTTACTCTTTAAATAAATGTAAGATATGAATAACCTTATGTTAGTGTAATTTTTATGTTATGTTGCATGGTAAGAGATTATTTCTAGTTTTTATAATTGCAATTTTTAAATAGACTCTAAATTGTATCCTATTCCAGTTTGAAGTTAATTGTTGTAAATAATTATTAATTCTGTTGAAATTATCGCTGCCACCCTTCCTGTATTTACCTATATTAGTGGATACATCACCTCCTCTAAAACTACTTTAAGTACTGATGTGTGTTTATTTTGCGTTTTGTTTTTAGTATTTTCTTTATTTCATTTTAATTAGAGTTCACATATGTTTTAAATTGAATGTTAAAATCTAAGAACATAAACCTATAGTAGGCCTATTACACGAATAACACAGAAAATGGTGTACTTCCAGACTCATTTTCATAGTGCCAAGTGCAACACCTGTGCATCTGCTATCAATGTTGGAAATGTTAAGAGTACACATCTTCTGCTTGTGGATTCAGGCTTTGCACAATGCAAAGAAATTGCAAGAAAAGCTAGAACTTCTTGTAATGACGGTGTTTCTCTTGTTTTTCAATCTCCTGGAGAATACCATAATTGACTAATTCAAACTACAGACTTTGAAAACTTTTTGATTTTTTATTTCTTTTCAACTGTGCTACATTAAGAGGTAAATTTTTGTATTAGGAAGTTTTTTTTTTTTTTTGGTATAACTAGAAAGAACTGCAAGTTACATAATAACATAAATTGTATAGAATCTTTAAATTCTAACTGGTATGACACATAATAATAAGCCTGGTTCCTTTTTGTTGAATTTCCCTAGCACCACTTCTGATAAAAATCTTGCAAAATGTGTTTATGAATGTTTTTTCTGGAACCAGATTTCATCCAATTATACTCAGAGCCAAATATCTGCAGAAGCTCTGAGTTTACCTAATTTTCAAATAAATTCAATAATACAATAGCCAACAATCACACCTTTTTTATTTCATATAAGAAATTTTTGGCCATCGTTGATTTTCCTGCATATGGAACCAAAAAATATGTATACTGAATACGAGAGCCCTTATAATGAATTTTTCAGCTATTGTGCTTTTGAAAAATGTGCATTTTGAATTATGTGTGTGTGTGTTTTCGAGATTTTATTAAATTAATGTTCATATATAATGACTGTTTTGTAGCAGCCAGAAGTGGTCCGTCGGGATATAAAGTTTGCCCGTTCCTTATCAATGGCAAAACTGAAGTTCCCTTTCCCACATATGGTAGCTGTGGTCGTAAGGGAGCAGAGTCATGGAGATCTACAACTTATGTCTCAAGGGACAGCTGACATCATCCTGGACTCTTGTGTTGATTACTGGGATGGCCATGACCTCTGTCCTTTATCTCCTGCAGATAGGTAAACTGATTTTCAAAATATTTATTATGGACATCGTACCTATATTCTAAAAATTGTATGTGTATTAGAGGCCTGCACGTGCTCGGGCCAAGCCCACGGGCCTAGGCCCAATCCTAGGCTCGGGTTGAAATTCACTTATTGTCGGATTCGGGCTGGGCTTGGACCTTAAAGATACGCAAATCATTTTTTTCCCGCAAATTATAGATAAATTAAAAGAATAATACGAAGATTCATCTAGCATCTGGTAATAGCTCCCTGTGAAGCAGACTTGAATAATTACCTGAAAGCCAGATTTGCATAATATATACATTACTGTAGGTCTGTTCGCCACAATTTAAGTCACATAGAGTTTGTGTGCACTCAAAGTTGGGTTTCTGGCGTCTTGTCAGCCCATTTAAGTTGTGTGGATATAAAGGGAAAAATTGTGACGGTGTTGTGTATAGTTCCTGGGTAGCTCAGTCGGTAGAGCATTCATGTGCTAAGCGCAGGGTCCCGGGATCGATACCCAGCCCCGGAACAATTTTTCCCTTGAAATTATTTAATATGTAGTAAACCTGCATTGCAGATACCCAGGGTCGTATAACCCACTCCACATAGCTTTGGTTTACAATAAATAGATGAAACCAAATGTAGCACAGACCACTCACTCAGTCATCAGTGTTCAGCAGAATAAAACCAAAGCTATGTGTAATGGGTTACACGACTCTGAGTATCACCTGCAATGTACTACGTATTGTTTACACCATCTTAAAGTCAAACAACTTCATATTGTGCATAGGAACCCAGGCCTTCAAGGCCGTTTATTAATGTTCTGTTTATCAGAATAGCCCACTGTGATACATTTTTGGAAAGGTTTTGACAACCTTAATTGAAATATTGAATAGCAAATACATAGTGCCATTTAAAAAAACAATGTTATTACTGGTATCTCGTTAATAAATAATGCTACAAGATTGTCTCTCCATCAGTATTATTTCCCCCTTTCAGTTGTACATCTTTTATATGAAACAATTTTTCATTTGGTGCTTGCATACAAAGTTATTTAGAGTGTGGTCAAGATAAATGAGACACCCTGTATATATATTGAATAAAATGCACATATCTTTAATAATTTACTTTGACGTTTATATTATTACTTGCAAAAGAGATTGATTTCCAGCCCCGCACTTATGACTGAAACCTCTGTTTCACAAAGTCTTTGAAATGGATACTAAGGTCGCAGTTTAAACAGTAAGAAATTCGACTCTGCCTAGCAGTGGCCTATGGTATCCGGTCATTAGCTCGATGTGAGTGGTAAAATGTTGCTGAATTCCGGCCCTTTTAATTTCATTAATGATGCGCTATTATTCAGAACCTCAGTGATACTCTATGCAGAATCAGTCATATCAAAGGCATGCCGCAAGAGTATTATAAATTAGCAAGAGCTTATATGAATGCTATAATACAATAAAGCAGTGCTGACAATGCTGTTTTCAGTACTTTTAACCATTTAATTTACACTTAATTTAAAAATGTATTGAAATATCATATATAATTAATACCAAATTAAAATGATCTGGAATAAACAATAGCCATTTCTTACTAGACGCAATGGAAAGGTTCCTGAAATTCACGAACTCGAATGCCAGTCAGCTCCAGTCCATTTCGATTATGATATGAGTAATGCTTGTGTCAAATTTAGGTCTTCTGGGTTGATTTCCAGCTGATGGAATGCACAATTGACATTTGTGCCTAAGTGCTACAGTTGAAATACACACCCTTACATCAGACAGAGAAGAAGAAAAAAGAAGAATAAATTAATAATGTAATGTCGGAATTGAAAAATACACGTAATATGTTTTAGTTGAGATTTGTTTGTGTATGTATCATTAAATAACAAAAAATGTGTCTCATTATGCTGTTGTCCATAAATATTCATTGTGCATTGTGAACGAAATTATTACCCTTCCTTAACTACCAATTGACAGTGTGAAGTATATATGATGCAGTTTATTATTTCTCTATCTTTGAGGGCAAATCAGTATGAGTTAAGAAACACTAAAGAGAATTCCCTCCATAACACACAATAATTAGCCAAAACGTAGGCCTGTGTCACAAAACAGGCAATCGAAAATCTGACCTTTGATGTTTCTAGTGACAGCAATGTCTTCTCCCTGTGACAAACTGTTATTGATCTTCCACAAGATACTGCAATCATACTTTAAATTGCTTTTAAGACACTAACTAATACTCGTTAATTATATATTTCACAGAAAGAAAGTACAAGATTTTTATCAGCGAACTAGCCTTACAGCATACTGTACTGCGTTTGCATATCGACCTTTGACACGTGGAGTAAATAGTCAACTATCACAAGTGTACCTTGAGTTACCTGCTGACAGCAAGCACTTGTACATGCCTCATCGGAGTCCAACTCCACTTGCTTGGGACTTCCGTAATGTATTGGATCCACGTAGCAAGGGAATGTTTGGTCATTTTCATTCAACAGGTATGTGGCTTTCCATGTTAGGTTGTGAATGTAATTCTTTTCTGTCATAGAAAACAAAAAGTAGCATTTATTTCCTTATAAGATTCAATATTTGTATGTAAGTAGAATGATGATTTATTATAAAATAATGAAAACAAATAGTATTTTAAGCATCCACTTGCAAATGACTTTTCGCAATGTTAAATAACAAAAAATGTAGAAGAAACTTAACTCTTTCTATGTAATTAAATGGAGAATAAATTCAGTTAATAAAACTTACTTCTCATCTCTACCACTAATCAAAGCTAAAAAGGTACGTTGAGCCATCAAAATCTTATAAATATTACAGCACAAAATGTTCTATGATCACTTTTAACACATCTTGTACTTTCTCACAAATGGTTAGGATTATGTTGTTGTCCTCTCTTCACGTATTAATCCTAAGTGGTAGTTTATAATTTGTAAACATTTCTTAAGCAGCTTTCAGAATGCATGACAAAATTAATTTTGGTATTTGAAGAAGGTCTATTCTTTGAATATGTTGCTTCAGTTACTTCTGTATTTTAAGTGTACAGTAGTAAAGTATGAGTTCCATTTTCACTTCTTGTAGTTTAGTTTATTCTGTCAGTGTTCAAACAACGTGAATTCTGTACTTTTTGAGTAAGAATGACAAGTTGTGTGTATCATTTTAGATCATTTAATTAAATTTGTTGTTGTTGTTTTCTAATGCCAGGCGTTTGACAATAAAGTCATTTGACCTCTTGCACTCCAATATTTTTCAAAGATATTATCATGACCAGCCACTGAAGCACAGATTTTGAGGTGTTCCGAATCCATTTCTTGGTTTGAGTTGCACAATGGGCAGTTAGGGGACTGATATATTCCAATTCTGTGCAGGTGTTTGGCCAAACAATTGTGGCCTGTTGCCAATCTAAATGCAGCTACAGACGATTTTCGTGGTAAATCGGGAATTAACTGTGGATTTTGATGCAGAGAGTTCCATTAAATTTGTAAAGATTGGATATGAACGAAATATATCCAGTAATTTGGAAAAAGAAATCTCCGTATACAGACTGCATGTCAAAAGTCACTTTTTCATTGTCAAGGATAATATAAACGTCTATGTTTGTGGAAATCTCAAAATATTTTTCCTCACAATACTTTATCTCCTTCGTGTAATGAGAATGTAAAAACCTTCAGAGAAATAGCTTAAATGAAACATTGAAAGGAAATCAAGAATTTTTATTGGACATATTTTGTGAATTGTCAAGGACATAAAGAATTGATATGACAAAAAGAACGAGACTTACAATCCTTCAGAACTTGTGTTCTTAGATTTGTGTTACAAGATGAATCTAATTTTATTAAATTTATTAGTCATCATAATAGCAATGAATCGAAAATGAGTGCATGTGGTACAATGATGAAACTGAATTGAGGTTGATTATGTAAGCAACTTGTCAAGTTTGTGTTTAAACATGTATGCGGTAGTCTTCATAGAAGTTACGCAAACAATTCTGCTGACAAGAAAATATTGCATGAGTAAAGATTAACCTACATATTGAATGTACCGATTCAGCTATTTCAGGTCATGACTTATAGTATGTCGACATCTGCTCACCTATGAAATAGTAAGTTATTATGTAAAATAAGACCTAAAAATTTAAACATAATACTGGATAAATAGAGCAACAGGAAAGATTGATTTACACTTGTTTATTGTAGAGTTAAAAAATTTAAAAAAAGTAATATGTAAATAAGCTTTAAGGTCTTTTTTTTTTGTTTTAAATAAACGCGCTTGGATGAAACTTGCACTAAAACTGTGTGTAAGTGCAAGTTAAAGCCAACATAAATTGAAATAGATATAGGATGGAAAATTAGGTATTAAATGTATATTTATTGCGTATAATTGCTATTCGTGTACCTATATGTTAATTGTAATTTATTAAATTTATGTACTTTTGTGAACCATTATTAATAAATATCCATATCCATATCTGCTGAATCTCATTTTATCAAGACTTTAAACATATTTGCATGTTGTAAAAAAAAAAAAAAAAAAAAAATTGAGAAGTGTAATTAAAATCTAGTGAAATGAGTTAAAAAGGGACTGAAAGAAGTGTAATGTGTAATGAATTCTTAAATATGTTGTTACATACTGTTTTTCATTAACAATGCAATCTTATATGACACAGATTCTCTCCTTGGAAATGATGTGCATGAGGACTATGTAAATGATGTGGAGGGTTGCTTTGAGCTGCAGTGTAATCAAGTGTTTATTGGTATGGTAACTATGCAATACCAAGCTCAAATAGACATGGTATGTATTCTTTTTTTAATTTTAATTGAATTTAGAATATGTTTTGTACCTACCTCAAAATCGATTGAATTCACTAATCATTCCCATCTTTAAAAAGAAAATCAGAAGAAGAAATTGGAATAATTACATAGGAAATATTTGATAACTACAGGATATAAAATTTATGCTGATGTAATAAAAAATATACTATACAAATATGACGATCATATTATTAAAGAAGAACAAATTTGCTTCCGTGAAAGAAGATGCAATAATGGTGACTATTTTTCAGTGAAACTTTAAATAGAAAGACACCGGGAATTCAACAGAGACTTAATTACTCATTTCACAGAGTTAACGGGAATAAATGAGTTGTTAGAGATATTAGTCAAAAAATCTTACAGAAAATACGTAGTATATACACACAGAGCATTGCCAGGATACAGGTTTCACTCAAGTAAATGCCATTGGTCTTTTGCTGTTAGAGATCGATGGATTGAGCATAGGAAGGTTTTATGTTGCATAGTATGGACTTACAACAGGCTGAAGGTACGTCAAAGAACATTAATATGCAACTGATTTCCATTCAGTATGTTTCAGTTTAGTTTGTGACAAGGCAATACACATTAAAATAGAAAATCTTCATTTATGATAGGCTATATACTCACGAGTGTGACATCTCACTTTTAAATAATAATAATAATAATAATAATAATAATAATAATAATAATAATAATAATGAAAAAGATATAAATCGCTTCTTAAATAAAAAAAACTCCATGACATAGACTAGATCCGTCTCCTAGCTCTCCAAATTTATTATGATGTTGGGTGGGAATTGATCCCATACACTGACCGAAATTTAATGAGAAAATTTTTTCTCTCATGAAGACTCGAAACAGTGTGCAGTACATAATATGAGTCCTAGGCATGATACCTTAGATCATGGCACTATGGTGCAGGACACTTATTATAAGGTAAGCCAATAAATTGCATCTGTTATGTGATGAAAGTTGTGAAATGTTATTATCGAAAACTGAATAGCTGAATCACTGCCAAGTGGGCTGTTACTTGCCTATATCACTTTTTGAACGGTACTAAGTGAAACCTGTTTCCAGGCATGCCCCTTTTATAAAATAAATATTTCTTGTTCAATGACAGGACCCTTAACTTGTCGTTATTTGACGTAACTGTACGAGCAGACTCATAGATGTCACTATTGCCAAAAAGTGTAGACCACTTAGTTCATCAGATACTATCCAGAGTGCACCATATGCAGAGAGTCCACATTACACGTAATGAACAATGGAGATGGAGAATCATTCGGATGTCGCAAGTGAACTGGAGTACCTGGAGGAAACCCCTGTGTTGCCTGGATCCCTGGCCTGCCCAACACAAGTTATAAAATCATGATAGAGCAGATTTGAACCCAAGTCCCCTGGCTGATAAGCCCAGTGCTGTAGCACTGATCCATAGTAGTGTTATAAAACAAATCTAATTGCAGTTAAAATTAGAGATAAATTATGAGAATGCAGAGAAATAAAATCTGAGGTCTGACTAACTTGTAGTTTCTTGCCTCTGCTGTCCATCATGTACATGAATAAATGAATACCATCATTAAGGAATAGTTGAAACAGGTCTTAAACATATACGAATTAATAGAAATCTCCAGCTAGATGGTATGCTTTTTGTGGATGATTTGGCATTTGTCGCACCTTTTGTTTCTTACTCATCCACATGATGTCCTTTCATTCCATCTGATCATCTATTTTCCAGCTCTAAAAGGACAGTTTCTGCAGTTACCCAAAAATGGTATAGTAGTTTCCAGAAGTTGAAATTAGTTAGAATGCAAAGGAGAGTGTTTCGAAAAGATCCAGCAATTAAATAGAACTCACCATTGTTCAATGTTACACATTTCAAAAATAGTTTTGCCACATGAAGAAGATGATATGAAAGTGTCAATATGTTTTCATTCATGTTCTTATTCACCACCTCTTCACCACTGCCATCGCCACATTGTTAGTCCTTTTGATGCTAACACACTGATAAGAGAGCTTATAAGGTGTTGTAAAACAAGTGAGAAAGAATTGATGTTTAAATTTTTTAACATCATTTTTAGTGTCAGGATCCTCTTACTCTTTAGAATTTGTGTCCAGTTCAAAGAAATCTTAGACAATACTACATAAAAAAAAAGAAAAAAGACATAGTTATTCACAATCAGTGGCAATGGAGAGATACTTTGTCAGTTTTCAAGTAGTGCTTTGAGAATAGATTACTTCTTACTAACATGTCTGTATACTGAAAAATGAACTTTTACTGTAGGTCCAGCTGATAGAACAGTTGGAGCGGGCATGTATTAGGTTTGTTCACTTCAGCAAGGAAAATGAGCTTCGATCACGAGTGTTCTCAGAAAAAATGGGATTGGAAAGTGGATGGAACTGCCATATCTCACTACTAAGTGAACGCAATAGGTACTAACCAATCATTATTACATGATGATTTATTGCATGGTATTATTTCATATGTAAAGTAATTTAGAAAGTTCTGGGCAACATTATGATTTTATGCCCTTTTATGAAATCGTATTAACAGCTTTTTTTAACAAGTTCTGAATTTTCCTCGTATTTCAGTATTCACGTGTATTTTTTTAATATGGCTGTATTAGAATGTATCCTCTATTACAGAACAGCTTGCAACCTTCTAGATAAAGTAGTAATGTGTGATAGGCCTACTAGATTCTGTGATGAATCTTATTTTTAATGAAAAGAACTAAGTGAATATGATGGTGTAAAGTAGATCATCTTCGTCGATTTATCTTTATATAAATCATCTTAGTAATATAATATGCGCATATATATGTAGGCCTATATTCATATTTGATGATCCCATAATGAAATGTTTATCATTGTGATGTTCATCCTAATTTTCTATGCTCGTCACATATTAATATTGGATACTACACACTAATTTTGTAATATAAACATTGTTTAGTATAATAAGGAAGGTAGGCTATTAATTCCAAATAATAGCTACTGTGATTTTGGTTTTATAACCTTACTGAAGTACATATTTTGCTTTTAAGCATACCTTGAAAAATGTATGTGACTTTGACGATAATACCTATAATTTTACAGTTTTCCATTTTGGTTTTATTGGAATTTTTCCCTCATTATTATAAAGTACAGTTTTATATTCATATTTTGAAATGCTTTTGTATTTAACACCAGACTATTCACCTAATTAATAATTGAATTACATGTGTTACTTTACTAACACAAAAATTATGCAGCCTTTGCTACAATTTACAACATATCTAGCTGTTTTAATGGCAGTACTTTAGTAGCATGTATGAGTATTTGTTGCTCCCACATTATTCTTTCTCTGTGTGTAACTAACCTGTTGGCAAACCCATGACAGGTCTGACAGTGGCCACTCTGAGTCTGCCCCTACCACTGGTGCAACTGCCACAGCTACTGTGGCAAGTGGCACTATGTCAGCTCACCACTACTATCGTCTTTCTTCTTCCCCTTCATCTCTCCCTAAGTGTAGCACTGACCAACCAGATAGCCATGCTGTTGGTGAATCTGCCCACCATGAGGAGCGTGCCAGCTTGCTTAATGCACGGTATGTTGTGTTTGGATGTTTGAAATTTGTCATTATTACACAGAGGGAGAGAGATGAGTGATATATTTTTGACTAATTATAGAAACAATCAGACTACACCGAAGGTATTCATGGGATACTTCTTCTTAAGAGTTACTTTGAGAAAGAGAGGAAGAAATTAGGAGTTGTTGATTGCACTTTAAATCTGTGATAAAACTATCCTCTAACATGTTAACATATTTAAATCTTTTATTTAATTCAAGTTGAATGTGACTATATTTGTATATTAAAATTATGTTACAATGGCAGATTCTGTGAAAAAACTGAAAAGAACTAATTTCTATTTATTAACTTACTGTATATATCATTGCTGCACCTCTAAAATCCCTTATGTGTTTTTTTTAAAGGTTTTGCAGGATAAAGAAAGAAGCATTGCCAATTTTAATTCCCTTGATTTTCAAAGTCGGTATAATTTCATCATTTTTCTTGTAATGATTGAAATTATACCGAGAGTAGCTCGGAAAGTCAAGGTAATTAAAAGTGGCAATACTTTTTTCTTTGTCCTACAAAATCTTTTTAAAAACATATAGCAGGTTTTGGAGGCGCAGCGACAATATATATTATGTTCTTCATTCAATAGTTTTCATTTCCCAACATTTACTTCGTAATATGTGTGTTTATTTTTTCATTTTTATTTTTATTTGTTAGAAATTTTATTGTGTGATTTAAGTTTGGCTTGGTTGAATAATTTGTGTTCTAGGTTATATTAATATTGGTCTTTACATTAAGTTTCATTTTTATGTAAAACATGTCTCAAGGAATGAATGAAGTAAATTTCATTATTTTGGTTTAATTAAATGAAACTATTATATGTTAATATTAAGGTGCATGAATAATTTGAAAAATGCAGACATTTAAAAGTGTTATTTTATATTTGCTCTAAATTTAGATTAAAACAAGAGCATGTGTTGAACCATGTTTTCAGGAGGATGTAACGATAGAGTCAGTCAGACATCAAATTAGATTTGAACTTCATTCCGTCCATACAGTAAAATAAAAAAAGGGTCGTTTAAAATAGCATGATTATGAGATCTCATTTGATTAAATTAATGTGAAGGTAAAGATTATTGAAAATAAATTTAGGTATGATAAATGTTAATAGTTCTCTCAAGACAATTCTCTGTAAAAGAAGGTCATAGAATACAAATCTCTAAACTCAAAATTGGACTCATATTTTGGTAGTAGAGGCGAAAGATTTATAAAAAATGTGAAATAAATCATTTTTCTAATTAAGATTAGGTAAACTGTACTTGTGAGAATACAAGACGAACAGCCCAACATTACAGAACAACTATGTAATGAGTTTTTTTCATGTCCATTGAGGACACATCGAATGTTAATGAAACCTTATCCATGTATCTTTATCATGGAAGCTAAAAAGTTTTATTTATTTTTTTGCATTAATTAAATAGTGCCTATGAAATTCTAAAAATTCACTCATAGTTTAAATGTAAGAATCATCCCGTTTTTTAATATGTTTTCAGAGAAAAAAATAGGTCGTTTTATATGCTGGTAGATGTATTAACATGAACAAAGAGTACTGAGGAAATCTAATCACATTTTTACATTGTGAGAAAAAAAATAGGTTTGGTATCACGTCCTCTTACACTATTGCTCATATGTCAGTTGTTTCACAAGTCGAGAAAAAGTACTAGTATTAGATTCAAGAAGAATTCTGCGCTGCCTACAGAACTTGAAAAACATAATGTTCATTTCCTTGCTTGTGGTGAGAAAATGTTCAGTTTAATAATTAATTTTGTTTATGAAGAATGTTAATACTATGATATTTGTAATGTAAAGTATGAATACACAGATACACATATTGTACAGAGTGTTTACCAAGAAACAGGTTTTGCTTAGGTAAGTGCCGTCAGCCTTTTACTGTTACAGATTGAAAACGACTGCCATGGAAATAGTGTGTACATTTCCCCTGGAACAAGTGTGGAAAGGTATTGTGTTGCATAGTATGGACAGATAACACAGTCTGAAAGGACGTCAAGGTTAGAGCATTAATGTACAGCTGACTTCATTCAATGCAGCTCAGTTTAGTTTGTGGCAATGCAATACACATTAGAACAGCAAATCTTCATTCATGATATGTATATTACGAAGAAATCGTACAAAAAGTGTCGGCCTATATTTCTACAGAAATATCTTTGCTTTCAACAACCACCTGATTCAACTCTCCAAAATTTAGTGAAGAAAGTGAGAGAAACCACCTCATTTTTAAATAAAAAAGAAGGTGGATAAATTGCATTCCAACTGAAGAAAAACTTGATGACATAGGCTATGGGCTAGACAGACAGGCTATACAAGACATCAGCTTGGAAAGCAACGAAATTGTTAAAACTAAAGCCTTATAAGACAACAGTCGTTCATAAACTGAATGAAACAGATCATGTGCCTAGGGTTTAGTTCTGTGAATAGACACAAAATACAGCATATGTCTGGAAACTTTTTCAAAAGATGTGAAATGTATATTAGAGAGGATGGTCAACAGTTCCAGCACTAATTATAAGGTAAGCCAATGAATTCCATCTGTAATGTAATGTATAGGTTGCGAGATTTTATTGTCGAAAGCTGACATGCTGAATCACTGCTATGCAGGCTGTTACTTACCCGTGTCACTTTTCGAATGGTGCTGTACTAAGTGAAACCTGTTTCTAGGTGTACATCCATTATGTACCTTATTGTGCCTACTGGGACAAACCTAGTCATTAGAAACCATGCTTCGTTAAACATCACTGATTTTTCACAGTGAAGTATTCAGGTTGGCATATAAAATAGTGAGTGTTTGTTTGACTTCCTCACCATTTTTTCCCTCTTCTGAAAAGGGGGGAAAAAAAAAAACAAAAACTGGCCCATATGGTATATTTGAATTTATAATGACACATTTAAGGTAAGCATTCACTACATCGTATCACACGCATTGGACGAATCGCACAGATCGGAAAAAGACTTATCTTTGCTGTAATTGTTATGTAACCGCGTTCACTACATCGTATCGGACGCATTGCCTCACGGCAAATCCATCCACGTTTCTCGGATGGGCAACTTTTCCGATGCGTGCGATCATGGCCTTCTTTAATAAATCAATTTTAATTGGTCAACTGTTACTATTATGTTGTGCCATGTTCAGTGTCGCGCCAAAATGGCAGACGGAAAACTTGTTTTGTGTGTAGAAAATTGCGATGAATTATATAATTTGAGGCGTTCCCATTACAGTAATCAAGTCATTTCTTGCAAATATATTATGTAACCAATATTTCTTTCGTTTCTTCCTCTTCAATTAAGATGCATGAAGCAATTAAAAATTCTTACTCGCTAACAGACGTAATTAATAGACGTAACCTCAACTCCTTTGCTTTCAGTAATGTCAATATCGTACGACGTCATGTTTTAAACAGCTAATAGGGGAATCCGATGAGGCGATGAGGTGAAGCCGTTACAGTGAACGCACTGCACTTAAAATATCTGTTGCGTGCGATTCGTATGGGCAGTGCGATACGATGTAGTGAACGGTTACCTTTAGCATTCCAATACTTCACATAGAGATCAAATGAACAATTTTATCTTCTGACAGTTAATTAACATTCTTTAACTACAAATTCCTAATACTTGTATAGCCATCTATAGGTAGGATTTGTATTAGGGAAATCAATAGCAGATAAATGTTAATCATTATATTTTATGAATGAGTTTTTTAAATTAATTTTTTTATCATATATCATAGATACATATTCTCTTAAGTGTTAACATCAGAGTTATTTTTCAGTCACAATGCACTTAAACAATGGTGCTCTACCTGACATTGCTGTACCCTAAATTGTGTTTTCCAAGACTATGATCAGTCTTGTATGTATCTTAAGAAGTAGGATCATGAGCTGATTATTTTGGTTCAGGTGCTTTATTTAGATCGCAAATAACAGCAGAATATTTCATTTATGATATTTCTCGTATTTATTTTGTTGTAATTGATCGTTACATGTCTACAAAATATATAAGGCAGTATCGAAAGATGTTTTGAACCCTAGATAAGAGTAACATCAAAGGACTGTCAAATCATAAATTCATTCTCGATAGGAGGTCAAAACAAATTCCGTGACTCACTTTTTATAGTTCTGAAAAATGCCACTATTACTGTTGCACTGTCATTATGTTTAATTCACCTAAAATAGAGAAATTGTGAGTAGTTAATTTTCAAAATTAAAAGTCTTGGGTGTAAACATGAAAGTATGGATTACAAAGTAGCCTTAAAACGCAATAGACATAATATTAATTAACTAATAGGATCTTTTTAGTAACTGCTATTTCTGGATATGCCAAAAAAAAGTGCCAGAAATGGCGCATTTCAGGAATTTGTTAGAAAAATGGCCCTGATTAACACAGTACAACATATTATGATTTCTTTATGCAGGAACCAGTACTACATTCTGTTAATTTTTCTCGTAGCAGCAACATTGGCAATTCTCGTGCACTGAGCTACTCTGCTCCGAGTGCAATCAATCTTGAGTTTGCCCAGGTAAAATTTGAAGAAGACACTCATGATTGGTGTGATGAAACATTACCAAAGTCGAATACGAGTCAAAGGTAATTATAATGATATGAGGTGTTATATATTATAATATAGCTTGAACTAAGGTAAATATTTTTTACCATTACTTGGTACAATTCATTGTTCTGTAGTAACCCACTTAATATCAGTTGGCACTTCAACTTGTTTTCTATTTTATTTTGCAATGAATATTTCACATTATTTCTATATTTTACAGGCTTCTATAGGGTACTATTATTTACGTGTTGTAATTCCATAAGTTGCTTTAACAATAATAATAATAATAATAATAATGATAATAATAATAGTTGTGGTGGTGGTGGCGGCAGTGGCGGTGGCGGTGGCAGTTTTTTTGTTGTACGAGTTGGCAGTTTTAATGTGTCTGGAGGCAGGAGAAATGAGGACCGTTTTTGAAAAATTTGCTAACTGCAAAATTTGCAAAATTGAGATTTTGGGATTCGTTAACATAAGGCAGGCCTCTGCATGATGTTCAAAGCGTCTTAGTAAAATTGGGTTATTTCTCTTCCTTGTAGTGTGTCAAAGTGTGATCGTTTTTTCAAAACTTGCTTTCTGCTATAAGTGAGAGATACAGCAAAACTTGCTTACTATAGTGTTTTGTCTCTCCTGGAAAATTTAGTTTTTTTCAGTTAGCAAGTTTTGCAAAAATGGTCCTCAAATGTATTAGGCCTAATGATCTGTCTTAGCTTCTGACCCGAGATGTTTTTCCTCGTGGATGGTTTTAGGATTTGGCAAGGTATTCTTTCAACAGTCATTCTAAGAACATGAAATCTCCATTTGGTTATATAACTTTGAATGTTTTCTAAGATTTGATCAATTTTTAATTCTTCTAAAATGTCAGTACTCTTATTGTCTAATATAATGGAATGGAATGGAATTTACTGAGGGGGGCACTATGGCCTAGCACTGCGACCTGTTGAGATCTATTGCGCTAACCCTCTAGTGGCACAGTCCCAAACCCACACCGGCTGACCACACTAAGGTTCTCTGTGTATCCAGGTTTCGAGCAAACAACCCCACTCGTCCCTAGGCCAGCACTCTCTGTGCGTTGCCAGCCAGCATTCAATGAATGCTGTGGAATGATAACGAAATGGAGAAATGGTGACGGAATGATGTAAATGCCTAATATGGAGAAAAACGGGAGAACCCCGAGATAAACCCCACCTGCGATCTTGTCCGCCATAAGTGTTACTATGGATTTCTCAGATGAAAAATCCCAGACCTGACCGGGACTCGAACCCGAGCCGCCTGCGTGACAGGCTGAAGGCCTGACCATTCAGCCACCACAAAGGGTTGTCTAACATAGTGCAACCATGATTTCGTTACCATAGCCCTTCGAAATGTTATAGGGGTCTCTATCGCAGATTGCAAAACTTCACATTCGTTCTTTGCTCCATTTTCAAGTCCATCATGGCACTAACACAATGTCACAAAGCCGGGAATAGCAAATGTCACAGTGTGCACAGCTTAATGCCAATTGTCAGACTGATGCATCATGGTGAGGACCTCTGCAACCATTTACGCCGCACTGCCTCCAATCCAAAGCATCCAGTACAGTCTGGTTTGATTTTGATAGCATCTTATATACAATAAAATCTTCTTTAAATAAAATAACCTTGTTGTACAAATAAACTATGCAGAGAGAAGAAAAATTGTCTTGGGATGAAAGGTGGAATCAAAAAAAGCATATTTCACTAATTGTCCATGGGTCATAAGTGCTTTATTAGGAAGTTGTATGTTGTCAATTTCGATCTTTGACTTCACCTCCAAAGTCATTGGTTGTGATGCCATTGGATTTCTGCTTGTTATAAATGTACATTAAAAACAAAATTTACAGTATGTTAATAGAAGACGAAATAAAATAAAAAAATAAAATAATAATTTATTTAATACTTTACACTTGAGCTACATTAGGCATTGCAGCCCGAAAGAGCAGAAGCTCGTGCTCAGGCGCAGTTCAGATCAGTTATACAAAATATATCACAAAATTAAGAGAGTTCATTGAGCACAATAACATTAATAAGTGGTGAAATAATACAGCATGTAATAATAGGGTCTATATACAAATAGAAAATACAAAAGTACATAAATATTAGAGTATCAATTTTTAACTCAATTAGCTTAAAAAATTAAATAATTAATCTGATTTGTTTCTTAAATCTATGTGAGTTAAGTGTACTTAGCTCAGGGTAAGCTCTAATTAATTCATTATATATTTTGGGTCCAAAACTTCTGCTGTGTTTTAATCCGGCAGTTGTGTGGCATTTCGGAATATTTAGAAAGAAACTGTAATTTTGTCTGGTATGGTATTCGTGAGGATCAAATTTAAATTTATTGTGGTTTTTATGGAAGTAAATCAGCAATGTTTGTTTATAAATTTGTTCTAGATTTGATACACCAAATTCTTGAAAAATTAATTTTGTTGGGTAATCAAAAGGTTTATATAGACAAATTTTGATAATTCTTTTTTGGAACAAATTTAAAGGATGGAGAGTCGATTTTGCCATTCCTCCCCAACTAATATTACAGAAGCAACAACAGTGATTAGAGGATATGTCAACATATTCGAATGCATATCGTAATTCCTGTTTTGTCATTTTTATAGCATTGCATTGAAGTTAGTGGTCATACTTTTGAAAGTATATACAAAATGAATAAAGCATTATTAGTACTGTTCCTGTGGTGTTCTAGGTTACCATAAATTGTGTACTAATGTACAAACACTTCAGTGGCCTGTAGTGCTCTAAAAAATATTTCGGGTCCATGTTTACTAAATAAAATATATAATCGTCTTGATACCATCTATGAACACAAAAAGTTGTCCACATAGTTTTTCTTCATTTTATATGACTTAGGTTTTGTCACTGCGATTGTCCTCTCCTTGCTGCCACTGCCACCACCATCAGTTTTAATTATGTAGCTATGATTTATTCATAATAATTATGTCTATTAATTAAATTTATTAATAATGTTTATCTAGCAGAGAGCAGCAAAACCATGGGACAAGTCAAGACAGCGTTTTAGTACAGAGTATGGATCTTCCATGTCATCAGGATACGTGGCATTCTCTCAGCTGTCTTACTGATAGCACTGAGCAGAGTGCACCCATAAATTTTGTTATGTATAACCGGGTAAGGAGGCATGACTTTGCCATTACATTTTACCTTTTTAGTTAAGAAGTTGAATGATAAATGCTTTTAGTAGAAAACATTATGTAATTGTGTATTATTTTTAGATATTTATAAGAATGTTTTCTTTTTTTTAATTACAAAGTGAATAAATTTGGAAAAATGTTAAGAAGTTACATGACACAAGAAAACCACTTCATCGGTGGTTTTATTAATCATGTATCACAGTGCAAAAATGAATTTATGATGCATGACTAGTAAAATAATCTGGTTAGCTAGAATTGAGTTCTTAAGAACCATTTTAAAGAAAATGTGACTGTAAAGCTTATACTATTTCTTATCTGCTTGTATAAGAAAATTGCCTTTTTGAACTGAAATGTCAACTGCACAGAGAGAATATGTTTATCATATTATTGTGTTTTTTTTGACATGGTATAAGATTCAAGGTCTTCATTTCTACATTTTGAACACTTCTGTCTGGAATTACTATTATTTTCTTGATCAGTATTGTGTACATTTTTGTTGTGTTTTGAGTATCAAGAGACGGTAACATATTCTTACAGATAGTACCTATATCATTTATTGTTTTTCTTTAAAATGAAATCTTCAGTTGCGCAACAGCAGGGGAGGGGGGCTAAGGGTGTAAGATTCATCCCCCTATAAAATTCAGAAGAGTAAATACTACAGTTTCTATCCCCTAAAATATTAAAGGGGTACATAGTATAGTTTTTTATCTTCTTTGTGACCAAAATTTCAAGTTCATAATTTATTTTAATGAGGTGAAAGAACTTCAAAGTCACTTCACTATAATAGCACAACTAACAAAATTTTAACCATGGCGACAATCACATGAAATGAATGCTCTTTTTATTTGTGGTTCAAAACACAGAAACAGTTTCAGTATCAAAATTGGGCACTCAACATGCTGGTTCGTGTTTTTTGTGTTTATCAATATATTTGTTAAGAGTTAGTTTAATTAATTTGTTTTATAGTGCAAGGTTTTAGTTTTTTCACTTATTAACTTTATATCTTCTTTACTGTGTTAATATGAGAAAATTACCTGGCTGATTAGTTTTGAAGTGGTATTCATCATTGTCCGAAGCCTAGTGAAGGTCCCGCGCTATCTTCTCATTTCCTGTTGTATTGGGGTGTGTTCATGATTGTGTCGAAAAGTTGTGTGTTTTTGTATGTTTGTAAATTTCATATTGTTCTAAAGTGTCAAGTTTCTGGTTTTTTGGCTGGATGTGTACTATTTTCTTGCCAGTGTCTATGTTGCTGTAGTTGTGATTGGAGTTTGCGATGTGTTCTGCGTAGGTTGAATTGTTGTGTAATTTGGTTATGGCTGTGATATGTTCCTTGTAACGTGTTTGGAATGATCTTCCAGTCTGTCCAATGTAGAAGTCGTTGCAACTATTGCATGATAGTTTGTATACACCTGTTAAGTTTATTTATTTGTGTGTCTTGTCTGTGTGTTCTGTGTGCAATGTTGTATTTTGTTTTCTTGAAAGATGTTGCAATCTTGTAGGTGTTCTTGTTTTCGTATGTTAGTGTGATGTATTTGTTTAGTTCTTGTGTTTGTGTTGCGTTTTCTTGTTTGTGTTTAGTATTTCTTATGGTGTTGTCTCTTATGTTGGGGTTGTATCCATTTTCCTGTGCTTTATATTTGATAGTGTGTATTTCTTCCTTATAGTCTTGTTGGCTCATAGGAATATTGATGAGTCTGTGTATCATGGATCGAAATGCTGCGTTTTTGTGTTGTGTGGGGTGGTTGGAGGTGTTGTGTATGTGTATTACCGTGGTAGTGAGTTTCCTGTATATTTTGAACATATGTTTGTTGTCTGTTTTTGTTATTGTGTTGTCTAAGAAATTTATGGATTTATTGTTTTCTGTAGCGTAGTTTTGGATGTATTTTGTTTATGTGTTTGTGTCAATCTATCTTTTGTTTCGTTTGTATAGTATTAGCTGTTGTCCTTGTTTAGAATGAGTGTCTGTTCAATGTTGTGTATGAAAATTTCGCCTAGGATGCTGGAGATGAGTGATCCCATGGGTAGGCCTTCAGTTTGAGTGTAGTATTTGTTGTTGTATGTATGTTTTATGTTTTTTATTTATCGATTGAAGTATTATTAATATTAAGCTTTTGCTATGAAGATGTCTATCACTAATTTAAAGATCACATATCTTCTCAAAAGAAAAAGACAAATAAAAGATAATGGTAACATTAAACATATTATATACTGTACTATTTACTTACAAAGTCTTATCCCACCCTCCAAACAAATTACATTGTTGCGCCACTCAAAAGTCTTCATTTTTCTTGCAATCATATGTGATATTCAAATTAACATAACTTACACGTGAATTCACATCAACATTTATTACTTGAAAACATGTAGGCCTACACAGCTTTGTCCACACCTGTGGAGTAACAGTCAGCGCGTCTGGCTGCGAAACCAGGTGGCCCGGGTTCGAATCCCGGTCGGGGCAAGTTACCTGGTTGAGGTTTTTTCCGGGGTTTTCCCTCAACCCAATAGGAGCAAATGCTGGGTAACTTTCGGTGCTGGACCCCGGACTCATTTCACCAGCATTATCACCTTCATATCATTCAGACGCTAAATAACCTAGATGTTGATAACAGCGTCGTAAAATAACCCAATAAAATAAAAAAAAATACACATATTTTCTACAAACATCACATTGTTTTGTTTAGTATTGTTGTGTAGGTGCACATGGGGGTAGAAGCATATTTGATGTGTGTATTTTACGAAAAATGTTTCGCTTGTTAGTTTGTAGACTAGTCGTGAAAATTTGGTTTTCCCATATCTTGTATTATCTACAATATGTTGCAGTTTTTTGTTTTTAATAACTTTGTTTCAGCATAGCTTTTATTGCTGTTCTTTTTGGATGCTGAATATTGAATTGTTGTTTAAAGTGTGATGTTTTTCTATGTTATATAGGGTAGGAGATTATTTTCAGATAATATGTAACCAACGAATGATTTTTCAGGCAAAGCTACCACGAGGGATTGATAAGATACGTCCACACCTCGAACTGATTGACAACGTTCCTTTATTGGTATCACTCTTCACTGACTGTACTCCTTCTGTTACTCGTGAAATGCTTCACATTATGCAAGAATATGGAGAAGTAGTTTGTGTGATAGGTTCCTCTGCCAATGCAGACAACATGCCTATCTTTCTCCAGTCTGATGCAAGGTAAGTAATAAGCAATGTCTGCCAGATTAGAAAAATTAAACAAATGTTATAATTTAGAACAGCAGTTGAAACTTTCGGAGCTTTTAACATTAATCTTTCCGCAGTAAATATTCCACTAATATATTATGTTGAGCACTTCATTGTGACTCCCATATTTCGTGATGCCAACATGATATGCTACGAATGACTGTTTATTTGCAGTTGCTTAGAAATACCAACTTTACAGCCAAATCCAAAAGATGCTTCATTGGACATGAATTTCCTATCTCAAAATGGTTATGTCATCTGCACATACAACCACATGAAGTTAGTCCTTATAATTTTGTTAGATACTATATCTAAATATATGTATATAAAAATATATATGTCCTTCTACAGCTTAGCAGTGGAACCTCTGTATCCTCAAGTATGCCAAAAGATAGCAGTCTTCAAAGCGACTTCACCTGATCAAGGTCCCTCTCCAGTTGAATTGAGTCGTAGCCTCAATTCTATTGCTTGTTCCATCAGTTTTCGCAGGGAAGATCCTATTTCAATTTTTCATCTAATAATGGAGGTGAGTTGACTATTAAAAACATCTTCAGAAATATACGAGTATGATAGAGAATAATTTATACAAGGATCTTTGGAAATCCAACATACATCAAATTTTTATCCCCAAGGAAAATTGTCCTTTGTTATGTCGTCTGAAAGTTGTTTTCATATGAACTATTGTTACTTTTCGGAAAGTATTTTAATTGCCATAGCATTATATCAATTCTAAGAATCTTGACTGAGAGTGAAATTAGAGAAAGGTATATAATTTTAAGAATTGCTAATATAACATGAACAAAGAAAGTAATCTCTCTGAAATTGAACAAAAATATGTGGAGACAAGGAGTGTATTACACTGAGTGGATAGAAATCATGGAATATGTACCTATAGGTATCCTATAAGGAAAACTCAGCTCGGACTCCTCGCGACGCATATGCTGTACCCCTCTTACCTCATTCCAGCAGGTGTGAGAGCATGCTGGAAACGGGAGCATATGTCATATGCGCGAGACAGTCACATCCGCTGGTTTCTGCACACTGAGTTTTCCTTGTCAGATGCCTATTGTAATAGGTGGATCCACCTTTCACCCAGAGAAGGCAGTTATGTGTCATAGAATCTGAGTCCAATAGTGCTTTTTTTTTGTGGTTTATTTTATGACGCCATATCAACATCTCAGGTTATTTAGCATCTGAATGAGGTGAAGGTGATAATGCTGGTGAAGTGAGTCCGAGGTCTAGCACTGATAGTTACCCAGCATTTGCTCGTATTGAGTTGAGGGAAAACCCCGGAAAAAACCTCAACCAGATAACTTGCCCTGACTGGGATTCGAATCCGGGCCACCTGGTTTCGCGGCCAGACACGCTAGCTGTTACTCCACAAGTGTGGAGTTCTTATTAGCTGTCCACAAGTATGTCCAGCATGCCTACTGTAATTCTGCTTATAATTGTATCGCATTATGAGGTGGTAATTCCAAAGCTTGAATGTATTTGTCTACAGCATTCCAAAGACTTTCCATAAGGTTCATATTTGGAAAATGAGGAGGCTATTCCATGATGGGAACATCTGCAAAATGCTCTTCTAATGATGTTACCATCACCATGGTGCTGTGGGAAGTCTCATTGTCCAGCTAGAAGAACGTATCACACTGTGTGTATAATGATCATAAAAGAATGCAGATAGTTATCAAGAAGAAACATGTAGTCTGGACCATTGGGAACTGCACAGAGAGGTATCAGAAGTTCCAATGTATACCAGTTGAACATGTCTCATACTATAACTGAGTTTCTGCCAGCCAGAACATTAGTTGTGGACATGAAATATCTGCCACTTAATGCTGTTTCCACCAGACACACACCTTCCAATCTGCTCAGAGTAACTGAAAAAGGAATTCATCGAACCAGGAGACCCCTAGCCTATCATCCAAAACTCAATGCCGATATTTTTTTTTTTTTTTTTTTTTTTGGCCCAATTAAGGAGACGAATCTTGTGACGTGGCATTAGCAGTGGAAATATATGGTTTGGCAGCTTTCATAACCCATTGCAACTATTGATCTGATAGTCCTGATGTAGACTTTGGTGGCAATTCTCTTGTTGAAGTCAATAATGATTTATGCTGCTATTGCTCTCTGATTGGTTAAAATCACACGAAATAGATACTGACGGTCACATTTATCCACCATTTGTCTCCACTGACATTACTGTTAATGATGTCATTTTATTCCAGATATGCCGTATTCTTGATATTATTGAACAGGGATAGTGCAATTCCTGTACCACTACCTCAATATAGTGACCATGTGTTACGACACCCACTTTACTTTAATTTCCCTTTTAAAATCTGTTAATTCATAATGTTTATTCATACTGCCATCAAATTACTGTCTTCGTCAATTTCGTTGTCCTCCTATGTATCAAAGAACTCAAAGAATTGCTGATATCACAATTATGTCGGCGACTTACAGATTTACATAAATTTGAGACCCAGGTATATTTAATAAATTTATTGCTGCTATTGTTGATATGACTTTGCCACAGTTTCCACTTGGGTGGCTAAATTCGGACTTGCGCTTAAGCCAAGCAATAAAAGTCTAGCTATTTAATCATAATCACAATATTACAAGAAATGTAATCATAATCTGTAAGACTTACGACTACCTTACCTGTAATTGTGTAATCAGCAATCGATTACAAAATGCCCAACTCTGATGCCAAATAACTTATGAGTGGCACACTAAGTATATCCCTTCATAGAACATTTTATTACTCATCTTTTACGGTCTCCACTTCACGTCAATAGAATTCCTTATTGGAAAGTATTAGGAGCTGCAAGACAATGAACTCTTTTAAGAATAGATTAAATGATAGATTTATTAGTAATTCTAGCTGATTATCTGATCTTTAATGGCCATTCATTACTAGGCAGTTTATTTTCTTAGATATTCATTCTGATAATCGTAAATGTTAATTGTTTTCATAGTAATTTCATTTTCTTTTCTAGTATTATTTTTAAATATATTGATACTTTATGTATATTAGTTTAAATAGCTACTCAGTTTATATTTAAAATAATTCATGGTAGTTTTACTATTTAATTCATAACTCGATTTTTGTAACATGTGAAATTTATTCATATGTATGTACACTTATTGCTGATTGTGTGAAAGATAAGACCTTATGGCCTTAACTCTGCTAGCTAAAATAAACCATTGTTGTTGTTGTTGTTGTTTTATTATTATTATTATTATTATTATTATTATTATTATTATTATTATTATTATTTATATGCCTGGCATTTGGTGGGTTCATTGCACTAGTGAGAGGGTGACGGCCTTGCCTTTCCTCGAACCCAATTATTCCATGATTTCTGTTCACTTGCTGTAATATCAGTATATCTAAAAGAAAGCAGATATTGGGAAAAGAGATGAACATTTAATGTTCTCTTTCAGTCCACGAACGTCTGCTTGATTACAGCTCTGTAGGAACTCACTTTCGTGATATTTTCGTGATTGTGTTGCAGTCCCGGCATTACATGCAGTGTGTATGGAACTGTGTGCAATTTTGGGTGTGCTGTGGAGTAACAATCAGTGCAATACAGGTGCTAGGGATCTTCCTCATGTTGCCACCTGTCCTCAAGACAGGATCCGTACTCTGGTTGATATGCTTGGTTGTTCCACTTCTCTCACTTTCTCTAGTTGCCAACTCTACAGATCCCCAAGTTATGCAGCGTGCCACAGGAAAGAATCAATGTGTTGTGAATACTCAGGTAAGTCAATGTGATGTATGCACTCGAGTGTGTGTGTAACATGTCTGTGCCTAATTCTTATTTTTTCTTTTTTTTTAATACTGAGGTAACTTAAACATATTGTGACAGTCGGGAGTCGATCGCGTCCCACAGAGGTCGGGGGGTGCACGAGAAACGAGTGACGCAGTGAAGAAGGTTGCGCCCGCTCGTTTTCTCTGTGGGACGCGTTCGACTCCCGACTGTCACAATATTGAATATCGTGTGAGTACATGTGTGTTTCTTTTCGTGTTCATGAAAAATTTACAGAATGTAAATTCTCCATGACAAATATGAATTTCAGTGCATTTTATGCTCAGTTAATATTTCTGTATATTATTTGTTATCCAGAACTTGCATGATATCACATATTGCAGGACCTCCACATCAACTTCATAACTCTTCTTTTTTCTTTCCCATTATACCAAGTATAAAGAGAAAGTATTGCGATGCTGCAGAAAATTGATTTCGAGGATTTTATGGAAATATACATTAGCATCCCTGGACAGAAAGAAGATGGCTATCATCATGGTGTCTGTTTATAGTGATTTCGCCTAAGATATGGGACGGAATTTATTCACCATAAATGATAGACCTACATATGAAATGTAAATATTTTTTTTTAGAAAAAACATTAAATGGCAGTTTACTTGAAATTGGCTGTAACCATTCCTTCCATATTTTTCCCCTTTATCTGTAATAAAATGGTAAATGAAATGAAATGATTCAGAGAGTATGTCTCGAAGAATGTAACAAACATATAAATTATTAGTCATATAAATATATGTTTAATCAAAAATGTCTTCGACAAAAATTTAGGGTCTAAGTAGAGTAAAAAGATACTTCATTTTTCAATAAAGAAATAATAGCTACAGAATTAGGTCACAAAAATTGGAAACTTTTTCAGGAGAACAATTTTAGGGCTTAAAAATTCATTTGTTCATTCATAGTTTTCTGCCCAGTACTGCAAACCCAGTATTCTCCAATCTTTCATATTTTCCACCTTCCTCTTAGTCTCCACTTACAAGCCATATATCCTTATGTTGTCTATCATATCTCTCAAATTATTTTGTAAAATTAAAATAACCCAGGCGGCCATTATGAGAATATAAAAGACAAAGACTATTTTTATTTTAAAACTTTGCTTCCCTAAACAAGTTCTGCAATATTTCATGGCTGATGAAAGTAGTAGCAAGTATTAGAACCTTAGGGTCAGCAATACCTAACATCTTCCCTTTGTGAGTTTAATTCGTCTAGTTTATTACATGCAGTCAGAAGTTTCGAGAAAGATGAACGATGTACAATATTTATTAATTTGAATTACAGTCAGTATTGTGTTGTTAAAATTTTTTATTGTTTTATTAATATTTATTTGTACGTACAAATAATATTCAGTGTATACACACACACACACACACATGCACCCACGCACACTATTCACTTGATCACTCACATATTTGCACTATATTTTGCTGTCACACACATTCACTCAGAGTTGATACCAAATACTGCCTGCAACACATACTAGTGTAACAGTTGCATCAATGCAAGCATAAAATATGATAGGACTCTCTTCTCTGTTTTGCTGTAAGTATAACATTTATAATTTATGAATTGTAATACAGATTTCTAAATGCCATTGTAGTGCTGATGCAGATTTTTTAAATAAAATTTTATATAACAAGTTTTGCAATATTTCTTCATTTGCTACTGACAAGTTATACAGAGACAGTCTTTCTATTCAAATTTAGTTAAAGTGCTATTCATATATAAAAATTTGGACTACTGTATTGTATTATTAAATAAATAATTGTGAAGTAGGCCTAAACAGATTCTTACTTATATACCAAGAGGAAAGAGAAAATTGGGAAGACCACACAAGCGCTGGCATGAGACCGTAACAGATCCTGTAGGGTCTAATACGTGAGGGATATGATGATGATGATGATTGTGAAGTATTATCGAAATATAAGGTTTATTAAAATTGTGAGTAAAGCGTGAATGAAAACTTGATTGTTGTGCAAAAAGCATAAAGCATAGAATGATACCAGTTTTTTATGCAAATTGTAATGGAGCAGAGGAGTCAGAGCAATATAACATTTAATACCACTTTTCAATTGTTTGAAATATCCTTTGTTTTTTACAGGTTTCGATATTTGTGTTATGGTGCTATGGTTCCAAGTTCCTGCCAACAGTGTTTATAATTCTGTTGTTCTATACCATCACATTGTCATGCTTTTGTGGGGAAATTGTTGTTGTTACAAACTCAACATGCACCATGGTTTATCCTGTATCTGCAGTAAATGTAACATTGGAACTGTGGGGAGGCTGGAACAGATATCAATACAGTCTTGTTACAACTCAACATGCAGCACTTGTTCTTCTTGTCCTTCATCTAGGTAAGTTATTTTGTGTACCTATACTTTATTTTTTTATATTTGTGTATGCATACTCTAAACATGTTATAAATAAATCATAATTCGGCTTTATTTTGGCTGTGTTAAAGACTAACAAGTAATCTTTAATAATTAATTTATTACTTTGGGACATTATATGTGAGGTGGAAAGCAAAAAGGGACCTCTTGTCAGAGAAGTACAATTTTCAGTACAATATAAATAAAATCTCCTTCACATTCAAACTGTATATACATAAGAGTGTGTAGAACTAGTCATATCCATGTTCTTCGCTGCACTTTTTAAAAATAAAAAATGTAATTGACTTAAATATATTATTTTTCCAAATACAGCTTTGTAATTATTTAGTTGTTGTTGTGTTTTCTAATGCCAGGCATTTGACAATAAAGTCATTTGACCTCTTGCACTCCAATATTTTTCAAAGATATTATCATGGTCAGCCACTGAAGCACAGATTTTGAGGTGTTCCGAATCCATTTCTTGGTTTGAGTTGCACAATGGGCAGTTAGGGGACTGATATATTCCAATTCTATGCAGGTATTTGGCCAAACAATCATGGCCTGTTGCCAATCTAAATGCAGCTACAGACGATTTTCGTGGTAAATCGGGAATTAACTGTGGATTATGATGCAGAGATTTCCATTTTTGCCCTTGTGATTGTGTTATCAAATTTTGTTTGTTGAAGTCTAAGTATGTAGATTTAATAAATCTTTTCACAGAGTAATATATAGATTTGATTCTGTACCATTAAAGTAGTTCCCGCCCGGAGATCCGATTGGGGGACTATTTTACCTCCAGATAATTTTACCTTAATGGTACTTATTTCATATTGGAGTGAAAATGGCAAGTTGTAGTCGATTTAAGTGAACACCATATTTTAACGTTTTGGTGGCTACTTCATTCACACACAACCCCCAGAATGTCTGGAGGACCACACCTGCTGTTGGTTGATGAGTCCATTGGACCTAGCTGAGAGATCTTGTTGATCACCAGCTTTCCCTCCTTAAGCCACTGGAGGACGATTTTAGTGCCATAGCAGGTCAACACTAGGAACAGAAAAGTAGAAAGAGGAGGAAGGAAAGTGAAATGAACCCCTAGGCCTCGAATGCTCTAATGCCATTGGGGTCGAAGAAAGTAAGAGTTCAGTCAGAGGACTGGATAGGAAAGGGTAAAGAGGGAATTAGGTATTGAATAGAGGAAAATTATACCAAATTCAGTCATTAACTCATCAAGCTGACCAGTGCTAATTGATGAGTAGCCCCTCCCTTTAGTTCAGCTTGTAAAATTATGCTTACTAACAGCTGCACCACGGGAAGGTAGGGATGGGACATTGGGTATTTGTCCAGGTTGGTTCCTTAAAGCCTTCAATGGGAAGGATTAATGACTCTCCCCCCTGTATCCGACAGATACCCTTTTGCAGCCGTAATTACTTAGTGAATAATACCTTATTATGTTGTAAGTTGTTTGCTTCTGGATTACCTACACGTCAAAATGGTTTGCATTTGAGGCAATCATAAAGGGAGAAAATAATGCAAATAAAACAAGGACTAATCTTCCGTCACAAGTGATAAGTTTAATTATACTAAGTCATACAGAATCTAGAATTATTTTGTAGTTAATTACAGAAGCCAAGAAATGCAGAGTTATTCCAAGGCGCAAGTGAGGTGAAATGGCTGCTCTTTGATATAACAGGAAGTATTTTTTGCAGCACTATATTAAAATCATGTTCTGACATTCTGAGAAACTCTTTGAATCTAAATCGGTTTCAACTTTAAGCTCGTTTAGAACGTCCTCTGTATTGTGTCTTTTACTAAGTTATTGCAGCACCCACATTTTCATTTTCTTCCTTTTGAAGGCCTTGTAACAAGCAATACAGGCAATTGCAAAAGTCAAATCACCTTCATCTGAGTCCATTGTCTATTATTTATGTGATTGGTGTTTTGTGTATTTCAGTAACTATTTCTATAAGCTTTGTGGAACGTGAATACTCCATTTGGCATAGAGGTCCTCATCACAATAGGAAGTGGCTAGTTATTGTGATAGTCACGTAAGTTACCTTATTTTTGTCTATTGTGAATTAGAAAGGCAGCATAAGAAATGTATTTAAATATTTTCAAGATTTCAGGCTTTATGTAAAAACAACTATTCAATTAAATACAATGCATGTAAATGATAAATAAGAAGTGAAACATCTTTAATTATTCGCACATAAATGTCTGTTTATTGCCGTAGTATTGTTGATTAGTCTTTCAATGTTCTTCCTAATAATTGAAGTTAACTACATTTTCGATAAGAAGAATAAAATTCTTTGTGACCACAATTATTTATAATAATTGAGTTAATATTTCTGTTCTACAGATTAAGTCTACAAGCCATGTACACTAGTATCTCCTTGAGTAACAGTGATGACAGTGACAAATTAACAGCATTTGGCGTGGAATACATACCCTGGTATATCCTGACTCTTGGATTGCTCTCACCATTGTTCATTTTTCTTATCAATGAACTGGTGAAACGTGAAGAGATCAAGTAAGTTGCCTTATATGATAATCATTCATGTGATTACTAAGCTGAGATTGAACGTGGAATTGCGAATTATTTAAGTTTCCATTATAATAAGAAATTCATTAATAATAATTTTAATTTAACCATACTGTTTATCTTGAAACTGACGAAATGTCTAATTACACTTTACTTGTATCTACCTTTCAATCATGTTTCATGTTTTTCCTCTCTATGTGTATTGTGGTTTTACATTTCCAGAGCGAATGTGAGATATCAGAAACGAGCCCGACTTGAATTTGGTACAAAATTGGGGATGAATTCCCCATTCTAATGAACTGAAAAGTCAGCTTGAAATTTCTATCTGCTGCAAGTGTATGTACTCAAAACTTAATATGGTGTAATTTTCTGTCAGTTTAATGGTGGATTAAACACGAAATTGTTCAATAGACGGATTTCATAATTAATTGTGTGTATATTAGAAGTGATGTACTTAAGTTCATATTGAAGTAACAGCTGTTACAGTTTCCTTTCATTTCATGTCCCACATTGTAATACTGGAAAGGATTCAGTACATACATTTTGCATGTTGCATGCATTTATATATTTTGAACCTATAATAGCAAAAGCATTTTGTTCTATGATTTTCCCCCATAAAGTTCATATGCGAAAAGTTTCTTTTCAAATAACTTCTCTAGCAAACAAGTCATGGACATTGAAGCATCATGTTAAAGTCAACGTGAATCCTTCATAGTCTTCAATAAATCACGTTTACTGAATTTGCTATATACTTTTTACTTTGTCTTAGCAACATTTTATTATTTCTTTGACAATTTCATCCAATATGATTCTATTCGTACCTATTAACTATACTACAGAGTTTCCGAATGTCTTGTTACCCCCTACAGAATAATGTAGGGATTGATATAAGTTAAATGAAATTGCAAGGTAAGCCTACTGAAGTAACATTAAATTGACAGTGTTATTTTAACTTTGCTGTAGACTTCATCCATCCAGGTTAGTATGGTCTTCATAATTTTTATGACACAGAATTACTCGTCCTTTGTAAGATTTTACGTAAACAACCTTTATCAATTTGTGTAAATGTAAAATGAACAGTTCCTTTGAACTGGTCAGTTGTCTGGTACCTCGTCTTGAAAACACTTTTTTAAAATAATATTCCATAGCGAATTGTCAAAAGAGGTAAGGTCTGGACTTCGCAAAACCATTTGAGAGAAGCAAAGGCAGGTGAACATATTCTCTTCCAATCCATCTAACCATGATGACATAATGAGCTGGAGCTTCGTCTTGTTGTAACCAGCTTTCCGCCAAAAGACCATGTCTTTGCAGCTCGGGAACAAACCAGTTCCTCAGTGTGATGAGATAGGAATACTGTTCAACCAAGCTGTCGAATAAATAGGGGTCTGTCAAGTGCTCACTGGACAGTGCAGATTAAATTATCACATGTAGTGGTTGTGCTCTATCTTCTTAAAATAATGAGGGTTTTCTTTGCTTCAAAAATAAATATTTCTATCCTGAGCACATCAGTAGATGTCACATTAATCACTAAAGAAAACTTTCCATGTCGAGAAAGTGCCACAAACATTTCCAGCAACCTTGCACATGCAGCACTCCATTTGTCCAAATCAGCATCAGTAAGAAAGATTATTATGATAAATCCCACACATTATTCTGTTTACTTATATGTGTATCCTATATTTTTCAAGTGTACTATGGTTCTACTGTATCAAAAATAAAAGAAATAGATTTGTAACTCTACCAGGGATGAAAGAAAAAAACATGGAATTAATCTTTTGCCTGTATCCTAAAATTGACAAAATAGACTTACCTTACAATACCTCTGAGGTACAGACTTTTTTCATTGGATACAGTATAAGAATTTACTGTATACATTGAAAGAAGTCAGAAAAATTACTGGATGCTGTTGAATATGTGCTGAGATTAAACCACGATTTTTCATAAATTAAGGAAGATTTATCAAGGCAACTCCACCCTTCAAAAGCCTGAATATAGGGTTTACAGAGCTCCTCCCTTCCACAGTGAAGAATCATTATATCCTTACACTAATTGATTAATATTCACGATTTCCGTTGTGTTTCCTTATTGAGATTTATCCACAGAAACTGTCATAACTAACCTGAAAAAGCAGCTCTTCTCCATATTTGGAACTCCATTTTATATACACTCAGGTTGTGGATCTTCCTTGATGTCATAAGAGCAGTGGTGGTGCGTCCTATGCATTCAATGATTCAGAGAACTCCCAGGAAAACAAAAACAATTTAATTTTTTTAATAAATTTATTTATAATTTACACTACCATTCTTTGTTTCTTGCTCATCTTTAGTAAGTTTACTTGCAGCTCTGATGTTTTTTGTCGTATGAAAACCTATGAACCGCAGAGATCGAATATCTACATGCTTAAGAGTGCTTCTGAGATTCAATTTCTCCTCTGAACCTGGTGAGCCAGCTTCTAGACTTGTGTATGGGGCGAGAGGCAAGGGGAAATCTGTAGGGCAAATGTGTGGATGTGCTGGCCCTGGAACCAGCATAGCTGTACAGTCACGCATTTGTGAGACATCATGTGAAGCAGAGAGATGTTTTTCCACATTGGCGTGGATTAAAACATTTCTGAAGCACCATGGATGAAGATAGGTTGTCTGCTCTCACCATGCTGTTTATTGAAAAAGCAATTATCTACAGGCTTCAGGATTTCAATGAGAAAGTCATGATAGATTCGCCACAAAAAAAGAAAAGGAGGATGGATTTTCTGTACAAATATATATCTACAGGAGACTCAACTTCTTCATCATTATCAGCCTTATTTTGAGATAATTATCTACTTTAAGGAACTGTAGTTTTTTTTTTTTTAATTTTTCAGAAATGAGATATTGTTTAAATTGTTGTAAAACTATGTAATATCATAAAAGAAGTGAACCCCTTGTTATTTTAGGCATGAACCGCCACTGCATAAGACTTAAAGATATTTTTAATATCTCTTGAAATATGTACAAGTCGCACTACACCATACAATCCCCAGGGAAATGGGCAGGTAGAGAGATGTAATGGGGTAATATGGAAGGCCATTCATTTAGCTCTGAAGTTACAAGCGCTGGATATTACTAACTGGAAAGTACGTGGCCAGAGGCTCTTCATTCCATAATAATGTTCTCTTTTATGCGCATCAACAAATGTGATGCCACATGAGAGATTATTTAATTACTTATGACGATCTGCCAATGAAGCCGCCATCCCCAACATGACTTACGAACCCAGTACTAGTTTTGATGAAGAGAAGCATCCGAGAATCAAAGTATGAGTCACTTGTGGAAGAAGTTATACTGCTGGAGCTAAATCCCAACTGTACACATGTTTGCTTGTCTGATGAGAGAGGAATGATCATCCCTACTTGACACTTAGCACCTGCAGGTAACGATATAATAAATGATTCTAAACTAAAGGAATCAGCCCATCTTATGTATCCCGAAACTCAGCCAATTACCGAGATGTCTATACAAGAAGAGAGTGATGGAACTTCTCAGTTTCAAGTTCTACAAACAGAACCCCACTTCAAAGTTGTGTTAGGCATCCATCAACTTATCTCAAAGATTTTACTACTTGAACTAAATAAGAAGGGGGTGAATGACGTGATCAATGTGACTATTGTTTTGTTGCTAAACTATCGTTTACTATTATGACTCTTTGTTTAATTCCAAACTAAACGTACTTATTCTAAATATTAGCTTATAAATATGTTTCATAAAGTCTTCCTCTGTTATTTAATTTGTATTCACATAAATATAAAACAAAAACTTGACAGAATCTAAATGGACAAACTGTAGCTTATAATCACAGTAGCAACTTCGGCTCAAGGCTCTGTAACAAGATAACAGCTAAATTCCCAAACATTCAATTTACTAGTGTTCCTTATTTTAAAAAATAAATTAAAAAATTATTGTTTAGGGAGAAAATATAGTTTCACTTATTGTGATATCTGTGTTTTTCTTTTTCTCTTTACTTACTGTCAGTAACAAAGTTTGCAATGCATTGACGATGACATTGAACATAGGTTGGACAGAATCTTGACAAAATGAAGAAGAAATTTTAAAAACAAGTTATAGAAATGAGCAAAAATGTTTTTTTTTTTTTTTTCATTTGTTTTTACATTCCGGGACAAATATAACTCAATCCAGGAACAGGACATACTATTAAAATCCAGAACAATCCTGGGAAATCCAGAACATCTGGCAACCCTGACTGTAGGTGTATTCATATACATTGCTTATGTAGAAATAGCGTAGGTATGTGATGAACAAAAAATATCTCTATGATGTTCTGTTTAATAAAATGGTGCAAGAAAATATCATATCTATAATATAATGTGTATTGCGAATATCTGAAACCTCAAAGAAGTCATGAGTTTGTTTTTTTTTCTTTTAATTAATTAATTTATTTAATTTAATGCCCGGACACTTGACACAATGTCATTCATCTACGTACTTCCTAGTAGAGTTCGCCTGTTGACATATACTGAAAGTATAATATTATTTCAGAAAAGTCTTGAAAAATGTTGTGAGTCGAAACATATAGATAATTTTCATTGAGTTCATTGTACTAGTAGTTTGTTTCATAAGAAGGAAGTTCAGTTATAATCAGATTTTCACTATGCTGTATACCTATAAATAATTTATATGTTTTTATTCAATATACGAAACTTTAAATATTTTAAAATTACATTTACCCTATATTGTTAATTATTTGAATTTTTTAAATTTCTATGTCGTTTTTTGTCTTCTTTCATGTGGACTAAACATTTTTCGCGTATGTACGATTATTGTTTTTGTTTCCTATTATTCCTTTCGTGTGTTTATAGAAAATAAAAACCTATTTATGTAAGAGCATATCCCACTATAAACATGAGAGAGTTGAATTTCTGTCAAGCACATGTTAACATTTTAAAATTTCTGGCTATTATGTTCCAGAGTCAATTTTCTCTTTACACTGTCATACGTTTAAAACTTGAAATGCAATATTCTGAAAGGAAACTATAACAGTCTGTAACTTTATATACTATAACAATATTTTTGGAAGCATATATCTATACATTGTGACGTAACTTGAACCTAATCATTTGTAAATTGTTTTTCATACCAATTTCTGTACAGTGAAATCTCAATTTTGTAATAAGTTAGGGAACCTGAAAATTTCTCTCTGACATCTTAATTTTTCTGTTACCAGTGTAGTGCAAAATTGAAGTATCATTAATATTGAGAAGGTATCTATTTCCTCATAATTTTTCATTATTATGTTTTTCAGTCTTAATATCTTACTCTTTGCACCAAATTCAACCAGTTGTTTGTTATGTAATTTTTCAATCAATTTAGAAAGATTACTGTAACATTATTATATATCTTGTGTGATCTAAATCTTGTATATTTTTCAAACAGAATAACATTTCGTAACACCTCATTGAATAAATTGACATTCCATTATATTAATATGAGCCTTTATATTGATAAAACAGATATTTGAACATGTGTAACTGACGAACTATGATCTATTTTCTACACACATATTATACTGAATATGTGTCCATAGTGCTTCTAGTTTGCATCCCATTATATATGTTAAGAGTTCTTTATCAATTTGTTTTTTTATGATTTTGTGAGTATTTATAAAAGGTTACTAATGATTGCGTGTAATTAGATTTCACTGTACCAGTACACTAGAATATGTATTTATGTACTTACACTTCTTTATGTAATAATTGTAATTTCTGGAAATGCGAGATGTATATAGTACTGTGATTTTTTGTTTCCTAGATAAACATCCCACTGATTAGGGATATGTGCCAATGGACTTTGTACTTTACAACATTGCCTATATTTATTAAGTTTGGTGCTAAGGTCATAATACTTAAAATTCCTAAATTTGTGTCTTAATGAAGAATGTATTAACAGGATTACTTTCTTCATATATACGTACTTCATACGAGTTCAAAATGCTATGTATGTACACATAATTAAATAGCTACATTTGTTTCTTCGATTGTATGTAATTCTGGAAAGAGGAAACTGTACTGATTTATTGCTAGAATTGAAGTTTGACTATTTCCATAGTTTGAGAGCAATTAAAAAAAAGTGTTTGATTTGAGTAACTTAAGACAATACTTATTTTTACATACTGGTAATTGTCACAATCTTTTTTTATAATGAGTTATAAGGACTTCATAATTTATTATATTATATATTTTTATATTCATGAATGAAAACAATCCAGAAAATCCTAATTGTAACTTGTACCATATGCAGAAAGTACATCCTTTTGTTCCTTATGATTTATTGACATTGATTTGTATATACAGTTTGGGCTTTTCACGAATATTTCTTGATTGTGAAATGGTAATAGCAAAAAAAAAAGGCTCATTGAAGTTTTGAAGATTATTTTCCTTTCTGTCAGTTGGGAATTTTACAACATTGTATTGTAATGAAATACATCATATCTTTGCAGAAAATTTCAGCATTATTATACTCAAGTTAACACACATCACCGATTGCACCAATCTCGGTCAAAAACATAATGATCAGGGGTCACAAGAACAACAATGATTCTCGGGCACAGAAGCCCATATTTCTGACCACTCTCTTCTTACTTATGGCTTTTAAAGAACCCAGAGGTTCATTCCTGCCTTCATAAGCCTACCATTGGTCCCTATCCTGTGCAAGATTAATCCAGTCTCTATCATCATATCCCACTTCCCTCAAATCCATTTTAATATTATCCTCCCATCTACGTCTCAGCCTCCCCAAAGATCTTTTTCCCTTCGGCCTCCCAACTAACATTCTATATGCATTTCCGGATTCATTCATATGTGCTGCATGCCCTGCCCATCTCAAACGTCTGGATTTAATGTTTCTAATTATGTCAGGTGAAAAATACAATGCATCCAGTTCTGCATTGTGTAACTTTCTCCATTCTCCTGTAACTTCATCCCTCTTAGCCCTTTATATTTTCCTAACCACCTTATTCTCAAACACATTTAATCTCTGTTAGTCTCTCAAAGTGAGAGTCCAAGTTTCACAACCATACAGAACTGGTAATATAACTGTTTTATAAATTCTAACTTTCAGATTTTTTGACAGCAGACTGGATAATAAAAGCTTCTCAACCGAATAATAACAGGCATTTCCCATATTTATTCTGAGTTTAATTTTTTCCCCGAGTGCCATTTATATTTGTTACTGTTGCTCCAAGATATTTGAATTTTTCCACCTTTTCGAAAGATAAATTTCAAATTTTTATATTTCCATTTCGTACAATATTCTGGTCACGAGAAATAATCATATTTTTTGTCTTTTCAGGATTTACTTCTAAACTTATCACTTTACTTGCTTCAAGTAAAATTTCCGTGCATCCCTAATCGTTTGTGGATTTTCTGCAAACATATTCACGTCATCTGCATAGACAAGAAGCTGATGTAACCTGTTCATTTCCAAACCCTCTCTGTTATCCTAACTTTCCTAATGACATATTCTAGAGCGAAGATAAAAAGTAAAGGTTATAGTGCATCTCCTCGCGTTACTCCACAGTGAATTGGAAATTCATCTAACAGAAACTGGCCTATACGGACTTTGCTGTACGTTTCATTGCGACACATTTTAATTAATCGAACTAGTTTCTTCAGAAAACCAACTTCTATAAAAATATTATATAAAACTTTCCTCTTAATAGAGTCATCCCTCTTCACTCGGATTAATTCGGATATTGAATGCCATTTCTACGAAGGACAGAATTCTTATAAGAGCAAAAATAAAAACAGAACATATCCAAATTTTTATGCCCTTCGATTTTATTGGATCACTCAGTTTGATTAGTTTGTTTATAACACTACAGAAAGATGAAATAAATATGAAGAACAATAAGATAACACTGAAATTTTCAGACCATGAAATAGAGACTTTAGAGCTGGTTGGCTCTTACGCCAACATCATTGAAAATAATAAGACCAATGGATGTTCTGCGAAAGAAAGACAAGCTACGTGGTTGAAGTTAGGTACAGAATTTAATATCACACCAGGTGATTTATAATTTACCATATTTGCAAATTCACGTAATATGCTACAACATTTTTATTACATCAAATAAAAATAATGTTACAATAATAATAATAATAATAATAATAATATAGTTTTACTGTTAACCCCGAAGTTTGAGATTTAATTAGGATTGTAACTGAATAGTGCTTCTCTACATGTTAGGTGTCAGCAGGACATCACTTACTCGATTAAATAAATGTTATAACATGAAATGAAATCCATATTTTTGATAGAATCTATCCTTTGCAGGTGGTAGTTCTGCTGTTGAAGGAAACGAATACAGTATGGGCAGAAATAGACAATAATATTTGACATATTAATAATGTGTAGTGCCATAGTATGATGAGTATTAAAAATATCACCAATCACAATGTTAAATGGCCTTGTATCGTACAATCTTAAGGTTGTTTAAAACTCTATTCATAGGTGAGATTAGATTATTTCTATTAGTAAAAAATTCTAGTCTTTCATTCATTTCATCCACTAACCACTACACGCTTTTTTTTTTGGATAGATGAAATCTTTCCTCGAATTTCCTAACCCCGTATTCTATAAAAGGATCCCCTCTTTCCACATTAACGCCAATCTGATGTTGCTTTCTGTTAACTAATCCAGATGTATCATTTCGTCTTCTATTTCATTAAGAACATCAAATCGCGCCGCCATTTTATTGGAACTTGACACTGATAAATTCCACATAATCATTCCATCACGGCTTGGTAAGTTTTACCTCGGTAAATTACCGTGCTTAAATTTTATCGTGATCAATGCACTGGATATTGAGGTTGAACAGGGTGAAATGCAAACTTTATCACGGTGAAATTTTGATCAAGAATGGTGCACTCAGCCAACAGATATCTTGGTTAAAGTGTGTATAAACGCCTGTCTTTTTCGATATTAACTGCAAGAATTTCTTTAAATTCTTGTTTCCTTATCTTTCTCTTCCTTTATCCCTCTTCCTCCTCTCTTTTTAATCTTATGAAGTGTATGTGGACATCTGTACAAAAATATAAAACGATATTAGTGATTTATTATGAGATTATATAATACATACGGTACTTAACAAATAACAGTAGACATACTTTAGAAGTGAGAGAAGATGTAGCAAAACAATATTTAGTATGGACATTCGCCAAATTGCTGCAGTAATCTTTCAACAAAGATACCAATCCTGGTCTACACAGTTGTCCAAGGCAGGTATATTAGAGCCCTTCCACTTCATTAGATTTCACAGTTGCCTCTGTAGTATAATAATTCATAAGAAAGATTGAAAGGTGGGCCACATTTTGGACTTACACATAGCCATTAGTTTTTGTATGTCCCAAGTAGATAATATTTAATTTCTCTGAAGCAACCACTTTTACAATGTTACTGATTAGACTGTTTTATCACTTTATTATATCTATGGTGGGCGGTAAAAATGGCATTTCATAAATTGCAAGTTTTCAGGAGAATAAAACCAAAGTTTTTGTCCTGTGCCGTAGCATCGTGGTCTAAGGCATCCTGCCTAGGACTTGTGTTACAGAATGCACGCTGGTTTGAGTCCTCATGGGGGAAGAAATTTTCTCATGAAATTCAATTTTGATATTTTTATGAATGAGTGAATTATGTAATCATTTTAATTTGAAATGTATTATTATTATTTATTATTATGATCATCATCAGCTTATGATGTTAGAATTGTATAACAATTCATTGAATTTAAATAGATAAAACATTTCATATGTAATTTTAAAGAACTGAAAGTGTGATTGGTTAATACAACCATTTCTTGTGCTCTTTTGTAGAGTGAAAAATGGATAGGATAAATGAAATTACCATGCAGTGACAGTCCTTGCCTGAGAAAAAAATTTCTCGGGGAAATTAATTTCTTGTTTAGAGAGGGATACTGTACTCTTTTGCATAGAAATGCACCAAATTCCTTCCTGAGCAGGTTTTGAAATCAGGAGTCTTTTATGAAAGCACTTCTTATCAGATGTTTGTAAATTACAAATAACTCACTGATATCACTGTACTTTTTCCAGACAGTAATGTTTACCACTCTACTTTTTATAGATTTTGAAGACACCAGCAGGATGGTCGTCCACTTTTGTAGCATGAAGTAAAGTACGGTACTTTTGTTATTGTTTACTTGTTCATGATATTTTCAAACATTAAACACAAGTTTTCGAGATCGTCAGTTGAGAGTGGATCCTTGCCATATATTTCCCTTTGTCCAACATTTTTACAACAAAATTCAGGTATTAAAAGTGGCAAGAAAATGAAAATTATGTACAGTTCTTAACATTCGCACATTTAAAGTGTTGTCTTCAAACATGTTTACACAGGAATGCCTAAAATAATCTTCATAAAATGAAATTTAGCAAATATTTGTCTGAAGTTCTTCAACAGTAAGTGTACCAAATAACGGAAATGGAATCACTTGACTGATTTAAGAGAGTTTGTTTTGCTAGCCACATGGTTATCTTCTTTGGTACAGGGGCGTGCTACACGCGATAAATGTGGAAATGAATAAACAGTCTAGCTGCCAGGCATATTCTTTCTCCATGTGATGTGCAGTTACGACAAATACAACCACCAGCATAGCTCAGGTGATAGGAACGTTTGTCTGCTGATTCAAAGCTACACCCAGGCATGATGGGGTTCATTTCCACTTGGGCTGATTACTTCATTTGGGTTTTTCCGAGATTTTACCCAACTGTAAGGCGAATGTTAGGTAATTCCATGGTGAACCGTCTGCCTTATCTCGCCAAATACCATCTCTCTCTCTCTCTCTCTCATTAATTTCATCGATGCTAAATAATCTCATAGTTGATATAGTGTCGTTAAATAAAAGACTTTAAAAAATCTCTTTATACAGTGAATGCTGCATTTATTTTCTTGCACTGGTTACGATTATAAGTTCATGTTTATTGTTTTCTGATTATGCTCAATGATTCTCATCAAAATGGTGAACTACAAATATTTGAAATCACACAACCACCAACCACTTAAATGTTCCACGTAATTACAGGGATTCTACAAATCCCCTGCTATCTTTTTTAAATAAACTCACTTTTGGGATCATAAAATAAAATGAGACACGTTAACTTTGTAAATAATGCATCTCATCAGTTTTAATAATTCATTCACACACATTAATTACATAATTAATCTTATTAAAAATATTGTAACACACACTAACAAAATTGTTAATACAATAACATGGTGCTCGTACAATTATTGCAGTTTACAGTACTTATTATTTTATTTATTTTTTTTTTCACATTTGCTTTTGCAATATCTCTCTACATACAGTCTGACTGTTGTCTCTCAGCTCTTTCTTAAAAATAAACAAAATTTGCAATTTGTATAAGCCTATTTCAGCCCCACAAAAGGCAGTTTATGGTTTACTAGATATTTTTGAATTCCTTACAGCAATCAAAAATACCTACCTTACAAAAATAAAAGGAAAGGAACTTTTAGGATATAACAGAGTTTAATTCAAGGAACCACCAAACACACGCATCTTTGTTTATCAAATTTATTTACTTTGTGGCTTTATTAAAAGATTATGGCCTATGCTATTGAGCAATGTACATCGTATCATGTATAGGCCAAATCTGAGTGTTTTAATAATTCCAATATACTATTATATGTCTCCCTTTGTTTTACTATAAATAAGGTATGTAAAATAAGGAGCTTAGCACCACATTTAGAGCTCATAACTACAGCTAAGCTACTCATTTTGTTAAACTCTTGATAAATCTATGAATCAGAAGTTCAATAATTTAATCTTGGCTGAAAGAAAATTATTCTCAATAGCAATAAAAATATTTAAAATGTATCACTTACATATCAAAAACCAGATGAGTTTCACTATAAATAGAGGTTCAGGATCAGAATCTCTTAACATTCAGTGAACAACAGCAGGTGATTTAATTTGCAATCTGCTTAGGTTGACAGAATTCAATAATATTTAAGCACTAGATCTCAAATTCAAAGTAAAACTAAAATTTAGCGTAAAACTTTAAATCAAATTAACATTGTTCTGAAGAGAAATTGACCATAATCCTGCAAGATGTTAAAACCCTAAGCACTTGCAACTCTGAGAGAAAGTTTCTGTAACAGACTGCATCTTAGAGCTGTATTTATGTACGAAATCGTATGTACAGGAAGTCATGTTACTTGTGTACGTAGTTGCGCCCTTGTTCTAGACCTAACTACTTATTAACCATATTTACTAAAATAAGGTTTTCTCTCTAAAAAATACTTTCACATTATGATACAATTATTTGGATGTGGATGATACCAATCTGTAAAGTTATACTTTTTTTTAACATATTTGGTGCTCGCCATAATGTCCCACACAATTATATTCAGAATATCCAGTTATACTGAGTATGAATAATACATGTTTAAATCCCCAAAAATAATGATAAGTTGCTTTTGAATAAAATTCTGGCTACTGAAATTGTTATTAAAGCCTTTGTTGTATGTACGTATGTTACAAAGAAATTACGATCATACATATTTAGTAATAACTTATTTCAAATGCTCATCACATTGTAGCATCTCTGAGATGGGGACATACACAGCTAATAATGACATACCAATATGTTCATATTGTTCAAAGTGATTCATGTCACTGGTCATATACTCAGTGAAATGGCTTTTAGTTTGCTTCACTCTCACCATAATGTTGTTGTCTGTCAGAATAAATAAAAACAGTAACAATAGCATAGTTGCCATTGAATAAATTATAAACCATAGAAAAAGTGACATTCTAGATAATCTCAGTTCTAATTTTTATGCAATATTACCATAAGACTTAAGGTAAAGATATCCCATGTACACGCCATAGAGGTGTAACAAGGCTATATATGTAGAACTCTGGCTTTTTCGGAATTTCGACACTTGGAGGAGATATATGGTCAGAGAAAGAAACTATGAAATATAATAGAATTTACGCCTTTCCAGTCCTAGGAATATTGTTTTGAGCTAAATTAGATCCCTTACTAAGTAAGACAACTTCCAAAAGCTCCAAAGAACTGCTTTTAAAAACACATGAATATGGTACACAGATTTACAATATATCTTCTGCGGTCTAAGGTGTTATGGCATGGACTAATGGTATGGAATGAGTGCTGACTCAGTTCCTCATAAAGGAAGAAGTTTTCTCAAGATATTTCAGCCAGGGTATTAACTCGTGCCTGCTGCATCTGTGGCTGTACTAAAACGCTAATCTTCCATCCAGACGGCCTTGGTTCCATTCTCGATCAGATCATGATTGAATTTTAGTAGACAAAATAAACATTGCAAAGAGTTTCCTCAGGGTACTCCCATTTCTTCAGAACACTACATCTATCTGTACTTTCCTCTATCATCTGCAATAGTTTAAAATAGGCTGGGATGAAGCCTGAGGGGCAGTACAGATTTCTGATGCTGGTATACAAAGAATTTAGGGCTCTGGGTCTTATCAGGTACTCGTCGAGGATGGGCCCTGTCTGTATCGCCCTCCTGTCAGCATCGGATTGATGAGTGCCAGCCAGGCTGTCAGACTTGGAAATCATCAAATATGTAGGGCGCACAATGAGCCATTGTAAGCATAAGCGCATGGATCCATTCTGGGTCTGACCCTGGGACTGATGTCCACCCAATAGCATGAGGTATTTAGTGAGATAGAATGAGTAGCAAAATCTAACTTCACACATCAGCTATAATGGCGGGGGAGAGGGTAGGAGATCATCTTGTTGACTACATGTTACCCCAATAATGGTTAGATGATAATTTACCTTTGCTAATGCATGTGGACATGAGGCCAACAGTTGGCCTTAGCCATACATGGCCTGTTGTGCTACAGAATTAATTTCATATGCGCATAGGATGGGTTTGAAATATCTCCTGTTCCAGGATAAAATGTATTGTTAACTGAACCGTAATTGTGTTTAATTTGTTTTTAAATTGTCTCGTCAATACATTTCTTGAAAGTTATATTTTTGTAATTTCTTTTTTAGCCTTCCAAAAGTGGGATACTTGGCTTATTTGATTGTACAGGGTATTCGAAAAAATATTATGGTTAATGAATGGGACTATATCAAATTTAATTCATTTGCAGCATCATTTCTAATCTTTACTTACATGATACAAATTTTATATGACTAACATTTATTTCAAATGAATATAGTACCTTCACATAACTTTCTTTTAGATTAGACATATATTCAAAAATTGGTTTATATCCAATGGCTGCTTTCTTAACCTGGAATCACTCTCTTTATGATATTATTTCGTAACTTATTTTACTGTTCTGACTATATACATTACAATTACATTTTTTATTTTATAATAAAAAGAACTGTTATAATTGCTACATATACAATAAAACTATATAAAGTGCGCCCTATATAGACGATGATTTTCCAAGTCCGACAGGTGGCATTCGTGAATCCGATGCTAACAGGTGAGACATCTTGTTTCAGCCCTTGATAGAGCCAGGTTTCATTTCGCAGATGAGTAGCATGATAAGCTTCTGAGGCCCAAGTCTTTCCTGATCAGCTGACTCTTGACAGATGACCATCCTGCCTCAGCCCCTAATAGAGCCAACTTCCATCCGCACACGAGTAGCCTGATAAGCCTCGGAGTCCGAAACCCCAAGCCCTTCCTACATCAGCTACCATACTACTCATGCCTTATGGCCTTAACTCTGCCAGCGAAAATAAAACATTCTTTTCTATTCTACCCCAAAGAATTCACAATAGGCTATTTTTACTACTGCAAATGATAGATTAACTGAAGGGGAGGTGGAATGATAGAGGAAAACGAAAGTATCCCAAGAAAAACCTCTCCAATGTCTACTTTATCTACCTCAAATTCCATCATGATCTGGTCAGGGATTGAACCCAGGTCACCTGCATGGGAGACCAGCACTTGAGCCACAGCCATGGCATACTTTCAACATAAAGAACACAGAAGAAGAATAAAACAGCAATGATCGGTGACAAATGAAAATAATAATCATTTACCAGCGTTGACAGTAATTCCTGTGTTAAATAAAAGGGATTATCCCACAAGAGAAAAATTTTTCAGGAACAAAGATTAAATTAAAAATTTACTTTATATGAAGGAAAAAAAAACATGTCTTACGTTTTGTAATTAAATTTAACTAATTACAGCAAAAAAAGTCACATTAAAAAAATTAGGGTTAAGCCCTTTTACCTAAACATCATCAATATCTAATTTGGTACGCCTCTTCAATAACAACACTGCCAACAGACTTGTAATTAAATTTTGGGTAATGAAAATAGAGGTCCGGAAGAAAGCATTGTTGAAGCAACAGCTCCACATCTGCAACAGTAATGAAGTGTCGTAATAGTACGAAAATAAGAATTGTTAAATTTTATCTAACAGCGCAAGTGATCATGAGTTAAGAAGGGAACCAGTTTCAAGTGATCGCGAGTTAAGATGGCCACCTGTGTCTCTCCCCTACAAACTTTTACATGCCGCGATTCATTTACAAAATTTGGTACATGTATAATACTCAAGGAAATCTCACACTGAGACCAGTTCCTTTAATCTACAGACTGGTCCCCAAAAAATTATACAACTCAGTCGAAAAATTGATTTCTTACACTGAGAAGATTTCCTTGTTTTGGCTGTTCCTTTTCTGTAAAATTTCACATTGACATAATTTCATACTAAGAAAATGTTATAAATTTGACTACTTTCGTCCAGTTGTTTCAGAAATTAATTTTTTTGTTAAATGTTTGAGCATACTAACGCCATGTCTATTATTATTATTATTATTATTATTATTATTATTATTATTATTATTATTATTATTATTATTATTATTATTATACACTGTCCATTGCTGTAAATTTTATTAAATTCATATGTGGAAAAAATAGTCTGAAGACTTTATCTTTAGTTAATGTCATTATTTTATATTAAGTTGTACTTTACTAAACAGTGTTAAGAAATAAATACAATATTTTCCTTGTAATGGCCTGTGTGACCTATATTAGGTTCTTCAAATATGACCAGATTCTTAAAATATATAAAGATAAGTAGATGTAAAGTACGTAATTGATCATAGTTCGGAAACCAGTCCAATTCCAACTCTGTACTTGTTCCACTACTAGAGTAAAGGGATGATGGTTGTAAGTGAACCATACATTTTGTTAATAAAAATGTCCATCAGCTCCAACTTACTTTATGAAACATTTCTATATTCATAACTCATATTGGAGCAATTCTCTATTTTCCCTAATCCTAAATCGTAATTAAGATTAAAATATTAAGACCCTTATTTGTGACATATACAAATTTTGCCTTAATGTTCGAAATAGTTAGTCCATGGTAAATATATATTTCAAAATCAGTTACAACTTTTCTCTGCTGTAATAGATATTTAATGTTTATTATAAAGGAGCAAATAAGATAATGTTTATTAAGAAGCTTTGAAGTATATCTTTAGATAGAATGTGGTAGGGAAATGTTCAGTTGACAGTTGGTCTTGGTTTTTTTTTTTTGTACTGTTTAAGAAAATATTGATAAAGTAACTCATATAATATTCTGCCACTTCTCTATAGTAGTGTACTGTGGTACTAGTTTTAGGTTTACAATAAAATTTCGATGAGCTAATGTTGGAAGGGCAGAAAAAGAGCATATATTAAGTAGGAAAATGCCATAGATGGGAAAAGTCTCTTATTAAACATATCACTCAATAAGACCAGAAATTGATGTCTAAGTAATGGAAGTCAAAGACCAGTGGGATGTCCAATGATATTAGTATATGAGATCAATAAATTGTGTACAATGTCTATTGTTACAACACCAGACAGTTCTACCATAAACCCTAATCCCAGGATCAAGAAGAGTCTATGACATAAGACCTCTGGACATTGTAGCCAGAAGATTAAAGGAGATTGGAAAGGATGCAGCCAGTCTCTAGGACTTCAAAACTGAACATTCCAACAAAGGAAGCACACCTCTACAAAAAATAAAAAAATACAGGTTTAGAGAAATAAAATAAATAGCAGTAAGAATATAAATTCTCGTCACACAGAAGACGAAAAATAATATTGACTTATACACATGTTGCTAACAGAATTTTGATGCTAACATACAAAATAAGTGAGAAGATATACGACTAAATTAGTATTTATGCCCCAAAGGAGGGTAAACTGTAGAAATAGCATGGTTTAATAATACCTACATGCCAAAATAGATAAAAGGGCATTATCCTGCACTACAGTGGATGATCTCAAAACCAGAATAGAGTATACACCAATAACTGGAACTGCAGGTAATAATGGATGATCTCCTACATTTTATAAATACATATAATAGTAACTTATGCTACAAGAGTAAAGTAAGCGACCGGAGTAGCTCAGTCAGCTAAGGCCGATCCGAAGTTGTGTTCAGGCATGGGTTCGATTCCCGCTTGGGCTGATTACCTGGTTGGGTTTTTTTCCGAGGTTTTCCCCAACCATATGGAAAATGTCAGGTAATCTATGGCGAATCCTCGGCCTCATCTCACTATCACCAATCCCATCGATGCTAAATAACCTCGTAGTTAATACAGCGTCGTTAAATAACCAAGTAAAAAAAAAAACAAAAAGTAAAGTAGGATTTAATTCACGAATGGAATATTTACCTCCAATATGAATCCTTAAAAAGGTGACTTTTTCCAGATACGGAGTTGTAGGCTCATATATTTGCCATTTTTCATTATCTACATCTTCTGGTTGACCACTGCTTTGCTCAAATCTAACAGTAGGATCAAGGATTTACCCTTCAGTAATTTAGTTTTTCCATAGTTAATTAAGTCTGCTGGTATTCCTCCCTGACCACTAAATTTTTTAGTTTTCAAAGATTTAATCATTAGTTCTACTAGATGGATATCAGTTTTCACTGTTCCTTCATTTAAGAAATTATCTTTACATTTGCGTCTGTTTTCTGTAAGATCATCTTTCAAATGTATTTCCCATTTGTTTGTGGAAATATATTGAATTATCTGTTTTTCTTTATTTTTACCTCTCAAACCTTTCAATATATTCCATGCTTCATTGCATCTTCTGCCTGCAATATAGGTTTATATTGTGTCACAACTTTTTTCCCCCTAACTTTGGCTCTACTGCTTTGATATTGTATTGAATTATCTGTTTTTCTTTATTTTTACCTCTCAAACCTTTCAATATATTCCATGCTTCATTGCATCTTCTGCCTGCAATATAGGTTTATATTGTGTCACAACTTTTTTCCCCTAACTTTGGCTCTACTGCTTTGATATTGTATTCTGTTTTGAAAATTTTCGGTATTAAACCTTTTTTAATATTTCATGTTTTTCATTTCTATTTCTTTTTCAATTTCTGCACTCCAATAATATAGATGTTTGTTTTTACTATTCTCCTTTCTAACTCCTAATTCTCTTGCTGTCTGGTGTATTGTTTGGGTTATATAACTATAACGGCCCTCCATTTTCAAAAACTGTTATTTCTCATACATTCACAAATATACATGGAGTTCATCAATTTATGCTCTTCAATAATATAGATTTTTGTTTTTACTATTCTCCTTTCTAACTTCTAATTCTCTTGCTGTCTGATGTATTGTTTGGGTTATATAACTATAACGACCCTCCATTTTCAAAAACTGTTATTATTTCACATACATTCACAAATATACATGGAGTTCATCAGGGAAGTAATCAGTAATTGATTATCTTACCAAGAAAAAATATTAAAAAAAAAATCCTTGTTGGAGATATCAGAATGTAGCGGGGATATATGTTATCGTATGGTTATTTACAGAATAGGTATCTCTAAAAAATTAGTACAGAAACAAAACTACAACAAATCTAATCGACGAGATTTATAATCAACTTAGTCTCCTACAGGAGATCCCCATGAATCTGAAAGCAAATGAAGAAAAGTAACGAAAGTAGGAAAGATCGGTAGACTTACTTAAATCCTTCCAGCTAGGTCCAAAGGACCCAATGACCAAAGACAGGCACAACCCTCCAATCATATTAGGGGTGATTTGCCTATACTGCAGAATGATGAGTACTTCTAGAGGTAATGTTGTTCATGGATGAGAAAAATACAGAAACCATTTTAAATACAACGTCGAAATTTTACAGCTACACTCAATGAGTGGAAAATAATGACTGAATCATTAACAATTGAAGGGTACAGGGGAAAAAAAAAGATGAATGTCACATTGCTGTTAAGGGTGAGATAATGATCTAATTCAGTATATTAATGCAAAATTTAATGGTGTTCCTATTAAACATTTAGAAAAGGAAGACTATCCATGATGATAATCCTTCTTTTTACCAGGTATGCCAAGAACAACACTAAAGTTTGTAGTAAAAGTAATCTATAGAATTAATTACTGACATCACCCTTAACAGCATTGTGACATTCCTTTTTTTTTCCCGTGCACTCTTCAATTGTGAACAGACACTAGAGTGATAGAACTCGCTATAAACAAATATGTTCCCATTAGCTTGGATGAATCCATTGTAACATAGAGGAACAACCCCAAACTTCTTAAATAACCATCTAAATCTTTTCTATATAGATTCTTAAAGAAAGCATGGTAGTTAAAAGTTGATAACCTTCTACACTGCCAATAGGAAGTCTTCAGACTATTGCAATGCTGCCCAGTTCTGTTTTACCTCAGTGTCATTGTCTGACTGTCACTTGCGCTCCGAAAATTTGTTTTTGATGCAGAAAGTGTATGTTATTGTTTCCTGAAGGTGTTATTGTATCCTATGTAATTCACGAGTTACATATCTTCTATAAACGATATTATTATTATTATTATTATTATTTGTTACATAGTCTTTGTTCTTCTCTTGTCTGTTGAACATATCAATGAAAAACACAATTATGTTATCAGCTGAAGTACACACGTAGAAAGTGTGAAAAAGGATCTTTATTTCAAGCATTAAAACATTTGTTGTCTATTAGAAGTCAGTAAGATAGTTTCTCCTCTACTTGGTACATCAAAATCAAGTAGAGTTCTCAGGTTTATGACTGGTTAATATTTTATTTGTAAAGTATTGAGTCCAGCGAGTGTACTAATAATTTTTAAAATGTCTTTTCAATCTCTATAGTGAGGATAAGTCAATAGCGAGATCGGAAAACAGTACAAAGACAAGATAGGGATATATATGGAATTTACTCATATGAATTCACTCTCGTTAAATTAAGCTCACAGAGGAAACAAAATTCAGAGAATCAAGAAGCCCAGCATTCTCGCAGACAGAGCAGAGAAAATTATTCAGATCACCCAAGGACAAAGAAAACTGTTGGAATGGATTAAATTACTGGTGCCAATATTTCTTAAAGCAGGATGGATAATTTTATTGGGAAGCCAGAAGACTAATAGTGTTGCTCCAAATATCTAGAACATTAGATTAGATTAAATAAATAAATAATATTTCTAGAAGCAGAAATGGCAAACAATAACAAACTATTAGCAGTTCTGTTGCTGTACATACAGTAGGGGAGAGTCGGGTAGTATCGGACAATGGATAATATTGGACAGTGAGTTTCTTTCATCTACCACACAATGATAGTACCTGATTGGCATGGTTACGTTTCTGTGATGTCATTCAGGTACTACCATATGGTGGCAGATGAAAGAAACGCACTGTCTGATATTACCCGATGTCCGATACTACCCGATGTCCGATACTACCCGACTCTCCCCTATGTATTGTTTCTAATCAGCATTCTCAATTATTGCAGTAATCCATCATATCTACTCATAAATAATTTTTTTTCTACTTCAGCTGTAATAAATAGAAACTAGTACCTTGAACACTATTGCATTATGTATACCTTCCTCTTCACTCATTTTTTACGTTCAAAGGATTATTACCGTATTTAACATCATACAAGAATTTTATTAACAGAATTAGGCAGTCATTACATATATTTTAATCTGACAATTACAGAGTTATAAGCATTTTAAACTCTGACTAAAAAAATCCATGCCAGACTGTTAGACCAACATTAAGTAAAATTGCAACTCTTGCCGAGAGAAGAGAAATAGTTTAGATGAAATAGATCCCGCACAGATGGCATCTTTTCAATAATTCAATTAATTGAAAAAGACTTCGAATGTAACATATCTACATAAATTGTCTTGAGATTATGAGAAAACATTTGATAGCGGGGAAAAAAAATACACAGACTTTTCATAAACAACGAAATCTCAAGAAATAATCTTAAGAGAAACTATAAAGGTGTGAAGTAAGGCTATCTATTGTCTCTAGCCTTACTTAATTTGTATATAAACAAAATGTCCAGAGACAGGCAGCATCTATACATATCTCTCAACATCATCCCTTTGAATATATTACTATTTGCAGATCACCTAATTGTGCTTAATTTTGAAGACAATTTGCAAATTGCAGTTACATAATTTTTATACAATTTAAAGGAAAATCTCTTTGGAAAAAATAAAACATACCCTTTGTAGGAATAAATTTCTTTGTGGCAAACATAATTGTTGTAATAAACAATTACATTTTACAACAATTTTACTCTTGCAGTTTGCTAGTTACAATATTTAATGTTTCTTTTACAAGTTTTTGTAACAAACTTGTTAAGATTCCGAAAATTCGGAGGCACAATGAAAATAATTATTATGTAGAAAGTTGGGACAGAAACCATTTTGTAATTTCACTAAACACTGATCATACCAGCATTATTATATGGATCTGAAACATGGACAATCACATCCCAGCTTGGAAGGAGTAGAAATACTAAAATGACGTTTATTACTTAACTACCAAAGAAATGAAACCAGCCGTGACAAGTTAAAAAGCAAAGTATGACCAATGTCCATTTTTTCATGTTGCTAGGATGCATCTCAACAGAACACAATACAAGCTTTGGCATTATACATTGAGAGGAAAATGAAGTATCAAAGCTTCGAAGAACCCTTAGGGGAGATTAGTTGATCAAGAGATGAACAGGCCAAATGGCCTAATCCATAAAGCATTTCATGAAGAATACCGTTTCCAGTACCTGCAGATTGAGTAAACTATGACCTTTCTGGACTGTGCTCATCTAAAAGATTCGAATTACATTTCTGAGAAGAGGCACCTGCAACCATGTAATTAATTACTTACAATACTAGGATGAAAGATGATTGCTAGCAATTTAATTTTGACTTGTGCAAGAAATACTGCTTGATATCCTTTCATTCAAGCAGAGGGTTTTATCACACACTATAACTATACGACATGGGACCACAGACTATGTTTCCCTTCTGAAGAAATCTAGAATTACGAAGATTTTTATTGCATTTACAAAACTAGTATCCTTAGTTGGATTCAAACCTGCAAACTACACCATTAATTGTATAGTAACCACTCAATTACCAAACACAACTTGTTTTTAAATAATGCTGTCAATTGCATCCCTGATACTGGCAACTTTCATTTTGGTAGTAATCGTTTCTGAGAAATTGCTGAAACTTTACAGTTGTTCCATTTGTAGGGTCCTTCTCTTCATTGACCATGGACTTCACGATCATGATATTATCATTTGATCTTTATGCTTTGCATGAAGCTGAGCAATAGCAAATCTTAAAAGAAAGATTTCCTGAAATGGACTGTAAAAGTGATGTGTATTATGCAGGAACATTGGAAGTTACAATATATTAATTTGTACACTAATTCTTACGGAAGAGCCAAAGGACTACAGAGGAATAGTATCTTATGGGAGGTTGGTACTTTAGTCGAAGCATCTGAATTGTGTTTCACCAGTTTAACTCAAATTTCAATGTGTCTATTTATATTAATATTATTTCATTTTATTAAAATATAACAGTTTCGTAACAGGTAGGTAGCAGAATATTCTGTACCAGTGGTTCTCAAAATAAAAACCATACTTCAATCCAATGGGAAGGAGGAGGAAACAAAACAATTTTCGGCATTAAATAAACGTACAAATTCTTGTTATACATCAGTGTAGATTCAGGACACAATTTGTGGACTGTGATACTACATTATTTCATATATTTACATCGAAGTTTAGTATCCCGCAGTCTCAAACTGTCAAATATTCTTATTATTTAATGTGAACAGTATAAAAATATAATTTTATGAAATTTACATCCGGCAGCAATAACACAGCAAAAATGTATCCTTCAAATCTTATATTAAATATGTTTCTTCTTCACAAACTTAAGTATTATGCACAGTCACAATTGTCAGCCCTTCAATCCAATTGAACGAACATGTATAGCTGAATAGTCATAATTATTTGTAGAAACTGAGACTAATAACAGCAATGTAGACACCAAGATTCTATTATAATAACAAAAATCAAACTTATGAAATGTAACAAAATTTGCTGGAAGAATAACAATATAGAAACCTACATGGATCTTAGAATCCTATCTTTTCCCCCAACAAAAGAGGAAGAAATCAAAAGATAACCAAAAATAATAGCAACATATAAGTCTCCTATCGTACATATACGTGTATTATCTCAAGGAAACTGGTCATCAGCATGAAAATAAATTCATGCAATGAAGCATACTGAATAGAAACAGCCTATACAAAGAGATTTTTCTTCATTCCATAATGTAAATATTTAAACGAGTTTTACTGTTTCAGCACTGGTCTTACTAGCTATACAACACTATTTTAGGAGAACAAATTAGGGGGAAATTACTTTACTTGATTCTCAGACTAAAGTCTTAAAAACATCTTACCACGATGTTGCTATGGAAGTCTTACTTACAGAGCACTAATAACAATTTTACTTTCTCATTATATAAAGTATAAAGAAAAAGTATTGAGCTACTCCAAATACTGGTTTCACGAAAATATATGTTTTTAGCATCCTTGATACTGAAAAAGTAGTTTTTGTTCTGCTGTCTTTCTGTCTACTAGACGAATTTTGTTCATATTCGGTAACAAGTCAATTCATCTGGAAATTATGAACATTGGAATATAATAGTTTTACTAAAATAGTAACAGGTCTTTATTTTAAGTGAATACCATAAAAGTGTTATTGGCTGTAATAGTATTGTTCTTTATAGTTCTCCCTTTATACAGTGAAATAAATAAACAGTATAATCCAAATAAGCCCAAAAATACTTGCTTCGAGAAATTAAAGTATAGTGTCTACTTAAAGACAGCAAGCAGTGGCAAAGTACAAGTTCACAATGTTGGTCAACACTGTAATAAAATCTATTACCTGCTTTTGGCAGAAGTCGAGTTTTTGTAAGAAAATTATTATTTTACAACAGATATAAAGATATTTAGATACTTTCTTTTTGTGGTGCTCACTGGTCGAATGTCTACAATGAATATTGTTTTACAACTTCCTCTCTTTTGACTGAAAAAGAAAAATTGGAGACTTCGGAATTCACTTTCACAGTAGGTTTACTGTGGATCACTTACCAAGCAGGTAATATAAGAATTCCATTATGAAGTATTAATACTATTTAATGCTATTCATTCTGAATACCAAAATCGTTTTAGAAATGATTAGAGTATAGAAACAATTATTTTATATGAATTTTTGCAAATTTAACCACTTACATAGGAAACTTAAAATGTACAATTTATATATCAAGTCAGAAGTTACTTTCTGGAATATACCATTCAGGAAACGAAAGTATCTTCTTATTTGGGATGCACAGTATATGATTTCATTTATATAGGCCTATGTCTTTTGAACACTAGTTCGAGAAAATAAATGACATAATGGTGAACGATAAAGAACTAAATTTTATGATAGGTCTACACATAAAATGTATAAGAAAGAATGTATAATCTTCATGAACGGAATTTTTAAACATGTTTTATAGGACACGTATGTACATTAGTTGTTTAGTATTAATACTTCAACTTCAGCATTGACAACTATTATGCAAATATGCATTAAATAACCTCCTTTTTGAATCACGATAAATGAAAGTATTGAAGTGATTCTTCTTTTACATCATTCTAAATACCTGTTATTACAAAAAAAAAAAACATTAATACAAGTTTTTTGAGATATTGTCGTTGTGCCTCCAAAATCTGCTATGTGAATTTAAACAGATTTTTCAGCAAAAAGAAAAAAGCCTGTATCATTTTTAACTCCTTTGATTTTCAAAGTTACTTTTGGTATAATTTCATAATTTTTTATGTAATGATTGAAATTATAATGAAAGTGGCTTTGAAAATCAAGGGAATTAAAAGTGATAAGACTTTTTTTCTTTTTCCTGCAAAATTTGTTTAAATAGAGGATTTTGGAGCATAGTGATGATATAGTAATTCTTGAAAGAGTAATTTTTTTCTTGCGCATGTAGTGTTATAATTAATAAGTTAGATAATGCTACTATACCAGTTACCTTACAGAATGAAACGTCAAAAAGTGAAGATTTTAGTAATATGACATGGGAACAAGATGATCCCTGAGAAATCTGCACAATTTTGTACAATACAACCATACTCGGTCTAAGAGACATGTCTGTTGTAACAAATTCCAGTGACTCAGTTCATATACTTGTCTTCAGTCTTATCATTAGTCTATCTTACTTCACCTCGTAATAACATAAAACAACTAGTGACTGGAAATCCACATTTTAAACTTATTTCAGTAAAGAAACTTGCATTTCATGAACAATTATTATGGACTATGAATATGTATTCTTGTTTGGACAGTTTGCAGTCCTACATGACACATGTGATGTGAATATGTGCTACAAAAGTAAATTAACAGACCTCTCATGCAATATTATTCCAGCTAATAAAAATGGTATCATTGCATTGTTCATCGTGAAACTGATGATGACTGGAATGTTAACTTTTCTATGACAGTGATTCAGTTCATTAACTTGACAATAACAGCATGCAAAAAGGCAAACTTTCTGGATACATTCCTGAACAAAGTGTAATTATTCTTTTTCACTGTTATGGGCAAAAATGTTGTATTTGTGATGCAAGGCTTAACTAAGTTATATCCTCTCTTCATCTGAGAGATCAAGAATTTCACTGACAAATGTCGCAACATCAGTATTTCGCTCTTCATGTGTTTTGATGAAGGGGTGCGTGAGCAGTTGATTGTAATTAGGACGAGCCATGTAGTCTTTCTGCAGGCTGTAACATAGAAATAACGACAACTTTTACAGAGAATTTAAAAATAACCATTGCAATTTCCTTTAAATGCGCCTCCTACCATCAGTAACATATCACTTCCTCCTTCCCCCTACTGCATAATTTTACTACTTTTTTTTTTACAACAAAATACTGTTTTTCTGGATTTCATTCTTTACTTGCTGTCAAATGATGAAACCTTATGTTTTAGATTTAACAATACAATACATATTTCATGAAAATTAGTGTGTTAATTGTACTGAGTAGTTTAGAAGATATGACACAGAAATGTAATTCCGTGTACTATGTAGCAATAGGTACTCAACTTCATTAAACTGTACTACATTATGAGCATTAAGATGGATATCTATTATCGTGTTTTGTGAGCTCACGCCAAGCTGAGTCAGTAAGGTGGGAAGAATTTATAATGACATGTCATGTAGCATGAAGCAGAAACATACGAGGGTAATAAAAAAATAAGGTAACAACAGCTCTCACGGGTGACATACTCCCCCTCTTGTTCAGATTTTCTGCCAGGGGCTGCAGCAGTAGACCACAGCTTTATCACGCACTCATTAAATGGCGCATATGTTGCATCAGACCCTCGCAATATCAGTTGTAAGATAACTGTACACATGAAAACATGGTCAACTGTGGAAGTGCATAGTGTGATACGGTTTTTGCGTCTGAAAGGCACTTCACCAGCAGAAATTTATCGTCAACTTGTTAAGGTGTACAGTGTGAAACAGCACTTCCACTGAGAAGTATTGGACCATCCTCCCTACAGCCCCGACTTGATACCCAGTGATTTCCAACTCTTTGGACATTGTAAAAGCACCTGGTTAGTAAGTGATTCAACATCAATATGGTCATTCAGCAAGCCATTACGACATGCTGATGATACTATCATCTACACTTCCGATTGAAATATGTTATCTAATGCCGGACAATTGGCAACAAAGCCATTTGTGCGCTTGCACTCTGATATTTTCAAGATGAGCTACTAATGTACAGATTTTAAGATCATCTAAATCCATTTCTTCTTGTAAGTCACATAATAGACAATTTAGAGATTGATATATTCCAATTCTATGCAAATGCTTGGCCAGACAATCATATCCTGTGATCAATCTGCATACTGCTACAGAAGATTTCCGTGGTAAATCAGGAATCACATGATACAAAATGTTCCATTTCTTTCCTTGCAATTTGGATATAAAATTTTGATTATTAATATCTTTGTTATTTTCTTTTTGATTAAGTCATCATCAAGCTGTTCATCCTTATAAAAATATTCTGTACGTTCCAAGTAGCAAAACTAAATATGAACTGTTTGTGTGCAATCTTTGGGCCGTCCCCTGAAATAGAGTGAGACCATAACAGGCCATTAGGCTTAATACGTGATAGGAGGAAGAAGAAGCAGAAGAATAGTACTCAAAGAGATTAAAATAATTCATCATTTTAATAAAAATTAAATTCATGAAGTGAAAAAAAAAATAGCTTATTAGAAGTATAGAAAATACAATAAAATGGAAAGAAACACGTCATATGATGAAAAAAAATGTAACACATTTGAAGTGTTGTTCATTTCTTCCACAATAACTTAGATATAAAAATATGTATACCATACAAATGTTCCTACTTTCATTAGTGCCGACTGTCTGTAGAGATGGGAGCCCTTTATCTCAACCATTCCATAGGCCTCCATGGCCTGTAATGGGGATGACTTTACCAAACGCCTAAAATATTTTTACAGTTTCAAGTTTAAAAAAGTGCATACAATAATGAAATTCGTTGAAAAGAATGACTAACATTCAAATTATACTCAATAGAAATATGATTTTTTCATTTAATGTAATGTAAAGTGAATTTTTAGACGAAAACTGTCCATTAATACATTACCATTGACTTATAAGGTCTTCAAAATCTGGTGAAAACTCGCCAGGTGGGAGTCTAGGTGGATCATCTTTGACAACTTGCTTCAGTTGTTCAAACGGTGTCCCCCATGTGTTATATGGAAATCTTAATGTTGCTAGCTCTAGCAATGAGATGCCCAGACTCCAAACATCTGATCTGATATCATACTGAGAGGGATTACCAGTTGGATCAATTCGTTCAGGCTATACAAAAAAAACAAGAGAAATAAAATTCATTGTCATTATTCCTTTCATTTTAGAATGCTATGAAATAAAATAGTTACACAACAAAGATTTCGTTAAACCATTCGATATATACAGTAGCGTGCAAATTAATCCGAACAACGTAATTACTTATGCAAAAACACTCAAATGGGATAAAAAAAGGATCTAAGACATACCTCAGTAATCTATGTGGCCTCCCTTGTTCCTAATAACAGTTCTGAGACGATTTGGCATGGATTCCACTAATTTCCCACAAATATTCTTCATTTCTTCATTGCGAAACCATACACCAATGAGGGCAGAAATCATCTTCTCCTTTGTAGAACAATCCATTTTTTGCATTCTTCTTTTGCAAATAGACCACAAGTTCTCAATGGGGTTGATGTCAGGTGAGTTGCCTGGCCAGGGAGTACCTGAATATTCTTCTTGTTGAATTCTGTAGTTTTTCGAGACATATGGCATGGTGCCAGGTCTTGTTGGAACACACCTCTGCCATCCGGAAATGATTTTTGCAGCTGGGGTACGATTCTGGTTTCCAATAAGTGAATATATTTGTCAGAATTCATCATTCCTTTGATAGGTATTAATGCTCAAGGCCCTTCATGTGTAAAACAACCCCAAAACATTACTTTAGGGGGGTATTTGGGTGCTTGTTGGAGATGAGCTGCTGTTACTTTTTCGGATCCTTTCCGTACATAAGAAACACGGTGGCCGTGGACCTCGAAATGAGACTCATCGGAAAAAAGTACATTCTTCCAGTCATTCACTGTCCAGTGTTGATGTAATTTTGCCCACATTAAGCGTTTTTTGCACATAACAGGGGTTAGCAGTTGCTTCTTAATAGGCTTACGAGCCCTTCGTCCAGCTTCCAAAAGCCTATGCCGCACTGTTGTGACGTGAATATTCGCCCCAGTGGTAGCCATTAACTCACGGGTTAAGTCGACAGCGGTTAGTCTAGGATTTAATTTACTTTTCCTGACAATTAAACGATCATCTGCAGGTGAAGTCTTCCTTTTCCGGCCACAGTTTCCTTTTTTCTGGTGTGTGATGGATCCAGTCTCCCTGTATCATTTTATGATCGAATTAACAGTAGCCAAACCCATGTGACATTCTGCAGCAATTTGCCTCTGTGTCATAGAAGAATGCTCTGCTAATGTTATAATTTTAGACCATTTTCGTGGAGTTGTATCCATTTGTGAAGACGACAGAATGTACACAGGATTGCAGTATTAAGTCTTCAATACAACTGAAATGCTTATAAGTACAAAACAACAGGCAAAATGTCACATATTATAAAAGAAATAATAACGACAGACCTTCAACAATGGAATTACACGTACTACAGATGTCAATTAAAGCGGTATGGGCAGCTGTGAGGCCAACAATGACAGAAAATGTAAAAATATGTCGTGTTCGGATTAATTTGCACGCTCCTGTAACTTTTGTCCAAGTAAAAATTCTGAAATTTAAACTTAAATTTAGTGAATAAAATGGATAATGAATATAAATGGAATGTGAATTATTTAGACGTAAATACTGTGCAAAGACAATATGTACTCGATTCCTATGTTGTCAAAAAGATGTAATCATTTTCTCGAACCAGATATTTTATATATTAGTAGGCTATAATTTCTTAATTACCGGTATTTGAAAATAAATCTGAAGTTAAGTTCACTGTACTTACAGCCATGTATGGTTTGCATCCCGCATCTATTGTTTTGGCTACAGAGTCAACTAAATAGCCAGATATACCAAAATCACATATCTTCACTTCCCCCTTCCTATTGATGAGGATGTTGGAAGGTTTAACATCACGATGAATAACACGAAGCTTTGAATACAGATAATGTAATGCACTCACAACCTAAAAGAAAATTAACAAGTTACAAGTTAAGAAGATTACAGAAACAGAAATGTTGTTTATGTTACAGGTAGATCCAGGAAATTGGATAAACCGAACTTTACTTGGATGAAGTGGGAATTATCCAAAATAATCTTTGTAAAGCTGAAATAAAATACTAGTTTCTAGCTTTACATGGTTAATCTGTCGTTTACGCAACACTACTGGTAGAAACGAAATACATTATATTTTTTTTATTACATACTTTCATTTAAATTCTAGCTGAGCAACTTGATAGATGTACACAATATTAATAAAACAATGAAATGCTAAATTACGGATCTATTTATGGTATAATAAAATAAAATAAAGTCCAGGTTACATGTTTCAGCAATTAATTAATCAAATGTTCAGAATATTGGATTTCCTCTATTTGTTTTCTAGTATGCCAGTAAAGTCTGTAATGTTATTAATACTTTTATCTGAAATGTTGGTAGCTTTGCAGTTTAGTATATGCTGCAAGTTCATATATGAATCTTCTTCTCTGCAAAGTACACACTCTCGTGATGTACAAATTTCAATTTTGAAGAGATGTGCTGCCATGAGATGCCAGAATGTAATGGATTGAGTTCCAATTAAAGCCATATGTTACAACATTATATATTACTTTCCATTATACGAAAGAGAAAAATACTCACAGCAAATGCTATTTTCCCCAGAATATCTTCTGGTATCTGACGCCCATGACGGCACACTTTAGTGTAGAACTTATCAAGGCTTGTATCCATAACCTCCATACAGATCCATACATCTCCTTCTCGGAACAATGCTCCATAAAATTGTACTGTATATGGACAATCAGATGATCGCATAGAAATATCCAAATCCATCAAAAGGCGTTTCTGTTCTTGTGTATTCACAGTTGCTGCTATTCTCTGGAAATTAATAAAACACATACCAGTATGAACATTTCATACGCTACAGAGACCAAAGCGTCATCAAAGGGACTAAAGACATAATGTTACAATAAATGAGTGTCACTATAAGAAAAAAATAAATGAATACAGCGAATATATTCAAAGAAATACATTCACAATATTACGTATTTTGTGCACTACTATATTTTCATTTGTAATTTTATATAGGCCTACAGTACTAGGTATAACACTTTACATTGTACTTATTTATAAATGGCTTTTAAGGAACCCGGAAGTTCATTGCCGCCCTCACATAAGCCTGCCATTGGTCCTTATCCTAAGCAAGATTAATCCAGTCTCTATCATCATATTCCACCTCCCTCAAATCCATTTTTATATGATCTTCCCATCTACATCTAGCCTCCTCAAAGGTCTTTCTCCTTCCGGCCTCCCAACTAACACTCTATAAGCATTTCTAGATTCGCCTAAACGTTCTACATGCCCTGCCCATCTTAAATGTCTGGATTTAATATTCCTAATTATGTCAGGTGAAGAATACAATGTGTGCAGTTCTATGTTGTGTAACTTTCTCCATTCTCTTGTAACTTCATCCCTCTTTGCCAAATCTCATAAAATCTTATCCTGTTGCTATGGTCTTGCCAGAAAATCAGTCCCATTCCGAGACTTATGTTGTGGTTTCCCCTAATCATAACTTTTGAACTTATTTCACATAAAACACAACTGAAACGTGACAATGATGAATATTTTGATAGCACTTTTTATAGAACCCTTCAAAGCTGGATGATAATTTTTTAGATTTTGGACCATTATGTCCCTACTTGTATTAGAATTGTGAACTAACATTAGATTAGAGATAATAACGAGATTCTCTGATGCAAGGCCATTATTTAAGACAATAAACTTTACATGAAAGACAAAGGACATAATTCAATGCCTGTAGGAAGGAGATAAATTTCCAGCTCCTGCTGGGACTTACAAGTAATATAGGCCTATTTTCAAATTATAAAAAACTTTTAGAGCATTTTTTAAGTAAATTAAATATTAAAAATAAACTATATCAATGTAAATTATAAGACATCAATACACTATTAGCATGCCAGCCATCTATACCTGTGAAAAAAAAAAAAAACCTTTTCCATATCTTACCCACTACATACATTAACAAATGACACTTTTTTTTTTTGTGAAAATAAATATTTAAAGGTTGCGGAATTATCTTCAGTGTCACCACAAAACATAGCACTTACCTATCATTTTAAGTTATTTTAATATGAACAATATAAAAATTATATTAAGTGAATATGCATAAAAGAAAATACTTTTTCTGTGAGGAGAAGACAGTTTAAGAGATGCTAGATCCTTGTCCCAGCACAGGGGTAAGAACTTATCTAAGTTGCATGCAGTGCAGTGTTTTTGGTTTCTACTCTGAACTTAGTTTCACTGTGTTTTTTTTTTTGGTGGATTAACTAGCCTGTATACAAAAAGGAACAATTTAAAGGGGTAAGATCTTTGAATTTTACAACATCGATTTTAGTTGACACCCTAATAGTACTATTTATATCGGTTACAAATAGGCAACTTACATTCAAGTGTGTGTGTGTGTGTGTATGTACATACATGTAAGTTATAATCTTCAAAGGATATTCTGCATTAATATGGTGAAACCAATATGAGAAAACTGTGAGGAATACATATATTCTCTTTTTGTTCACTAGCTTTGTCATTCATCCTGACTCTATGAGTGGGCTCAAAGATGCCACTCGTGCTGAGAAGCATAGACACTTAGATCATCAGAGACTATCAGACTATCCAGTGCACCACAGGCAGTGAGCCCACATTACACTCGTAATGAATGACGATGGAGAATTGTTGAGATGTCACAGGGGAATCGGAATAGCTGGAGGGGGGGGGGGGACCCATGTTGCCTGGACCACAGACTTGCCCAACACAAGTTATAAACTGAGGGTAGAGCAGGATTTGAATCTGAGCCCCTGGCTTGTAAGCCCAGCATTCTAGCACCGAGCCAGCATGGCAATTCTCATCGAGACTGCAAATTCATTTACCTTTACAGCCATAATGGTACCACTAGGGTGATGTTGCATCTTTTCAACAATGCCGTAAGCTCCACGCCCAAGATCACATATTTTTTCCAAATCATCTGCTTCCACCTCGAAAGTTTTCTCTCCAATTGTAATTGTTGTTCGTTTGTCTAAATTCCTTGGAGGTGTACTGAAAAATTAAATTGAATTAATAGGTATAAAATAAAGTAAATAGAAAAGTTTCAGAGCAAAGTGGTATTGTGATTTATCCTATGGTTCATTTTAATAATTTCTCAGTGCTCTAAGAAATGTATTATTTCCCACAATTCTATTCTTTAGAAAGAAACAGAAGCAACCTTCTGGGGATGTAATATGCCAATTGAAGTGTGAGATTACAGATGTCTTCATGGCGTATATGTAATAACAAGAATGGAGTTTTACAATAGGCCTATATAGCTAAAACCCTTCAATGGGTACAATATATTTGAGACAATGGTTACAAACCATTGGAATCGCTTCTGTCTTCAACATCAACATAACTATCAAACAGCCAACAGTGTGGCTCAGTTGGTTAAAGCACTTGCCTGCCGGTCTGAAGTTGCGCTTGGGCACGGGTTCGATCCATGCTTGGGCTGATTACCTGGTTGGGTTTTTTCCGAAGTATTCCCCAACTGTAAGGATGCCAGGTAATCTATAGCGAAACCTCAGCCTCATCTCGCTATCACCAATCTCATCGACACTAAATAACCTAGTTGTTGATACAGCGTCGTTAAATAACGAACTAAAAAAATGTCAGTCATAACGTTAGGTAAGGTTTGATGAGCAGCTACATTAGTATTTACCAGTACATGTAAGTAATTAGGAACTATAATTTTACTTTTAGATATTTTAATTAATAATAAGACTTAATAAGAATGAAAAGCTGCGCGCAAAATGTAAAGTTAATGATATCTTATGTTTCACATAATTTTGTAAGCGACAATGTTCTCAGTTGCACTTCAGTGAACAGTATTTAATCACAAAGGCTATTTCTTCACATAATGTCGATGTTATGGATTCAACAGTGAAGCAAATCGCGTCTTCGCATATTTTAACGCTCAGCTATTCTGCGTTCATATTGGTGTCCAAAGAGTGAAACTCTACCCATATTTCTTTTCCCTTTGCCTTTAACTCTTATAGTTGGGTAAAAATTTCACTGTATTTTATTAGGAAATGCTTATATAATTTAGATGATTTATAACCGTGTAGTAATTATTTACATTAACTACTTCGCCTATTTCTAGCTCACCTACACTAACCTAACCTAACGGCCCCCTCAAACTTCTCTTCTAATTTTACCTACATCGTAATGAACACAACTTAGAAAAAATACATTAATTTAAATAAATTGCCTTTCCTTAAGTTCAAGTATAGACATATATTTAACACAAATGCGGAAACAAATCTATTCCACACAGAAATTAGTACATATAACCTATTTTTCATACTTTTTTACTCGATATAAATCGAGGTAGTTAACTACCCGGTATATAATTAATAAAGTCTATTGACAATAAAGAATACCTATCTATTTATTTATTAAACCTAGTTATATGTATATGTATTTTTTATGAAAGTAAAGATAGGCCTATTAACTTACACTGGCGGAGTGTCAGTGGTGATAATCAATGGCAATTTCTTTGGCTTGCGAGCTAAAACACACAAAAATTAATTAATGAAATAGTGGGTTCAAGGGACTTATCATGAACATTCCAGTCATACAAAATTCATTGAAGTCGTGTAAGTGAAACTTAATCTTACCTGCCATTATATAGCCTCTCAAATTATATACTTTAACAGGCTAATTGCAGTTCAAGAATAGGTAACTGAAACTCTGCAGTTACAGTGGGATTATGAATTTATAATATATCTACCCATGTCATAACGAATATGACCATTCTGATTATAGGCAATCACTAAAAGTATAAGCAGTTCCCTGAGGCCAAAGCCTATATCGTCTGAATGTATGAAGTTCAAAACATAGTAACCTGAAAAATAACACATAAGAGATATAATTCGATAACATAATTATTATAAAGCTCAGTAGTGAAAGATTCATCAATATGAACAATCATCAACAATGGTATTCAAATACATTTCATGCCACAAATTATGAACAATCATCAACAATAATATTCAACTACATTTCATGCCACAAATCTTAAAATCATAATTTATCAACTTCGAAATTTGAGCTACAAAGGTAAGATTAACGAGCCATTGAGATGAACGGTTTAATTCTAAAGATAAAAAAAAAAATGTAATAAGAGCAAAATAATTGTAATAACAGACTTATTTAGAAGCAAAATTATTACATAACTTGAATAAAAATGACACCTTAAATACTGCATTACAGGCAGAAATGTAGAAACAGAATCATTTCCTTACTCAAAATATTTGGGGATAGAAATCTAATAACAAAATGTTACTTAATATATCAGATCGTTTACGTTTTTCGTATGTCAGATGTTTGGGAAACACACTTTAAGATTACCAATGTACGTAACCTATTTTCAAACGAGACAAATTTAGCAATGTTAAGTTGGTAACGTGTGACAGGTAAATCGGTATAATCGAGTGTCGAGTCATCGAGTGTAATGGCTGCAAAATTGAGTGTGAAATGTCTGTTTAAAATGAAATGACGTTTTAAAATGCATTGACTGTCAGGTAATCTGAGAAGAGAGTTTTTATTATTTTATTATAATGGGTAATGAGTTATTATATAAACTACTGTAATTTCAATCGTAAACAAACGCGGGTCTTAAATTGATGCTCTAACTGATGTGAAAACGTTTTTAAGATACCATTATACGTATGAAAAGGAGACGATTCTAGAATACATAGGTACAACGGAAATTGCGGATAGTTATGTTAAATGTTTTAGGTATTCAATTTAGTAGTGTGGAATACAGTGTAATTAAATATGGTTTGTAATCCTGATGTACACCAAAGGAATAATAAAGAAATGCTAAACTAGCGTTAAGGTAGTTCCCTTCGTACTCCGCTTATACAGCTTGCATATACGAATCTGTACAAAATATCCCTGATAAATTCAACGATTTTCACCTAACAGACCATCGTACTTTCAGGCCAGTTACACACTATACCGAGAAATGTGTAATGTGAAATGTGCCCTGAGCAGAACCATCGTCAGTTACAAGCCGGAGCATGAGTAAGTTTGGCAGCGCTGAGTGGCGGGCTTAGGCGAAATAAGGGCAAGAGGGCTAGAATTCTTGCCCTCTTGAATAAGACCCGACGTTTGACGTTTTAGTGCTTTGGTTTCGTTGTCACATGCACATTTTCGACATTTATACAAAAGTAAGTGCATATGATCAAAATTCAGAGAAATGATGTAGGTAATTTATTACGGAATCCGAAATGTATTTTGTGTTAAGAATACTGCGTAAATACTTGCATACACCACTTAAAATAACTTTAAAAAATCAAAAGCATACGTGTTTTTATTGCTGGTACAAGGGAAAATAAATAAATAGGTACTTAAAGAAATGTTGTTGTTGTTTCAATGCCTTGCATCTAGCAATGAAGCCATTAGCATTCGTGCTCTCCAGTACTTCTGGGCTACAGTGTCTTCTGCAGATAGTGCATTGCAGGTCTTCAAGTAACTCTCATTCATCTCCTCTTGAGTGTTGCACAGGGGACACAATGGTGAATTTAGAATTTGGAGTTGATGTGACTTGCCAAGCGCGCTTTCGGGCGCGCTTCCGAACAGGGGCAGTGGCATTTCCCCTAAGGTTAGAGCTCAGTTTAGGTGTGTGTGTATAAATAGAAAATTAGGGGCTAGAAAATATTGAAAATAGGGTGCATGTTTATATGACATTTTTTTCGATTAATACACACACACCTAAATTGAGCTCTAACCTTAGGGGAAATGCCGCTGCCCCTGTTCGGAAGTACGCCCGTTTTTTCATGTGGCCCTATAACCAAAAGTCGCAGGGAGTTAGATCGCGTGATTGCGCCAGCTATGCAATAGGCCTGTTGTATCCATTCCTTCTGGCTGGGAACTGTTCATCCAAATGAAGTCTCACAGCACTATCGTAATGTGCATGTGCTTCATCTTTAAGTAACCACATGTTAATTCATGTTGCCAGTGGTACAACATCCAATTGCTGGGTTATTTCAATCTACAGAAAGCGTAAATACACAGCACCTGTTAATCGTGAAGAAAGTTCACATGATCCCAGTAGGATATCCCCAATTACACCAATCCAGATATGGAGAACTGATGTTGCGAATGTATTTCCTCAATAGCATTTGGATTCTGGTATGCCCAGACATGTTGGTTGTGACAATTGAAGATACCATTTCTGGTGAAGGTTGCTTCATTCAGTACCAGTATTTTGCTTAAGAAATGTCGATCAGCTGCATTTTCATGAAGTAACCATTTGCAGAATATCGTCTGACATTCAAAATCAACCTCTCCTTGCAATTCTTGCACAGATTGTAGGTAGAGTAATGCTTCAGGTACAATTCTTTACACTGACTTCTGAGACATAGTGTGATGATGTGCAGCTAACCTCTGTGTACTTGTACCTGGTGAACGTTCTACGGAACACACAATATTTTTTTTTTTAGCAGGATTAGCAGAGCAGTCCTGCGACTTCACGGTCTACTGACAAAGCGACCGATTTCCCTAAGGCAATGTTTCACTGCTACAAATGTTTTTGGAATTGGGTGTCGTCGGGCAGGAAAACGTTCAGCGTAGTTGCGAGCAGCAGCACCGTAAATCAAGATCATATCGGTCATTTCACTGTTTGTGTATGGTTCCCCCATTCTATATTAGTGCCAACTGTTACGTTATGCAATTCAGTGAAGTAAAAATAACACTAATCTCAGTTGCAATACTCAACATCGTGAATCAACAAAACATCAGCATAACTACAAGAAATGGCCAACTATGAATACATCTTTTTTTAACTACAAAACAACACCAACTGTTAGTTCCGATTTTAGCCACGGGTAATTGATAGACTAGCTTTGAAATAACGCATGTTGCCATGTTTTGATAACAATGCAGTATCGGCTATATGTTTGTATGACAAAATATGTTTGTTTTGTTGTATAGAATACTATGCAGTACTTTATAATACATAATTATGACTCGCTCTGTATAGAATTATTATTTTCATTTCAACAGCATGTTACACTGTAAAGTTGTCTAGAACCTTTTCTTAAACAACATAGGCCTACAAGTAAAAAAGTTCTAGCTCATTTCGTCTGTTATTTTGGAACATATTTTTTAAATTAGTATTTAATGAAGCTGTATTAACTGCAAGGTTATCTAGCGTCAGTTCAATTAGTGAGCTGAGTCGTAGGATTTGCCATGGAACTAACTGACATTCGTCTTACAGTTGGGTAAAACTATGGGAAAAATCCGATTAGGATCCAATCGGGATTCTAGCATATGCCCAAACACACCCTCAGATCATGACTTCAACTCACTATTATCTGAGCTACAGCAGTGGCTATGATGTTTCAGTTAAGCCAGTAGGAGTTGTAGCAGTTCTAGAATAAGAACAACTTTTCCATCTCTGCTGTTTGACAAATTCTTGTGAACAAAATTGTGCTCTACTGCTCTCTGCCAATAGAAAAACAGTCACTTATCTCTGATTAACTGAAAGTTGTTTTGACTCTGTCTGAATAAGTACCGTATAAACATGTTAGTGATATACATATACTCTACAATAAATTTCCTCTTATGTAATAAAGAAAATTTTCCAACTAACTCAGCCATACATAGTATAAATACCCGCAGAAGGAATGATTTTCATACTCCATCATCAAATTTATCATGCTTTCAAAGGGGAGTACGTTACATGGCGATAAAATTGTTCAATAGTCTTCCTGAAGACATTAAGAATCATAGCCAAAACCCTGCATTATTTAAGACAAAACTAAAAAATTACTTAATATCTCACACTTTCTATTCTGTAGATGAATTCTTGACATTTCACAGTACTGTGTAAATATTATAATACTATTAAATGGTAAACATATTACATTGTATAAAATATTACTGTTATTAAGGTATTAATTCTGTACATATTTCATATTTGCATTTTATATGTATTGCATTTTATTGTTAAACGTAAGAATTGGACATGTTCTTTATTCTATGCTATAAAACAAATGTAAGAATATTATGGAACGAATAAATCTATCTATCTATACTTAAGCACTGAATGTATTAATATCAGTTTGAGAGGGAAGAACTCAAAATTTACTTCGTATATCATTGCTAACTAATCTTGACATGTTATAAATTTGTAAGGTAATGTTTTTCTATCTTTTTTTTTTTTTTCAGGGCCGTCAGGCCAGGCAGTATCAGTGTGTGTTTGTCTTTGGAAAGAAGATGTGGCCGTTACTTTTTTTGTGGAATACTGAATTGTTTAGTGTATTTCTTTCAACTTTGACAGCTATTCTGATTTTTGTTGTCACAATCAATATCATTAAGTACATGACTTCAGATTTGCACATACCAATCAGAGATACATCTAAACAACACAACTGGCGTCATGCAAAACTTTTGTCGAAGGTAATAAATTCATTCAATATCCTGTATCTGAAATATTGAAATTAAAATAATTACAATAGATGTTCCTTGGGAAATTTTTTCTCAGGGGCTTTTCTAGTTGATTTTTTAGGATTAAATATATTCGCAGATTAAATATAAAAAAAGGTGTTCACAGTTTTCTCAGTGTACTTTACTTATATAGGGCTTCCAATCTCGAATGCCTCACTCTTCTGGAAACTCTGTAGGAGGAAATGCGTGCACAATTGACATCACTCAGGTGATTGGACTAATGTACTTATTGCACAATTCTTGGTACTTGGATGATTGTATTATTGCAGTAGAGATAGACTTTAAAATGAGAAGTAGGCCTTTAGGATGAAACAGCGCTTATTCTCCTGTTATTAGTAAATAACTATTTTTGCTGAGTATAGATCGAATTAATAGTATAAATTTAAATTTATGAGAAAATTTCTGATGTAAACATCCCAAACAAATTAATTATAAAGAGATGACGTAAGTTAGGTGTTAGACAAGGAAACAAACAGGAGGAGAGAAGTTGGACGAAATTGGAACAGCATTAGAAAGAAGTCAAAGAAAATCTCTCAGTCATTCGTAATCGCCAAGAATCACTGTCGCAGTTCAGAACTGTGACGGCAAATTGCTGTCATACCACTCCTCTACGAAAATGGCTATTACACCATTTAATGGGGATGTGCAGTTCCTTCTGGAAAATGTGAAATTGGATGGGGATTCATTATACAACAGGATGATAATCCTAAACAAACACAAAAATTGTAATATGAATACTTGGGGGGGGGGGGATGTGGGGAGTTCATAAGTATGAAATTGCCACCACAGTTACCAGACTTAAATCTGATAGATTTGCAGTGGGAGTAGCTCAATTTTCGAGTGTGTAAAGTGTCCAATGTTAAAAGACAGACTATGCAACATACTAGAAGCAGGCTAGAGTGAAATACTACCAAATGTATTAAAGTAACTCATGCAGTGCATGCCGAGAGTAGTGAAAAAATGCGACAGGTAGGTTCTATGATGAAAAGCAAGTTTGATTCTTCATTGGGTTAATCATTAACATTTGTCACATGGGTGTATATATAGGACTGTTTAAAAAAAATCTGAAAACATAGTCGCAGTATTGATATGTAGAGTGTAATAGATTATTGATATTACTAAGGTAAAAACATTGCATTTTGCACTGTGAAAATTTGTGTTACAGCATGGCAATTTACATTTTATCTTTCACTGTCCTTTGAAAATCGAAAGAAACTTAACTTGCAGTTTCTTCCCTTATTATTGCTATTGTTTACTGAAGCATAATAACTTCCCTTTGTCACTCTCATTTCGAAAATACCGTAATACAGGTGCTAATTCAGCAATCTGAGAATTTAACATTGTTTACAGCATTACAGAAAAAAAACGAGAATGCTAATGTAACTTAGTGAATGCTGTATGCGAGCGCAGCTTTACCTGATACTAAATGAGCTTCCATAATGTACATACTAATACTGCTACTACTATTTCTGTTAGAGGTCATAAACATTGTAACAATATTTTTGTTTTGTGTAGCCTTGTTACTGCAGTGTTTGTGAGGCACTGATGGTTACGGGAGAAGGTGCCTACTGTGACTGTTGTGGTGTTTGTGCAGATAGAGGATGTATTAAAACTGCCGACAGAAAAATAAAATGCAAGGCTATCACTTCATGTGAGAAGGGTCCTGCAAGACATCATTGGGTTAAAGGTATTTACTTTTTGCTAACTGTATGTTAATCACCTTAGTAATTAAATGCTCTCTGTTTATATGGCACGTGGGAGATAATTCTAACAAAGCATGATAATACTCGTACAGTAACTTAGTTCATAATAAATATTTGAATTTAAAATTCTGTTTTTATCTTTGTTTACAGATATTGCGAATATAAAGATCTTTCCATTGGTGCATATCCTTGTCTTACTTTGTTATACGAAATAGAAAGAGAAAATATAGTGATGCTGCAAAGAGGTATCTTGATTTTCATGCGCATAAACATTTTCAGAGTTTGTAATATTGAAAATTGGTTTTTGGCATACAGCTTGTCTGTCCGTCCATCTGTTTGTGTATAGCAATATCTCCTAAACTACGTTGTTCGTATGAGTATTTGTAGGTCAGCTCCCCGAGAAATTATGTACTTGAATTATCGTAATTTTCACTAAGATATTGTCTTCATTTTTAGAAGTAATGCAAAATGATAATTTACTTGAAATTTATTCTAACAATTTTCTTGTTGAACTTTTCCTTTCATGAGATAATGTGACAATGAAATTGTATAATTTATATTCCTCAGAAGTGATTGTTTCAGGGAAATTAAAATATTACCTACAGAATTATGCTTACAATCTAAAATTGCTTCATAAAAAATAGAACATAGAGATATTTATTTCTTATTTCTATGTACAGAAGAAAGATAAAGAAATAACTTAAGCTCACAGCTCTTAATTTTGCTGGATCAAGAAGTGACTTCAACTCGCAGGTTTTAATTTTGCTGGATTAGGAAGTGACTTAAGCTCAGAGTTCTTAATTTTGCTGCATTGAATAGGCCTACATTATTTTTATGTTATCCACCGGTAGGCCTACTCATTACATGGAAAATAACATTTACTACTGTTATCCTATTGTTATTGGTGTATTGATATAACAGTTGTTCATGTATTCATAAACAGAGTCATTTGTGTAGTTACAATATTGGGATCGATGTTCTTCAGACGATGAGGTAATAGAGAGCTCCAAATACAGTTAGGACTTTGACTCAAGTTTGAATGAGATAGTGACGAATGTAAGCAGTTGATCTCCTATTCCTTGCAAGAAAACATTGAGATTTACAGACACCTATAAATTTTAGGAACTGAGTACTAGGAAATGAGTGGAATTGCTCTGTGCGTAATGACTATAAGTTAGCATAATCATTAACAGTATATATTCGGACAGTGATTGTGATGAGAGCTCAGTTATGTAACTTCATCAGAAGTATTTAAATAAGCGAGGTAACATTTTTTCTAATATTAATAGTATCTAAGAAGCACCCCATTACCCACATCATGATGGTGCAACATCACAGCAAGCAAGAGAGTTTTACATCATGGAATTTGCACGAAAACGGCTGTTGTAACAATACGGTGAAACGTTAGGATTCAATTTGGTAAGAATGCACCACATAGAAAATGCATTGTGCGCTGGATGAGGTAATTCGAAACTAGTGACTGTTTATGTCTTAGGAAATGTCCGGTTTGTCCACAGACTTCGGAAGATATACCATCCTTTTCGAATCAACTTGTATAATGAGAGTCCGTCAATCAGGTGCATCTGACAGTGTTTTGCTGTTGACAAAGTGCTGCACTGCTCGGTTATTGTTTTAGTAACACTTTACTGGTGTCCTTACTTTAGTTACTAATTAGAAATAACCAAATGGTACTCACTACATCGAACAGTCGAAGTGTTCATCTTCTGCTTTTAAACAGCGTCAATCCTGTTGGTAAGATTGTGGGAAACTTCGTGAAGTTCATTCCGTTGCATTGCTAAAATTGCTTAACGAATATTTTCCTTTAATTCCACCAAATTACGTGGATTGTTTGCATACACTTTTTGTTTAAGAGAAGTCCACAAAAAAAAAAGTCACAGGAATGTGCTAATTTTTCTGTCGAACATTTTGCGTTGTTTAGTCAACTGTCAGAAGACAGATTTGAACATCATAAGTGAAACCAATAAGGCATAACTCATGAGACAACTAAGGCAGGAAATAATAGGATAGGGTGGCCAGTTACTTGCTCCCTCCATTGCATACATCGCTGAATAGTACACTAATCGGACTTCAGATGTATACAAACAATAAATTGTTCTCTCTCTGACACATATGGTCAAGTGAGATAAACTGCCTGATGATAGATGTACATATCAGTCAGAACCTCAATCAGAGGTCACATTTTGCATAATGCACGAAATTTCCTCTTTTAGGATTGTATATTACACAATGAACCATGCACCACTCTCACAACCAAACTGCATATGAAATCTTGACTATGCCGTACACAAGTATGACCAGTTTCGGCTGATTCCAGTGAACCTAACCTTCAGATACCTGATATGTGTGTGCGTGAGGGCGTGCTATACATAAACATACCTTAGGTCATGTGATATACCAACTCAAAAAGTTTTTTGTTAGGTATTGAATAATTCCCCTCTCCCACTTGTCCGAGGTGACAAGACTAGCTTCATTTGGAAGTAATGTATTTCAAAATGTGATATAGGAGGACTACACCCATTTGCCCAGCCATACACAAGTGTTACATCAACTTCATACAGACTGGCAGTGTGGATATGAAGCATCATGCAGGATTGTTGTTGTTGTTGGTCAGATGTTCGAAGACAGATCTGAACCTCACAAGTGATACCAAGAAGGCACCATTTATGAAGCAACTAGGCCAGCATATAATGGGGTTGGGTGGCCAGTTTCTTTTCCCCTCCATTGCATACATTGCCGACTAACTACATATTACATTAGTCAGGCTTCAGATGCATACAAACAATCATGCAGGATGGCCTGGAATAAATGAGGATGTTACAGAACACAAATGGACATCTTTCCATCGTTCACCACAGAAATCTCTTGAGTAGGTCTCACAGGAACTGTAAATCCCTCATACCCTCATATGATGATACACAAGGTAGTCTAATAGACTCTTTATTTATTGTGAACAATGGAAACTCTCCTGTATGTCATCCTCACATATGCCAGGCCAGCCTACATGATGCATCACATCCACACTGGTAGTATGCATGAAGTCTTCCACTTCCTTATGACTGGCTGGGAGGATGATGTCCTCTTGTATTGCATTCTGAAGTGCCTTTGTACTGAGTGTCCAATCTGGTTCTAAACTATGCAACGGACTGCTTTTCCTGTACAGATGCTATTTTCAAATGTTGCTACTAATCAATTCCTACAAAACATTTTTCGAGTTCGAGTATTACATGAACCAGATTATGTTCCTATATGATAATTAAAAGCTCTGCTAATAAATTGTGAATTTGTAAACAACATTTATGTACATCATGTATTTGTCATAATCTTGCCAAATTCGAGTGTGTGTTTAAGTTTAATATATTTTCTCCTCATTAGTAAGTTAAGTAGAACATTCCATGCAATTAATGAGCAAGGTTTTCAATTTCTTGTTTGTGGTTTCATCCTTTAACAAACAAATGTTGGGTTAATTTATCCTAAGTCAGAAATATAATGTACACATATTGTTATTTGCTGAATTTGTAATGCACTGTGTTATTATTTCCTCATGGCTTAACTGCAGTGTATGTTATCAGGTAACCTCCCACTAGGTGCCTCTTGTTATGTGTGTGATGAGGACTGTGGCTCGGAATATGGATTAGTGGATTGGCAATGTTGCTGGTGTCAGAGAACTGTTCACTCTCGGTGCCGCATTCATATTGAAGAGGTATTGAGCTGTTAAATGTTTCTCTTTCTTCTAATTTTTTTGTTTAGAACTTTCTTTCTTCTAATTTTTTTGTTTAGAACTTTATATTTGTGTATATTATGTAGTTATGATTTGCAGTAATGATTATAAATGCGTAGTTCTTTTTCTTTGAGAATAAATGGGTAGTTCTTTTTCTTTGAGAATAAATGGGTAGTTCTTTCTTCATAATTGTTTCCGAATATGAACGAGACTTTTTCAATCCACTATTATTTTTTTGAAACATTAATTCATTCTGAATTATATACTGCACACTGCCATGACTTATTCCAATTTCTTTACAAATTTCGTCTACTGTTAACCACCAGTCACCTTCTATAAACTCTTAACCTACTTGAATGTTGTCTGGCACGATACTGGGCGAACACGTATGCTTCGTTTTACACGTCCTTATGTCCACCATCAATACCTTATACCAGGGATCCATAAGAAACACCTCGCTTGCGAGCTTCGATTCTTCCATGTGCTCTCTGACTGCAGTATATATTATGCTGTACAAATAGGAGTGACCGAAAGACAAGGGTTTACAAAATTAACATTATGAAGTCGAGATGCAGTAACTCTTTATACTTTTGTTTATACATTTTTAATAAATGCAACACAATTATTTAACAGCAGAAGATGTTATATATGTACGATTTTGAATAACCAACAAAATGTTCCTTGTACGTTATAATTCAGATTGAATAATTTAAAAATAACTGTGTTTGCGTATACAGCTTTCGAAACTGCTGGAGTATTACATCATTGTCGTCATAATAGAAATACCGTAAACTGAAGTGACTTCGACCCACCAAGGTGACTTCGACCCACCAAGGTGACTTCAACTCATTTATAAAAAAAGTGTATTTATATATCTTCCTATATTGTTTATGAATATATGAACTTGATTTTTGCCCTGCACTGTGAAGAAAACCTGCATATTTTATTGAATATGTTTATTATTTTCAAGTATTCACGTTAAAATCAAACAAAATCATTCTTATGTAAATTTCAGATTTCGAAATGCTGCTACAAACTTCATAATTTCGACTTCATAATGGTCATGCCTTAATACTACTTGCCATTTTATCGGTTAGCAGTACAGTCAGGATTAGTTTCCTTGTGCCTTCTACATGGTAGGAAAGATCACTTCTTTCCTGCTGTTGAAATACAGTAATGTCTGCAACTTTTTGTGACAACTGAAGTGACTGTCACTGTGTTTTCAGTCAACAGAAATAAGATTTCAATAATAAGTGCAATATATAAATGTATATAAAAGATGACAAGAAGAGAAATCTGAACACCAGTACAGTCCCAAACTCCACATGTCCATAGCATTTGAGAGAAGTCATATACAATTGACATTAATTCAGCATAAAACCTCAAAAGTGACTTTAGGAAAGCTGGTTTGGTTCCATTTAATAAACTGGAGTTGTTCTCCAATGTCCATTAGGAGCAACTCAGGTGAGTGTGATGGTAATGGCAAGCATTTCCGGATGGAAGCGGCCAAAGCCAAAAGACATCCTTTGGTATCCTGACGAAGATGAAATGGAGACTATTCGAGCTCCAACTCTTCTGACTATTGAAAGCTTGTATAGTGTTCCTGAGATTGCACAGTATTGAGTCAAGAAATGAAGTCCTTCAGTCCTTATACAGGCCTTTCATTTCAAAACTTCCCAGTCTAAATAACTAATTATTTAAATTGAATTGAATTTAAAGAAAAAAACACGTTAATTTAGATATTGCAGGGAAGGTCTGAAATTTTTTGAGTATAAGTATTTAAGTATAAAAATATAGGGGTGCCGATGGAAATTTCTAAGTGGGGGTGGCTGAAGGGGGGTGAAATTTGAAATGCAATTAAGCCTGATTTCAGACTTTCCCCTCAATATCTAAATTGACGTGTTTTTTTGTTTAAATTGAATTCAATTTAAATAATTATTTAAATAATTTAAATAAGTTTTGAAATGGAAGCCCTGTAGAATAGCAGTCATTACAGGGCTGTTTGTAATTAATGTTTTGAAAAAAAATTAATTGAAAGTTAGAAAACATTCCGTATTTTCACATCTCAGAATGATTAAAAGATATTAATATCCTACTAATTTGTTCTTTTATTGTGCTAATGTTTCATTACAAGTTGTATAATAGGTCAGAGTAACAACTACTTATGGATGACTTCGTTCCAGAGCTTGTTAGTATGATAGAAACCAATACAGATGTCAGTGAGACAAAGTGACCTCACTAGCTAAGGTGACTTTAAATCACAATATTTTATTTTTTTCATTAGTGTCGTAAGATTTAAATATAAATTTGAGTTAATGTGGTAAACAATGCTTACACCACTATTCATGAAAAAAATTAAAGCCTTAGCAAAACAATTTTTGCGGAAAATCCTTAGCTGAATTTGAAAACTGAGTTAAAGTCACGTCAGTTTACTGTACTCTTATGTGAAAATAAACCTTTTAAAATAAAGTTTTGCCAGAATTTTTTCTTAAGTTTCCGCTTCACACTACCCTTAATATGTCCCGAAAAATGTTATCTAAAGAAGCAAATCTAAGCATAGGGCGCTTATGATCGAATAGCTTGGCTCTTAATCTTGGCGTTGTTAATAAGTCCTTGATATTATTCGTTTCAGCAGTGCAGTATGTGAAAGATCAATTAATTTTACTTCATTGTTCTATATACACTTTTAACAATTATGTAATCACTATAACTTTATAACTTCTTTACTGTGTTAACATTAGGAAATTACCTGGCTGCCTAGTTTCGAAGTGATATTCTTCATTGTCCATAGCCTAGTGAAGGTCTCACACTATCTTCTGGTTTCCTCTTGTGGGGTGTGTTCATGATTGTGTCGACAAGGATGTGTTTTGAAATTGACTTGAGTGTTCAGGATGTGTTGGGAGTATGTTTTTGTATGTTTGTAAATTTCATATTGTTCTAGAGTGTCAAGTTTCTGGTTTTTTGGCTGGATGTGTAGTATTTTCATGTCAGTGTCTATGTTGCTGTAGTTGTGTTTGGAGTTTGTAATTTGTCCTGCATAGGTTGAGTTGTTGTGTGGTTTGGTTTTGACTGTGATATGTTCTTTGTAACGTATTTGAAATTATCTTCCAGTCTGTCCAATGTAGAAGTTGTTGCAACTGTTGCATGATAGTTTGTATACACCTGTTAAGTTGTATTTGTGTATCTTGTCTGTGTGTTAAGATGTTTTTGTAGTGTGTTCTATATGCAATGTTGTATTTTAGTTTCATGAAAGATCATGCAATCTTGTATGTGATCTTATTTTCATATGTTAGTCTGATGTATTTGTTTTGTGTTGCGTTTTCTTGTTTGCATCATAAAAACATCATAAGAAAGACTAAACGCACACAAAATTTATATCATTCTGTTATAACTACATTTCATCATCATCATCATCATCATCAGTAGACGTTTCCATTACATTTGCAGGACAAAAATTTACTGAGACATTCAACACACACTATATGTTGCTTCTTCAGTCTTCTTAGGATACAGCTGAGTCTTCAAAATGGCATATATTTCTGGTGGTAGAGCTAAGGTAATGACTGCTACTGTAATACTCCTTCTATTTTCTTTAGTATCTACTACTTTAAAATATAAATTCAAATATTCAGTATAATTTTTAAATGATTCTACTCCTTGATTGTAGATTGTAATGCTGACTGGCCAGCTTTACATGTCATTTTTATTTGTATTCACAAACTGTATACCATTTAACACAAATGTAGCCTAAGTTGATTAAAACAAAATTGAATTTTCACTTAATCCCATTATATCATTCACCAATATATTGTATTTTAAAAGAAACAATTCAATAGCATTCAAGATTCAGCCATATTTCTTTCAACAAACAAAACAAAAGAACAAGGGGGAAGAAAGACATTCTTTCAGCTTTCCCAATAACGGGACTGCCTCATTGGCCAAAGCATAACACACAGAGTGAAAACAAAAACAGGCCACAAAAGAGAAATGTGGGGAACGAACAAGAAAGGGAAATTAAGTACAGGAAGAATAAGAGCATACATATAACAGGCCTAAACATAATAAACGGATTAGATGTTCAAACAAAAGTTCTTCCTCTTTAGGAAACAAAGTACAGGTGGTATTTTAAAATGGCAAGTGATCCTCTGATAGTAGTAAGAGAAACATCACGAAGTCGTTGTTCAGCTGGAACTTCTTGCAGAAAGTGACAAAGAGGCGAGGTATTGTGCCCCTAACGCCAATCATTAGCCCAACTACTTCAATGGAGGTGAGGTGATATTTCTCCAAATAGAATGGAACTGTGGGCTCATAAATCCTGCATTTTTCTGCGTGGACTGTTGTTCCTGTGCCTTGAACCTGACTGTTGGGTCGATAATGTAGGCGGATGTAGAACCTGGTGGAATGGCAAGCATGTCAATTCGCCGACAGGATCCCTGTTGAGAGATGCCATGGACTTCTTCGTGTACAGTGAGACCTTTCTTCCTCAAGGCTCTGGCAATCATGGACCTGATTCTGTGATGTCTAGAGTTCTGCAGTGTCTCGCTGAAAGGACAGGCACCCAAAACGTGGCCAAGAGTTTCAATCTCACTGACACAACGACGACAATGGTTTCCGTCTTGGGACCTTCCTGGTATAGCACGCAGCGGACAAACATTAGCTGTCATTTTAAGAGCTAGTCTTCATTCACTGCTAGTGAGGCGATCAGGTTGTCGGAATTCATCTTCTTGCACACTAAAAGAAGCACGAGATCGTAATTATTTTGTCACATTAGTTTCATCCAGTAGAAATGAAGTTTTTCCATTCAAATTTTGTATTAGCGTGTAATTTAAAAATAGTACGAATATATTATTGAATGGGTACTTTAAAATAATTGTTAATTAAAAACAACGCTCACAATATACAAAATTAAATTAGGTTAATCACTGATTGGTTGCAATTATTTTATTAAGTAGTGAATTTGTTATCCTGTTTTCTACTTAAAGTATTGATTAATAATGTAAGGTTATTCTTTTGGGAGGGTGTGATTGTGGGCAACAATATTTACGACGTTTTCATCTGGCACATCGTTTCATTTCATTGAAGGTATGCGACTTTGGACCATATCGTAGCCATTTGATTCCACCTAGCTGTGTAGTGCTAACAAAGAAACGCAGCACTGTGCGTAGAAAACTTCAACTTCGTGCAGTTAAATCCCCTGGATGGAAAGACTGGACTCCACTTATTGTAATGGGTATGTTCTGTCAGTGACTTTTCATACTTTCCCATTAAAACAAACCTATTAACAGAGCTTTGCAATTATCTCTCACTAAATTCTTTAAGAGGAGGGTACGATGAAATATGTAAATTCTGAACTAATAATGTTGAAAGCCTTGGTTTCGTGTACACTTATTACTCACATGTGTTGTAATAAGCTGTATTAATTTCAGACTGATATCTCTTCAGGTTTTCCCCTAATAACATTTTAAGTATCCATTTTTTTTTTTTATTCGTGTTCAAAATGTATTAAGCAGGGTTAAAATTTAACATTAAAATAGCAAGTTATGTGGCACACACATTAGATAAGTTCCACAAAAAAAATCAGCTTTCTAGCTTCATTTTTGTGGGATACATTTTCTACATGATAAAGAATAAGAAAAATGAAAAGTCGAGAAACTGGTGGTTAATTTTTACTTACAGTTTTACTGGAAACAGGAATCCTGATCACTTCTGAAATATTAGAAATGGCCAGCCTTGTATGTTTCCCTTTGCCTTGTAGCCTCTTCTAATCTCAACCTAGCAAGTTTCACAGCACAATGGACCCTCTGGAGTGTCGTTTAATGCTTTTTCTTCACAGTCAAGGAACGCCAGTTTGCCAGTTTGATGCTTTTAGCATCAGTTGGCACACCAGCATCAGAATGTGTATCTGATAGAGTTTTTGTGGTCCCCATATTGTATTCAAAAACTGCCTGTGCTACAGCCACTTCTACTTATTGCGTCGACCCGAAACTTTCCTTCAGGCATTTCTTCCATATCTGGGAATGGAGACTCATTTGCATTCTTTGTTCTTCCTTTTAGACACCTCTCCAGAAGACTATCAAAAGCAAGCCTCTGATATATAGGCATGATTTTAACTAGATGGCTTTCTGTTAAAGGTGTCCCAATCATTTCCTTATGGGGACATGGCTGCTTATCTTCTGCTATGGCTCTCTGATAGAAGCACTAGGATGTGGAACCAGGAGGACATTTACTGTTTTGAGGCTTCTCATCAGTTGAAATGTTGTGCGAAAGAGTTGAAAATATTGCTTTCTTCATTGCAGAAAGATCTCCCTTGTTTTCCAGGATAGCCTTCTGGTAGTATCGAGTTAGTTTGGCGATAGTGTCCTGTTTCACTCTACCATGCCTTTTACCACCTAACGTCAGCGCTCGAGACTTCCAGTCTGTTGTGTTTTCTAGTAGTAATTTCAGCATAACATGTCTGGCTCAGCCAGACCAGGAATTGAAAATTGTAATAAAATTCCTTCATCTAAAAAGTAAAGGAAACCTAATAATAAGTAAGAGAGCGTGTAGTGCAGCAATTTAAAGGGCAAGCTGAATGCAGCACTTTAAAAATTGGCTACGAAAACAGACCTTAGAGGGTTATATGGACCTGAAAATTCGTGGAGTGATAAACCAAGCCTTGCACATTATTATAAAGCAAAAATGTAAAAGTGTATATTTTGATCAAAATAACATTTTTTCACCTTACCCTTCTCGTAAATGGACAAGCTATGAAAATGCGTAATGTTACCAGTTATAAAAAGCTAAATTCATTATTATTATTATTATTATTATTATTATTATTATTATTATTATTATTACTATTATTAATATTATTGTATTCACTTTTTCGTTAAATTGTTAAATAATAATCATTTTTATACATTATAGCAAACCGTAAATCAGGTAATAATGATGGAGCTATAATTCTGTCACTATTTCGGCGCCTCTTGAACCCTGCACAAGTAGTGGATTTGGCTGAACACCCACCTGAGACTGCACTAGAGTGGTGCTGTCTTCTGGGAGAAGTTCGCGCAACTGTCCTGGTAGCAGGAGGAGATGGAACTATTGGCTGGGTTTTAAATGCAGTTGACAAGCTACAGTTAAAGGTAACAGTGAGAAAGTATATTCTTTGGAGCATATTTGCTTTTAATTTTGTCTTTAAAGTGATTGTAACAATCAGAATTAGGCTTTTGGTTGTTCCACCGCATCCTGGAACTTGACATCTGGTATTATCTGTCTGCCCTGATGATGGAACCTGTATGTAATTTCGAAACATTGAAAATGTCAAGTTGGAGGGCATGATGGAATACCCAAAAGCTAAATCTGATTACAGTCACCGCAAAAGCTTAAAAACTCGTATGATTATAACAACTTAATTGGAAATGAATGAAAATTCTTTATGGGTCATTCCATGGTAACTCACATTACAGATTGACGTAGAACTTATATTATAATGAGAAAGAAAATACATACATTTATTGCAAATCGAATTTTCTCTCTGTCAGTCACATTTGCCTTTAGCACTGATTATATGTAGCAATAAAGAAAATTATATTACTGAAAAGTAGTGCATAAACAAAAAATAACTTTCCGGTAACTCACATTACATTTTGGAGACATAACCTTTACATCATCTTGAATACAACTGAAGTTCTGTTGTATTAATTGTAAATCTCCAATGTTCTACTTACTCATGGAGAGCTGACATTTCAAATTAACAAATTCATTAATTAAAATCATTGTTTCACATTAAACAGTTATTCCAAAAAATAAAATTCAGGTAACTCACATTACCTCTCTGGTAACTCACATTACATACTAAAAAATTAAGTTTTATAATGTCAATTCTTAGTGAAATATTTTCAACATTTTAAATATATTTTACACTAAATAGTTAAGTCTAACTTAGGACAATATTTAACTATGAATATCTCATCTAATATATCAGCTACTGACAATAAAGAAAAACAAAAATTTTCTAATTTTTCATACATACAACTTGTATTATGTTCTGTCTCTATCTTGATTCAGCTGTTGTGCTGTAGCCTACTGTTTTACCATCACAAACTTTTAAACAGTGCACTTTAGCAATGCCTTGAAATGATTTAGCATTCTTTAAAATAAATGAATAATTAACCTTCTGTTACTCTGAAGCAGTTCGTCTTCTGTCACCAAAATTCCTCTGACTTGAGATGTGCTTTCCATTGCGTTCACAAAGTCATTGGCCCAGTTAATAATACATTTTCTCTTTAGAACATTTAACCAAACCTGACGCTTCACAGAACCGCCAATGCCATCAACAGGACCTTTTCCGTGTGAGGTTGCAAAATAGTTCCACATTATCTTCCTTTCATGTTTCCTTTCCAAAACTTGTAAAGCCATTGCAATATACTTATTTTTAAACTGAGAGCTTGGACCATCAGACCAGATTTGGATTATTTTAGAAGAAGATGGAAGTTCTTCAAGAAGTCTGTCAATATATGCTAGTACTGTATCTTTTGAATGGTTGCGATTATCTGACACAAGGACATAAGGATGCAAAATTCCAGAATGCCACAAAGCTGCAGTGAAGAGGCTTATTTGGTTTTGTTGCCAGTGAGCACTCTGGATTTCATCCTGCGAAATACAGGTATAATTTTCAGAGAAATCAACATGAAGTAGTGATATATCATAATTTGATTCCACTTCCAGTCTTTGTTGTTGATATGTCCCGGACTGTTCTCTTTTTATGTGACAGTGTTGCAGGAATTGGGGTCCAATAGCAACTAAATAATCTATCAAATCTTGTAAGGTTCCTCCTTCTTCAACCTTCAATAATCTTCCTTCACACTCTTTCCACACAAACCACTTAACATCAGTTTCACCAATAGAATCTGAACATGTTTCACTGATTTTTGTGGCCATTAATTCCTGGGAAGAGGGACAGTTACCATTCCAGCATTCTTGTTTTGGATTTTCACAAACAAAACTTTCTGGTAAATTCTTATTATATTCAGGAAAATGTGGTACAATCTTATGAAGTACACTAATTGCATTGATGAAATTTTCATGATATTTGCACAAGCAAACATTATGAGGGAGTTTATTACTCAGGAGCACATGCTTCGGTCGTAATTCAGCAAATTTACTTTTTCCAATTATCTTTCCATTTTCAGTGGAGAAAATTTCATGTGCCACTTTTATTGAAAACATTAAATGCCTAATCTGCATTTTATTTTTCCCAAAAGATTCCCTCACAGTTATCACATCTTTCCTCCCAGGAGCTTGGCGGCTAATGTCATCCCTTAGATAAAATTCTGTAACAGCTTTTACTGTTTCAGGAGTAAGACTTGTTGACTTCCTTGAATTCTTTGATTGTGGCAGTGGTTCAATATAAGTTTCATATAGGTTCTTTATGACTGCAGATTTTTTCCTTGGTGAATTGGAAAGGACACGTTTTACACGAGCTGTAGCTTTTCCTAGCGTTCTTTTGTTTTTGTATGGAGGTGAATTAACAGATGGTCCTGGAAGAGGTATTCTTGGTACTAGACTCCTTATGTCTTTTATGTTTTGCAACTCTTTCTCTATTCAACCGTTTTCTTTCTTCAGTAAGTTTCTTTTGTTTTACTTTACTCAACTTTTGTTCTTGTTTTTTCTTCATTTCTCTGCATTTCCTAACTGTCTCTCTGTGCTTTTCCTTATATTCATATTTTCCCTCGTCTATTAATTTCTGTCTTCTCCTTCTCATCTTTTCAGCTGCACTTAATGGCATTTTATCTGAAAAATTAAAGTGTACATGTAACAATATAATTAATATCAAATTCAGTTTGATATAACACAGAAAATAACATACATGCTCATTATAGCTTTTCATGCCTAGTATAACATGTTACTATATTTAAATCGTGTAAATAAAATACATTTTACTTTTTTATGGAATTTCTCTTAAATTGGTAACTCACATTACAAAGGAAATCATCTCTGCTACGAGCACAAATTACAATTTAGAACAGAAACACGTATGTGGATATAGTGGTCTTAGTCTCAATAAAGAAACAAATAATTATCACTTTTCTGACATCGTTGCATACAACGTAAATAAAATGAAAATCTGTTCGGTAACTCACATTACATCATTTTGCTGAGGTTAAGAAATGCCCTATTACATATCTTATAAACACGATATTTCTTAAACAGGCTCTAGTATATTCAAGAATAAGTTATATTCAACAAACCAGTCCACAAAGTTAAACATATTATAAACATTTATCACGATATACTTACTTTAAAGTGACTGAAGTTTGAGCGCATAAACATTCCTCGAAACAGGACAACAAAAGAATAAGTGCTGTAAACAAAAGACTGACAGGAAGGAAATGAACAGTGTAGCCAACATAACTTCAATCGTTATACTACATGATAATGAAAACAAAAATTTCTATAGATACACTTCAGTTTCAGATGGACATGTCTCCGTTTTCATGGAATGTGCATTATGTGTATAATTATATAAATTGTTATTAATTCAACAGCTATCATTTTTGGCTGTGAATACCCACTAATGAATATTGCCATGCAGTAGGCCTATTGACACGAGTATTGAAAGAAGCCAGCAGTGTTATATTTTTGAGAAGTGAATAATAAAACACTTCAAAGTTAAATAGCATAATTGAATATAATTATGTAATATGATGGATCATATTTAATTATATACAGGGTGAACCGTAAGTAATATAATTAATTCTGGTGGGTGATTTCTTGAATAAAGAGCAACAAAAAAATCAAATATTTTGTTATATTTTGAATAGTTTCTTCTCAGCCAGTGACCCAACCAATTCCCTTTCCTCTTCCTGATCAGTTTCAGCATCATTCTTTCTTCACCCGCTCTTTCCAGTACAGCATTTCACATTATAAAATAGTAATTTGTATAACTAGTGTGTAATCTTGGTTATGGCATGAGTGAATGTTTAATGCTCACATGCTAATTTTCACAAGTGTTTATAATGAAGATTATATACGTGTTATATACAACATTTTATGCTATTCTAGCATTAAAATATGTAAAAAAAACTATTATAAATTTACAAAATGTAATGTTATGACATGGTAGATATGAGTACTGGATATGACGTAATATATTGCATGGTTGCTAAGTAACCGTTTCTAAGACAATATTATTGTGTTGTTGTTTCGAAGCTTTTTCTTACAGGTATGTTGTATAAAATTGTGTTGTGAAAGTGGTGATGACATCATGGAATACTAGTTGCTAGGTAACTTTTTCTGGCACCAGTGCCAGAATTAGGCCAATTGTGCACGATTTATAGCGTCATAACAAACGTGTTTTATTGCTAGGACTGCATAAACAAAATTTTAAAACTGTAAAGGAAAAAATAAAAATCTAATGTGCTTATTTTACGTTGAAGTAATGAACAAAATTAAAGTGGTAATATTATGAAACAAGTTTATAATGTTATAGTGTATTACATGAGTAAATATTATGAAATGAACGTAGTGAGTTTCATACCTTTTACGAATTTAATAATTGTATAACATTATAAATGAGTTTCGTACACTATTTTTTTTTGTATGACAGCACTGTAAAACAATTTTTATAAAGAAATAACATCAGATTTCTACAATGGGTAGTTTGATATCATGGTCTATGAAGAAAGAGATTGCAATGACAACAATGATATATTAAATATTATAATATTGGCAAATCATTTCATCGTGTTAACTCTAAGATACAAGTTATGCCTTTTTAATAGAAGTCATGAAGTTTTAGATGGCATGGTAATATTTTCATAGCACTAGTATGGGCCACCAACGTAGCTCTGTCGGGTAAGATGCTTGCCTGCCGATCTGGAGTTGTGTTTGGGTGCGGGTTCGATTCCTGCTTGGACTGACTACCTGGTTGGGTTTTTTCCGAGGTTTTCCCCAACCGTAAGGCAAATGTCAGGTAATCTATGGCGAATCCTCGGCCTCATCTCTCAAATACCATCTCGCTATCACCAATCCCATCAACGCTAAATAACCTCATAGTTGATACAGCGTCGTTAAATAACCAAGTAAAAAAAAAAAGCACTAGTACGATAATGTGACATATTATGCACAATTTTCGCTAAAGATAAAGACTGTTTGTAATGCTGACAAAATATTATTTTTAAACTCTTCGATTTAATTTTAATTAAATATTTGGTGAACACAGCCAATAAGAATAATTTATTTTACATTATACAAAATAATGATTTTAAAAATCTCCATTCGTCGCACTATGAGCATTTCCTTCACCCAATTAGAAATAGTTACTTCCCACTTCAATTTTTGAAGTTGTAATCATACGAGAAATCAAATTTTCCGAGCCATGTTTAAAAGCAATTGTGTTACGTTTACATTTCTCGTTGCCTCACCCATTCCTTGCATATGCAAGCTGCATCTCTCCAGCATCTCAGAACATTGTTACAGTGCATCAGGTTTTAAAATTCTTTTGCAGAAAGAGAACCTACATTTGTTTGGATCAAATTTATGCACATTTAAAGGACAAAACTAAAATTCTTTCAGTCATTTATTATCATAATGCATTGCTCTCTTAAATTGACTGAGCATATTGGGAATTAATTCAATAGTTTTCTCAAAATACGCTATGAAATGTTTCATATAAAATCATTTTTTTCTCGAAAAGGAAGCACAAACGAGCAAAATTGTATTAAAACTTTTTTGTTTTAAATATCTCAAAGAATAACTCTTTGAAATCAATGACAGTACTTATGGTTCACCCTGTATACAGAGTGTAAAAAATATATGTTGCAAGACTCGGTGGTAGGTAGATGTGTACTGTGTGATCATATTTTGTTAATAAACCCTTGTCCAGAAATGCTTTGTTTATGTGTTAGCATCTCTGAAATGTGGAGGAGGACGTAGGCAGTATGGGTCACAAAAGCTAGGAAAGAAGTAAAAAAGACAATTGAAATTGCACCCATGTCCAGAAACTCTTTGTTTACCTAGTATTTCTGCGACAAATCTTACCCGAGTTGCTGGAAGAGTTGCTTTGGAAATCCATCGTGTAATGTGGTTCCAGCATGATGGTGCACGAGCACACTTCGATCATGAGGTACGTGGCACCTTTGGCATCAGATGGATTGGACGTGGAGGCCCAATAGCCTGGCCCCCTTACTCACCTGACCTGATACCATTGGATTTCTTTTTCTTTAGGTACTGTACATGAAAATCCTGGTGTATGAGACTCCCGTGAAGACACAACAAGATCTTGTGGCACGAATTCAAGTTGCAGCTGGGGTCATCCAAGATATGCCAGAAATCTTTCCAAGAGTTCGACATGACATAACCAGGCAATGCACAAAATGTATCGAAGTTGGTGGCAGCCATTTGGAGCACCTTCTGTAGTTGATTAAAATGATGTTTACTTACAGTATTTCAATTGTCTTTTTTTACTTCTTTCCTAGCTTTTGTGATCCGTACTGTGTACATTCTCCACATTTCAGAGATGCTAGCATGTAAATAAAGCATGTAAACATAGGTTTATTAACAAAATATGATCACATGGTAGCCATCTACATATCACTGAGCCTTGTAACATATATTTTTTTACACCCTACATGTTGTAAGAGGTAATGAAAAATGTAAAACATATGTATATTTCAGCCAAGTCCAGGAGTAGCCATATTACCTATTGGAACTGGAAATGACTTGTCTCGGGTGTTGGGCTGGGGTAAGGAACATCATCCCAACTTTGACCCTGGCACATTCCTTGAACAAGTTCAGAAAGCACGTCTTGTCGAACTGGATAGGTATTGGCTCTTTTTTTCTTATTTAATTAAAGATATATCTATAAATTTCGTAAATTAACACATGACTCTCAGCAGAATTTCAGAAACCCAACTGAGTGTTGAAAGAAGTATTAACAATAGATAACTCTAAGAGCAAGGACAGGACTTAAGTCTGTGTAAGAGCTACAACTCATATTTGTAAAAGAGGCTGAAGGGTCATTAGCAAAAATATTAATTTTTCCATTTTATCTTTCGCTTCTTGACTCCACTTTTATGCATTATATCTGCCAGTACACTATTTTAATTTGTTCTGTAATAACATGTTTCTTTATTCTTTTCAATAAATAATTCTTGATTTTGATAATAGATATCTGTCTCTGATGCAGGTGGAATGTACAAGTGCATCCATACCGCCATTTAGGTATTCGCTTACCAGTTCGAAACATGAACATGTACAACTATTTAAGTGTGGGAGTGGATGCCCAGGTTACTTTAGATTTCCACCGTACACGAGAGTCCCCATTCTATATCATCAGCAGTCGTTTAATAAATAAGGTGAGGTTTTTTAGTTGAAGATATAACAGGAAAATACTGATTGTATCTTAACTGTTCTTATCACTTTCTGGTATGAATGAGAACAAAGTGAAACAGAATTACAAATGGCAGATCATTAGTATGGCTCAAGATAACAAAAGGAAAACTTTCTTTCACTGTAACTCAGTATCAGTATTTTTAATATATGTGATTATTAAAGCTAAATGTGTTGTTGCTAAAGGTCTCAGAAAGGGAAGGGACAATATTGTAGGAGCAATAATATATAGGAAATAAATTGCATATTTAAGGAAGTTATGAGACAGTCAAAACAGAGGTAAGGATGTATATAGTGGAGAAAAGTTGAAAAAAAAAATAGCGAACTTCTGGACATGTCATAATAAAGATATACCCTAGTGAAAGAGTATTGTATATTCTCGAATATCCCGTGCACTTTTTCCCCAAAATATACAAGCAAAAAACACGAGTACATGGTTTATTCCAAATGAAGTTGGCAACATTACCCAATTTTTTGGCCTGTCGAGTTAGCTCTGTGTAGCACATCTGCCTCCAGACTAGCCAGTCCAGGTTCGATTCCCGGTGGGGTCAGAAATTTTCATGTAAAATTTTTTACCTCAGGACTCAGAGAGATGTGCACCAATATGTCTGGGTTAAATCCCAAATCTCTCTGCAGTCTATATGAAGAGAAGGCATATGTAACTGTTGATAGTAATTCGTCCGTCGGATGGGGATGTTACGCCTGGCGGCCCCCTTGGTCCTATTTGACGGGAGTAGGCTACATGCTGGCACCGGGTTTCCTCTTTTCTTTTCTTCACCATCATTATCCTCACCTGTTCCCTACCCTACACTTACACATACACTCACCCTAGTACACGACATAACTCTTCACAGATACTACACATGTAGAACGTGGCCTGCTGAAGTGGTGTGCAATTTGAAAATGGATCACAGTCCTGCCATCTACCTGCAGTATGCGGAACCCGAATCACACAAGTGAAGTGGGTAGGCATTAGACACACACACACACATTATCCAATTTTCCTCCCACGCAGCTCCTAAGATGGTAGCACATGCCATTATCTTCCCGTCGGGTATTTCAATTATCATTGTTAAATGGTGTTTGCATTAGCAGTACATGTGTCATAATCAAGTTCAAGTGTGATAAATGTATAGTTTGTGCATCTTATATTTTCAGTTCTGAAAATGAGTACCACTAAAGATATTGAGATTGCGAACCTTTACTTGCAGCAAAAAAAAACTTAAAATTATTAAAGAAGCGGAGGAACATGGAAATTGTGATGCATGCTATTAATGTTGTAGGATATCATGTAAACGGCCTATTACCAGTATAACAGCTGACATGGGTGCAGTGTGTGTGCACATAGGATGGATAGATTTGAAGTGCGTCCTGTTCCAGGATGAACTTATTGTTAAGTGAATTGCATTTGTGATTTTCGTGAATACATTTGTTGAAAGTTTTATTTTTATAATCCCCTCCTCTCCACTTCCAAAATGGGGTGTGCGGGATATTCGAGAAAATACAGTAATAGGATTTAGTAAAACTCTGAAATTCTGGATTATGTAGTAATCTGCCCATGTATATAGTAAAACTGATTCTAGTGGGATTTTTTATGGGGAAAGTATGATGGTTTCAAAACTGATTCTTCTGTTAATTTTTGTAATAATGAATGCACTATGTTTGTCTGTATTAATACAAGATTATGATATAATGAGATATGTTTTCCAGTCTGTGTTGATCAACTTGTCATATTTCATGTACTGTAGTATTGGATATTTTAAATATGGTTTATTTAACTGTGCAACTGCAGAAGTTATATCAGCATCGCTGGTGTGTCGGAATTTTGACCCGCAGGAGCTCTTTTACATGCCAGTAAATCTACTGACATGAACCTGTCGCATTTAAACACATTTAAATGCCATCAACCTCGGCCGGAATCGAACCCACAACCTCGAGCATAGAAGGTCAGCGCTATACCAACTACGCTACCGAGGGCGACTGTAGTATTGGAAATTGTTTTGGTGATATATGAAGATAATCCTTCATGCATACCAAATATGTGTAGATTGTCAAATGCTGTCATAGGTCTTCTAAAAAATTCAGGGTGGTCCTAAGTCATTTGGCAAAAATGCATTATTACTGTAAACCTGTTTCATTCACAAAACCGAAGACAAACTGGTAGCAGGTGTTCAAAGAATGGACTGTTTTCCAGTTCTAGCAACGATTCATGAAACATTTCGAGGTAATATTCAGAGTTATCAGTCTGAAAAAAAAAAAAAAAAAAAAAACAACAACAATAGGGTCTGATGAGCCCACCAACAAAATTTCACGCCCACTGGGTGACATACTGTACTCTGTGAGCAATATTCCCCTCCAAGAGAGCTTTCTCAACGTGCTCTGCCACAGAGCAATAATTACTGTGATTTTGGTATACATAAACAAGAGCAAGAAGAGAAATTGCTCGTAATTTGTGGAGTAACCTCAATAGGTGATTCCATTTAGTGTTTTAAATACAATGGATGAGTACAATGCGTTTGATGAACTGAGAAAGGTTTATAAAGCTCGCAGAGATTCTGCATCAGTTTGATTGTAATAACCTTCACAGATTTCAGAAAGAAATTGTCGCTTGAGTATTGCAACACTTTCTATTGAAATCTAACAAAACTAGACGTGCAGATTTATCTAGTGAAGAAAATATTCTTACGATATGTCAGTGATCCTCATTTTCAAACCGAAGTGGTGTGATTCAAGCCACTCTGTCATCCACCGCTGTGGAGTAATGATTAGCATGTGTAACCATGAAATGATCGGGCCCATTTCAAAACCTGGTTGGAACAACTGGTTCAGGTTCACCCGAGGTGTTTTCAAAACAAAATGAAGCAGAATTGCTCGGTAACTATCAGTATTGGACCTCTCACTCATTTCCTCCTCAGGGGACACCGCCTTAAAGTAACACTGTCCGTGTGGGCGAGGAGGTTTGTGTGCTCCAGTGATGCTGAGGGCTATGCCAGCCGTAGCTAGCTACTGGCAGGGGCTCCCATGCTGGACAGGTCTCAGCTGAGGTGCCAGACGAAGTGTGTCCTACAACATCCTGTCTGCCTTATCCTATCCTTATCGCCTCCCATTCCTGTATCCAAGCCAAGGTGTTGAGGGTTGAATGGCACTGGGGTACTTAAATATTCAGTGTCGTGAACAGTCTCTTGGGGTTTCAGGTCGAATCCCTTTGTACTTAGGCCTTCTGCTTCCGTGAGGGTTCTAGGGACAGTGACTTCAATTCCTCCATTATTGTAGAAACAATATTTACCCAAAGAACAAAACAACCAGGATGCTCCCTAAGGGAAACTCTAGAGAAGAGGATGGTAAGGAATCTGGAAATGGGTTAACTGAAATTGCAGAGACTCAGTTAAGGAAAGCTCCCTAAAGAGGGACTCCAGAGAAGAACATGATGAGGAATCTGGAAACTGGTCAACTCATATTGCAGGCTCAATTAAGGAAACCTGAGAATCCAGGAAGCTTCCTAATGGGGAGACTCCAGAGAAGAACATGGTGAGGAATCTGGAAATTGGTCAACTCACATCACAGAGGCTCAGTTAAGGAAACCTGAAAACCCAGAGAGCTCCCTAGCAGGGGACTCTAGAGAAGAACGTGGTGAAGAATCTGGAAATGGGTCAACTCACATTGCAGACTCAATTAAGGAAACCTGACAATCCAGAGAGCTCCCTAATGGGATACTCTAGAGAAGAACATGGTGAGGAATCTGGAAACAGGTCAACTCTCATTGCAGGGACTCAGTTAAGGGAACCTGAGAATCCAGAGAGCTCCTTAATGGAGGACTCTAAATAAGAACATGGTGAGGAATCTGGAAATGGGTCAATTCTCAGTTAAGGGAACGTGAGAATCTAGAGAGCTCCTTAACGGAGGATTCTAGAGAATAACATGGTGAGGAATCTGGAAACAGGTCAACTCTCAGTTAAGGGAACTTGACAATCTAGAGAGCTCCTTAATGTAGGACTCCAGAGAAGAACATGGTGAGGAATCTGGAAACAGGTCAACTCTCAGTTAAGGGAACTTGAGAATCTAGAGAGCTCCTTAATGGAGGACTCTAGAGAAGAACATGGTGAGGAATCTGGAAACAGGTCAACTCTCAGTTAAGGGAACTTGAGAATCTGGAGAGCTCCTTAACGGAGGACTCAGAGTAGAACATGGTGAGGAATCTGGAAACGGGTGAACTCTCAGTTAAGGCAACTTGAGAATCTAGAGAGCTCCTTAACGGAGGACTCTAGAGAAGAACATGGCGAGGAATCTGGAAACAGGTCAACTCTCAGTTAAGGGAACTTGAGAATCTACAGAGCTCCTTTCAGAGGACTCTAGAGAAGAACATGGTGAGGAATCTGGAAACAGGTCAACTCTCAGTTAAGGGAACTTGAGAATCTAGAGAGCTCCTTACAGAGGACTCTAGAGAAGAACATGGTGAGGAATCTGGAAACAGGTCAACTCTCAGTTGAGGGAACTTGAGAATCTAGAGAGCTCCTTAACGGAGGACTCTAGAGAAGAACATGGTGAGGAATCTGGAAACAGGTCAACTCTCAGTTAAGGGAACTTGAGAATCTAGAGAGCTCCTTACAGAGGACTCTGGAAACAGGTCAACTCTCAGTTAAGGGAACTTAAGAATCTAGAGAGCTCCTTAATGTAGGACTCCAGAGAAGAACATGGTGAGGAATCTGGAAAAAGGTCAACTCTCAGTTAAGGGAACTTGAGAATCTAGAGAGCTCCTTAACGGAGGACTCTAGAGGAGAACATGGTGAGAAATCTGGAAACAGGTCAACTCTCAGTTAAGGGAACTTGAGAATCTAGAGAGCTCCTTAACGGAAGACTCTAGAGAAGAACATGGTGAGGAATCTGGAAACGGGTCAACTCTCAGTTAAGTGAACTTGAGAATCTAGAGAGCTCCTTAACGGAGGACTCTAGAGAAGAACATGGTGAGGAATCTGGAAACAGGTCAACTCTCAGTTAAGGGAACTTGAGAATCTAGAGAGCTCCTTAACGGAAGACTCTAGAGAAGAACATGGTGAGGAATCTGGAAACAGGTCAACTCTCAGTTAAGGGAACTTGAGAATCTAGAGAGCTCCTTACAGAGGACTCTAGAGAAGAACATGGTGAGGAATCTGGAAACAGGTCAACTCTCAGTTGAGGGAACTTGAGAATCTAGAGAGCTCCTTAACGGAGGACTCTAGAGAAGAACATGGTGAGGAATCTGGAAACAGGTCAACTCTCAGTTAAGGGAACTTGAGAATCTAGAGAGCTCCTTACAGAGGACTCTAGAGAAGAACATGGTGAGGAATCTGGAAACAGGTCAACTCTCAGTTAAGGGAACTTAAGAATCTAGAGAGCTCCTTAATGTAGGACTCCAGAGAAGAACATGGTGAGGAATCTGGAAAAAGGTCAACTCTCAGTTAAGGGAACTTGAGAATCTAGAGAGCTCCTTAACGGAGGACTCTAGAGGAGAACATGGTGAGAAATCTGGAAACAGGTCAACTCTCAGTTAAGGGAACTTGAGAATCTAGAGAGCTCCTTAACGGAAGACTCTAGAGAAGAACATGGTGAGGAATCTGGAAACGGGTCAACTCTCAGTTAAGTGAACTTGAGAATCTAGAGAGCTCCTTAACGGAGGACTCTAGAGAAGAACATGGTGAGGAATCTGGAAACAGGTCAACTCTCAGTTATGGGAACTTGAGAATCTAGAGAGCTCCTTAACGGAAGACTCTAGAGAAGAACATGGTGAGGAATCTGGAAACGGGTCAACTCTCAGTTAAGTGAACTTGAGAATCTAGAGAGCTCCTTAACGGAGGACTCTAGAGAAGAACATGGTGAGGAATCTGGAAACAGGTCAACTCTCAGTTAAGGGAACTTGAGAATCTAGAGAGCTCCTTAACGGAGGACTCTAGAGAAGAACATGGTGAAGAATATGGAAACGGGTCAATTCTCATTGTAGAGGCTCAGTTAAGGAGAATCTGAGAAACCAGAGAGCTCCCTAATGGGAGACTCTAGAAAATAATATGGTGAGGAATCTGGAAACAGGTCGACTCATATTGCAGGGGCTCGGTGAAGGAAACCTGAGAATCCAGAGGTCTCTCTAATGGGGGACTCTAGAGAAGAACATGCTGAGGAATCTGGAAACGGGTTGACTCATATTGCAGGGGCTCAGTGACGGGAACCTGAGAATCAGAGACCTCCCTAATGGGGGACTCTAGAGAAGAACATGGCGAGGAATCTGGAAACTGGTCAATTCACATTGCAGGGGCTCAATTAAGGGAACTTGAGAATCTAGAGAGCTCCCTAACACAGGACTCTAGAGAAGGACATGGTGAGGAATCTGGAAACAGGTCAACACTCATTGCAGGGGCTCAGTTAAGGGAACCTGAGAATCCAGAGGGCTCCCTAATGGGATACTCTAGAGAAGAACATGGTGAGGAATCTGGAAACAGGTCAACTCTCATTGCAGGGGCTCAGTTAAGGGAACCTGAGAATCCAGAGGGCTTCCAAATGGGATACTCTAAAGAAGAACATGGTGAGGAATCTGGAAACAGGTCAACTCTCATTGCAGGGGCTCAGTTAAGGGAACCTGAGAATCCAGAGGGCTTCCTAATGGGATACTCTAGAGAAGAACATGGTGAGGAATCTGGAAACAGGTCAACTCTCATTGCAGGGGCTCAGTGACGGGAACCTGAGAATCCAGAGGGCTTCCAAATGGGATACTCTAAAGAAGAACATGGTGAGGAATCTGGAAACAGGTCAACTCTCATTGCAGGGGCTCAGTTAAGGGAACCTGAGAATCCAGAGGGCTTCCAAATGGGATACTCTAAAGAAGAACATGGTGAGGAATCTGGAAACATGTCAACTCTCATTGCAGGGGCTCAGTTAAGGGAATCCGAGAATCCAGAGGGCTCCCTAATGGGATACTCTAGAGAAGAACATGGTGAGGAATCTGGAAACAGGTCAACTCTCATTGCAGGGGCTCAGTTAAGGGAACCTGAGAATCCAGAGGGCTTCCAAATGGGATACTCTAAAGAAGAACATGGTGAGGAATCTGGAAACAGGTCAACTCCCATTGCAGGGGCTCAGTTAAGGGAATCTGAGAATCTAGAGAGCTCCCTGACGCAGGACTCTAGAAAAGGACATGGTGAGGAATCTGGAAATGGGTCAACTCTCATTGTAGGGGCTCATTTAAGGGAACCTGAGAATCCAGAAAGCTTCCTAATGGGGGCTCTAGAGAAGAACATTTTGAGGAATCTGGAAACAGGTCAACTCTCATTGCAGGGTCTCATTTAAGGGAACCTGAGAATCCGGAAAGCTTCCTAATGGGGGACTCTAGAGGAGAACATGGTGAGGAATCTGGAAACAGGTCAACTCTCATTGCAGGGGCTCAGTTAAGGGAACCTGAGAATCCAAAAAGCTTCCTAATGGTGGACTCTAGAGGAGAACATGGTGAGGAATTTGGAAACAGGTCAACTCTCATTGCAGGGGCTCAGTTAAGGGAACCTGAGAATCCAGAAAGCTTCCTAATGGGATACTCTAGAGAAGAACATGGTGAGGAATCTGGAAATAGGTCAACTCTCATTGCAGGGGCTCAGTTAAGGGAACCTGAGAATCCAGAGGGCTCCCTAATGGGATACTCTAGAGAAGAACATGGTGAGGAATCTGAAAATAGGTCAACTCTCATTGCAGGGGCTCAGTTAAGGGAACCTGAGAATCCAGAGAGCTCCCTAATGTGGAACTCTAGAGAAGAACATGGTGAGTAATCTGGAAATAGCTTTTGCTTAGGATGCATTTTCCTGAATCTCAGGTAACTGAAGAGGAGTTGGTATCTAGCCAGGCCTGCTGACCAGCTAAGCTGGATTGGTGGACTGCAGCTGATATCGTCATCTTAAAGAATATTAAGTGGGCTATTCATTTATTAGGCCCCTTTTAGAGCCCAGGAGTGGATGGATATATCTGGCTTTGCTATAGCAGGAACAGGATTATAAACCCATTAGTCTGACCTCTTTCCTTTTGAAAGTTTTGGAAAGGTTGGAGGATAGACTTATTAGGAATCAAGCTCTGGCATACACTCTGCATCCTAATAACATTCCTACCAGGCTGGCAAGTCCATTGAAACAGCACTACATCGGCTATTGGTGTGGGCTAAGAAGGTGCTGGATCATGGAGAGCGTGCTATGGCTGTCTTCTTGGACATAGAGGAGGCTTTCAACTTTACGTCTCATGGCTTCATCTATAGAGGACTTACTAGACATGAGGTCAACCAAATAGTGATCCAGTCGATTATGGCTTCTCTAGAGGTCTGCTAGATGACAATATCACTTAATCATTGCTCACTGTTCTTTACTATTCCCAGGGGATGCCCTCAAGAAGGAGTTTTATCTTCACTTCTGTGGTGCGTGGTAGTTGATGAACTGCTTGTCAAGCTCAGTGAAAGTGGAATGCATGCCCAAGGCTATGCAGATGACATGATTATGATCGTGACCAAATTTCCTGACACAGTGTCGGAACTTGTTCAAATTTCTCTTAAAACTGTGGACAGTTGGTGTAGCAAGGTGAAACTGTTGGTCAATCCTGACAAGATTGACCTTTTTGTTGCATCACTCTATGTCGCTCAAGTACTTTGGAGTTATTTTGGATTCTCAGCTGACTTGGAGAGAGCAATTGAGTACAACGTGACTAAAACCTGCAATTCTTTCAAAGAGCCTTTGGTAAGAGTTGGGAACTCAGGCCCAAAGTGGTCTGTTGGCTCTATATCTCTATCATTAGGTCTTCTATCACCTGTGCAGCTTTAGTTTGGTTGCCTGGTGCGTTGACACAGGCCGCCAAAAATATGCTAACTGAAATCCAACGCTTGGTGTGTTTGTGCACTTCTCCACTTAGTGCCCTTGAGGCACGTTGGGCCTGTCTCCTCTGGACTTGATAGTTCAGAGAGAGGCCAGAGTGGCTGCTGCACATCAACTCTGGAGTTTGGGCTGCTGGTTCTTTAAACATCTGTTAAAGGAGCATTTGTCAAGGCTTCAGAAGTCTCAGTCAATTCTTGCAATGGGATGTGATTTTATGGGGCCTAAATATAATTTTGAGCCATATACAGTTTTTTTTCCACCCACGGAAGGGTGGACTTTTGGCTCAAGGACTCCTAACCACGTCAAGGGTCTGGTTTAGTAAACGGACGGTTCAAAGACTATGATGGGACGGGGGCTGACATTCATGGGCCCAAAACAAGGCTATCTTATTCTCTGGGTTGCTATACTACAGTGTTCCAGATCGAAATATTTGCTATTTTAGTCTGTGCATATATTTTATTAGAAATGTCTTGGTTTAAAGGGCTGGATTTGTATCTGCACTGATTAAGTGCAGTCAAAATAGTGTCCAAATTGGTATGGCAATGCCAGAGGACACTGGATCATATTTGTTCCCAATGCCCTGTAATGCTACAGGACATACGAGGATTAGAGGTAATGCAACTGCCGATAGGTTGGCGAGAGAGGGCTCTGCAAATATCTTCATGGGTCCGAAACCTGTTCTTGGTATTACTCCACTGAGGGCGAGATGGGAAATCACGCAATGGTGATACACCAGCGTGGCACACTGTGGAGAAATTTCACTAATGCTGGGCAAGCTGAAACATTGATTGAGGTCCTAGCAGAAATATTGGTAGGATATTCTTATCCTTTAACCATGTGCAGCTTAGGGGTATTGTAGTCCTACTAACAGGACACAACACTAAGGAAACACCTGCGTGTGATGGGACTGACTACAGACCCCACAGGCAGGAAGTGGGAGAGAAATGGAATCTTCTCTCTACATATTATGTGATTGTGAGCCTTTGTCCAACAATCAGATATGTCCTCTTGGGCTTGGATAGGCTGGAACCAGAGGATATAAGGAAAGCAGACCCAAGAACAATCCTGGTCTTCAAAGAGGTTCGGGACATAGGTAAACTTTCCACTTATCTGAGGCACAATGAGTCCACTTAAGTGGTCTATGTATGGGGCCGAAAGGCCTGAACCATTTCAATTCATTCATTCACACTCATTTCGCCATCATAATTACACTTCTCTTTCATCATCACCATCATCTCCTTTCACATATTTTGGACTTGCTCCGATGTGAGTGCGAACCACCACTGAACTGGACCCCATTGTATGTGGTTGTGCTGTGTACTGTGCATGCTCACCTGGAGCTCATAGTGTTCATGGAACCTGTGGTTGAGGGACTGTAGCGATTTCTATGCAGAAAGGTAGCAAAGGGATTCTGTAGAGTGTAGGGGAGTTTGGGGGGCAGCCCACAGGGGAATCTGTAGCATGAGGGGCCTTAAGGCATGCACATACACACCATTTAATTTCAGGTAGTACAATGAGTTCATACAAGCAGTCTATGTGCAAAAACAGTCCCCAGCCTGTGCCCCACCGCTCCAGGGGGACAAATAGAAGTCACTCTGCTTCATAGAATTTACAAAGGAATGGATGCGATAGTAAAGAAGATTCATCTGTGGATCAGATTTCCTTCAACTGTCAACATACTTGCAAACATGTGATGATTAAAAAAAAAACAAGCATATACGGAGACAACTACATTACAAGAAATGAAGCATAAAGCATAATTGCATGCTACATTGCTACATGTAATTCTAAAGAAGAGTTGACAGGTGTAGATGTGAAGTGTCCTGGGTCAGTATATGATTCATGAATATGGAAGAATTCTGATGTTCATGGAGTAATGAATGCACTACTTTTTGGTGATGATAATAGATATGGAATTGACCCTAGGCTCATGACACCATACCGAAATATCATATCTCAAGAACATAGATTGTACAATAAGTGCATAACAAAAAAATGAGTTGTAATAGAAAGATGCTTTGGCTAGGTAAAGCAACACTTTCTCATTTTACAAAATAAAATAAGAATAGCTACATAAAGAGTGCTTTCAATTATCTTGTGTTGTTTTATTCTACATAATGTGGCTCAACACCTTCATGATGACGCTCATGCAATCCCACAAAATGAGGAAGAAGAAGATGCTCAGGAAAATGAAACTGACCTGTGGGCCACCCCATATATGATCTTTCTCCAAGTAATATTGTTATCTTTTGCTATGTATGACATAAATTCATTGTATTAGTGTTTATTAATGTGTACTCTTTAGTAGTTGAAAAAATATAAAGTTTCAGACAATCTTTTCATCTTCAGGACTGAAGTCTTTCAGATAACCATTTTATGTATTGCTAGATGTTATATCTAACATATGGAACACAACAAGTGATGGAGAGAGGATTCCGGGACTTGGACCAGCGCTTAGAAGTGTATCTTGATGGCGTGAAAGCTGAACTTCCTTCAATTGAATCTATAGTGGTACTTAACATCCCTTCGTGGGGAGCAGGTGTTCATTTGTGGAATATGGGTGCAGGTATCAGTTACATTACTAATTAATTAATTTCAGCATTACTATATAAATAAATACAGTAGAACCCTGCTAGTCTGAACTAATTGCGACTGGGGCCTGTTTGGATTATCGAAATTTTGGATTAAGCGGAGGACAGGAGTGCAAGCAGAAAAACCATGCTTAATACCCTACACACTCCTCACTATCCACCCCTTTGTTTAATTTCGGAGTCTAATCCATTCACTAATAAAATAAGTATCACTTTATATTGTACACTTTAAGTTTGTAAATCCTGTAGCATTAAATTGATCGAATTTCAGTTTAAATATTTTTTTTTTTTTTTTTTTTTTTTTTTTTTTTTTTTTTTGGCATGTTCAGATTAGCGGGGTTCTACTGTAGATAATAGTTTCAAATGTTGTGTTGCAATATTGATTTCTGTTGAACTGCCGTACATCCTAAATTAAGCTCTTTGGCAATAATTATTTAGATTAATTTGGTATAATTTGAATAAATTATGCAAAGAATTTCCTGATGCAAAAGCCTGGTATGCAAAGGGTTAATTCTTTGACAGTGACAGACTGGCTGTTCTACATAGCATAGTCGAGAATTGAATCACTTCATGCCACCCATACAAACTACTATATTTGTTGGTGTATAAGACGCACCCCAAAAATTGAAAGAAATTTTCCACAAAAAACTCACATTTAAAGAAAAATATAACTAATATTAAGAATTATTCAGAAGCCTTTAAATTCTCTTCCATCTTTGTCATTGTAAGTTTCTTCTTCATGGATCCATTAAACTCTCCATTAGAACAGGAATCTTCATCTTCAGATTCATAGAGAAAATGATCCTCACTTCCATCTAGAGTGTTGCTGATACCACAATTAAAAAACGACTTCACAACAGTGAGCTCTCACTGACATTGGACCAGGATATTTAGACCCATTCACAAACTTGAGTATAGGCTGTTTAAACACTCCCTTTGGAGTCAGCTGATGCACATTGGTATCCATCATCCACTTATTCTATTCTTTTCTCATGAACACTTTAAAATGGTTTGGTTAAAGAAACATCAAAAGGCTGTGAAGTTAGTACTCCTGGTATGACAGCTATTCCAAGATCTTGGAAGGGAAAAACTAGAGTGCAAGCACCTATGAAAAATAACAGTACATTAAGGTCTACCTCCATTGTATAAGACGCAGCCTAATTTTAAGGCCTATTTTGAAAACAGAAAAGTGCGTCTTGTACACCGATAAAACCCAACTACTTAACAAAGATTCAGGAACATTCCTCTCCATTTCCTACACTCATTTCATATACTGATGAGTCAGGCTGTAATGATGTAGATTGTACCCACTGTACAGTAATCTAGCATGAAAGGAAGTTCTTTATATCTATTGAAAGTAAATACATTAATATTATATATGAAGAGTCCACTGCAAGAATGATGGATGTCATTTGGAATACATTTTGAAGGAGAAGCGACTGAAAGTTTGAAATGCTTAGCGCTCAAAGCTTAACTGTGATTTTCCGATCATTACTGGACAATGACTATCAGTGTTAATGCCATGTAACTCTCTACGTACATTCTATATGTCTTAAGCTATGCATTGACAGTCTTGGTTCATTTCCGACGAAAAAGTGACATCCACCATTCTTGCAGTGGAATCTTCATATGCACTGTCTTTTGTGCTCATCTTGCACTTAATCGTATGCAGTTCTAATTCGTATATACGAGGGTTAATCCCAATGCTGTAGCCCTGATCTATTTCTAATTGAACTAAAATTTGTATTTCGTGGCACACAGATGACTGAAATGTGTTATGGCTACATGCCAAGTTGCAAGTCTATACATTCTGCATTCTCATAGTAGGTGTTCCAAGTGGCCACCAGAGGTGCTGTATCGGTAGAAAAAAATAGCCTGTCGAGCAAAGATCTGTGATTAAATACCTCCAAAAGGGAATGTCTCCATCTCAAATTCACCAAGGTATGACAGGTACCTTGGGAGAATGTACTGTATTTTATGGTATAGTAAAAAGGTGGTGTCGAATATTTAAATGTAGGGGAACATCGTGTGAAGATGAACATGATAGCAGCCTTTCGAGAAATGTCACAATACCAGAAAACATCAATAAAGTGCATGATTTAGTGCTGCAAGATCGATAAGTCACCATCAGGGATATAGTAGAGGAAACAGACTTCTCATACCATATTGTGCACAATATTTTGGTAAAGGAATTGGACATGAAAAAAATAACTGCAAGATGGGTGAGCCACAATAACAGGCCTTTATTATGCAAATTTAATTGAAAAATTTTGGGATGTTATCAAGTAGAAATGTTGTGGCAAGTTGAGGTGAAAGGTTCTTTTTTTCCACCAAGATATGCTTCAAGTCACAAGTCCTTAGGTGCAGTGGCTGCAATTTCAACAGCAGAATTTGAATTGCTGTACAATCCATTCTGCTCACCAGATCTGGCAACCTAGCGACTTCAGGCTATTCCCAAAACTCAAAGAACACTTGTGTGGGAAGAAACTTTCATCCAATGATGAAGTTATGCAATCTGTAAACAAGTGATTTGTAGAGGTTGGACAACCCTTCTTCCAGGAAGCTGTGGAAATGTTGGAGCATCGCTGGGAGAAGTGCATCAATCTATTAGGGAACTATGTGGAAAAATGAGGTAATAATCTTACCTCAACTGTAAGTGGGTCAGGGCTACAGCATAGGAATCAACCCTAGTACATACACTTCAAATGATATTGTGATAACATTACATCTACTTGTCTCTTTCATCTCTCACAAGCTATTTTTATGCATTCTCAGACAATGAAGATATTGCCCCACAAAGCTACAATGATAATAAATTGGAAGTAGTTGCATTATATTCTTCATTCCATATTGCCCAACTGCAAGTCGGACTTTCACAACCATACAGAGTAGGACAAGCTTCCTGTGTTCAGGTGAGTGAGTGTTAATGATACCCGGCCCCGGAACAATTTTTCCTTGAAATTATTCGAACCTGCTTTACAGGGAGCTACTACCTGAAAGCTAGATTTGCAATCTTATGTAACAACATTCACTGACAGAAGTCAAGCTGCCACACTTGCTTCTTACAAAATACCATAGGTTATTGCAAAAAGAAAAAATCTTTCGAATATGAGGAGTATGTTAAAGAATGTATTCTACAAGCTGCAGACTCTTTCTTTGGAAAGTTTAGAAATAAATAAAAGATGTCTGCCATAAATTCTCTTCAGCTGTCAGCCTGAACAGTTATTAGACGTGTTGAAAAAAGTGTCAGAAAATGTTACTCATCTTTTGAAGAGACATTTGGAACGCTGTGCTTACTTCTCAATGCAGTTGGATGAATCTAAGGTATCAGTGACACAGCCCAGTAGCCTTGTTCATCCAAATGGTTTTTAACGACTTCACAGTAAAGGAAGAGCTCCTTAAAATAATTCCTTTAAAAGGCAGTACATGAGGAGAGGATATATTTTTATCTGTGGAAGACTTCCTTACGTGCAACGAGATCCCAACACAAAAATTAGTTGGTATAACAACTGATGCGCCTCCTGTTTTCACATGACGACGTAACGGTTTCATTGGACTTGCCCAAAAAGGTTAAATGTTCCCACATTTTATCTCCTACTATTGCATCATTCATCAATAAGCTCTTTGTGGTAAATTTTTAAGTGCGAACAATGTCATGAAGGTTCCATGGTTCATTTTCGCGAAAAGGTCAAAATCACATGGGCTGATATCTGGGGAGTATGGTGGATGCTCTAGAATTTCCCAGTTCCATATGCGAAGTAAATTAACTACAAGGGCAGCTATGTGAGAGCGAGCACCACCATGTAGCACTATAGGATGAGAATTCAGGAGATTTGGACGTTTATGGCGCACAGGTGGTCATGAATGGTGTTCCAGAAAATAATTGTAATATGCATCATTCACATCATTTCCCACAGAAACTAAATGAGTGACAAGGATACTGTAAAATCATAAGCAACAGTGAACATGATTTTAAGGGATCCTGTTCTTACTGATACTTTTTTGGCTGTGGGGAATCTGTGAAAGCCACAATTTAAGTCACACAGTATTTGCATGCGCTCACAGTTGGATTCTGGCGTCTTGTCAGCCCATTTGAGTTGTGTGGATATAAGGAGAAATTGTGACAGTGTCGTGTATAGTTCATGGGGTAGCTCAGTCAGGAGAGCATTCATGCGCTAAGCGAAGGGTCCCGGGATCAATACCCGGCCTCGGAACAATTTTTCCTTGAGATTATTTAAATAAGATCGTTGGCCAGTCAGTCGATTTTTAAGCTGCTTAACCTTTTCTTTTCTGATGTTACTGTTTGGAGGGAACTCAGCATTTATTTTTGAATGAGTTGTGTTAAAATGTTTATCCACAGTATCTTTCTTTCCCAAAGAGATGTTGACTTTGCACAATAAACACACTCACTTGCGATTTACTGCAGTAAAAAAATAATCATGTTCCCACTCTGATTAATTATTCTTCTTGCAGGTTATTCGCAATAAATCAGGCACACAGTCCTAATGACACTAAAAAAAGTCACACAGAAAAGGTCACAAAACAAAGCAGAGTAACAGTTGGAATGACACATGTACATACACTAGTTCAGCTATGAGTTCTGGCTTCTCAGTTTGCACTGTGCACGAGGATGGACTCAGGCACTTAGGAGGAATCCCAACTCAATGGTTACTGCTTGGAGTACCAATAAGTCAGCTTTATTAAAATTTTCCGCAAGCTACCTGAAATGGCATGGCAATCGATGCATTGCCGACCTATGCATTATGGCCTCTTGTCCACTGCTGTAGAGTAATGGTTAGCATACCTGACTGTGAAACGAGCAGGCCTGGGTTCAAATCCTGGTTGAAGTATTTTCCGGGGTTTTTCCTCAACCCATTAAGAGTAAGTATTGGGTAACGTTCTCTGCCGGACTCTGGACTTACTTTGCTGGCTTTATCACCTTCATATGATTCAGATGCTAGATAACTTAGTAGCAGTTGATGAAACGTTGTAAAATAACCAATTGAGAAAAGAATTATGGCCTCTTGGTGTATCACTGGTATCTCTAATGATTGTCTTATTTAATTTCCACATGCTGCATTAGTGAAGTTTCATAAAATCATAATTTGTATATAGAGTCTTTAAAATAACAAGTAACAAGTAATATATAAATGTCACCATTCCAGTTTCATAATAATATGTGATATACAAAATATTTGTAATTAATGCCATTTCTTTTTTATCACAGATTAAACTGAAAGCTTTGACACCAGTTCAGGTTGATGGGGAACCATGGGAGCAGCATCCTGCAGAGCTGAACATTACATTTCGCAACCAGGCAACAGTACTAACATGCGTTGAAGTGGGCTGATTTGCAGAAGCGCCTTAACTCGAACTCCACATAGAAATACCCACATTCCATATAGGTTCGAGTGTGGTGATTTGATGAGGTACATTAAATGAATCTCATTTTATATTATTTTTTATCATATATGTTAGTATTTCATAATTTTAATGGATATTATTTTATTATTAGCTTTACATACAAAGAGTTGTTGAAGTTTCATTACAACTTGCATATTTTTAACTGTGGGTTTTATAATAGTGAACATCTATATTTATATTGTAGCATCAATGTTTTTTACTGTTATTGTAAATGTTTCTTATTCTAGTTAATATAGAAGATGACCGAGTTTCAAATAAATATGCCATGCGAAAAATTAAAATGCACTGGAAATAAGAGAGCGGCTGTGTGTGTCTCTCTTATTGTCCTGATGAGAATTTACAACATTGATTTCTGTAACAGTGCCAAAGAAAAATACCGAAGTAAAATTGTGTTTCATTATGCTTTCAGATGAGAAATAACATTTATGTAATTGCGTAAGTTTTGATATGCTTAGATATGCACACACTATGAAGTTGTATTTTTATTAGACAATTAATGTGAATCTAACAGAATTTATTATTTCTGCTTATAACTAAAAAATAAAGATATATGCATTATTATCGATATTTTTTTCTCGGCTACATTATAAAAATGACGATTTATAACACATGCTGTATTCAAAGATAATGTATGAAACAACACAAAATATCACAAAAATCAGCAAGGAATTCATTTAAAATTCTTATTAAACCATTACTGTTTCTGTCTTCTGTATTGCTCTGAAAACTGATGTGTGTCCTAAAGAGAGAAGAAACATGTCAGCTTAGATGAAGATCTTGCAATATATAATTAACTATCTTGAGACAGAAAATAGTATTTTTGAAATTTTTGTTTGTATGTCTGTCTGTAAGTTTGTTACTTTTTTATTCGATAATGGCTGAACTGATTTTTATGAAAATATCTAAAATAAGTTAGGTTCCAATTAGATTTTAGGCTATATGGCATTGAAAATTATTTCTTTAAAAGGGAGGTTATAAGGATGTCTGATGTAAGTAAATTTAAATACAGTGAAATCTCAGTGTAACGTACATCATAAAATATTATTTATACTTTATTTTGAAAAGTATATTATAATAAAGGTAAGTTTTATCCGAACAAAGTTGTTTTGATTTTACATTACATAATGCAAAGTTATTCCACAATATATCTTAGCTTTCATTTACTGCATCTGTGTTTAGAGTCCATGTAAGATTCAACAAACTAAAGAAAACCACAACACCTGTACAAAACTAGAATGAATATATATATATATATATATATATATATATATATTATTAACTTGGTTATTTAACGACACTGTATCAACTACGAGGTTATTTAGCGTTAATGGAATTGGTGATAGCAAGATTGCACATAGAACACTATGGACGTGAAGGCGAGCGTTTCCTTCAACATATAACTTTAGATGAAACCAGTTTGATGCTACCAACCAAAATTGAAGAGAGAATCAAATGAGTGGCTGCACAGTGATTCCCCACGGCCAAAAAAGTATTGGCAAGAACAAGATCCACTTAAAGTCATGTTCATTGTTGCTTATGATTTTGACAGTGTCCTTGTCACGCATTCAGTTCCTATGAGAAATCATGTGAATGGTGCATAGTACAGTTACTTCCTGGAACACTGTTCACGTCCAGCTGTGCGCCATAAACGTCCAAATCTCCTGAATTCTCATCCTATTGTGCTACATGGTGGTACTCGCTCTCACATAGCTGCCCTTGTAGTTAATTTACTTCGCAGATGGAACTGGGAAATTCTGGAGCATCCTCCATACTCCCCAGATATGAGCCCACGTGATTTTGACCTTTTCGAAGATTAGTACAAGATGCTGTGGATGGCATCCATCGTCTCCATGAGGTGTGGAGGCAGGTTCTTCATGTTGGAGGAGATTACTTCTGAGCGCTGCATCAATGTGACTGTTCCAAAAATGTTTTCTTTGTTGTTAAATCAAATGTTGCCACTTGAATGACCCATGTATAAAAGCTTGTGCAGAAACTTAAAGATGCCAGCCCCATCACTGGACTTACTTTCTTCTTGCCAGAAACTAGTTGAAGGGAAAATTAAGTCTGATACAAGATAAAACCGGACATTTCAACAGATGTTTGGGTATAATTAATACAGTCTTCAAACCACCTTTAGTAGAGAAACATACAGCCATAAAATTATGCAATACATTGGCAAGACCTATCCTTACCTATGGTAGTGAAGTATGGACCCTGCGGAAGCATCTTGACAGTATGCCTAGAACACGGATCCCTAAAGCCATCATGTAATATCACCCACGTGGCAAAAGATCTTTGTCGTCCAAGAAAGAGATGGCTTGAGAACACCAGTGGAAGAATGATGATGAAGTTATTTACGTATTTTGTAACATATATAAAATAACAGAAGTAAATCTAAATACTGTAGTTAAGCATTACTTCAAATATAAACGCTTTATATTGCTTATAAATAGACATATATTAGTTCAGGGGTCTTCAATTATTTTTCCCTGGGATCCAGACTGATGGTAATATCGCAATAAAGGGGGCTTTGGAGTCCAAACATATGGTTGAGTGAAGTGGTGCTGGTCTTATTTTGATTGGTTACTCCGTCTAATTGCACAGAAGTGTGTGTGTGTGTATATATATATATCTGTGTATGTGTGTGTGTGTGTGTATATATATATATATATATATATATATATATATAAAGTAATTGTGATATGTATTAGCATCATGAATTAGTATTATATTCCACGCATTTTTTCATTTCAACCAGTTAAGTGTGTACATACAATACATTCACAAATAAACAGATTTTTAAATCAATGATGCATGTTTGAAATATATAATTCACCCACCCAACCTCATCAGTGAGAGAAGTGGCATGTCTTGCTTTGTGAAATCTTTTCACAGTCCGGAGTGTACGAAGTTCTAGCAATGGTTAAACAGTCCCCAAGTGTTCATTCGTTTTTCTAGATCTGAACCTGTTCTTCACAAAATCGCACACACATGTCGACGCAAACATTGTCAACTCATATTTTGAAAACTTGCACGAGTTAGGATATGTCAACAGAGTATCAAAATGATACATCAACCTTTTCTGCCCTTTCCCCTGTCATCTGTAGCTGTAGCATTTCCATCTGTAATGCAGCCTTGTCAAAATTTCATATTTTAAGTTGCTGTGTTATGCCATTCTCCACAAGGATTGACAGAAAAGCTTTTTTTTTTTCTTCACAGCTTGAAAAATGTCTTCCAGGTAAAAATAATTCAAGACTTCTGAACTAGTATTATGTCTATTTGTAAGCAATATAAAGCATTTGTACTTGAAGTAATGCTTAATTACAATATTTAGATTTACTTCTGTTATTTTATATATATATATATATATATATATATATATATATATGTGTTAGAAAATACGTAAATAATTATTTTAGTTAAATCATAAAGAGGAGAATGTCCACTATGAAGATGCTTATATACCCAATGCACGAATCGTTCATTAAATTCTCTCTTCAGTTGGCAAAAAAATATCGGAAAATTTTCGCAACAAATCTTCGTTACAAGATACCGAACGAAGTTTCGGGAAATGAACTCTTTCATTCTTCAAGACTTCAGTGAAGAGATATAACTTACCTTCAAAGAGTCATAATGCATCATGCAGTTCATGTAACAATTTCCCTGGCCTGGATTACACTGTTGTGGGGGGGGGAGGGGGGGGAAACTGTTTTCTTCTCCCTGACGAAATGTATGGTGATGGTGATTTAATGTGTACAGATTTAGTTGTGCTGAATTCGAATCTGTTAGCAAAATTGTTTCGTAACCCACCAATTTTTGGAGAGAAGAGTTTAAAGTAATTTGGGTGTTTTCGTACTTAAAAAGAAAAACCATATTTTCAAATTAATATTTGAGGAGAAAAATTTGCTCCGGCGCCAGGGATCGAACCCGGGTCCTTGGTTCTACGTACCAAGTGCTCTCACCATTGAGCTACGCCGAAGTCCAATCCACAGCACCGGATTCGAACTCTCCTCCTCCAGTGTTATTTCCATTAGTGGCCTGACTCCAAATTGGGCATGTATGTTGACGTTTATATTCAAGTCAACTGCCATTATACAAAGAGCACACTTAGTTAGAACTATCACGTTGCCATAGAGCTGAAAGGTATAATACAAACTGATAACATTGCTGAAAACTGTTATGCTTTAGGTAGCTCATTTGTAGTAGTATTCATGGATCTGAAACTCTTACAATTAAATTAATTGCAGTTTTGTATCATATTTATCGAACATTTTAAAGGTGCTAATGGGGCTCAATTAGAATTTGGAGACACCATGTGTACTTTATGAAAATCTTTTGCGCTATAAACTTTATTATTTAACATCAATCTTCTTTACAGATTTAATTCCGATCTCCTTTTCTTTCCTTTTATTGTAACCATTGTTCTTTTTACCTTGTCCTTAATGGTAGCCTGTAAATTCAGAAGGTTCTTTTTAAATAAAAATTATATATGGGGAATGAGTCACAGCAGTATAATTGTTCCATTAGAAATGAAAGAAATGCCATTTCAGCATGCTGACCTGTCATGGCATGCATGTGTCCCCTAAGTAGTGAAGATGGGATAAGGTGGGTGGAATTGTCTGACAAGTCTTTCAACTAGGTCAAATGGACCCACTAACCAACGGCAGATATGGTCCTCCAAACAGTTTTGAGGGCTGTGTATAGGTGATATAACTGCCATAACATAAAAATATGGTGCCTACATTATACTTTTTGCTATATCACTTTCCTATATTAGAGAGCAAGAGGGTTAATGACTTTATTGCCAAGAACTCAGCGTTAGTTAACAACAATAAATACATACCAAATACATTAAGATGAAGATGACAAGCAATTAGTTTTAAATTTGATACCTCATGAGGAAAAAAGCTGTAATAATTGTGAAAATGTTTTCCTTAAGCATGAAATATAAACTGTTAACTGTTTATTATTCTTACAATTTAAAACCAGAAATACATTCAAATATACATCAACTCAAAAACAAGTAGTTTCTAAATACTAATATGAGAACTAGGCAGGCTGCCTATATCTATAATGTCTACTAAAAAAAATCTGTGGCAATAATTATTACACTTGATTAATGTTAATCTATTTGTTCCGTGACATTATATATTACAATATTGTACACTTTGTGATATGAGTCAGTTACAGAAAGTGTGAATAATGAATTATCAGTGAAATATTAAAGTCGACTATAATGTGATTTAATAGGTCTTGTTCAACTTGTAAAACAGCTCTATTAAAATAGTATAAATGTTTACTGAGATATGGGACAAAAGCAGTTTTTTTGAAGGACTTCACTCTCTGAAATCTCATTCTTATGTACCAGTAATGTATGAATTTGTTTCCCATATCAGTGTCACATGTCAAAAGAAAATGCAATATTCAGCATTTTCTTAAATGTGATGTAGCATTTAGCTGAAATGTTTTATTTATTTGTCTGGTAGAGATTGTATAAACAATGCACTAATAAAAAAAACAAGAGATCATGACTTCTAAATGGTTAAGTTACTAGTCGCTTTCTGTCAAACTTTTGTAAAATGTTTTACCTTGATTATAATAATCTGCCGTTGACAAATGTAATAAAATAGGTTGCATTTCACATTTCTGAACATTTATTTTTTATCTGTTTTTCTGCTATTTGCAGTTTGTTGAATACTGGATTTCCCCCCCCCCCCACTGAGTCTGTATACATACAATTTTATTTTCTGTACTGGGACTATTAAGCTAAGAAAGCTAGAATGGTGCAGATACAAAGTTTAAATCTCATAGTACCGGCACCAAATCAACAGTGTTATGGATTGTACTGGTGTCTCTGTATAATACAGTATTGATAATAATATGTAATTTATAATTTTGAAAAAAAGAAAAACAAACAAAATGATGATTGCATATAATTCATTTCTGTAATGGCTATAAAGTTTGTAAATTTAAATTAGTGCTGGTTCGAGAATATAACATTTAGAACGTCAAAACAACTTGAAGAGACAAACAGTAAATATAGATTACTTTCACTATGACATTACAATAATTGGTAAAAGATTTAAATAAAGAGTGTTTCAGTCATACAAGACCCCAAGCTATTGCTCTTTATAGACATTGCAAGTCAAGATTTAAATGGAACATGGCCATTGCAAGAATGACAATAAGCTCAGTTTGTCTGCATTCTTGGTGCAAGAATTGCAAGAGCCTGACTTCGCAAAAGGATCATATATTACACCCAGTTTCATAACTTCGTAGCCGAAAACTAAGACATCCTAGACATTGCATTTTTCTCAAATGACTAGTTTGCAGTAAATCTGCACATGACACATGAATATCTCTTGCAACATCACACAAGCGCATCATAGGACCTATCTTTTATGAAAAAAAAAATAAACACAGACATACACTTCAAAATTATTAACAAATTCTGTAAATCAGTTAGAAGACATTGAGTTATAACATGATTATAACCAGCTTCTTCGAAAATCGAATAATTTCTAAAGGCCTATGGCCACCAAAGTCTCCAAACCTAAGCCTCTCGGATTTCTTCTTATGGGCATGTTAAAGGCAAAGGTCTAGGCTTACACACAATCCTCGAACATTAAGAGAATATTACTGCTGCAATTGATGACTATATGTTAGACATGTATGTTTGTCTATCTTAGATATTATTCGGTATAGCAAATGATAGTTCAGGATCTACCATGAGTGAAAAACACTATCTAATTTATACACTGTGTCCTATTCTATGCTTTTCCAAATAATTGTCGAAAATTCTATAATGAAACTATCTAAGTTACATGATTTTGGCATATCTATTGCAGTTCGTGGTTCATGTACCAATATAACCAGGGTGAAACATAACGTAATAAAATTGTTCATATGTCATTGTTTGCTTATATAAGCACTGCATTGAAAGAAAATTAGGACAAGAAGGCTAGAATTATTGTTTTATAAATCTGTAGTAATATTTTACAACAAACACGACCTTTCTTCAATAAAGATGCTTATCTGCTCTAATGCAACTTAAATTTGATTTGGAGTTCACTTCTGTCTAATGTAATGTGACATTACATTATTTAAATCAGTGTTGCATAATGCTAAAATAGTTTTTGATACTAACAATCACAAATGAAATCATAGCACTTAAGTACATAAAAAGTAATTTGGGATCCTCTCAACATTTTCCCTAATTTTACAGTTATAATAATTTTTATTTTGTTTTTGAAGAGAATGTATGGCTTACAGCAAATAACATTAACTCAGATTTCTGTATTCTATAACTGATAATTTACGTATCCAGAGTAATGTGCACAGTGAAACTCATTTCATAGTGCACAGTGCTAAACTGGAAAATACTTCATTATTGCATAATAGTGACATTTTATACTTTTCTAGTACAAGTATAAACAGAATGAGTTCTTATAATTACTAGAAAACCAGTAGTCTTTACTTGGAAGAAAAAGTGGACATTTTTTTTTTTCCAAAATCAGCTCTAGCAAATTATCCTTCTACAAGATGAAATGACATACGAAATTGTATAGAGATCACTCTATTTTCTCTGCATTCAGAGAAATTTTCCTCTACAAAATTATGTCGTCAATCAAAAACTTCGGACTAAAATTTTTTGGTTTACAGAAAACACATATTACTTGTAAAATTAACCTAACCTTAACTAGCCATTACAGGAATAAAGGAAAAAGAAAGGACTTTCATTTTTCTAAAATACTGTATCCGAGAACAATTATAAAGACCATCAAGATGCACAGGCAAATGTGTATAATATAATATTCCAAAGCTTTGCCTCAAATAGCTGGAGAAGGTATTTACTTCCAGAGTATTGTTAGGGGTAGAAAGTATTGCAAGTTTCACCTGAGAGAGGGTGTAACATCATGTCAGTAGTTTTCATCTTATTCATTTTACAGTAAGCAGGTCTGTTGTTCAATTACACTGTATATGCAGTGGTTTTATTTCTTTAACTATTTATACAGTTATTGTTTACTATTATTTGGTTTAAATCTGTTGATTAGATGTCTTGATATAAATATCCATTCTTTGTTATGGAAACTACTCTTAAAGGAAAAATAATATACAGGGTGCTTCATGAAAGAAAGGGTCATAACTTTAGAATACAGTTCTTGAAATTGTTTTGAGTAAAAAAAAAAAAAAAAAAAAATTAATGGCCATGATCCATTTTCGAATGGCTAAGGCCATTTGAAAAAACGAATATATCACTATGAACTCCATATTAATTAACATATGATTTCCTGCATCTTGTTCAAACATTACTAATGTCATAATCGTAACTCTGTGAGAGGGCGTATCATTTAAATTAAGATATGTTGTGGGCAATTGCTCTTAAATAGTCGATGATGCGATCTTTTTTGCATTAAGCTTCATATTGAATGATTTCTAATATACGACTCATGAGAAGGTCCTAACAGTGAAGTAGAGAGAGGTGTAGTCCTTGTATTTGCAACTCTCAGAAATCTTGGAGATCCTCGCAAAAAATTATAAAGTGTATCTCGATGGTACTTTAAGGTATGTCCTTCAATATTTACTCAGTTATTAACTGTTACAGGTATAGTGAACAGAACTGGACAATATCCTGAAGATGATGAAAAAATATTATCCTTACCTTTCACTTATACCTTGTTGTCCTCTAAAGAGGAGGCACAGTACGTCGCCGTTCTCCGAGGAGTGTTGTCAGCTTCTCAAAATTTTGTAATCCAAGCACGTACTCATATGTGTGATTTTGAGACGAGTATAATTAATGTGAGTTTAAGAGATTTTCCAGGATTGTCAGTCTCCTGTTGTTTTTTTCATTTGGCAAAATCAGTGTACAGGCATATTTAGAATTTAGGTTTGCAAGAAGCATATAATTCTGAAGACTGACACATATGCTGTTGGCACTTATGTTTGTTCCCACAGCTAATGTGAAAATGTCACCCCTCTCTTCTGAAAATTGAATTAATATACCCCTGTCATGGAGTATATTAAAAACAAACTACATTCTGGCCTGTGTTGTCTGCGATGTCCCCCAAGAATGTTTACAAAGGTAAGTCATTTGTGGAAGAATATAGAAGATAACAGTTTCAGTATCAAAGAAATGCCCTCGTTAACCTCTGAAGTGGGATGATAGTTAATTAGATCCCACGTATGTTATCCCTTCAAATAAATCTTCTGATTTGAAGTTATTGCACTCTGGAGCTGTCATATACGTACATCAGTTTCCATACCTAAGAATCATGTATCTGCCTGAGATGGCGATTTCTCAGAGCTGTGACTTTGAAACTGTAACCACAGTCGGAACCAGTGACAAACCTATCACAGCGACAAAATCACAGGTCTGCAAATCACACCCCATCACTATTCAAAATAGAGATCATATTCAATAAAACTGTTAAACAGCACATTATTATTTTTATTCCAGACAGCCATATTTTTCATCAACAGATAAATGCATTTCTTACGAAATTAGAATCAGTAGTCTATGTGAGGAGATGGATTACATAGTTTAAAACATTTAAAGGGTATTTACATGGTCTACAACGACTTACAACGCTAAAATCATTTAAATAATTGTGGATAGCTTTGTAGGATGGCCTAAAACAAGGTACCATTTCATGTTCCACAGTTTCATTAAGCAATAGTTCACACCTATAGAAAAAGAAATTCAGAGAATGTGAAATGTTTCAATTAATTTTATTTTAAATTAATATCATTCTCTTAAAACTATGCAGTGTAATTCCATTAATATTAAATATTGTCTCAGTTTGTTTATAATACCACGCGTAAGTGAGAGAGAAGAAAGGTGTTGTAAGTTTTATCTGAGATGATGTGATGACAGACAAAAGAGATTTAAAGAAATTTAAAATTTGATCATTAGTTGTTGTTGTTGTCTAGTGCCTTGCATCTGGCAATGAAGCCATTAGCAGTCGTGGTTTCCAATACTTCTGAACTGTAGTTTCTTTTGATCTTAATGCTTCACAGGTCTTCAAGTGATCTTCATTCATTTCTGCTGGATCGTTACACAGGACACATATTGGTGAAGCTGAGGTACGTATTCTGTAGAGATGACTTGCTAGACAGTCATGATTTGTCAATAGTCTGAAGGCTGCAACTGCTGTTTTCCTTGGTCTCTGGGGGATTATATCTGGGTTGGGAAGTCAAATTCAAGAAAAAAAGTCTTTGGGAACCATAACACTTATCCATTATCTTTTCATCCATTGTCTTAATTCAATTCAAACAGTTTGTTGTAATAGTATATTACGTTCATAGAAGTCTTCTAATGTCAGACACTTGGCGATGAAGCCATATATATATGCTTTTATGTGTGTATATATAGACATATATACAACAGCAGTGGAACTTATTATAAAATATTATGTCTCTTGGAACAGACTTTTGGGTATTCCACTATTTTCTGGAACTGAACATTTTCAACGTTTTGGAACTACAGGCAGGATCCATCATCAGGTCTGACTTCCCTAGTCTCTTGGGCTCATTATATCTGGCTACTCCAAACAACTGAATCCAACAGAGTAGGCAACTCCTTTGATGAGGGTACCTATACAGTAAAACCCCGATTATGCATCACCCTATTAACCGATTGGTGGATTATCTGACTGTCTTTCTCGCTCGCAGAAAAAAATATGAAGTACTGTACATTATATTAGTACGAGTGTTTTTTTTTTATAAATCTTTACCCTTACGCAACATGGCCGTACTGTCTAACTTCTATCCAAAATATCTTCTACAAGCGTCAAAAGAAAAAAAAAAGTTGTACTACGGCAAACAGTGCAAGTAATTAAGTGGTTTGGGAGAAGAGAAAATGTGGTTCATTTCACATCACAATATAAGATAGGAATTACAACTGTACGCGATTCAGACTAATGAAAAATAAAATATGTTGTTGTTGTTGTTGTCTAGTGACTTGCATCTGGCAATGAAGCCAATAGCAATCGTGCTTTCCAATACTTTTGAACTGTAGTTTCTTCTGATCTTAATGCTTCACAGGTCTTCAAGTGATCTTCATTCATTTCTGCTGGATCGTTACACAGGACACACATTGGTGAAGCTGAGATACCTATTCTAAAAATAAAATATAAACTGCATAAAATTTGTAAATCTACAACATGAGACCTCTACTATTCCTATGTTTCCACAGACAGTTGTCATAAGGAGTTTCCTTAGCCATTAAAAACCCATCGTTGAAAACCAGACTTTAGTACAATAAATAATGTTTTAATAACTGACTTAAAAAAAAACCAGACTTAAATCATTGAACTTCTGATCCACTACCTAGCGTATTAAAAGAAAAGACCATGGAGGAAATTAGGAAACTATTATGTAGTTAGTTTACGAAAACTTTTTATGGTACGGATTATCCGATTTTTTCAATTGACTGTTCAGTCTACCCCCTTCATTACTACGGATAATAGAGGTTCTACTGTATATAGTTCTGAAAACTTTGAAATGTTAGTCCCAGGACACAGTCAAACAAACAAAAATCTCTTTCTTAACACTAGCCTAAAAGGTCACATAACATGAATTTTGCTTGAAGCTAGAAATAAATTACTTATAAAAATGAAATATTTCCACATACACTGTACATGTGACAACTGTGTTTGTAATGCTGTATCGCAAATACTGTGTATAAACTACTTGGATAAGATCTTACATCTCTCTGTGATCTTTCAGATACCTTGTATAAAATATAAATAAATATAAAAAGATTAATTCATCAAGTACGTTACTGAAATTATAAAAGACCTCAGTTTCATGGACGAAATGTCTCAACAGGGAGATTAACACTGCCAAACTGAAGGAATGTGACCGTGTCAGGAAGAACAATGGCAAACAGGAGAGGCACATTATCTTCAAAAGTTTTCAAGAGCGAAATTATCTCTCTTGGTTCAGCTATAGGATCTTCATACCTAAAACAAAGATTACACAAGTGTATAAGATACTACAAAACTCTTGCTCAGTTGATAATATTATACATATAAGAAGATAATAAGTGATCCAGTCAGCAATTGACTATTGGTGGGCAAGCAGTACATGCTGGCAATGCAGTAGCAACCAATTCCATAACAAATTATTAAATATGCACATTCGAAAATGTTTGTACTTACTGTCTGTTCAGGATCACCAGATCATAGTTCCTGTACCACAGTCATTTTATACAGTTTTAACTTTAATAACTTTCTAGCACTTTGCATGGAACCATATGAAACACCCATTTGTTATGATTTGCATGGAATCTTATTATGAAACACCCATTTGTTGTGAAATGCGCCAAAGCAATTTCGTAAGGGAAATTTTCCAATCAAAAGCCAATGCCACCCAAAGTCTCGTTGGCTAGTACTCTTCACTTGCATTTAAGTTTTTTTTTATTTCTAACACTTCCAGTCTCCTAAAATGTATTCATAAGAACAGAGTGGAATCCTAAAGGTACGGTCACACATCCCTACTTTTGCAGTGCAACTTTTGTACTGCAGCTGCAAAAGTTGCGTGTCGTGTTCACACGTAAGCCAAAAGTAGCGTGCTGCATGCTACTTTTCGTGCTGCGCAACCCGAGTGCTGCAAAAGTTGCAACTGGAGGTTGCGAGTCTGTTCACACACAAGGCACTACTTTTGCAGCCGCAGTCATGCTGCAGGTTTCCATCTCCGTGTTGACTTCTCAATATACATTTTGTGGTTATGTTCGCATTATTAAGAAACTCATGCGAAAGCTTCCTTATCTATTATTTGCTTTTCTGTCGTATCTAGTATTCAGAAATTGACATTATTTTTACTATAAAGCTTAATCACATTTAACATTAAAATATATTCAAACAATAAAAGTATCATTGGTACATTTGGGTGGCAACACTGGTTGCAACCGCAGCAAAAGTTTCAACAAAACTGATATCAAAAATGCTGCAGCTGCAACCCTGAGAACCCTGTTCACACGTCGCTACTTTCAAGCTGCGCGCAGCATGGAAAAGTAGCGGGCAGCAGGTTCGGCAGCCGCTACTTTTTGGGTTGCACCGTTGTTCGTACGTCGCAGTACAAGAGTTGCGCAGTTTTTTGCACTGCAGCGCTGCAAAAGTAGCGACGTGTGACCGTACCTTAACATCAGGGGAAAGAAACTCTGAATCGCATCTAAAATTCATGTGCCAACTCCATTAATATACTATGAAAACTCGGTCACTTGGACTACTTAAATTGAGACATCTAGCTTTGTTAAAAATTCACATAAGCACAAAAAAGCTAGTAACACGTCTTGGCCATATGGAAACATGCACTGAACTGAATAGTTGTTGCCTTGTGCATGTACAGATCAGCCTTGTTCTGACCTAGCCCACTACTATTAGTGCCAACGCCATATGGTGGTCAGTTGCCGACTGGACCACTCAGTATTATGTTTAAAAGCTACAATATTTGCTTAAAGCTAAAAGTGAAAATAGTCTCAAAATAAGTGTTACATGCACATGACCACACAAACATACTGGTGATCAATTTTACTACATCCTCATCTGTAAGGATCTCTGCTATATAGCAAGAGCATGCAAAAATTTATTAAAGACAATATTCAGCACCTATGCCAACCTTCACCTCTTTCTCAAACAGTTACATTTATCTGTCACACAATGTTGTTGTTGTTTTCTAATGCCAGGCGTTTGACAATAAAGTCATTTGACCTCTTGCAATCCAATATTTTTCAAAGATATTATCATGACCAGCCACTGAAGCACAGATTTTGAGATGTTCCGAATCCATTTCTTGGTTTGAGTTGCACAATGGACAGTTAGGGGACTGATATATTCCAATTCTATGCAGGTGTTTGGCCAAACAATCATGGCCTGTTGCCAATCTAAATGCAGCTACAGACAATTTTCGTGGCAAATCGGGAATTAACTGTGGATTTTGATGCAGAGAGTTCCATACATAATGTACATCCATTTATACTCTAAAACATTTATTTTTCAATTTGAGATATATTCTTCCATTTAACAAATTATAACTTTAAAAACTACACATTTCTGAATACATACGAGTAATTGTATAAGAAAGAATAAGAAGTTGTAAGAACAAATTTCAAATAAATCATCTTTTTGTATTCTTTTACTAAGGTTTCAAATACTCTACAGTTATTTTCTATTTCGTGTGAATACTTTCTCGATAAATTAAGTTAAAAACAACTAAATTTGTCGGATCAGCCTGCTGAAAAATTTGAAGAGGCTGGTCTGTGGCACGTAAAAAAAAAAGTCTACATACCGGTAACGTAAATTCTGCGATTGTTTTACAAGAAGCCTAAGAAATTAATGAAAATTTCATAATCACCAGATATGAGCCCAATGATTTCTGGCAACTGTGTTATGCAAACAGAGTTTTTGTTTTATCACCTTTGCAATACTAAAGACTGAAGCAATGACATTACTTTAGACATCGAGATCATATTGGATTTTTCTTAATCGCATACAAAGTCTGAGAGGGACTAAATGATTGGGGGAGGGAGAAGAGGTGATGTTTGAATTTTATATTAATCGCTTTTTACGTAAATACACCACATTGGTAAAATAATAATGTTTTTATTTTTATATACCGTATTTGCTCGCGTAATTTGCGCACTTTTTAATTAACTTTGGCCACTGAAAAATTGGGGTGCGTAAAATATGCGGATTTTTCAAATAAGAGGTCCTTTTCTGAGTTTATCTCAATTAGTATATGTATAGGTAAGTATTTACGGTAGGGCTAATTTTCTATACCAGTAACTTGTCTCTACCAAGGACAAGCATTGTTAAAGTAGCGGGACTTTGGGGTTTCTTTCTGAAGCAGGTACTTCAGTTGCTGGTGAATGACCTACGATGGACTGTAGGGAAGGGAAATCCCTACTACACTGAAAAAAATATGTACGTAATCCCTACTACACTGAAAAAAATATGTACATAAAATGTGTGCGCAAAATACACGGACCAAAAATAAAGTTCAAAATAATCCCTTAAAAATTAAATTAGGGTGCGCAAATTACGCGAGCAAATACGGTAAACTTCATTTTAACTGTTTAAAAAATTTAAAGTATATGAGTTTTGTATAATCCCATAGATAAATGAGCTTGTGTGTATATATATATATATTCGATAAATGTTGTTGTTGTTTTTAATGCTAGGCATTTGACAATAGTCATTTGACCTCTTGCACTCCAATATTTTTCAAAGATATTATCATGGTCAGCCACTGAAGCACAGATTTTAAGGTGTTCCGAATCCATTTCTTGGTTTGAGTTGCACAATGGGCAGTTAGGGGACTGATATATTCGATAAATGTACTGTATAAGGGTTTGAATTGTTTTTGTGCTTAGAACTATTAAATATGATATACATACCCTACGACAATGATTCTGTAGTTTGGAAGGCCAGGACTAGCTTTGCGGAATGTTCCAGTAGGCATGTAAAGGTCGAAACTGATCTTCAGTCTTTTATTTGTCTCAACTTGTTTTTCTTCATCTCTGCTAACTGATTTGATAATCTGAAGCCTTTTTAAGATGGAATCTATAATAATGTAACAAACAAATAAACAGAATATTTTAGAAATAGATTTAATAAAGCACATTGATAGATTTACATTTTCAAGTGCAGAATGCAGGAGCTAAATTATGTGAAAAAACACTAATGCATGTCTTCTGATGTATGACGTCAGAAATGGCTTACACTTTTAATTTCACAATAATCATAATCATGTTCTATTTCATAGGAACAAATAAAGTTGTCAATGAAGTTTATAAATGACATGTATACAGTAACAGATCAGTGATCAGAAATTAATTAAAAATACCATATACCACATAATCCTGAATATTGCCCGCACTTCTTTTTTTTATATTGCTTCTGAATATCAGGTCTGGGTCTTATTCAAGCCTTTCATATTGTGGTCTCATATGTACATTGTTCTGAATTTTGTGGGTCTTATTCGGTGCAGGTGGTATTCGAGATTATACAGTAATTCTAATTGTGGAATGATACACCATGAGATCCAATATAATGTTAAGTTCCTCCGACATACAGAATAAGATTATTCAAAAGTAAGTTCCCATTTTGAAATAGCTGTATCTTCTGTACATATCAGCAATTTGGTTTCATACAGGTACTGTTTAAAAGGTTTGGGGCTATTATCGAAGCGTGTTTCGTTGCTATGGTAACTGTCACACTTGTATAAACAATAATTGTTGTTCAGAATACAGATGGCAGTAGGAGAGTAGTTTTAATAATTTTTAAAATGGTTTACCTTTACACAGTGGTGATATTCGGCCAATTCGCACTGGTTCGGATGAACCAGTTGTTAAATTATTTCTAGGTAATATTTGCAATTACCATGGACATATACCGTATATGTTTAACATATGTAGGTACACATGAGAGAACTGGTTGTTAAACTTTTTGAATATCACCACTGCCTTTACAAGGTTACTGTCTAGTGTAGTTTTATGTCACATTTCACAATAGGATCGTATTTCTATGAAGAAATTGAAAATGGACAAACAAAAATAGTGATGTTAACCGGGCAGCCATATTTTCAAATGTTGCAAGACTTTGCAATACCAGCGTTACAAAAACATGAAATTGAAAACATTGTTTTCATGCAAGATGGCGCTCCACCTCACATACACAATAATGTAGAAACACTATTGCACAACACATATGGTGATCGTTTAATTAGTAGTCATTTTCCGAACAATTGGCCTTCTGCGTCACCAGACAAATCCAGCTGACTACTGGTAATGGGATTATCGAAAAGAAAAGGTATTTCTTAATAGACCTACTACACATGAGGAACTGAAACAGTTAATATCGGATGTCATTGAAAACATCCCTAGGAATGTGCTTACTAGTGCTGTTTATAGCATAGAAGAAAGACTATTTCTTATTGAACAACACGGTGGTGGTCATATTTAATTTTTTTGTGTTTTAATAAAATTCCATTTCTTTACGAACAAATTGGTGTTTTTATTTTTATGGAATCTAAAAATTTGACAAACTTATTACCATTTCAAAATGAGAACTTATATATATATATATATATCTCATGCATTTAATAAAATTAAAAAGGAATACCTATGTCTCTGCAATCTCCTGGCTGAACCAAAGGCTCATTGACTCTTAATGCAGGTCCCTGAATATCATCTACAACTATGTACACATCATCTTCGTCTTCACTACTTGATTCCAATGTCACAACTTGCATAACAGTTTTGAGATCTCTCCAGCTTTTGACATCACCAGGAGAGACATTATCCTGTAGTAATACATCTTGTTGAGCTTCATTTCCCTGAGTTTCAACCTTGCGAGATTTATTTTTTATTTCCTCTTTTGTTTCTAGTCTCAGTTTTTCAATAAATCCCCTTAATTTTTTTGGAGGATCAAATAATCTTGGATTCTCTGATGCCCTACGTTTGCGATGTTTTTCGTTATTTCTTGCAGCTATACCGTTTTGACTGTTGTCACACCCTTGACTTTCGCGTGAGATCCATTCTTCTTGCTCAATATCCACTTTTATTGGGCTTGACACACAAACAATTACGTCATCATCATTATCATCCTCTTGTTCATCATTTCTAATGGGTTTTCTTTCTTTATTTTCGCTATCATTATTTTCAACTCTAAGAGGAATCATGTCGTTCCTGCCATTACATTGATTTGTGAAATGCTGGTCTCCAAGTCCGGTGGATGTACAGTTATATTGCGGTTCATATCTTCTTCTTTTTTTATAATATGGTCGACGATAATATGGCCTTGTCTGATAATGCCAAGATGGACGATGGCCATATGTGAATCTAGAATGGTGAGGCATGGCTGGATGTGCAGGCATACCAAACATCCCACTGTGTGCCCACGCAGGATTTCCAAGAACTGATAGCATAGTAGCAGCTTGCTGAAAGATATTTTGTAATTGCAATATTCCAGGAAATGAAGACTGGTAATTCTCATTAGCAGAAGGTCTCAATAAGGAGGATGAATTATTATTCCAAGCACCTGCTGCACCGAACATGTTTCCTCCACCACCAAGAGGATTTTGAATCCATGGATTGATTTGGCCATCATCGGCTGTAGAATGATCAACTTCCCAAGGACGATTTCTGTTATGTGACCAATTCTCGTTTTCTTTTCCACCAATACCTGGTGCATTAAGTCGCCATCTTTGAATATAATAGTCTTGCTTTTGGGGGCAAACGTTTTGTGGTAGAAGATCTTTATTAGGCACTTTCACATGTATGACAAATTTCCCTTCAATGCTAGGAATCGAGTCTAAAATCCTACTTCTCTCTTCCTCCCATGAGAGTTGATTTTTGCTGTCTTCATCCTCTAGATCAACAATCTCAATCTCATTGTTGCAGATGGAGTTACCATCGTCCACTTTAAAATTACCCTGTTTCACTTCATCTTCTGAAATATCTATAATGCTGGGTGTAATTTCTAACTCGTCTTGTTTCAACTGGATGTTAGTTACTTTTCTTCTATTTCCAATTAACTGTTTGTTATTATTCACAGGTTGACCATCAATATTAATAATATTTGGTTTCATTGTACTTATATTTTTCAATGTGGATTCATTTTTCACAACAGAGATTTTCTCGTTTTTCTTATACGACTTCCTACGTCCATAGTTTACTTGAGAATTGGAAGATGTAGTAGATGCTATGCAAATTTCATTTTGATTCACCTCAACAATTTCGCTATCAGTATCGCTTTTTACATCAACTATATTGACAATTTCAATATCATCATTAATATCTGACGAAGTTTTGTTTTGAATACTACTTTTCTTAGTCTTGGACAAAGTTTCAAGTTTTACCTCTGGTTGTGAAGTCTGACTGTTGTCACTAATGTCTACAACATCAGTATCAGGTGAAATATCTTTCTCAGAGTTCTTTAATATTTCTCCTTCATTTTGCAGCCTTTTCGTTTCATGTGACAATGTTTCTTCATTGCCATTACTGCCTACCTCTACGTGACCAACATCTCCCATAGTATCATCAACAATTATGATATCGGTTGCTTCATTTTCCTCTTTACATGATTCTGAACTAGTCTTATTACAATTTTTTCCATTTTTTATATTAAGTAGTGTGGTTTCAGCCATGTTTATTTCTTTTGGGGAGTGTCTCTCTTGAGAAGTTACACTACTTTCTGATTCTTTTCTAGTGAAGTTTGTGTCATCAGTTGTCTTTGCAAGCAACTCTCTATTCATATTAGGGAGTTCATTATTTTCATCACTTTTAACAGATTCACTACTACCTACATGACTATTGTTTTGCAAATCTACTGAGCTAATGTGTCTATCACTTTCAACATCCACTTTGTCCTTTGTTGCATATCTGAGTTCTGTCAGATGGTGATCAGTATCAATTGGTTTTGATGTTGTTACTTCAAGATTATTTTCACAACTCTCACTAGTACCTCTACATTCATTTCCTAAAGATGTTGTATTTTCTTTTGACACTATTAAATTATCATTAACATGTTCTTGCTCATCGCTTTGAGTAACATTTTCATTTGCGTTGGAGACACTATTTGTTTCTTCTATCTCTATTCTCAAATTTGTTTGTGAATTAACAAAATTATTTACAGATTTCTCTTTGTTAGATGTTTCCTCCATTCCACCTTGTTTATTCGTATTAACCAAACCAGGTAAAATGTCGTCACTCATATCAACAATTTCTATAGTTTCTACATCAATAATTTCAAGTTCCTCTGGTTTGACATTATTTTGCAATTTTCCATTCTTCAAAGATGAATCTATCACATCAATATAGTTTTTGGAGCCATTGCTACTATCTTCTACAACTATTTCTTGAGATGAAATATCTTCTTTCATCTTACGATGCTTTTGGCCAACTGTGTGCTGATGAAGTCGTATTTGTCGCTCATATTGAGTAGCTTGAATAGATTTGCAGTGTCTAAGAAGATTATATCCTTGACGTACAAGATGTGCATAAGTTTGATATTCATTGAATGTGCAGCCTGTGTCAGCACTCAGAAGCATACTGAAAGCTTGCTGAATGCTCATTGTTACTCCACTGTACATTAGCTCTAGGCAGTTCTAGAGAGAAAAAAAAACAAGTTATTAAGAAATGATTGTGAAAGAGAAAAAGTATAACATACAATACCTACTAAAACAGTAATGTTATGCAATAACATTCTTTTTGATAGATTTTAAAGTCAGCATTGCAATTTATCTTCCTCTTTTTTTTCTTTTATCTTCCCAATAGCAGTGAATCTCTGTGGGATGTGATATGATAATAAACACAATATAACATTGAAAGAAAACTAATATACATATACGTTAAGGAGAAACTGTAGTAAATAGTTTACAGAAAATGTTCGACATATTTATACATGAATTACATATACAGAATAAATTAATGCATATATTTGTAAAATATTCTATTCATTTTTCACCATTCTTAATTTAACATCAGGAACCAGCAGTTCATAGATACATAATGGCAACTTTCCTTCGCTGGTAGATAAAAAATATATCTTTGAATAAAGGACGATATGTGCAATAGGTAGATTCTATTTATTCATGTATTAACATATGTTAATTTCTCTGTGATAATCCTTTAGAACAAGAAGTAATTGTCAGTAAGAACTCAATGTAAGATTTTACTACATATTATTTTACTTAATTTACCATTAAAGTTCTAATTAAATTAGGGATAATAATTAAAAATACTGATATAACAAATATGTATTTTGTTAACTACTGGAGGGTACTCGAATGTTCGTGTTCACCCATATGAAGCCAGTTGTGTAGGCCAATTTACCGACAGAGTTGTTGCTTAGGGTGTGTCATAGGAGACTGGTCTACGATACAACTGCAGTGAGATGAGGATGGAGATTTGTTTGTATGCCAAAGGGGAATCTGAGTCCCCAGAGAAAACTCCTGTGTTACCTGGACCATGGGCTATCCTAATGCAAGTTATAAATCAGGAATACGCCAGGCATCGAACCTAGGTCCACACGATTATAAGTCCAGCACTTTAGCCACTAGACCGCCATGGCAGCTGACATAACAAATATGTTGTTGTTGTTTTCTAATGCCAGGCGTTTGACAATAAAGTCATTTGACCTCTTGCACTCCAATATTTTTCAAAGATATGATCATGACCAGCCAATGAAGCACAGATTTTGAGGTGTTGCGAATCCATTCCTTGGTTTGAGTTGCACAATGGGCAGTTAGGGGACTGATATATTCCAATTCTATGCAGGTGTTTAGCCAAACAATCATGGCCTGTTGTCAATCTAAATGCAGCTACAGACGATTTTAGTGGTAAATCGGGAATTAACTGTGGATTTTGATGCAGAGAGTTCCATTTTTTCCCTTGGGATTGGGTTATCAAATTTTGTTTGTTGAAGTCTAAGTATGTAGATTTAATAAATCTCTTCACAGAGTAATACGTACATTTAGTAACAGGTCTGTAAGTAGCAGTGCTGCCCTTCTTTGCTAAAGCATCCGCATTCTCGTTTCCCAGGATTCCACAATGGGATGGTATCCATTGGAATACAATTCTTTTATTGAGTGATATTAATTGAGAGAGCATTGATATAACAAATATAAAAACCAACAAAATAAAACGATTGATATTTAAATCTCCATGAATCAGAATTAGTACATAATGATTAGGGAATTTAGCATTGAAAACATTAATTAGATTTTGTATTAAAACAAATTTACTTTGACATTAACATGGTGCAGGGAAAGTTGAAGCAAATGTTTTTAGTGTTTTTGCTTGAGCTACATATCACGTACATATTAAGCATTAGTGTTTCTTTGTTTGGATACATTTACTACTACATTGAGAATTATCTTTCTCTTCACGTTTTCTTTTCCTATAGTGTCATACAGTATATATTCTGTTTTAAAACTCCTTCCTATAGACATGTTTATATGTGGGTAATGTCGCTTGCAGTTGTTAAGTTATTGTGTCATTCTCTCAGCATAGCTGTTGTAAAGTGACATCAAAAACTTCATTTTTAACTATGTCTTGATTATACCTATGCAGTGTAAAATATTACCATCACAACTAAAACTTACAATTAAGGAAAGACTGCATGGTATAGTAAAAAAAACAAGGTGCAATAAAAATGTAAGGAAAAAGTTTTTGATGTCACTGTATAAGAGATGAATCAGGATTGCATTTTTTAAATCCATCTTTTAAGGTTTAGCCATAGCAAGCAATTGAAAGTTTGTAATATTAGGAAAAGTATTACATATTCTTTGGGTTATTGCTTAAATGCAATTTAATATTTTGAGAATAAAATAAACATAATTTTTGGATAGATCTGTCTTTATTCTTGTATTTAATATAATATGCTGCTATAAATATGCCATAGGTATCAGATTATTAGCATCTACAAACGGAGTTCTGTCAGTGTTATGTGAAAATCTGTCATTTTGATCCTAATAACCCTCGAATAATAGTGTTATTCAATGTTTAAAATTATAATAAAAGTATGTGTTATGACAATTACATTATATGTATTTGATAACTTTTACATTATAAATATGCTGGACTTATTACGACATACGCACCGCTTCCATGAGAAACAAGGCTTCCTCAGGATAGAGTTGGATTTTACCTCCAACTTGTCGACCCATGTGTTTCAACTGTCGACCAACATTGCAGGTCACAACCGCAATTTTCAATTCAGGATCCCACTCTGCTTTTATTAATGTTCCTCTGTTACAAAAATAAAGATAAAGTAAGTATACCTATTTCAAACATAAATATTCTGCATAATAAAATTTAAAATACAAGATTCTTTCAATCATATTAATATCATCTTATTTGTACAGTGAATAAGTACAGCATTTTTCAACTTGGGCACATGTATAATATTATTCATAACTGTAATTCAATTTGTATATGTGTAGTGAAAAAACTAATCCTATTCAAAATAATTTTTTTGTTATACTGTACACCAGTGGTTGCCAAACACCACGAAATTGTGACGTAATAGAAATGCAACCCGCACACCACTATCGCAGGGAGAGGGGTTGAGTGGGTATCTCCTCAGGTAATGCAGTGAATAACAGTGCAGAGACGGACTGTGACCAAAAAACGAAAGCAATATAATATTCTTCTACTTATTAACTATACACACTTTTTTCCATGTTAATTTTTTATCCTATTAATAATTTTTGTATTATTAATAAAATAACATAAATTTATTTCCTTATTTAACATAGAAAGAGCACGTACTTTACATCAGCAGTAATTTGAAATTAGAAAAACGTACCAGGCTGGTCACGAAGTTGTAAATTACACTACATACTTAAAAAAACGTTGAAGTATTTTACTCCGATTAAGACATAGAAGCCGATATTTTTTATTGTTTACTTATTAAAGAAATATTCAAATTACACTCATACGTACAAAAAAAGTGGAAGTATTTTACACCAATTAAGACATAGAAGCCAATACTTTTTATTGTTGATTTATTAATGAAATATACAAATTACACTACATACGTCGAAAAAAACATCGAAGTATTTTACCCCAATTAAGACATAGAAGCCGTTACTTTTTATTTTTCGTTTATTATTCAAGTTACAGGTAAGAGCGTGTTAGTCTTCATAACAAGAAAAATAATGACAACGTACATTGTTCTTTTATACTTCATTTAAAATTTTACAACAAATTAAGTATCTCACATTTTTGCCATCTGCACAAACTAAATACTTTTCCTTCCATGCTCCTTAAAATAAAGTTTTTACTTACTATCTGTTTTCGAAAAGACATCGAAACATATTATCCTACACACTTGTAACATTACATGCTGATAAATGTCTTTACTTATATCAAAGTGAAGGCTGTAAACAGAGGGTGGAGGTATGATGCCATGGTTACGCTTGAGTGGAGACAGGGGCATGTGTCGCGACACAGCTTTTGGCGATCACTGCTGTACACTGTCGTTCATTACAATTTTCTGGACAGATGGAAATATATTTAAAATATTATTTCACGAAGACTTAGGTAGAGAAACAAAAGATAAACAGAAATAATGAAGGCATTCTATGTTGTGATTATAACAACATTTAGCAGGTTTGTCTTGGCTTTGTATGATCTAATCATTATTGAAAATTAATTTACAAAATAAAATGACTTATACTTCTGAAGTGACATGTGGTCGAATCATTGGAATATGGAAAGCATCCTTTCATTAAATTCAATTGTAAATGCTGTCCAGTGAAATGTGAAGGCTGTAAACTACCGGATCAAGCATTTTAAAGATCACAAGGAAGAAAGCCTTAAAATGTGACAAAAGACAAGACAGCCGAAGAAAACTACAACAGAGGAATAAGCAGCAATCTTGAATGTAAACAGACAGCAGCTAGAATCCAAAGAGAACTAGATCTTCAATGTAACACTGCTACCATAAAACGATGTTTACATAATTGTGGCAGCCATAATAAAAAGGCAGTTGTAAAGAAACATTTGTTTGAGGAACATCACAAGGATTTTGGAATTTCTGAGGAAAAAGATTAGATTAAGATTGTAAAATTTTCCTGCGGCAAAAAGACAATACCAAATATGACTTAGAGTATATCATAGCTAAACAATTGAATGTTGCATTTTGGGGCTGAATGTCTTCTGCAGGAGTTGGAGAAATCATCCAGGTATCTCCGAGAATGGATTCTGAAGAATATTTCCAGGTATTAGATGCTTCATAGTGTGTGCGAAGTCTTCCCTGAAGACGACGTACCTGTGATTCATTTTGTGCAGGGCAATAATAATGTTCGTATTTCTAGGACAACTAAGCTGTGGTTTGAACATCATCCTGAAATTTTAGTTCTTGACTGGCCAGCCAAAAGTGCAGATTTGAATGTGACAGAACATATTGTATGAGAAGTTATGGTCCGTGACTGGGAATCAAGAAGAGAAAGGACAAAAGAGGCTCTGATTGATCATGTGAATGAAGTTTGGGAAAGAGGTTGAGACCGAACTTTTGCTGATTAGCTGAATCAATGAACAGACAGATCAACATGGCTGATGGACTTATTAATGAACATTTGAGTGTTAAGTGTGTTCTGATAAGAGTGTGATACTTAATTTAGTCTGTACTAACGTTTGCATTCGAAATAAATTTAAGTTCATGTGTTGGTAATAGTAAAACAATTGAAAGTCACATTTCATTTCATTTTATTCATGATTTAGTTGTGCATGAATCCTTCAATCCACATTAATAATTACGAATGTTTTAAAATCAGTGTACAAATTATGTATTTATTAAGTAGAAAAACAGAGAATAATAATTACAAATGGTAGTTAAATGTAATGTGAATCTTTTTTTTTTCTTTTGTTAAGTTTATTTATACATTCTTTAACATATGTGGTCATATCACGTATTTAGGATCTGTGGGTAGCTATACCAGTATGTCGTGTTTACTACTGCTGAGTTCCTGTTTCTATTGTTCATGTAACTGATTTCAGATTTTGATTAATGTTTATGATATTGGTGATTGAGATGATGATGAATCATGGTATGTAAATTTCCCATCTGGCATGTGCCTTTGTGACTGAGGGAAATCATGAAAAACCAGTCAGACTGGCTGACGACAGGATTTGAACCTGGGACCTCTCGAATTGGAATCTCAAATGATACTATTTGAACCAACTTGCTCGTTGTCAATTTTATTGAAAGCATTTCTCTCAAACAATGGTGAAATACAACCATCTATTTAAATTTAAACCCTGGAATTGGAATCTCAAATGATACTATTTGAACCAACTTGCTCGTTGTCAGTCTTATTGAAAGCATTTTTCTCAAACGATGGTGAAATACAACCATCTATTTAAATTTAAAAATTGCAGTCTGAAGATATGTCCCTTGTCCTATGAGATTAGTTCATTACAAAATGTATTTGTATTAAAAAATTAGAGTCTGAAGATACGCTCCTTTTTATATGAGATTAGTACATTACAAATATACCACATTTTACCAAATTTTTCGAATGTTATTCCTACAACCCATTACTTGATCCAAGTAAATGACATTGGCTACATCTTTTCGTGATTTAGAGTATTTACCTGAAAAAGTTTCCAATTTGAAACATTCTTATGTAACAGTACTTTTTGAATAAAATACTTTTGAAAATTAACACATGACATATTTCTTCAACATTTTTATGCAGTAAATAAAGTACTCAATCTATCGACTAATGATAACACCTACTGGAGTTTTATTATGTCAAATAACATTCCTTTGGTATCAGAGGCACTAAATAATATAGGTACTTTGTGTAAATCTCTAGATCGATATTTGGACTATACGTTCTCTTTGGTCTAATAAGAAAGTAAAAAAAAAGTCCAATTATTCAATTTTGACAGCTCACTTTCAATTTTCCAACAATTACTATTGTAAGTCTTTTCTAATATGAGGAAATTTACTTTACACTACATAGGCCTACCAAACAATTGTATAGAGATTTATTTTTTCAATAACCTTCCACACTAGAAAATGAAGACCATTTTAACAACACAAAATTTGCTGCATTACATGCGTAATTCTTTAAGTTCTTTCTGTGCAACATATGTGCCGGTAATAAAATTACGATTCTTACAGTTTTTCTACTCTTTCTTCCTCAAGTAATACTTTTCTTTCATCTAAAGCTGTCTGAATTTGTTTCTTCTCAAGCCAAGAATGTGAGGGCTGAAAATCCTTTGTTCCTTTTGTGGGAAGAGTTTTATCCACTTTGACTCTTAACTGAACCAATTCCTGAGCTCTGAAATAAATACCATGCATCAGTAAATAATTATGCAAGAACAAAACAAGTCTGTGTTTGTATTTATCTGTACGCAGAAAGCCTCTTTATATTAATTACACATTTATTTTTCTCGTGATATAATAGCAGTATAAAAATGGTCAGGAGAAAGAAGCAAACAAACCGTTTAGGTTTATTTAAAAAATACTTCATTACCAACATTTGTAATATGTTAAAAACATAATAATGAACATAGATTTCACATACTGTACACTGAAATAACAACTTTGTCATAATGCTTCTTATTATTACACCACAAACAAGTAGGATTACCAAAAATGTGAAATCGGTGTAGGTACAATTGTGTGACAATGTGACCTGTTCTGACTCTTGTTAAAAATGTTTGAACATGTCTGGGCAAGTTTTTGTACATTTCCAAGTCATTTGGTTTCTTTTGTACAGACTGTAAAATTTTTCCTTTGTCAGAAGAGAGCCAATTGTTGATCCATAGATTTATAAAATGAGACTTTACTGAAGCAAAAGCACTGGATAGAGATATCACTGTGGCTACTAGCAACAGGCATCTATAATGAACACTGATCAAAATACCCCTCATTTCTCGTGAAAAACAACAACTGAATAGACTACAGTGGACTTTATGTTGTCAGCAAACAGTTGGATACATTAAGAAGATTGATTGATAATGCTTCTTGAATAGGTTTACTATTTAACTTACACAGCTATAATACTTACTTACTTATGGTTTTTAAGGAACCCGGAGGTTCATTGCTGCCTTCACATAAGGTCACCATCGGTCCCTATTCTGTGCAAGATTAATCCAGTCTCTATAATCATATCCCACCTCCCTCAAATCCATTTCAATATTATCCTCCCATCTACGTCTCGGCCTCCCCAAAGGTATTATAGATGTATTAATTTGTCCTACAGAATTTATTTGTAATATTGACACTTAATATTTTAAAAGAAAAATTCGCTCCGGGCCAGGGGATCGAACCCGGGTCCTTGGTTCTACGGTGCCAAATTGAACGTTAGTCAGTATGGTGAACATAATCGAGAATCAGTGACAGGTTAGATTTGTTCAGGTTTTTGGTATGCCTACTAAAAAACGTATAATATGCAAGGCGAATAAAAAATTAGAACAAACCAAACCTAACCTGTCACTGATCCTCGAAGACGTCCGCCAACGTTCAATTTGGCACAGAAGTAAATAATTACTAATTTACCTAACACAGAAGAGAATAATCTAAACTACCGGTAATAAACTTTTGGAATTTTTATTATAATTCTCTATTCAATTCACCCACCACCTGAATTCTAGTTAATGACTACACCGTAGCATGAGTAAACATCACTTCTTAATTTTAACACCGTAGCATAATTAAACATTACTTTTTAATTTTAATGCAATGAAATTCAATAAAGCAATGAAACATGTCAAAGGCTTCACAACCATTGCAGAAACCATTGCTGATATTTGGGCGAAAACACAACCAGATCCTGTAATAAACTTACGTGAGCATCCTTGTTTCTTTTATAGTCACTTTTAACGTTTTTAACTACAATACGATTTCAAACATTTACATATTTATCCACGTTTATGGGCATTATTTCAAACAAACGTAGTTACACCTAAAATAAAAAATTTCCATTTCATTTTATTCATATTATCTAGGAAGCCATATGTAACGTTCATCTGCCGGGAATCCTCTTGCAATCGGAGAGAACTCTAGCGGACAACGAGTTATATAGTATATAGTCTTTTTTATCCACTCAGTCTTTAACCATAGATCTATGTAGCAGTGAGATGTAGCCAACGTTTCGAACGCGAAATTTGGAAACCTTGTGAAGGTCGCCATAAAACCAAAACATTCTTATAAATGTGTTCAAGAAGAAAAGTCTTTTAAATTTTATTTATATTTTTACATGTGATTAGAAATATAAATATAATTACTTGTAAGGTACGTTATATCTCAAGCTACAAAAAATAACATATATTTTTTTTTTAATTCAGACTTATTGGTGCACCTGATGAAATGGCAGACAGCGACGCAGCGCACAGCAAATAGGAAGGTGTACAAAATTTTACTTTGATGGTGAACACGTGTTTTGATGTTTGTGTTGTTTGCGAGTAATAGTGAAGAAATACTGTTTTATGTAAACATTTGTACGTACGTTTAAAAATAAGAATTCATTCCAGTGTTCGAAACTGGGATAAAATGAAGAAGCTCAAGATTGGTAAAGAAGATCTTTTATCGTCAAAGAAGCATGGAATGAAGTCGATGGCTATTTCACAAAAGAAGACACGCTACTTTTCTGAAAATATAGTAAAGAAAGGCAAAAAGCGTCTAAAACAGAGTACTAAGAAACTACCTGTTTCTTCTATACCTAGTAATATTCCTGCATCTGAATGTCCGAAATCATCACATACGTTGGTAATAGACAAGGTAAGAGACCTTGGCTCACATCATGTCATTAAGGCAGTGTAAAATATAGCGTGGTGAAACTAACGTTAAGGCAGTACTAGTGATTTCGGAAGTGAAAATCGTTGAATTTACAAGGGATTTTGGTAATTCGATAGAAAACGTTGGTTAATATAACTGACATCAATGACATCGTCGAAGATCAATGACAGGTTAGGTTTGATTTGTTCAGGTTTTTAGTATGCATAGTTTTTTACTTAATAGCCACGCGCGTGCGTGTTTCCCCCTTCCCCCAGTTGAAGGTCTATGAAAGGCATAACAAAAGCTTAAACTAACCTAACCTCTCATAGATGTGTATGTGCAACGTGTATAAGCGGAGTACGAAGGTAAATGGCCCACTTGAACGCTAGTTTAGCCCATTGGGTGCATTGCGTTAAAAATGAAGAGCCTTTGGGGGTGGAAACTTTTCAAAGTTAATTTTTATTGGTAGGTGAATGAACACTGACAGGACCTTTAGCAAAAATTTCCTTGCAACGATATTTCTTTACTATAGTTTTATCACGTTAAGGTACCAGTGTCTTTACGGTAATTTATGGGGTTTGACTACTTTTGACAATTTTTTACAAACTTCCATTTTCGCCGTATTTTACCGTCGCACAGTGGTTCATTTTCCCGAATTCCTGGCCAAAACTCCAAAACTGAAACATACAGGGGAGGGTTGTTTGTTGTCTTAAGTTGAAGAGGAAGGACAGGGCATGTAGACATCGTATATCTTATCTTCCATCTCCAGTCCTGTGCCTGTAAATACATGGCTGAAAATGCGTCTCTCTTGGACAGTGCAGTTGCTGAGTTTGCGTGGTGAAAGAAAGGTCGTTTTTGAAGTGCTATAAATAAGTGGTACAAGTGTGAAACTAAAAGCTGAAGCATGGATTCGATTCCTGGAGATATGTAGAACATTTGAACATAGTTTTAATTTATTAACTAATTAACTAACGGCATTTAGATATTAAATAATATAGTCACGTCTATTGTGGTTGAAAATGTAAAAGCGGCGGATTCGCGGAGGTTAAAAGTTATCGGTCCTGTGAGGTCCTGTCAAGTTTCTCATTACAAATCATACCTATGTGGATGCTTTTCATGTACCAATAAAGAAAGTCTGCCCCCAACTGCCACTGGGCCCACTAGCTCGAATTTAGTTTTGAAGTACGCACAGCGTCTTTGCGTTATAATGCAAGGAAGGATCGGAAAGTAACACACAACAATTATTTAACGGAATACTATTTTGGTTAGGACATTCAAATTTGGCAGATAGTTTGAAGCTTCCATTATATACAGCAATGAGTCGATTGGATTGTCACCCTGGCGAAACGAGCTGTAACTATTAATAAAAATGACACGTTTTCTACCATCGTTCATTTCTGAAGGGCAGCGAGGTGTGGTCCGTTTTTTTGAGAAAAACAAAAAATTCGAGTGAAATCCACAGGGAAATATTGGAGGTGTATGGCACTTGCTTGTCTGGACCATAGCAACATCTCCAGGTGGTGCAGGTTCTTCGAAGAAGTCCGCCGACGAAGCACGTTCCGGCTGACCGATGACCGCTGCAACACCACCCAATGTCAGAGGCATCATTAAGGCGGCAATCACCCACCCTACAGTCCAGACCTTGCACCGTCTGACTTTCACCTCTTCGGGCCAATGAAGAAATTCCTAGGAGGACAACGCTTCGGTTCGGATGAAGAAGTGAAATCGGTCGTGTGCAGGTGGCTATACGCCCAAAAAACGGAGTTTTATGAACGAGGTGTACTGAAAAGTGACACGATGGGAGAAATATGTCGAGAGACTTGGTTCCAATGTCGAAGAATAGGTAAAACCTCTAGCTTTCTTGTGCTTTATTTCATTTTGTTTACCTATGAAATACGTTGGCACAAAAATTGTTGTGTCGTATATTAATCCTTCATCAATTTATTAAAATTTGAATTATTGCTGTAATTCCTTTCAGAATATGAAAGTCATCACATAAACCTCACTAGGCGTGAACTGTTTACTATACTACAGGTACGTTCATCATCTAACGCATTAGAATCATAACCGATTCCCCTGCAACATCATCCGAAGAAATAAAGAATGTGTTAAAACATTTAATATATAATTTTAGAACCAGATGGCAACGGTCAAATAGGACAGTTGAAAGATTCCTACCACAGAATAAGAAATGGCTTGAAAATCTACGAGTTTTCCAATATGCGTTACTGAAACGCAAAAGAGAGTCGAGCGTCCATTACTACAATTTAGTAAAGTGGTGAACGTTATAAAAGACGAAAAGCACAGGGATTAAGACAAAACATAAGTCCTTCAGAAGTCGCATATACCAGACAAATGAGTCTTCGTGAAGCAGGAGAGATTGTTACTACTGCTGCTGCTGCTGCTGCTGCAATAAAAGACGTACAATTTTCAACATAAATCAGTATGTCAACATGCAGAAAAGCTTATAAATTAAGTTCAGAGCGTTGTATACCTTTATCTGGAGTAAAAGCATTGTCCATTCTAGTTGAAGTTACTGTAAATTAACAAAATTCCATTATAACCTGATTAGTTCCGAGACTAAAAATCCATCGCCTACATTTTCCAGCAATACAGAACGGTGCTAGAAGCACAAAAGACATGCTATCCCCATACCAATGCCATTCAAATAACAGAAAAGTCTGCTGAAACTGATCTGCAGGCATTATTGGACCATACTTCATAAAGAATATTGAAAGTCCCAAGAAAGAAATTGAAGCATTTTTCTGCAGATGTAATATCACTTCTGTCAGCTCCAGATATATCTACACATTTAGGTGTGTCCACTCAGGCCTCTGATGAAGATGACTTCCTTATCTCCGCAGACTATGATGCTAGCGAGTGAAAGAATTACTGTACTATACACACATTATATATATATACATATATATATATATAGATAATATAATCTATAACTTTGAATTCTCTAAGAAGCAGTGAAATGATAATCCACGCCAAAAAGCATTTACTATAGCTATTTATGTGAATTTACTCGATATTTAATTCTTAATTATGTTACTTTTACGATTTGTTTCAACTTTGTTACGTTCAAATTAATTCTAACATCTCTAGAGGTTTTGGCCAAGAAATTGGGAAAATGAACCACTGTGCGTCGTAGAAACGATAGAAATATTTTTATTTGTTGGAAATCAACTAGAGCTATATCCTAAACTAACCCAAACAAAAAATGTTGGCCATTTTATTAACTTAATTATTTTTAATTTGATTGGCATAATTATTGATTAAAAGTTGTGAGACTCCTATATCTGTTCACTGAAATTTTCTTTTACAGCAGCACCAACAGACCACTCTTTAAATGTTTATTTCTTCTGGGTTCAAAATGGCTTTGTCTGCTTTCTCTGAGCATGTAAATATTACATTCTTACACCTTAAAATTAAAAGGAAAAATTGTACATGAGTTGATTCACCTGTTTTTTGAAGATATACCAGCAGAGCGAAAAACTGAAAATATTTATGTTTATATTAAAACATATTTTAAAGAGACTACCTAAACCTTTCAGAATAGTAGGCTATAATTCTTGTTCCTGGCAATCTTCTCTACCCAATGATATATACAGTAAAACCCCTCAACAGAAATCTGGCTTATCCAAAAGTCCCAAAAAAAAAAAAGCAGCCAATGTTTTGTTTATCCCTGCAATATTTTGTTCATCCCCTATAGCATGGTTACAAATTTAAGCGTCAATGTCCGCACCCAGCAATGCTACATCTGTTTTCCACCTCCCTCTCTCAAACATTTGTTTTGTATAGTAACCGGGTGCGGCCATTCCCGTTAAGTGAGACGTTCTTTTCACTCCCCCCTCCTCCCACCTACTCAGGAATTACGGGATTATGATGTATGCATTCGTGGTAAATTTCCAATGTCTCATTCATTTTAGTTGTGTTGCAGTTGTCGCGTTATTTGTACATATGTCTTATTTTTTAGTTACATGAGTGGGATGTCGAGTAAAAGAAAACTCGTATATTTTACTCATCAAGCGCTGGCGTAATATTGCAGCTCGCAAACTATGCGAGACAGAAGATAATTGATTATTGAGTGTAAAATTGATGTGCAATTACAATATTAAATTCATTGAATTTTTGTTTATAATTTACATGCTTAACATATCTTTTCCTTCCCATTTTTACCGAAAATATTTGTCATTGACTATCTGAAAAATCACGTTATCTGAAATGGCTTCAGCCCCTTTATTTCGGATAAATGGGGTTCTACTGTACCATGTTTCTGGATACTGGAGAATGACCCTCAAGTAAAGAACTTCTCGCTCTTCTTGACAAGAAAATTTAATTAGGTATTACTGCACAATCGTTTGTAGCTGGTGATGAAATTTATTAAGTTATATTTAATATCAGCAGGAGTACAAGTTATGGGTACCTTCACATTTCTGTTTTCTGGTCATGTCATAACTGTAATTTACGTTACCATCTAATTACATTAATATTTATACCTTAGTAATTATTATAGACATTACCTTAGTAAACAGCATAAATTGCTGTCAATCTGTCATTAGTAACTGCTCTGCTATCTTGCTGCAATAGCCCTTCACATAATACAATAAACTTAAAATGAAGCTGGTGTTAATTAACTAAACACTGTTTTAAAAATAATCTATAGTTTATTTTCTACCTGTCCTTCAGCTTTCATACCTGTCCTTTAACTCCATGTTCCCTGTAAAACCTTAACTTGTAAGACAACAACCTAATTAACAACTTTTTCATACTTTAATACACTTTCGTATACTTTCTCACTTTGCAGTAGCCGTTACAATAGATTTATACTGATACCGATATTAGTTAACTAAACACCATTTAAAAAATTTTTCCATAATCCATTTTCCATCCTTTTTCTTCAAAACTGACCTCCAGATATAAGTTCCCTTTAACACACTTTTATCACACAACAACACGAATTACCTCAAATACATTTCATTGCCTTATGCTATTTCCTATGTGTTACTGTCTTTTCTTACATTTTTTTTATCACACATGCCACTCAAGTGACAACTCCTCAAATTGTAGCTTTTTTGGCCCTTATTTCTTCTCATCAGCATTAGTAAGTAGACTTATTGGATGATAACATAATGTCTTCTCCCCTCCCCCCCTCCTTGGTGAACCTTGTTATCCCTGTATGTTTTCTGTACCTTCACTTGTCCTCATGTAAAGATTGCTGGCAGGATATTGTGGCCATATGATATGCTATAGTATGCTCTATATAAAGATAATTGCTTCAACTTCTGTAGTGAATTGAGTGCTTGACAATGACATGTTCATGTTGGGTTATGTTATAATTTATAAATAATAACCCAACATGTGTCTCAGGCCTATATTGATTTTATACTGGGTGTTCAGTTCAAAGTGTGTCATGGCTCGCTGTATGCTGTCATATGGCTAGTCGATGAGCCTAGAGAATTCAATCTTCCTACACTTCTGCAGAGGTTTATTACCTATGTGTAAGAGAAGTTGCATAGGAAGTACAGTGTTCATTCTGAAGAGTACTTACTGATATGTACGGTAATGCTGGTAGTGGCAGGAATGTAAACTGTTTGGAAACATGTACTGAGGTGGGTTTTTTCCTTACTGTCAGGATATGAGGAGAGGGTTAAGACGATTTCTTACGTATTTGTTGACATTAACTTCGACGGTCAACATGGACACGGAGCATTTGATTTGTATTGTGGAATGTTGCCGTACGCAACCGATGATAACAAATACCCTGCGTACGATTTTTCCACGCAAAACACAGTTCGAAAGAGGTTATGGTAGCGCACAGATAGTACAGACTGCCATCTGTTGCTACGACGTTCAAGTTATACTGTACAAGTTCTTAAGTTCAGATTGAACGCCTTGATTAATAGGCAACTTCTCTGACATAAAAGCTGAACTCACTTCAAATCGCTGACTCACAACAGTGACGTCATGACACACTTTGAAATGAACACCCAGTAGTTATCATGAGCTAGTCAACTGTAAGCGTAGTTTTCTCTCATGTATAGTTAACTTATGTCTTATTAATATTTGTAACACTCTTTACAGGTGAAATCCAGTGTTAATGCAATGCTAAGATATAATGAAGAGAAATCAACAAAAAAGTTTCCATCATTATTCATGGATGAGAAACAGCTCATTTATTTGACAGTGGAATGCATTAAGATACCTGTGATGCCTAAAAGAAATTTCAGATTGTGAGTGACATTTTTCTTTCACTGTAATGCAAGATTGTAAACGAAATGTTCTTTGAATTGGATTTAGTCCAATGGTTCTTTAATTCGAGCCAGGCTACGGTCTTGAAAATTTAATAACTAACTGGTGACAACTCACAAAATTCAAATCATAATATGTAAAAACGGCTTTGTGATCCAAAGTCAGTTTTACAGGAGAGTGATAAAATTTCACAAAAAATTTGTGTTTATATCACATCACACATTGTTGCTTTCTTTGTTAATTTAGCAACAATGCAAATATATCAACTTTCAATTTTTAGGAACAATTCTCGAGGTATTCTGCTCCTTTCCATGCACATTAAATTACTCAGTTTTATAAAAAGTGCACATAGCCACTTTTGTAGACAAAGTGACATTCCCTTTGCAATTGATCTCAAGGTTCATAAACTTCAGTAACACAGTTATTGTGTATTGACTTATATTGAAAATAATAGGCGAAATATATTGCATAAATTATTTATTTGAAGATGTTTATTAGGATGATTCTATTTTTTAATTGCCAGTTGCTGTAAATAGTCTAAATGTGCAGTGTTTGGCAACAACGTTTGTGGTAAGCGTGTAAAGTTTGTGAAACGAGGCAAATACACGAGGGCCAGAAAGATAATTTTATGAATATGTATCATACAGTTTTTTTTTCTGTAATAGCACATTTTAGGCCTACATTAAATCACTATTTCAAGTTGGAGAGGTTATAAGATTACGATTTCACGGCCATCTGAACTGTGAACCATTAAGAAATATGTATGCATGGAATTACAGCCTGTTTATTCATGACCAGGATTTCATGGCTGTCTAAATCAGCTATGTAATCAACAAAGTGGTTAGGAAAAGTTGAATGCTAAATCTTGTTACAGTGAGTACTACAGATGTAACTTCAGAATAATATGGGCTAAAGTGTAAATATGAATGTTGAGTTCGTTACTTATTTGTGCTATGTGTAATGTTTACGTCATAAAAGATCGAGGTAATTCATTAAATTTTTTTTGAATGAAGTTTGTATACATTAAATATTGCATTTTTTTTGGCAGTGTGTAAAGCAATTATTTACTTTTTTTTACGCACTTGTGTTTTAAAGGCTCACTTTATGCACTGATAACTGGGTAAAATGCAACAGTACATACTATCATAGAAAAAAAAAATTAGTGTCATAAAATTGTTGCACACTCTCTTGTTCACTTACTGATTTAGTTTTTATGTGTTCACTTATTTATTTACTTACTTACTTACTTACTTACTTACTTACTTACTTACTTACTTACTTACTTACTTACTTACTTACTTACTTACTTACTTACTTACTTACTTACTTACTTACCTACCTACCTACCTACCTGCCTGCTTGATCGGCATTTATTTATTTATTCATCCATTATAATCAAACAGATTCTTTTTTTATTGGCTTCAAAACGATATGTAAGATTTACAATGTTGTTATATTTTCTGGAATTACCTTTAATTAGTTGCAGTGTTTTTACACATTTTCTAACCAAGTGATCAGATTTCACAATGAGAGTCCTGTCATTTGAGCAAGATATTCAACAAATAGACGTATTTTTCTTTAATTTCTTTGAAAAGTTTATGTACAAAGCTGAATACACTTTTCACATTCCTTTTGCTGCTCTAGGACCATACATAAGATACATAACCTTTTCAAAATTATAACACTTTTAATGATTCAACCAGAAAGTTTCAAGTTTTAAACAAGTGTCAATGTGAACAAGAAACAATGAAAAAGAAAAACTACGCGCAAACTGACCATAAAATTCAGAGGATTGTTTCTCAATGTGAGGAATACAAAAACAAAATCGTGGAGTACCTATGTGCATTGGAACATGCTGTAGCCGGCAATATTTGGTAAAATTCCTTTTGAAAAGTAATAAAGTACTTTGAAAACTTAGTTTTTGTTTCATCCTGTAACAAAATGTCGCTTGTGACTAAATTGAGTATGTGACCAAAGAGACATGTGATCTAATTAGGTGTGTGACCAAAAGCTTTTATAACGAAAGTTTTATGACGAAATGTCACGTAACATAATTACTGTGGCAAAAATTCGTAACTTCATATAGGGCGCACATGGGTCAATCTGATTAGTGAAATATTTTACATGTCAGGGATGTATGCAGTGGAGGGGGAATGGAACTGACCGCCCTACCCCATTATCTCCTGGCTTAGTTGCCTCATGAGTGATGCCTTATTAGTGTCGCTTAAGAGGTCCCAAGCTATCTTCGGACAGTTGTCTAAACAACAACACTGGGCCAATGTAAGCCTAAGTGCAAAGATTTGTCCTGGGTTCAGCCATCGAAAAGTCAAGTCACACCAAATGTTCATGTCATAAATTGTATTGTTTTCCTGATTTTATTCTAGTTGTCTGCCTCATCCGCTGGTTGATAGATCTTCAGATGTCTGTCTTTTCGTTCCTGATCTCAAGAAAGGAAAACGTGAAGATCATGAACCAACAAAGGAATATTATAACGATATTTTGCAGAAAAATAATATTTCTGGAATATCAGAGGTAATATATCTTGGCTTTACTGTACTATAACTTAAAGCAAAGCTTTGAAAGAATTAATACTTATTGATACTTGTAGACTTTGTTACTGAGGGAGGGAAACATATACAAAGTTGTTAGTACTAGCCACTTTCATGGTATACATATTTGTAATGTCTTTGTCTGCATTCATAAATAAATAAAGTTTTACGTTTATCTGTAATTGTTGATTTGATTAAATATGAAACATAACTACAGCATTGCAGGAAAATAATGTATTTGTCTTTGAATTAAGAAACATTTCCTTCAAATATCACTCACCATTATTAACTGTGAGTAATTTTTCCTCCTCGGCTCAGTTGACAGTTGTTGACAATCATAATTTTAGTTGTTTAATTCATTTGAAAATAATGCTAAATAAATCACAAATAGACCTATAACAATAACTTGTGGAACTTAACCTTCTTGTTCTTTGCCCAATTTTGTTGCAAAAAATTTATATCTATTGAGGAAATTGAGTAAAAAATATGAATTAGTGACGATTTTTTTTTCTTCAATTTTTAAAAATAATTATATCTTAAGTACTTGCTTCTTATGTTTCAAGATTATGCCACTGCGTCAGGTGCGAGTAGAATATGATCAGTATGAACTACGGCGTCGCTTAGTGGACCAATATGACCTTTTTCTATGTGATGGTCGAATTTCTGGACATATTCTTCATCTCCTTGGCAAAGAAGTTTACCGAAAACGAAAGTACGTATATTTCTGTCCTATTTACAAGAAAAATATTAACTTTTATGTGCACGTTTCTTAATTCTTTCCTTTCAAATCAGAAAGCTATAATGTTTCCTGGCCGGAAAAATTTAGTTGTATATGCATTTTGGGTTAAATAAGGAGGACTTATAATTTGAATTTTAATGTATCCTTTTTATTTTCTATCATAATATTTATATTGCTGTGGAACTGTTACACTGAGTGTAGTTAAAATGTAATGGTTCTGAGTTCAATTATAATGGGAGAAGACACAATTTATCTACTTCTGAAAATGAATGGATGATACTCTTTGTCTTTCGTATTCTGTCCAATCAAATGTAGGATTTTTACAATATGCTGTGCTTATAACAAGAGTTTATCAGCACTGGTAGTACATATTAGGGATGAAATGAAAAACAGTACTGAATTATTGAAAAAATAAAATAATTAAATTCGCGTGGTTTTAATTTACTTGGCAGCAGTGATGTTGAGAAATTTGGCTGGCTATAAAGTTCCAACCTGCCCATTGGTTTTACCTACAGTCTTAATATGTCCTATTTTCATTTTAAATTAACTTCCAATATAATATTCATACTACCTGGTTTCTATGAAGATAACATCAAGTTATTAAGAGAAAACGAAAACGTACTCCAATACCTGGTGTAAACATTTGAGTATATAGATCTTAGAAGCCACTTCATTTGTTGTTCGGTGTTTTATTAAATTGAATTAGCCATAAGATATTTTGATTAACCAGCTGAGATACAGATCTGAGCAATGTCTCATTTTAAGACTCTTGTAATGGGCTTTAATTTGACAGAGATTACAATATATATATATATATATTTTTTTTTTTTCTTAAAAATAAAATAAAATTTTAAAATTCAATTTTCTCAGAAAATGGTATTTTTTAAATTTTGAAAAAAATCACAAGACTACTTTGTACTATCATCTTACAGCTCACAAAGTTTCATAATGGGATTAGGTGAAACAAGGAGTGTAAGTTTCTCATGTAAGGAGAAATAGCCAGCATATCCGATCTAGCCTTTTAAAAAAGTTTAGCGTTAGTCATATTATTTATTACCAGCAATTTTAAACATTGTAATATTGGTTAATATAAATGCTATTTTTAGTATATGTTAACTAAGAAAATTAATTCAATTTACAAGGAGAAAACATTTCTTTTATCAGCTTACCCCAGAACATTAATATAGTATTTGTCAGATAAGCTGGAGTTGATGGTTGCTGCTAACTCAAGTCTGTCTTCTGTTTAGTGCAGGAAGTGCTTCATGACCTCGGCAATCTTCTTTTCATCTTTAGGTAGAATGTAAGCCCGACAAGTTTGTGTGTAAGGATTTACTTTCCAAATTACTTCAGTAGATTTATCCAGAGCACATCAAGTGTTGAGGGCTAATTAAAAGAATGAGAAGGTCCTCATGAGTGAAGAACTTTAACTTTCACTTCATTTTGTCTCCATTTTTCTCTAAAACATAGTTCAACCACCATCCACCATTGTATGTAGAAATTACATACAGTAACCATTCAGTTCACCAAAGTCTAACATCTGGCCATGAGGGATGACTGGATAGATAGTTGATCATGGAGCAAAGATAAACAACTTAGCATAAACTTTTGTTCCAAACTTTGAGGGAATGAAAACATGGAGTTCTTGAATTTCTGGATAAGTGCCATAATGAATCAACATAATTTCCATATCTGGGGAATGAAGAATCCAAACAAAACACTGGAATACGAAAGGGACTCCCCAAAACTTCTCATTTTCTACACATTGTCCACATGACAAGCTTATGAGCTTTTCTTTTTCTTGGGGAAAAATATTACACACATTGCATATTTTGAGATGCTCCATAATTGGCTCTTCCCTCAGCTGCAGGATGGACTGCAAAACATCATTTGGCAGCATGATGGCACACCCCCTCATTTATCACTGTCAGTATAATGCAAAACAGTTTGCTTGGACCGAGGTAAAAGGGGACATCACAAATAAAAACATGACCTTCAAAATTTCAGACATGGAAAACTTGTTAATGATGAACTTAATAACACGATTAAGAAAAACTAGGTTACTTATGTGGAACCTAGAGAAATTTCAAGAAGATGATTTTGCAAACGAAATTGGACATAAGAAATTCCAGAACCAATAATTATTACAAAACGACAGTAACACACAAAATAACAGTAATATTGATGATGGTATGTATTGTGGGTCCCTAGCACCACGACATGATGCATGCCCAGGATGTGGATAGAGGAAACTTCCTCCAGATATGGAGGGTAGCTGCGAATATATTGAATAAGGAGTCGTGGATAGCCAATAAGGGGTGGCCCTCCACCTTGGAAGTTGGGCAAAGGGCTAACAACCCATCATAAAAAACAGCTTGTTACGAAACTCCAAAATAAGCCTTAGAAGGGTATATAAATGATACTCTGGAGGAAATTAAATGCAGAATAAATATGGAAAATGTCATTATTCAGTTGAGAAGTTGTCATCCAGTCTGCTCTCGAAAAATCTGAAAGTTAGAATTTATGAAACAGTTACATTACTGGTTGTTATGTATGGTTGTGAAACAGATGTTAAGGGCGTTTGAGAATAAGGTGCTTCAGAAATTAATATTTAAAGCTAAGAGGGATGAAGTTACAGTAGAATGGAGGAAGTTTCATAATACAGAACACATTGTATTCTTTACTTGATGTAATTAGGAACATTAAATCCAGACGTTTGAGATGGGCAGAGCATGTAGCATGTATGGGCGAATCCAGAAATGCATATAGAGTGTTAGTTGGGAGCCGTAGGAAAAAATACCTTTGGGGAGACCGAGATGTAGATGGGAGGATAATATTAAAATGGATTTGAGGGAGGTGGGATATGATGTTAGAGACAGGATCAATCTTACTCAGGATAGGGACCAATGATGCGTTTATGTAAGGGTGACAATGAACTTCCAGGTTCTCTAAAAGTCCTTAGTCATAAGTAAATAAGTGATATTGATGATGGTAATGATGATGGCGACGAGGATTAGACACAGCATAGCTTTGTCTCTAGAATAGCAAATAGGACTTAAAAAATATATTTTTTAATGTATGATTATGTGACAACTTTTTTTTTATTGAGAATCAACCCTTTCTCTCGTCACTTTCTAAATACCATAATTATTGCAAAACATAACTTCTGGTTTGTTGAGTATCTTGTGAAAATGCTGTTCAAATTTACGAACACATTCTCTGTAACACTACTTCCTTAAAAGAGAAGAAAGCACAAGTACTCCACTTTTAAACGGGCTGTGTGAAACATGCGTCATATTGATTGACTTGCACTTCAGCTTTGATCGCACTTGCTCATCGGTGATGATTGCAAAGCATCAGGAGATTTGTATTTCACTGTTGTTACAGTGGTAGTTTGAAAATCAGATTTGTATGTTTTAAAATATCTTTTAGTTGTATCGTCGTGGTTTATGAGATTTTAACAGCTAATGTTTCCTTTATAGGTTACCAGTCCCAGTGGATTTCAGAGTAAAGAATTTAAATGAACAAGTTGAAAAGGCCTTCAGCAAAACACTAATGATGATGCACGGAAATGGAAAGAAATGCTCTCTCAAAGTATGGAAAAATCATCAATCTTCTACAACCACTAGTTAATAGCTATAACTAATTTTAAGATAAATATTCCTTCATGAATTCCTATTAGTAAAATTTTAAAAGTAGATTGAATGGAAATAATAGTTATTTTTGAGTGAAATGAAAGTATGATCTTAATTGCAGTTTGTTATTATACATTCAAATAACATATAAATACACTTATGAAATAAATTTGGCAGTTATCGGACAGAAGGGAAGGATTACACTATTTATAAATCTGCAAAATATATTGAAAATATATATATTTAATAACTGTAAGATATACTTGAAAATAAATTGCTCTTCTTTTTTGTTAGATTGGACATACAAAGCTATCTATGGATCAGATTACAGAGAACATAATGGATGTGGCAAAAGATTTGGCAGAACATTACCCTGGAGGATGGACTAACATTCGTTCTCTACATATCCATATGCAAGATATGCCTGAGATACCTGTGTACATCAGCTTCAGTAAGTCATTGATGTGTATGTGTTTGTGTTACGTTATTTATAACATGTAGTGTTTGTCAGGATGTATTTTAATATGTTATAATCTAAAATTGACATTAAATCAATTGACCTAGTATAGCTTCAATGGATTTTTACCATCTTTTCTGAAGTTCTTCATTGGAATAGATCATTTTTGAGCACTGTATGGAATATTGCTAATGACTTATATATTAATTTCACGAAAAATTATGTACAAAAGTTGTTGCAAATAACACACTTAAATGTTATGGCAGTATACTTACAGAAATATTGATTCAAATATAAGTGTGGCAAAAACACGTCTTTTAAATGGCACTCTATGTTATTTTTACATATTTGAAATCTCCATTCATATATACATACAGATATATAAAAATTTCACTTAAATCTGTGACTGTTTCCTTATAAATTTTCTTTAAACTAAACGACACCCTCATTAATTTTTAATTATTTTGAACCTCTATTGAATTTTACACATAGAAAGGAGCGTTTTTAGAAAATATTTAAAATTACAATAGATGTTCAAAATGGATCAGAAGAAAGAACACTAAATAGCTAGCTAGATTACCTGACCTCAACCCACTGGACTTCTTCTTATGGGGTTTGAAGTCCAGGGTGTATTGTGGTAGACCAAACAATATTGAAGCCCTGGAATTAAGACAGTGTCCTAGTCTTTCATGAAAACGGTCCATTATTTTTTTCAGTTTCAGAAGTGATCAGTTCCATCTCGTCTCTCATTTTTAATTTCAGGGCTTCATTATGGTTTGGTGTACCATGATACGCCCTGACTTCAAACAGGAAAGAATTCAGTGGATTGAAGCCAAGTAATCTAGTGTGTATCTGTTAGTGTAAATTGCACGCTGACATTTATGTGATTATTAAGACTATTAACAATGTATTGTCTTAATGGTAAGTTACATGTCAGCATGTGTGTACAAGATTCATGTTGCAGTTCATGTGACTTATTTATCTACAGTTAGAATTCAGATACTTGTGAATTAGGCATAGTAAACCTTTTCAACAGACACCACAACCACTCTAGTATGCTTTGTGGCATTCTTAGTTTTTAGTCTATAAATCCGATGTCTACTGATCATGTAATCAAGGAATACTGAGATCTTGTGCTAAAATATAATTCCCATAGGGCAAGAGAGGTAAAAGAACTGTAATCTTGAAAGATGAATTGTGGTAATTCATTTTCTAATGACATCATTTTGCAGAGGTAATAATTGTGGAAATATTAATATAGATTTTTTTACAACTACAGAGAGTAGTAATGAAGTAGAGGTGCCTGTTGTGAAACCTGTAGTACCAAAGAAAGCTGTTCCTGTTGAAGGAGAGCTTAGTACATTCCCAGGAACAAGTGTCATAGTAATGCCAAGTGGAGAAGTTATAGTGAAAAAGATGAAGAAAACAAAAGAGGACATAGAAATGGATATTAGTGATTCAGACTGGGAAGACTTCGACTCTGTTAAGGAGGTAATATGTCTTTAAATGTTATACACATATGTATACAATATTCATATCTTAATGTGATTAAAAGAGAGAGAGCAAAAAAAGATAACCCAAAATGGTTACTAGAAATCAGTTCCAATACTTTTTATTGCTTAAGAAGTAGGTTAGTAGTGTTACATAAAATAGTATGATCTCTGTGTTTTAATAGTACATTATGCAACGAGCCTATAATGATAGTAATTAAGAATCGAGTATGGATATTTATGAAACGAGCGCAAGCGAGTTTCATAATTTTCATACGAGCTTCTTAATTACCATTATAGGCGAGTTTCATACGACTTTTTATGCTCGACCATATTTCTAACTTGAAATTACCGGTATTCAGATGTATACATTTTATTTGTAACTGACAAGATCGGAAGTGACCTTGTTCTAGGTCGTGAATTGTGAGATGTGCGCAGACGCGAAAGTATTGATTTTTTCCGAGGAACAATAATGTCATTGACCTTGACGTAGTCCCATTAAATTTGTTAATATTATAATATTATAACCTTGATTATTGAATTCGACATTGAAAAACGAGATGACAAATTGAATTTATTTGAATATTATTTACAATTAACGCTAATTATTATAGTAACAGAACGTAACCTTCTGCGACAGTATTGGATTTCCAGCCTCTGTGACTTTTCGCTAATTCTCTTTCGATTGCATATCCGAGAATAATCGATACTTGCGGTTTTATAACGGTAGAAAGCTGACCTGTCATTGGCTGAACAGTTGTAACTTGAGTCGTCATTGGCTGAAAGACCTGACCTTTAATGAGTAGGTGTACTTTAATGACATGCATTAAAGGTCTGCTGCCAGGTGTATAATTACTACATTTCGGCATGGTCGAGCATAAAAATAATTAATTCCAAATAGTAATTACTTACAAAAATGTCTGAAATGGGAAAGCCTTCAGACATATATTTTAGGGAAGAAATTGATGTCAAAATTCTCATCATTTCCAATTGTGGATGTACACAAACAAACCATATCTCAATATAGAAGGTGAGCCATAAAAACCAGACACATTTCAAAGACATACATTATTAAATTGACATTGCTGCAATTAAATATACATAATCTGTAGCCTACACTAAAGCATTTGCTAAATGCTCATTTCTGCTCACTTCTTAAACACTATGCTTGAGATGAGCGCCACCATAAATTATGCACTTGCGCACCCTGTCTGACACGGGAACCATAACTTTGCGCAGCATGTCTTGAGGAATTGCTTCGATTTCAACTTCAGTTCATTCCTTTAGTGCAGCAGTACTGTTGGAACAGGTTGTGAACACTACTTTAGTGGTAGCCCCAAAGAAAAAAAATCACATGCAGTTAGATCAGGTGATTTTGCTGGCCATGGAATATTGCTGTGTTAGGAAATGACACGGTTTGGAAACATCATCGAAGGATCTCCATAGATATCCAAGCACACAACTTTTAAAGTTAGTTCCAATGTTGTTAATTGGTGGAATCACAAAGTTCTGCAGCATGTGAATGTAGCGATCTGAGTTAACAGTTACTGTAACATCATCCTGGTTCTCAAAGATATATGGCCCAGTGATCCCAAATGAATTTACTCCACACCATACGGTAATCTTTGAACTGTGTAGAGGACGCTGATATATTCACTTGGGGTTCTCAGGAGCCCAGTATTGGAAGTTTTGCTTATTGATGTAGGTACCTCGATAAATGAAAGTGGATTCATCTGCCATGATCAGATTGTTCGACAAGTTGTCACCTTCCACCATTTCCGTAAATTGCTCACAAAAACATAGGTGATTCTCAATATTTCGGTCTGTTATTTCGTGAACAATCTGGATATTCTACTGGTGAAAGCTATGGTCCTTATCCAAAATGCGACAAACAGTGGTGTTTGCCAACTGAAGAGCTGTTGAATGATGTCGAGCAGATTGCTTAGAACTTCGAACAACTGCTTTGCAAGCTCTTTGTATGTTTTCCGGAGTGCAAACATTACACAGCCTTCCTGGTGATCATTTCTTATTCACTGATTCTGTTTCTCAGAAATTTTTTACCCATTGTTTGATGGGACAGCAGCATTACGATGAATATTGAAGTGACATCGGAACAAGCGCTAAGTTGTCACCAATGATTCCCTCTTTTTAACCTATGCCTTTAGTGCAAACGCACGATATGTTGAACTTCAATTCTCCATATTTATTTATTTACCATAGCAACAGAAATACTATTCTCTTACGGTTTCTTTAAATCCTTTTTCCCCTCCCCCTTCTCTTAATTCTCCAGGCTGTCTGGTTTTTATAATTTATTGTTGTTCTCTAGTCCAGCTGTGTTATTTCAATATGCATAAGATGACAGAGTATGAAAGCTCTTGTTACTGAATACTTATTTTATTATCAGGAAGTAATTCAATTATTAGAGTCATAATTAATTATTTTATGAGTCTATGGACACCAAAAATAAAAGACAGGAATGATGGTTATATTCAGCTTTAACAAGAATTTAAAATAACGCCAAATATGTTGACAAGACTCTACAAAAGTGTAGCATATACATCTCTAAGTGTGTGTGCGTGCGTGCGCACCTTTTTTTATATGTATATTTCAATATAATTAATTTTTTTACAGATGGATTCAGAAAAGGAAGATAGTGATGATGTAGAAGAAACTTCGAAAGATGGTTCAGAGGAGGAGGACGAGAAGGACAAAAACGATGATTCAGATTCCAATGAAAATGGTTATTCTGAGCATTTAACAGAGGCTGCTGAAAATGCTTATCTTAATGAATGGTCAATGAAATGGAATGAAGGCATAAAAAGCATGGAAAAAGAGAAAAAAAGAAAAGTATGTAATTGTTATTGTATTTGTTTGTGTATTCTTATATCTTTTCCTTCTTTTTCTTTTTCACTACAGAGATTAGGCTGAATAGCCTGTTAAGGCAGCCCTCGCTTCATAGGTCCCCCTCTGTTTCTCTTTCCTGATACTGTCAACCTATTTTTGGGAATCTGCTATTTTTCATCCTATACATGTGTATAATCCATCTCAGTTTATTTTCTTTTAATTTTTATTGGCTGCTGCAAATCTTAAGCTCTGATTTCATGTTATCATTTCGTATTTGATCATTTCTTCTGCATCCTTTTGTTCTTAGGAATGTCATTTTGGCAGCCTTGAATACTTTGTTCTTTTCTTTTTGTCACAACACATGCTTTACTGCCATTCAGCAATGTAGGTTTTGTAGAATTTTAGTCTGGTATCTTTGTTTGTTAAATTTCTCAAATGTTCATATATACTTCCGTAAATATGTCGAAATTTCTGAATTTTGAAGTTTATAGGAGTAATTACAGTATCAGTATTACGGTTGAACACAAGCACTACTCATTTTTTCTTAAAAATTATTATATCCTCTGTTTTTATGTGTATTGTTATTTTATTCTATTTTTATTTTGTATTTATCTTAGCTTGTATTTTTTAATTCATTGTATTTAATCTGTATTTAAATGAACAATATTTCATTAGTGAAAAAAATAACTAAATAACATATTTCTTTCTTTGGAACATATTATATTGAATGAATATGCAACACTTTGAAATTACCAGATACCAGATTAGAAAATAGTAATTATGCTGCTAGTTTTGGAGTGTGTATTGTCCAAGATTGTACTTGCTTATTGGTAGCTATGTAAGAAACTCTTACTTCTTGTGTTCTTAAATAGTACGTTTTTGTGTGACATGTTTGGTTTGTTAATATGGACCTACATGTTTTGGAAAGATTTAATTAAAAATCGTCTTATATTCTAGAATTCAGTATTGAATATAATATATTCTCCTTATAAAACTCTCCTTAAACTGCGCACATACAGTAGATATGCATATATGTAATTGAAAATTGCTGTCATACTAACTTAAGGTTGCGAAATTGAAACTTTAATAATAGATTATCGAAAAATCGAGTAGTCCCCAGCCTTGCGTAGATAGTGCTCACTCAGGTAGCGAAGCATATTGAGTGCACGACCTTGATTCATATGTCAAGTTATAAGGTGGAGATTCACATAAGAAGGCTACTCAACTACACTCTTCAATACGTCCCATGATTCTTAATGCTCTTACAGTTAGAATGGGTATCTCTCTCCCCCTCTGTGTGTGTGTGCGTGTGCGCGCTTTTTTTTTTAGTATCTATGTGCACAGTTTGAGGAGAAATTTCAACCTGAGCTCATTAACAATTTACTTGTTAGATAAATTTGTATTACATTTTTTCTTTACATTTTATGTAATTTACAGATGAAGAACGAAACTAATGACAAAGAAGTAAGAAAGAAGAAGAAGAAGATAGAAGAACAGAATGAAACTGCATTGGATACAATAAAACAGGAACATAAAAATTTACAAAAAGAAAGGCAGAAAAGGGACAAAGCTTTCAAAATAGGAAAAAAGCAACATACTGTGTTAAAGGTAAAAAAACTGTTTCCTTAAATATGATATCTTCTCATTTAGAGTATCAAATATTCATTGAATCATAACGTGAATTTTGTTGCAATTTACACTTTTTATATATCTGAAATCCATTTATAGTAAATTCACAATTAAAAGTATTTTTTTTTTTTTGGCATCTTACATAATTTGCAGATGGAGAATGAAACTAATGACAAAGAAATGAGAAAGAAGAAAAAAGCAGAACAAAACAAAAATGCATTGGATATAACAAAACAGGAACCTAAAATTTTACAAAAGAAAAAGCAAAAAAGGGACAAAGCTTTCAAAATAGGAAAAAAGCAACATACTGTTTCAAAGGTAAAAACGGTTTCTTTAAATATAATATCTTCCCATTTAAAGTATCAAATATCCATTGAATTATAACATGAATTTTGTTGCAGTTTACACTTTTTATAGGCTATGTCTCTGAAATTTATTTTATAGCAAATTCGCAATTAAGAGTAGGCAGTGGTCTTATATAGTCTGTTATTTTCTTGAGACATTCCTAAATTCTTGGGTATGCTCTGTAGAAACAAATTACATAGAAACATTTCTAAAAAAAAATTGTTACATATTGTGTATTCTCACCAAATTTCAGCCAGAGTATGGGATCAATACCCACCCAACATCATTATGAATTTGGAGAGCTACAGTGAGTAGCGAAATCCAATTTGGGTAGGTAGAAGGGGGGGTTATTGTGCTAACCACACATCACCTTATGCTGGTTGGATGATCGTTGACCTCTGCTGAGGCATGTGGAAGTGGGCCAGTAGTGACCTGGTAGGCCTTGGCTCTTCATGTCATGTCGTGTAAGACCGGGTGCACACAGAATCAGTGCGACATGATGTTTTGCTTTATAGTGTCTCACAGTACCTTGTGACAGCTTAACACTGTCTGCTGGTGACAACTGCACAGCTTGCTGTGTGACTTTGGAAAACTGGCCTAGGTAGAAAATGGCGTCAATGAATGGGACTATGTCAGAAATTCTATTGTATTTGATTATATTTCCTAAGGACACCTAAAAATCTGTACGATTGAAAGCGTCTTAAAATTAAATACTACTAATGTAGTGTACAAACGTAATTTTGTATGTTTATGACTACTTCATGAGCCACAATAATGAAAAATATATTAAATCAATAATGAGTGATAGTATAGAGCAGAGAAGTAGACCTACTACAAATATTATTATTATTAGCTATTCTCACCTGGTTCTTTCATTTCATTTCAAACTTCCTCCCATATTTTTACAAACCACATTATTGTCGTGATATTGTTTTAAAATGGGCTTGTACAGAACATATCTGTACTAAAATGATTAATTGTAGATATGTGATACAATGTCTGGTTTGAGAATTTTGCTTTATTTCCCTCCTGGAGGAAACTGTATGACGAACATTACTCTAAATGTCTGGAAATTCCATCAATGTTGATCGACTTTAACTTTGTGGTATTTGGATACAGAGCAATCATCAAAATCATTAAACCACCAATGCTGTGTAAACGAGTTGTTTATTACAAGTGGATGAATTAGATTCTTACACTAAACCAGATTGATTTTGTGTGATAATTAAACTTGAAAATAATTCATGCTATATTAATTTGTGAGATAGTGAAGTCATAACTTGTGTGAAGTAAGCAAAGTTTATATCTTATATAAGCATTAATTGATACTATGATAATGTATACTTTCTGATACAAGTGGATTAACCAGAGATTTATCCTTGATTTTTCTATTAAAAATATTTTTGGATAATTACACTAAAGCAAAGAGTGCAACCAGCATAATTAGTTTAAGTGCAGCCAGCATAGTTATTTGTTTCCTACTTCAGAATTTAATTTATTATCCTATTGTATGAAATGTAAGAAAATTATCTAATGTTGCAATTTTTCATGCCACTTTTCTTCGTAGACTATGATTACTGAGTTGTTGAATGAATTTTGTTCTTTTGTTCGTGTTGAGCAAAGCAATTCATCAGCAAATGTGGAGAGTCTTCTTCTTCTATACCATATAAGCAATATTTCCACATACAGTGGATCCTCGATGCATTGTTCACGTTATCTTCGGTTTCCCGCCTTTTTCGTCTGCTTTTTTTGGTCCTGGAAATAGTCTCATAAATAACATTATTTTTTTTCCTGGTTCCATCGTTCCTCAAGCTATCATTTTATCACATCAATCATTGCGAAATCACAGTCCCGACACCATATTTCCCACATGGATAGTTTTCTTTTATTTTGAAAGGGCGAACTTTTTTGCTCTCCATCATTATCTTTGAAGCAAGAGGATGCAGAAGATTGCGATCGAGAGATTGTGTCAAACTTATTGTTAGTGCAGTGCGTGAATTCTCCACGTGCGTTTGGTATAGTCTGCTAATGCGCAAATTCTGTGCTACAAAGATGTATTAGGTTCTGAAAAGAAATGCAGTTTTAGAGTAACTTGTTGATTAATCAAATTTTTCCACACAAAAACGATGTGGAGGTGTATAAACACTTGATACAGTATTATTATGGAATATATTATGCAGTCTTACGTAACGAAATTTGTCGTCTTAATGCTGCAAATTGTTTAGAGTCAGCTGTGCTACAACATAGATGCCAATTTCCACAGTGGCAAGTGTTTCTGTACATTGTTTATGTTCAGTACTTGTTTATATGCTTAGAAACGTACAGGAGAATTATCTTTGTAGGGTTACTAAAGAGCTAGACAAGTTCCGGCATTATTTTCATGCATATGTTATAGGCCTAATTTGTGACGCAGTTCTAGTTGCATGTAATCCAACAGTATGGGCTACTGGAAGCCGCCTACTTGGGAATGGATTTGTGGTAACACATCTGCATTCTGAACGTGTCACGAACCTAAGTTTATGAGTTTCTCAAACTTAATTTCTGTCTAAATTATCAGTAATGACATCTCGTAAGGAATAGCGAACTAATTTCCAGTGCGTATATCATCCTCATCACATGCATGATCTGGTGCGATGGTGTGGGAGATGGTAACTTCATCTTTCTGTTTACTTCAGTATCGTTCTTATCAGAAATTCACTATAGAATTGAGGCATAAAATGTGCACGAAAGCTAATTGCTGATTTTTTTCTGCAAGAAATAGTCTACATAATGTTCTAATAAAGGTGCATTCAGTGTAATCACTAACCATTCAGTTGTTCATTTTATACCCTATTTAAGCAAACATTAGATTTTTAATTGCAAGTTTACATCTATCTGATAAATTGTGTTGAATGCCATTGATAATGATTACATAATAAATGTGTAATGCTTATTTATAAAAAAAAAAGATGCTCTATTTTTCAAGTTTATAGCATAAAATGTTCAAAATTCGTAGAAATAGCTCAAATTTGTAAAAATTCACATTGAAGACATAATCATAGATCATTGAAATGTGTTCATACTTTTGCCTCTTGAGCAAAACTAGCCTTCACGTGTATAGTTAATAACACAAAGTACCTTTAAGAGAAATTAATAGAAATTTGAGAAGCTGTTGCAGAATAAATCACGAAAATTATTGAGACCAATTTCCTCTTACATATGGCATAAACTTGTTTGCCACGTTGTGTCACCATAACTCTCTTAATGAAATCCCCCTTTAAATATTCATAAAATTGTGTCATTCTCATAAAATGTTACAGGACCTGGAGGTACCCAGTTTTACAGAGAGAAAGGAAACTGTTAAACAACAGAAAGGGAACAAATTGAAACATAAGTCCAACCAGTCAGCTACAAAAAAGAAAGTGAAAGTTTTGTGAAGGAATTTATAACACAATTGTATAAAATAAGAAAACTGTGAAATGTAATAAATATCGTACATTTTATTAGACAGAGTATAAGATAAACTTAATCCTGCATTTCGAATGTATCTTAATGGATATTGCCAACAGGAATCACATACGTAAGTCTTATTGTTACTTGTGCTCTTTCACCTCTTCTTGCACTTCTTTATTATTATTTATTTTTTTTTTACTAATGGCGAGCACGGCCAGTTATGTAGGCCTGTTTGCGAACAGAGTTGTTGCCCAGGGGGTGAGCCACAGGAGGCCGGTCCGCCCTACACCCGCTGTGTAATGAGTCGATTATGGAGATTTGTTGGGATGCCATGGGAACCAGAGGTCCCGGAGAAAATCCCTGTGCTATCTGGACTGTGGACTTGCCCAACACAGGTTATAAATCAGGGATCGAATCCTTTCTCCAAAATATACAAGTAAATAATTCGGGTGCACAGCTTATTCGAAATGAAATTGGCAACATTGCCTGATTTTCCATCTGCACAACTCCTAAGATGACAGCATATGCCATTATCCTCCCGTACGGGTATTTCATTTGTTAAAATTGTTAAATGGCGTTTATATTAGCCGTGCCTGTGTCAAAATCAAGTTCAAGTGTGATAAGATAAGTGTATAGTTGTGCGTCATATTTTCAATATTGAAAATGAGTATCACTAAAGGTATGAGATTGCGATCCTCTATTTGCAGGAAAAAACTCAAAATTATCAAAGATGCGGAGGATCATGGAAATTATGATACAGCCCAAAAATTTGGTGTAAGTGTAAGTTGTATTTATGATTGGAGGATCCTTTTTAAGGATAAAATTTATTGTTGACTGAACAATATATTTTATTCGGCGTAACTCAGTGGTCAGAGCACTTGTTGCGTAGAACCAAGGACCCAGGTTCGATCCCTGGCGCCGGAGCGAATTTTTCTCCTCAAATATTAATATATTTTATATTTAATTGTTTTTAATTTGTTGTGAATACATTTGTTTATATGGTGTGGACAGCTTATTTGAGGATGTTGTGTATTCAAGAATATACGGTATTGTATCCTTCCTTTTCATTTAAGTTTTTCGAGCGAAAAAGATGATTGGGTTATAAAATGTTCATCATTCCTGAATATCCCAGTAAAATTCAGACAGATTCCATTCTAATTGTTAGATTTTGTTGTGATTCTTATCTATTAGCACTTACTGTTTTTTGTGTAGAATGTTTATCTGGATTCATTGGCAATATTTAAATAAAAATAATAACAGTGGTGGTAGGTGTAGTGATAATGGGGGTGAGGGCAGCAGCAGTAATGATAGCTAATTATGGGACAGAAAAAGAAAGTTAAGCACAAAGGATGCAAAAAATTGTGGCTAAGTTTCTTTTGCACTAAGGACATGATTGCTTTGATCATGGAATTTGACGAACTAGCAGATGTGTTTTGTGTAATAACTGAAGTTAATCATGGATGAATATTTGCTGGATTGCTGAGTGATGAAGACCAACAAACTTACTTTGGGAAGCAAGATGAAATTCTGCTATTTGCATATGAACAATAATCCAGTCAGAAAAGGAATTATAAGTACATTAAAATTAACATTTTAGAAAAACACACTACTGAATCTACTTAAATTTCAGTACATTGTAAATACATTAAAATTATTAACAACTCTCCATATCCGTGCGCTTCGCTGGATTTGTTAGAAATAAATATAAAGTAATTACCAGGGAACGGATTTATATGGACTAAAAATATATGAAATATGTAAATATATATGTAGTTATTTTTACCAAAATATGGAATTAAATATGGATTTTTACCAAAATATGGAATTAAATATGGACTTAAAATTATAAAAAAATGACTATGTACGTTAAATATTGGTACATTTTAATCAAACTAAACAAAAAATATAATGGACGTACCTTATCTTCCAATGTAGTTTCAACAAAACACAATTTTTATTGTCTGTTACCATAACAATAGGTTACAAACATTTCTTTCAAGTGCTGAAAAGTGAATCTTCTTCTATTGTCTCTGAGGATAGATTTATACTGACTAAAAGAGCGTTCGACGTCACAAGAAGTAACTGGTACATAATTCAATTTCACAATGTCTGCTGGGGATAAGTCCAAGTTAATCTTCACTGTTGATTCACCACTCATCACAGCAACAACCTTTTGTAGTTCTTCATATCCAGGGTTTTTTGAAAGTACAGTGTCCACCTTAGCTCTTACTGCATCTGCAACTTTACCTCTACCACGATTCAGTTGTTCCACAGTACTATTTATAATTTCAAAACTTTCAGATAGTGAAAGGTGCCTATTTTGGAGACTTTTGAGCGTTTTTATGATGCATGAAAATGTATGCTGAATGTGAGCTAAGTCATTCTTCACACTTATGTCACAGGTAACTGTTTTCGCAGTATCAATTGAGACTGCATCTTCAGAGTCCAATGCAAGGAGAACATTGTTAATAGAGTCTATATGTTCGGCATAATATTCAACTGCTTCTAGCCATGTACCCCATCTAGTTAAAATTGGCTTTGGTGGCAATGGAATTTCAGGGTACATTTCTTTCAACACGTTAACTCTACTGGGAGCTTTGAGAAATACTTTTTTCACTGATGAAATCAACAAATCTACTTTAGGGAAATTGTCTCTGACCACTTCTGCCACACGATGAAATGCATGCGCCACACAAGTAAAATGAGTCAATTTAGGATATACAACAGATAATGCTTGTCCAGCTTTGACCATATAAGGGGCAGCATCGCTAATAAAGAATAACACATTATCGTACATAATACCCTTTGGCCACAGGATACCCATAGCTTCGTTGAACAGTTTAACTATAGTTTTGTTATTGCACTTTTCTAGAACATCACAATGTAAAAGAATTCGTTCAGAATATTGTTCACTTAACAAACCGATAACTACATTACCAACAAGTCTACCTTCTTTGTCGGGAGTCTCATCAATGGAAACCCAAATTGAACTATCTTTAATTTCATCTCTTATCTTCTGTATTGTCTCATCGTAGATGGATGGAGCATACGTCTTCCTAAGTGTTGACTCATCCGGGATTGTATGTTGAGTATATTTTTCAAGGAATTCCCTGAAGACCTTATTCTTTAGTTTGTAGAGAGGAATATCAGCAGAGATGAGAGAACGGCACAGGTCGATGTTAAACTCAGATCTTACATTCGATGTTGTTGGTTGTGTTAAAAACAATTGTCTCTGCTTGGAATTTAGTTGTTTGTTGGCCTGATGTTTACTAGTTGTAATGTGTTGTTGCACCAGGAACTTTTGTGTAGATGATACTGCACACTGACACAAATTACAAAATAATATTTTATTGTCAGTTGATAAACCATCTTCTTTAAATTCTGAAATGTAACTTGTTAGTTTTGATTTTAAATTGACTGAATGACGTACTTTTGGCATATTTACCGTCTTTATAGTATGATTTACAAAACTGAACCTATGTGTACTCTGACTGGCATTTAACTGTTGAGCTGCACAACTGAAGTCTGTTAAAAATTTTAAATTAAATTAATACAGTTTTGTAACTTACTTTCCCATTGTTGATAGGACTGCTAATTTTCAAATAACTCTGATGTTAAAGGGATTACTGAACATGTGTTTAAATCTCTATTGTTGAAATGTATTTTTAAAAGTTAATGGAATTTTGTTTTGTTTTATTGTTAAACCTAATATAATATGGACTGTTTTATATGAAATATGGAAAATATATGGAAATTAACGAAAATATGTACTAAACTCTAAAATATGGAAAAATATGGAAAATAAAAGTAGGATTTTTCAACCCTACACATTGTGAAACATAAAGATAATGCAAAATATAAATTATATTAGCTTTATAAGTAAATATGTATTTACATATAAATCCTTTCCCTGGTAATTACATAATTAAAATAGGACATTTAGTCCAGGAACATCTATGTTTGATAGAAGGATAAATCATTTAATATGTTATGTAATTGAAATTTTATTTAAATAATTAAAATACGATCATTCTGGTCCAGAGAGCACTCATTTCCTGCAAGGATAATTCCTTTAATATGTTTCTTAATTGTTATTACATGCAAATAATTAAAATAGGATCATTTGGTTCAAGAACATCTGTTTTTGGTGCAAGGATAATTCGTTTAACATTTTTATAAATTAGTCTTGACTGCATCCTTTAATAAATCACTCCAAATTAATGTCAATATAGAGTGGATTGTGTACAAAGATAATTTTTTTATGTTAATCTCACTATGCATCTTTTTTTTTTTCTTAAGTTTATTTACACACGCTTTAACATCTGTGGTCATGTCACGTGTTCAGAATATGTGGGTATATCAGTAGGCCGTTTTTACTCCTGTTGTGTTTCTGTTTCTCTAGTGTTAATAACTCCACGTGTCATTGACACGGTAGGGTAGAGGGGATTTGTATTCAATGTCTAGTGCTATATGGTTGCTGACAAATCACGGAGACATAATTTAATGCCGGTGGACTGTGTAAGGGGAACCAATGATTTCCCCATCCTTCCAACCCTCTCTTCCAGTTCTGCATCCCTGCTATATACATTGTGATTATATCATTGAATTGTTAACAATTTTAATTACAATTCAAATATAAATGGTGAATGAGAATTTGAATTGAATCCTTTAATATTTGAGTAACAATTTTATTGATGGTTGCAAAATTTAAATCAAGGGTTTTCAAGGATTTATATGCGAATTCTGGTAGATTCTTTTGCACCAAGTAATAGACCAATGACTGTCCAGTTTCCAAGAGGAATAGAGTATTCAACACTCAGCTAGGAAAGACAAGGTTCATAATCATAAACATATTTATTTTCATGGTCAGCTTGTGTGGCCTGTTGATTATCTCTTTTGAAGTGTACAGTTGTATCCAAGATCACCGCAATAATATCTGCTCTTCTGTTGTCACCATATTAGGAAATACAATGAACTTCCTCAAAAACCTTCCAACTTTGTTTACCGACATTAAGGTACTGATACATAAGTTTAGTTATATGCTTATATCTTAATACCAATGTTGTGGTCTTCTAATGTGCCTATAAAATGCCTAAAAAGAGTATTTTAAAGCCTATTTTAATATTTTAAAATCTACTTCAGGTGTCTAAACGTGCTTTTTTTAAAGTTAAAATATTCATGGCACACTCATAAATATGAATAAAATCATTGAATAACTTTATTGCTATGGATGTGGGCTGATGGGCAGACAGAATAACGAAAACCACTTATTCGTATTTAGTAATTATTATTACTTACTTACTGGCTTTTAAGGAACCCGGAGGTTCATTGCCGCCCTCACATAAGCCCGCCATTGGTCCCTATCCTGAGCAAGATTAATCCATTCTCTTTCATCATAGCCCGCCTCCCTCAAATCCATTTTAATATTATCTTCCCATCTATGTCGCGGCCTCCCCAAAGGTCTTTTTCCTTCCGGTCTCCCAACTAATACTCTATATGCACTTCTGGATTTGCCCATACGCGCTACATGTCCTGCCCATCTCAAACATCTGGATTTAACGTTCCTAATTATGTCAAGTGAAGAATACAATGCGTGCAGTTCTGTGTTGTGTAACTTTCTCCATTCTCCTGTAACTTCATCCTTCTTAGCCCCAAATATTTTCCTAAGTACTTTATTCTCAAACACCCTTAACCTGTGTTAGTAATTATTATTATTATTATTATTATTATTTACTAATAATACTGTATTTTATACTTGTAATATTAACATATGTGACTGCTAATAACATCATTGTAATTTAATTTTTGAAATGCTACATATTATCGCATCATGAAGAATACCGGTATTATATGCTGCTTACTGATGCTTGTCAATACAGCGAAGAAACTTCAGAAATGAGCTCTCTCCCTTTTTCTTACCAGCAACTGAATGCCACAAGCAGGTAATCAGAAGCTAACATCTCACACTGACCCGTGTGTCAAAATTCTTCTGAGTCAAACGTTATACATTATAAACACGAAATATAAGAAAACGAATCTTAGTAATTAATTCATCCATATACACATAAAAATCTTTCTTTTAAAAATGAAAAGTAAGCAATGCTTCCACCACATCCATAGACACTACACCCCTGATACCTGAATTTTAAACATTGATGGGGATGTCCTGTTTATAGAATATCTCTTATTTTTTATTTATTTCTCAGGTAATTCTTTGAAATATATGCCTTTTTTTTTCTTCTCAGTGAGGCCGGGAGGGGTACATCCCTTTGCATTGTGACCTGAGGTCAATTGTGCGCCTCTGGGATGAGTTGCAAGAGGGCAATCTATCCTAAAAACCACAGCACAAGAACGATTGTAATGATAATTTCTGCAATCATTCTTGACTTTCAAATTAAATTTATCTGAGAACCTCATCCCAAATAACAGTACCACACTAAACAGTAAGAATTGACTAATGCTATTTAGGCACAGTTTCGTCTTATTTCCTCATTTATGGCATATTACTTGTGAAAGAGTACAACTGAAGGACTCCCTGCAAAAAGGGAGTGACACCAATTTTTGGTCAAATTAATGTTTTTTTAGTGCAAGAATGGTGCGATTCCGAGCATTTGGTAATTACAGTAGAATTAGAGCTGAGCTCCCAATCATTTCGTTGCAAAAAGAAAGTAGCTCCAGGAGCTATAAACAGACTAGTGTCATTAATTTCAGTGGTTATGCTTTGAGATACTTCAAACAAAAAAAGTTCAATAAAATATTTCTCGTTTTTACTTCCGAAATATTTCATAGCGTGTTTTGGGAAAGACATTGATTTTATTCCCGAACTGTTCACTCAGTTTAAGAGAGTAGTACATTATATTAATGAATTTCAGTTTTATCCTTTACATGTGCAGAAATATGATCCGAACAAATGTAACTTTTCGTTCTGCAAAGGAATTTTACAATGTTACATTTTGTTTGTGTCAGATTTCTGCACATGTATAGGATAAATCTAATATTATTTTAATAATTCATTAATATAATGTACTGCTCTCTTAAACTAAGTAAACAGTTTGGGAATTAAATCAATGGCTTTCCTAAAACACGTTATGTATTGTTTCAGATAATTAAAACAGTTTTTATCTCGAGAAGGAAGCAAAAATGAGCAAAATTGTATTCAACTTCTTTGTTTGAAATATCTCAAAGAGTAATCCCCTAAAATCAATGACATTGCTTACTGTTCACTATGTATATGTATATATCTGCTATGTTTTGTGTTTTAGTTTATTATGATATTCGCATAATATATGTGTGTTCAGTGTAAAATGTGGCTAATATATCCAATTTTATTGCAACAAGGGAGTAGCTCCATTATTTGTTTATATTTTACCTCCCCCCCCCCCCAAATTGCTGATTGTAATAAATGAGTGAGTGATAAAATGAAAGTCTAAGGTATTTAGGACATAGTCTGAAAAAGGAATGAAGCTCAGTTAAAAGTTGGATTTTTTGGAATTTTTTTTTTTTGTTGTATTCCATAACTTTGTAAAAGTGGAGCTATCTCCTTTTTGCAGGGAGTCCTTCAATTTGGTTTCTATTTTTGCTCACAATTCAGTCTTAGCAAAAATCTTAATATTATGTGTAAGCTTAGTGACAAAGTTTATGTTTCAGCTAAGTGTGTGAGTCAGCAAGTTTCTGCCTTTTCTAGAGAAAACTATTGCCATTCCAGGTCAAATATTTTCCTTATGCTTAGTGTGCACATGAGCCCATCCTTACTGACACAACTTACAATCTCCGTATGTTCACTAACCTCATACTCTGTGTTCGCTCATTTGGTGATTGATGTACTATAACTATAAAAGATTGATGCAAAAGCAGTAATTCATTATATGAAATTCACATGAATGAAAATACAAATACGATCGACTCCCGATAATTTGCGGCAATTAATGCACAAACTTCAGTGAAATATGAAAATCGCGAATTATCTACAAATTTTTTTATTATTTAAAATCCAGTACAAGTTACTCTGACAGGTTTAATTGCTGAAATACACTTCAAAATCAAGCACAAATGTAAAACAGTGCAAAACATTATAATATAATATAGTATTGCAGTGAAATAGAATCTTAAAACAAGAAACAAAATTTTTTTTTTTTTTTTTTTTTTTTTTCCATAGAGGATTGTTCATTTTTTCTAATTTTAGATCACAGCATATTTCTTAAGAGGAGGGAGAGAGCGTAAATGGATTAAAAAGAGAAATGAACATTTACTTCACCATAAGAAGAAAAAAAAGAAAATTAGAAATTAACTGCACGCAAATTATTGGGAGTCGACTGTACAAAACCCTTAAATGTCTTTTCAAATTTAATACAGAACAAAGCCTTTAATAATCTGTTACATAATTAGGTAGTGAAGCATTAATGTAGCCGTAATATATTAAAGCTGCTGAATGCTTTCACTATTTTTTCTAAGATATTTCAATATATTTCTGTAAAGATATAACCATGAAAGCTATCACTTGATGTGCCTTCTCTTTTCTTCAATAAATTCTTCAAAAACACATTTCAGGTTTAGTTTAGCTGCTTCTTGAATATCGTTTATCATCACCTCAGTTCCATTGTTTTCATCAGGAAGTGCATGCTTACCGTCTCCTATAATATTTTGACGAGCATCATCAAATAATGTTCCTAGATCAATATGATCTGAAAAAAATAAAAGGAAAAATGTAAGATTTGTCAATCTCTTGGTTCAGATACATATTCCTTGAATACATTCAAAGTCTGTAACCAGAAGACTCGGTGTGACACTTTTATAATCTTCGTGGACTACATTCACATCCTGTGTCTGCATATGCATATAGACATTGTGAGATTTTTTAACTCTGTATTTGACTTAAATTATTGTATGATGAACAACCGAGATTTATAGAGTCAGCTTCTGACAGTTCCACTATAACAGGCTTCTACAGCATCATAAAGAACTGGATTGTTGCTGACAAGAGGAGTCAAAGCTCACTCTCAGTTTTAACAAAAGCTAAACTGGAAGAAATGGAGAGGACTCTACAGCATTCTCTTTAAAAATCCTAAGGAAATCAACAGTAATCAGTTCAAAAAAGGATATCATATAGAAGTGCTTTTATAGCATCTACATGCCTATTGTATTCAATGTGTCTGGGCACTGAAGCAGTAGCGTAACTAAGAAAGCATGGGCTCCCCCACAAAAATTTCTGTTGGGTCCTCTTTTTCATATCCACCCACACCCAAAGTTGTTGTATTGCTGTTAACAATATATCTTTCGCAACTATACATACCATATTATTTCAGTGGTTAATGTTAACTTACCAAATAATGATAACGGACATTTTACCAAAGACTACAATTAATAACTCGGCCAGATCCTTTATTATTGAAAGTTTACGAATCTTTTCCATCAGTAAGAATAGAAAACTACAGTGTTGAGGAAAAGTAGGAGCTAAATCTATAGCATAATTTTCCCAAAGTATGTAGGCATTTTCAATTTCGTTTTCAGTTAAGGTGCTGAGTTTTGATGGCAGGAGCAGCGAGAATTTAGCTGAGATGTTCATACTTTCAAAATGTACTTTAAGCAGCTGAATTATAACGTCCAGACAACTCAGAACCATTCTTCTCCCTTCTGTAATCGTTAATTAACTTACAATTCATCAAAGAACTTCATAACATGGCATTGCTATGTTGTTTTGAAAACAGGGTCTATTTTCCAGGAGTTTGATTTCCTTTGCTTCTTTCAGAACAGTATTCGAAAATTGCTGCCTCAATTGTATCATATTATTTCGAGGTTGTTGGACAGTGATATGGCCGTCAATATATCAATGGCTTTTCCTGTAAATATTTTGAGACAATACTGGTGCTCTGCAATATTGTATGTTGGAACACAAGTATAACTACAAAGTCCAAAGAACTGAGTTCCTCTTTCTATGCAAGTGCTGTTTTTTTTTTTTTTTTTTTTTTTTTTTTTTTAACAGAATATTTGTTACAGAACAAAATGATATTCTCAAGGCATATCATCACCTGCAAAATCTTACTTTTCAACGTGAATAAGCTATCGAATCGCGTAGACCATCTCGGACAGTTTTTTTAGTGTGCGTTTGGTTGTCTCATTATCCAAGACAATATTTTCTTTGTGCCGTCATGGTAAACTTTCACTAAAAACACATAACTTGTTCTACAGTTGTGTAGAAGTTCCTTATTTCTGAAATGTCACTAACAGAATCATTCGTAACTAAATTTAAATTATGACCCATGCATTCATACATGAGAGGATAGGAGGAGTTCAAGAGGTGTTGAAGAAATGGGATAGGGATTAATGTTGCGACATCAGAAAGAAAAAAATTATTGCAACTTGAGAAGTGATTATTGAAAGAAAACACAACTATTTTAAGAATGAAGTATAATATAGTACCTTTGGAATGCATGAATGAAATATGAATGTTATTCAAAATCGAAATAATGTCTTCAGGTATAATATAGAATGGATGTCTGGGCCCACTGAGTCCATGGGCCCCTCCCCCACATCGTGACAAAGAAAAAATGCTTTGTTTTCTGTAGGTGACTTTGATCATTTTCTGACGAAAATGGAATTGCTCAGTTTGATAAGGTCATTTCTCAAAGTAAGATTGTTTCCATGACGATAGTTATGTTAATAGACAAAATAACAGCATTTGGTCCACTAAAATCTCCATATTTTTCCTTATATACCCTTTCATTCTGAAAAAGTTGAAGTATGCTGTGTGACATCACATTATTGAACTGTCAGGTCCATCTTCCAGACAACAGTGATTAATGAAGTATACGAGACGAGATTTGAAGTTCTTTCTTATGTTTTCAAAACATACCCTTTTCTTTTAATTTTTTTAATTTACTTCTATCACACAAATGTTGGATGCAACGAAATAATGCCACAAGTCACACATAAATTGAAATGTTACAATTTTTGTGGGACTTTTGTGGCAACCAGATGATTTGTAAATCTTCATGGTCACTGTGATCGTCAGACTATTACTGCAAATGGAAGCCATTTTGAACATATGTTAATTAATGTGAGTTGACTAGTTTTTGTGAAAATTTATACTGTAGTGCAATTTTGAGATTTTTTATTTTATATATTGCACTTCTTAAATACAGAAAATACAAATAGTTTATTTAATGTGTGTAACTGCTCAATCTCTCTGTATTATATCTTTTCACAAGGATTTGTTGGGGTGCAGTCTAAACAGTTCTTCCATGTCTATATCGTGTTCTTATATGATCAAGATTTGACTATGTGTGCTTTATTTATGGCTCAACCAGTATTTGGTTAATGTTTGACACTGTCGTTTGCGTAGTACCAATCGCAAAGCACATTTCAAGTTTTGATCAGTGAGCCTACGTCTGTGTCTAGATTTACAAATCTTCATTAATGGAAAAATATGTTCGCACAAATAAGTGGATCTGAACATGCTTAGAATATTTGCATTATGTTTGTACAACCTAGAAATCTTTCCTGTGGAAAACGAACATAAAACTCTGTCAAACTGTTCAAACTATTTGTGTTTTTGAACCTATTTTTCATTTCAAGCAAGTCTAGCAGCAGTTAATAATTTTTTAAATAAGATTCAATATTTTATTGCATATTAAACATTTTGCTGCTGTATTTTCTTGCACGACTAAATACTTCTCCTCCCATGAAGGATTGAAAGTTGTTGGTATCAGTGACCTACGCAGTGCTGACCTATCTTCCATGGCAATTGAAAGCTTATGAATTGATTAGGCTTGAATGTGGTGTAGTGCGAGAATAACATACTGATAGAGACAGAAGATCAGCATTGACCTTCCCCTCCCTGCTCACTCCACTCTTCCCGACCCTCCAAAGTGCCAGGCAGGCCTGCTCAGAAGTTATTTCCCCTCATGTCTGCATTAGGAAGGCAACTGTTAAATTTAGTTTATCAATAAAGATGAAAGACAAGTTTTTCACATTTTATGGTACAAGAATATATAGGAAAAAAACGTTTTATAGATAAATGCCCTAAATTTGTTCCTAGGTTCCTTTCATATTAATTTTTAATTCAGATATATTTAATTATGGTAGTAGCAAACATCTTTTGCACTTCTTCCCTTTGATATATATTATGCCTGATAAAAAAATAAATCATTTTAATGATTACCAAAGACAACGTGAAATCATCACATTTATATTCACAATATTTTCCAACAATCAAAGTTAGAACTGGGTTACTCGTTTGTGAAGAATACTTGCAATTCAGAATATTAACCTCTGCAACGTTTCCAGATTTGTAGTACTTTAATTTTTCTAGCGAGATATTCTTCGAAAGACGTCCGTGCATTTAAATTTTGTAAATGTTGTTGGCTCCATCTGCTTAACTCAGCTTCATTTACATTTGGATGTTCAGCTGCCATGGTGCTTAATCCCAATTGTTTGAAATACCGGTACTCACCTATTAAAAGAACGTGAATGTGCAATAAATAAAATTCAGATTATTTAATACAATAAAGAGACATACTTAGGAATACAATTCAATGAACTGGAAAAATATTGTGACTGAAAAGAACTTAATTCTCCAGTAGCCAAAGGTACCAGGTGTTTCACCCTAATATGGTCTGCCTGTGTAGTGGGTTTCATATCGACAGTGTTCAGTGTTAAACGAAGCTGAGTTACTTTCCATTAAGAAATGTAAACATAATTGCAAAAAAAACGTATCTTCATGTTTCATAATTAAATTTTAATTAAATGATTACACTAATTACAACAAAAAAAGTCACATTTAAAAAAATTGAAGTTAAGCACTTTCACCTAAACAACGTCGATATGCATAGTAATAATACACTAATCGGCCACGTGTCACACTGAGTTGGGACTGATAATTAATATGTACTCATCAATTTAACCTAGAACATGCAGAAACTGCCCGCTGTTCTTTTCTATACACCTGGAGCAGGTGCTATTTGCAATTATTTTCTTTCTATATGAATATGGGGAAAAATACCACAAATTTTGTTGGAGAAGTTGAAACTATTATACATCCCTTCAAAATTTATTTCTTTTGATTCATCATTACAAAAATACAGTCATATTAAGTGACTCTAGAGCTGCAATACAATAAATAGTATCAACAAATCAACCTAAAATGGAAAAAATAAAAGAAATCCATTCCATGATTAAACAAATCCAAAGTTTAAATAAAATAATAGTTCTTCAGTGGATATCCACACATTGTGATATGAGTGGAATTGAGAGAGCCGACATTCTAGCAAGGAGAGGCACTAAAATTAAACAAAAACGAAATAGTAATTTTTCATATTATTCAATAAAACAAGTTATTAAAAATAATTACAATGCCCAAATATCATAAACTGTGACTTTGACCCTTGAGGTGATTTAATTCATTTATAAAATTAGGATAATTATATATTTTTCTATTTTATTTATGAATATATCAACTTGATTTTTGTTCTACATTATGAAGAAAACCTGTGTATTTTATTAAATAGATAAAATATGTATTATATTTAAAGTGTTCAGTGTTAAAATCAATAAAAAATATTCATATATAAATTCCAGATTTCAGAATGTCGCTAAAAACTTGATATTTTGGAATTGAGAATGGTCTTGTCATAATAATGTATTTTATCCATTGAAACTAATGTCAGTATTAGTCTTCTGGTCCTTTCTAAGTAGCAGCATAGGTCACTTCCTTCTGCTGTTGAAGTACATCAATGCCTGCAACTTTTTGTGGCAACTGAGGTGACTTTGCCTCACTGTGTTTTCAGTCAACACCAATAACATTTCAGTAATAAATATAATATATAATTGCAGAATACTAACACATTACAAGAGAAATGGCTTTAGAAGGATTGGTTCCATGTGATAAGCTGTAAGTCCTGAACTGCATTCCTACTGCAAACACAACTAGTGCAGAATAATAAGTCAGTAATACAGTTTTGCAATTTCACTCTAATGTAAGAGGGATATTAATTTCTGGAAATTAAATGAAGAAAGCCAGGAAAAGGTCAGTGTTGCTCCAGAAAAAAATATTATAGTGACTGTTGAGACTGATGCAGATAAGCCTGGGACGTCATGTGTGCAAAAAGAAAACAAGAAAGCTGACAATAAGGAGACAATACCTTCTTCTGGGGAGATGATACAGAACCAGATGAGGATGATCCAAAACCAGCATTGAATAAGAAACCTTACAAGCAAACCACTGTAAGAAATGAGCCGTTGAGAGCAGAAGTGGTGTGAGTCAAATATGGGTAATGAGGATTAAAGTAAACATTCTGTAAAATACAGCTCAAAGTAGCAATTAATATTCAATTTATTTCAACTATTAGTAGTCAGTGAATAGCACGAAGGACATATTAAGTGCTACTTTGCGCTGTATTTTATAGAATTTTTACTTTAAATCTCATACCCAATTTTGACTTACACCACTTCTGCTCTGAACAGCTCAAATGGTAATTATGCAGTTGTCAGTTACAAAAATGAGTTTTCTCTGTAGTTGTTTTCATTTGCCAATCAAAAGCGCAGCTCAAGTGAGCGTGATGCCAGTGACAACATTTCTGGATAGAAGTGGCCAAAGCCAGAAGACAACCTTTGGTAACCTGAGGAAGATGAAATGGAGACAATTCGAGCTTCAACTCTCCTGACCAGTGAAGGCTTGTATTGTGTACAGTTTTATATTTTTATACATCAGAATGATTAAGAGAGATCTTGCTAATTTATTGTTATAATCTGCTAATGTTTCATTACAAGTACTGTAATAGGTCAAAGTAAAAACTACTTGTGGGTGACTTTGTCCAAGAGTTCGTCAGTATGACAGAAACCAATACAAATATTAGTGAGAGAAAGTGACCTCACTAGCTAAGGTAACTTTAACCCACAATATTTTATTTTTTATCCATTAGTGTATTAAAAAATGAAATACAAATCTGTGTGTATATGGTAAACAATGCTTACACCACTATTCGTGGAAAAAATTAAAGGCTTAGCAAAACAATTTTTTGCAGAAAATTCCTAGTTCAATATGAAACCTGAGCTAAGCATCTCAGTTTATGGTACTGCAGAAAATTCTCATTGGAAAAATTTACTAGAAGGATATCATTTAATTCCTGATGTACTACGTAAATCTGCTGTAGCTATGTTCAGACTCCTTGCTGATCATGATTGTCTGTGTAAACATTTACATAGAATTGGCATTCTGTCTATTCCAAATTGTGTATTGTGTTCTCAAGAAGAAGGAATGGATATGAATAATTTAACACACTGTGAAGCATTTTAACAAAATAAAAGTTTTACGTCTAAATACTGAGAAGCAAGAGAGAAAATAAACTCTATTGTTATTGTCTAATGCTTGGCCCTTGCCAGTGAAGTCATTAGCACTCTTGCTCTCCAATATTTTTCTATTATGGATCCAGCAGGTGGGGCATTACAGGTTTGAAGATGGTCTTCTGTCATTTCTTCTTAATCACTTTGAGGGCAATAACACTATTGTTAAATCAAGAGCCTACCTACCTTTTCTATACATTTTTGGTATCAAACTAACATGTTCTCCATCACTCACTCAAGTTCCCATACCTTTTTCTACCTTTGAGTTATATTTATGGACTGCAACTTAGGTGTAATGGTTGTTAATTTAGAAGGAATTGCTTTAGCTCCAAGGATTTTTTACAAATGACTTAGAACTTACTGTCAAAGGTCTTACGTATCTAGAAACATAATAGTTGCATCTTCTTTGTCCTGTTTAATGGATTTTTAGTAATCCACTAAGAATTGATGTGATTGTGATTGTCTCTGATATAGAACAAAAGCATTGTTGATGTTTGTTAAAACAGGCATAGGTACTAAGACAAGATTCGAATACCCTTTTCTATAATATGCTGTATAAGTGAGTAAATTATGATAGGTGGCCAGTTAGATATTATGTTAGGATCCCCACTTTTATATAATATAACAATTCTTGCATTCTTAAAACATCTTGGAACTCAGGGGCGTGGCATCTACATTGCCAGTGTTGCCGCCAGCAACATACTAAAAATAGAAATTAAGTTTGTTCCTTATTATACAATTTCTTAATTTGTATTTTCTATCAACAATTTAAATCCTCCAGTTTCCCATAACACAATACATGTCAGAAAAGATATGGTTGCCATTTAGCGCCGAAGAATTGAACCGATACATACACAACACTTCAGTGTTTCCGATTTATGCCACATGTTGCCTACAGCACTTCAACTGCAAACTTTCCAAGGCCGGGTGTCAGTGACCTTCAGTGCCATGGTGTGACCTTAACGTGATTATTTGCCGATTAGACATAAAGGCAACCGTGTGTTATTCTTTCTTCCCCTCCACTCCCCAAGTAAGGCTTCTAAATTTACTGGTAAAGTATTCTCCTATGATTGTGACTGTGTTACAGAGAGCCTTTTAAACCGTTCTTTAGGGTCATGTACAATTTAATTGTTTAAGTAAATTTATTTATAATTTACATTATCATTTGTTTCTTGCTCATCTTTAATAAGTTTACTTGTGGCTCTGATGTATTTTGTCATATGAAAACCTCTGAACCGCAGAGATCGAATACCTACATGCTTGTAAGCTTCTGAGGTTTAATTTCTCCTCTGAACCTCGCCAAGCCACTTCTGGACTTGCATGCGGGACAAGAGGCAAGGGGAAATGCTGCACGGCAAACGTGTGTTTGGATCAGAGCAGCTGTAGTAACGTGATCGTGAGACAGCCGACACACGAAAGACTTCGTGATGCAAACAGGAAGTTAACTCCAATCTGTAGCTGAGGTCACGCTTTTATCCCTTGTATGTATTTGTTATTGATTGTTGTATTTATTAATGGTTTCTTACAATCCTTTAAATGTGCATTTAGTCTTTCTCGGTGTTTCAGTCTTAATATATTTAGTGTTTTAGTCTTAATGTAGTCTTTAGTGTGTTATATGTATATAGTCTTAATATAGTCTTTAGTGTTTTATATTTAGTGATTTAGTTCTAATACATTCATCTGTGAGTGTGACTAGCGTTTGTTTCCAAAGAAAATTAATAGTGTTCAATATCTTCTACAAACAATTTTTTTCAGTTTTAATCTTGGAAGATAAGTGTAAAATATAGAAGCTTGGAAGGCCGTTACTTCAACTCGATTTAAAGCAAGCACAAGCCGAAGTAAGACATTTTGCAGGGCTTTCAATGTAAAAAAATATGAAAGAAACGTCTGGATTTGCAGTTGTGAATATACATATAAATTATTTTGTTTCCTGTGTCTGCTATTTGCAAAGGGTAAAGATACGAGTTGGACATGCACTGGTGTGTCAGATTTAAGCCATTTGATACAGAAAATTAAGAAGCATGAGGAATCCATTTCTCACAAGAATGCTTGCCTAGATTTATCAGTCTTTGGAAGGACGGAAATTAGGCAACAGCTTAGCTCAGCTTTCAGGCAGAATATTGAAAGACAGAATGATAATGTAAAGAAAACTCGCTATGTTCTTTCAAAGATAATTGATCACCATCATTGTCGTCATCAGGGTCATTTTGAGGCAATTATCTACTTTAAAGAACTGTAGTATGTTTTTAATTTTTCAGAAATGAGATATTGTTTAAATTGTTGGAAAACTATGCAGTATCATAAAGTAGTGAACCCCTTGACATTTTAGGCACAAACCACTCTGGTGAGGACATAAATATGAGTGGATGTTGTGACTTTGGACAACGTGTCTTGGAACCTTTTCATCAACATAATTATTTAAAACTGTTTCACGAGTATTAGAAATGTAAAGTTAATTGCATACTATATTCGTTTTGTTTCCATATAACTCAGAATTCTCAATTCCTAATTTCTTATGCTTTTTTCTCTGCTTTAATTATATTTCATTGGGTTGTTGTAACTACGAAAAGTACACTTAGGCTGACCAGATGTCCCAGATTTCCAGGGACAGTCCCCAGTTTTGAGTTACTGTTCCTAGGGAGAAAATGTCCCTGTTTTTGTCCCTGGAAATTAATTTTGTCCTCAGAAGCTTTGATTTTGTTTCAATAACATTTTACTGGAACTGCTGTGATTCATGCACATTTCGGAATAGTTCTCAATATCAGACAGAAGAACCAGCCAGCACAGTATGAGATATTCTGCACTCTTCGAGAAGAACATAGCATCTTTGTCTTTGGTCATTTTAGCATTCACGTTGCACGGAAGCGTTAGAACTGCTGCAGCATCCATTTTTAAGTAGTTCAAAACGTGAGAAATTTTGTGACACACTAACAGGTGAAAAGTGGTATGATGTTTTTCAACATTTCAAAAAAAAAAAGATCCATTCCATTTCAAAATCTTCTCAAAATAATGTCATTAATCATGTGTCTTCCAGTTGGTAATTCATCATTTGGAAGACTTTTCTCCACAATGAACTCAGTCTGGACTTATGAAAAGTCAAGAGTGAAAGTTGAAACAGTTAACGCTTTTTTACAAATGAAAACAAACTTTCATTTCTCATGTGAAGAACTTAGTGTGAAGCTGTGTGGGAATGAACAGATTCTTAAAAATATACATTCTTCAGACAAGTATTTTTAAAATGTGTGTGTTAGAGTTCAGTGTGTACAATATTATGTAAAAGACTTCCATGCATGCATCAGTACTGAAGTTGAATTCTTAGTGGCTATAATTATGTTTAAGAGTTACGTATCTTTATGCATTTAATTAAAAGAAGTTAAGATACTCTACAAATTTAGTGTGCAAAGGTCTATTATTGTATCTACTGTTACATGTATTTTCTGCAACACTTTAACGGAGAGTGACTGGGTAAGTGTTTGTAGTTTTTCTTGAAATTGCCGATGTCCCCTGCTGGACCATAGAAAATCTGGTCAGCTTAACAATGCTGTTTCATATTTTCAGTATGTCAATAGGTATTGATAAAGTGACTTGCTTTTTTGTTCCAAATAGTAAATACCAAACATTTTCAGATTTAGAAGACTTATGACACTAAATGAATTCCAAAATAATTTAAATTTAATTGACCCATCATCATCGTCATCATCATTGTTTTTATTATTTATTAAATAATTTAAAATAACTGCACAAGTTATATTATGAGAGAATGAAACAAAATGATTTAAAGCATAATTTAACCACTATACTGTAATACTACTTTTGACTATATTTCACATTTTACAGATATATTTTAAAATATATTATAAAATTGCTATTTGCTGATTAAGGCTAATCAGGACTTCTTGATTTTTGACTTATCAGTCTGCTATTGTAAATGCAAACAAGAAAGAGAAAACCAAACAAGTCTCATTATTGACTGAAAAATTCTTAGGTGTACCCAATAATAAAATATGAACCAAGTTTCGAATATATTACCATTTGTTACACATACAAAGTGGAAGTAATATAACTGCAGATTTTAACAGCTTATTCCTTGAATACAGTACAAGAAAGATTCTGGTGCCATATTAATTGCAAATGAATACTTTTTTCGGAAAAAATTCCCTAATTGTTAATACTGTTTTATTCGATAAGTACTGTTCTATGATTTTTATTCTTAACATTAGAGAAACTCATGAGGAATGATTTATGCTTTTCCAGTTTTTCAATAAAATGTATGGTTTTCTTGCAAATTAATTTGAAAGATTAATACGTATCTTTATTTCCTGCCATTAGGAGAAAGTCTGGAAGCCTGATACAGTGACAAAGGGACAAATTGCTGCTATTCAGGCCTAAGCTCTATGTGTATTCATAGATGCTCTGTTGCCATACTATGCAGACTTTCAGACTAATTTCCTAATTAACCATGCACTTATTTATAAACATATAATAGGTTATTTATTTATTTATTTTTATATATTCTATTTCCCCCTTCAATATGCACAATTATATCACTTCCACCCAGTATAGTGAAGACTAACAGAAGTAATGTGAATCCATAAATGTTCTCAGGTTTCAGTAAAAAAAAAAAAAAAATTAATACAAAATTGTAACAATAAAAATAAAAAATGTATTCCTTCTTCTCAGACCCATAACTAAAGGGGAGCCAGAACAGGTGTCACCGTCCTAGGACTTTTTTTTGTTCGACCTAGTATGAGATTCAAACTATACAAGCTAAAACATTCATTTTATAAAAATTGGAAAATTTATTTTTGTTCTAAAGATAACGAATATTCATTCTCAAATACTCTGACATCATAATAAAAAAAAAGAGACTAATAAGTGTTAAAAGCACAAAAGCAAGGTCCCAAAATGGTATTGTGGTCGCACTACAGATATTTAGGCACTCCACGATGCATTCAAAACATTCTGTGCAATTTAGGTGGTTATAATAAGCCTCTCTATTTCAAAAGACATCACATTCTGTTATGCAGGTACTTATTTTAATCCAAATAAGAAAAATTGTATGCCATACATGGAATCTGGATTTAGGAACTGGAAGAATGCATTGGATAATAAAAGGGGATTTCCGAAGCATGAAAAATCTGTAACTCGTGCAGTGATGATGTGGGAAGAAAGAAAATTGCTTATTTCCATATGCACACATTTCAAGTATGAAACTGTTCTCCAAAAACATCGATATTACATGAAATTAATAACTGATGTTATTCAGTTTTTGGTAGTCTATCAACTTGCTCTATGGGGCAATTATATAATTGAGAAAGCAACTGAATGAGGTTTTTTGCCTAACATTTTGAATATACAATGAAAAAAGATAAAATCCTTGCTCTATGTGTTCTTATTCCAAAAAATGTTACAAGTCTCCTGAAATTCGAAATCAGATCATACAAGTCACAACAACTGTGAGTGTATAGAGGGTGGCATAAGAATTGTCGATGCTCCCTGGTTTGTGCTTATGGAAGATGAAACAAGAGATAAAATAATCGAGAGAACATTGTAATTGCTTTACGATATGTGACAACAACAAAGAAACTAGATGTTAAGACTTTCATGGAAGCAACACTAAAATTTCAAATCTCTGGAAGAGAATGGACTGGATACATCTAATCTTCTCAGTCAATTTTATGTTGGTGCCAGTGTCATGAGCAGGAATTCAGGAGGTGTATCCATTCACATACAGAAAACACTAAACAGAAATATACCATATGTACACTGCTAAAACCATCACCTCTATTTGGTTGTTGTGAGGACTGTATCTGAAATAATACTATTATTCAACCGTTTTTTTCACCAATAAATTATGCTGCACGAGTTCTTCCATCATGGAAAAGTAGCGGCTTTACAGTATATGCAGGGAATACAATAGTCCTTATTTTGGAACAGTGATGGTTTGGTCATCTAGACGTAACTGGTACACTATCAGGGATTATAAGGGTGTTGGATGCGTAAAGAAGAGTAACCTCAATGATGAAGACATTGCCAACAGCAAAAGGATGAGAATTCTAGTGATGACCTCAATTTTAGTTTCTGCGTTGTTTTGTGCAAAATAATCTTGGGACTCCTGCATCCAGCTGATGCTGTCTTACAGAACCGAAAAACTGATTTAAGCAATGCTATACAACTTTTACAGTCTGCTAAGCCATCATTGTATTCTTTGAGGAAATATTCAGAATTTGAATCAAGTGTGAACTAAAGTCAAGAACTCCTGGCTCTTCCAAAAGGATCTGAAGATGCTATGTCAATTAGAAGGCAAAGTGTGGAAGACCTTCTTATACCAGAGCGATTGCCAACTTACAGTGAAATGCATAGCTTCAACACAACAGTTAAAGGGTGTATTTTATGAAATTTTAGACGTCATATCCCACGAGAATAAGCAATTTTCTGATAGTGAATAACTCCTGAGTATGGAGAGATTTGACATAAAAATACTGAACAGTCTGGAAAAATTGGATAAGTAATTTTCAATTTCGTTATAAAATGTTAGCAATGTTCAAGATTTCCACAAATCTCTTGGAAATTCGATGCGATGCACCAGTCATATAAACTATTAACTTCAATCCTGTTACAAAAGCAAAATCACATCATTATGTAAAAATCATTTTTCATGTGGTCAAGAAATTTGCTTTTATGGAAACATGAACTGTTTGCATCAGTGGAAACATTCGGATACAGCATTGCAATATGTGAATCAACATTTTCGATACTCATATCAGTTAACAGTATGCAGAGACCTTCTATGTCACACTAACGGATGACAGACCTACTGTTTCTAACATTTGAAAAATGACACACAAACTTTGAATGTGGAGAAAGTTTTAAAGTCATTTGGTGGTTATACCTAAGTTTGCAGAGTGTATAGTATTAAATATTTTATTTTTAGGTATTTTGTAAGTACTTTTAAACAATAAATAATAATGATACCTAATGTAAAGTATAAAATAAGAATACAAATCAATAATAAATAATAATAATACGCTTGTTTTATAACATATATATAGCTTTGGGTTTACATGTAAGAACACTGAAATGTTTGCCTCTCCTACAAAATTGCTCGCTCTTCCTAGGGACTTGATCTGTTTCTCCTATATATAAAATATTAAAAGTTTGTACTCACACTTTTCCAAGCTGCACAAAAATAATGTACTGTATTATATATAATACCAAATGTCGTTGTAATGGTTGGATGGTTTCTAATGGTCAGATTTCAAAGAATATAATCCTATTTATATGCTAGTAAAATGTATATTCCTTGTTCTTTGAGATACTGCATTTTATCGCTTGCTGAGTACACACCTGAGCAAACACATATATTTAATATCTCAAGATAAACAGTTAGGCACCTATGTCCTATGTATACAACAAATAAAATAAATAGGACACCAGGAAAATGATTCACTGTTACGTCACGAAGAAGATATCAGGGATGATCAACACATCGTATCTTGCAGAGCCCTCACAGCAGAAGAAAACATCATATGCAAATATTGGAAAGCTATATTGCTAGACGTGACTCAACATTAGAAACCAACCAAATATGAACTGGACTTTTAAAATAATGCTTAAAAGCCTATTACATTCACAAATTCACACTCACAGATATAAAATTCTAACTATTTGATGTTTTCCAGAACAGTGGAATAGTATGATGCGATTGAGAACTCCACTGAAAGGACCAAAAGCAATGAAAGTTCTGCACCACCGACCATGTCAATAGAAAGTTCATTTCAATACCTCACAAAAGTAAGTAACCTTCTGTAAGGACTTCCTTGTGAGGTACAGCCCATTGACATAGAGTAGCACTAGCTTGTCTTGTCCATAACTGCAGTGACGTGCCTAAGTTCATAAAGCAATTATTTCAAGCTATTTTCAGATAGCAAGTAATATATTTCATAATTTTATTCTTCCATAATCTTCTCTCTTCACAAATTCATCTACTCCTTTTCCATTAGTAGTAGTAAATAAATTCCATTTTAACACCTGAAAATTGTTATTATAACTAAATTCTTAAGTAATATATCATCATCCAAACAAGTATAAGGCTCATGGCCCGTTATGGTCTCAGTGAGTCATTCTCAAGCAACTTTTTTTTTTTTTTTTGTATGGCCCAAAGATCTCTTCGGACATGATTTTTCCACTGCAGCTGCTACTTGTTTATAAACTGTGAGACTGGTTATAATTTAATTTCTCAAGTAAGACAAAGTGTTTAATCGAGATGTAAAATCAAATTATAAAATTTGGATCGCTTTATGTTTTAAGTAAATATTAGAAATTTCGTTTCTTTTGCTATAATAATGACTAGTTAGAAAAATGTTTTTTATATTTAATAGACATTACAAGGATCGACTGCTATGAAGAGTATTATGTAAGCCTATTGATAATTTTGAAATGCACTGTTTTATTGTAAGAGTTAGGGATGAGCATCTGTGAAATGGGAATGTAATAGGACTGCATTGAATAGTTTCACAAATCTGTGTAGGTGTTTAAGGAATTATGTTATTGTTACGTTATGTTATATTATGTTATATGTTGTGTTGTGTCAGCTGGCAGCGTGGTAGTCCATATTGGCATCATTGCACTGTAGTTCCAAGCTCGGATGCTTAACTGTCATGTCCCATCTTTCAAAAAAACAAGTATCCAGCTCTCAAAAGACAGGGACGAACCATTGACGCAGAGAGGTCCACAACCATTGCAATACTCCAATGTCGACTCAACACTGTAGGTGAAACTGTAGGTCCGCCAAGCGGACAAGATGATGGTCATCCCATGTTGTGGTGACATTACGTGGTCCAGTACCAGCTCGTCAGCTGCATACGACCCTCTTTTATCCACTGATTCCACACATGCATCACTGTCGTAGCAGCATGCCCTGTACGAGCCGAAATGTCACGGTATGACAAACCTGCGTCCCAAAGACCAACCATTCTGCCCCATTCGAACTCACGTGCTGATAATGCGCCCTTCCACATTGACGAGGCATACGTGAACTAGCTTTCACGTTTCCACTTCGTTTGGAAGCTCTGCACTGACTGAGCAAGGTATAACACTGACCTTGCTGGTGACACAAGAGACGTCACTGTTGAGCCTATGTGTATGTCAACTCTCTGGAAACATAATCAATTATTGGTGGTACACTGTTCTACACATCTCCCGAGTCCACACCTGTGGCATAACGGTCAGAGTGTGTAGCCGCGAAACCAGGTCGCCCGGGTTCGAATCCCGGTCGGGGCAAGTTACCTGGTTGAGGTTTTTTCCGGGGTTTTCCCTCAACCCAATACGAGGAAATGCTGGGTAACTTTCGGTGCTGGACCCCGGACTCATTTCACCGGCATTATCACCTTCATTTCATTCAGACGCTAAATAACCTAGATGTTGATACAGCATCATAAAATAACCTAATAAAAAAAAACATCTCTCGAGTTTGGAGTCGTTTGGGCCATTCTTTCTGGATGTTGTAATTTTCACAAACAGTTTGTGTGTGTGTGTGTGTGTGTGTGTGTGTGTGTGTGTGTGTGTGTGTGCGTGCGTGCGTGCGTGCGTGCGTGCGTGGTTTTTTTTTTTTTTTTTTTTTTTTTAAGAAATCCATATGAATATTAGTTTGATATATTTTCCATGATAAATACAAACGACATGATGTTAATGGCACATTAATGGATTGTGAATGACAAAAGACAATTTGTGTTCACTGTAATTCTAACACAGTCTGCAACAGATCGGCTTCCAGGTGGTAAATTCGATGGTGTTCGGGTGAAAGGGGTTAAATCATTTTTTGTGTGCTAATGGAGTTTTTTTTTTTTTCCCAAGTGAATACATAAGTTAAATTGTACAAGTGGGTGTGCAAAAAATAAAATAATATTAGCGTTTGATGTGTTTTAATTGTGCAGAAAATTATTTGTAATAAGGCTCCGAAGTTTATATTCATTTATCTCAAAACTAATTTTTAAGACTCATCTCCCTTAACCCAAACACCATCGAATTATTCAGACTTAATGATACAAATAATGATTGGAGTATATGATGTCCAACACAAAAATAACGAGACTGATACTGTAAATTTGTATTTACTTACATGATGAAAATAATCACTGTGATCACTTTCGAAATGATTTCATTCGACCTTCACACAGTGCTGCATTATGATAATGCCACTCCTCAAAAAATGCTTCGTCCATCATTTGTGATGGTGTTCAGGAGGGCCATTGTTCTTGTCTTAATCTACTCTATTGGTTAAAATTGCTTTGTTTAAGAACAAGATTGATTTTTGGAAAGTGGTAAACTGTGTTCACTGGTTATATATCTAATTCCAGGGAAAGTGTATTGTTCAATCTCGATTCCTCTCCTTCCTATTTCAAACATTACGAATTTGTGATCAGAGTAGCTCTCTTCTACACTTATTCTCCCATTCTTTTACGTTTGTAATTAGTTGTTTGTTGGCAATTGTAAACTCTACATTACTTGAGTCTTGAATACTTTCAAAAGTTGTCATATCACTTTCTTTGTTTATTATGTATAATTGTTTTTTCACTAGACATTCCCTCTTGCATTGGTTAGCACGTCATGCCACATTCTTGATCTCGAATTGCTATCCACGCCTATTATTATTCCTTATCAGTCGTAAATTGCAAAATTTCATAAATCATTTTCAGATCATTGTCTATGTCTGTGTTTATGTCGTGATGCATGCTAATGACTAAGAACCTGAGTTTACCCAAAACAATATTCACAACGAATAGCTGCTCTTTTTTTTTCCCCAGTTCCTCTTGTAAATCCTTTATATTTCCAAAGTATTCCCGGTATTTTATTTTGTATTATATATGACTCTTGCAACAGCAAAATGTCTACAATTCCTCCTCCTGTTATTTGCGTCAGATTATGAGCATGGTCAGCGCGTCTGGTTGCAAAGCCAGGTGGCCCGGGTTCGAATCCCGATCGGGACAAGTTACGTGGTTGAGGTTTTTTTTCCAGGGTTTTTCCTCAACCCAATACGAGCAAATGCTGGGTAACGTTCGGTGTTGGACCCCGGATTCACTTCACCGGCATTATCACCTTCATATCTTTCAGACGCTAAATAACTTGAGATGTTGATATAGCGTAGTAAAATAACCCAATTAAAAAAAATTATGAGCAGCTCTCGAGTGTTGCAAGTTTATCTGAATAAATTTAATGGACATGTTAAAATCTGCATTAGCTACTGCCATAATTATTATTCCACATATATCTTCTCAATACTTCTTACAGACTCGGACAATCCTTGTTCAGAGATGAGTGCTTTTCGCTAACCCTGGAGGTTGTATTAAATCTATTATACGTTACACAAATTATATTATAGGCATTTGATAGAGCTTTGCAATCTTTCAGTTTGTGGGAGCCTGTGCATAAAGGACAGGTGTCTTCCCATTTGCTCTGTGACAACACTTGCTGCATTTGAAGCATTGAATTGGTACTAGATAATCTCCTACTGAGCATAAATACCAACCAACTCTCAGTTTCTTTTGCAGTAGCATTCTCCTCGTTTCTGAACTTACTTCTCTAACCAGTTTGGTAATCTTCTTTTTATTGTGGAACAAGAATTTAGGCTTTATCAATGTTTCTTCTAAGTTCAGCTCAGCATTTTGTGAGCAGATGATTCTGACAGCATCATCTTTAGATATATCGTGAGAGAAGTTGTGTATTATAATGTTAGGGTTTGTCAGTTTAGAAATGCTTGCTTCCAGGTATTATCCGCACTTTTAATTTATTTTGTTATTTTTTTATCGAAAGCTCCTCTTTGCTTTCACTTTCAATTATGACCCTTCCATCTCTTAATTCCTTTATCGAGCAGATACCAACCTTCATCTCTGTTGGGTTAATCTGTCCGTTTTATCTTCTTTTGATTGCTTGAGAGATCTCATTTACTTTCGACTTCACAAACAGCTTAAATGTCTTAGGTTGTTACCCTTGCAAGTTGCTGCAAAGAACATCTGAGTAGAGCTTTCTTTCTCATCTCACAGACTGTGCCTCATTACAGACGACGACTTAGGAGAACTTCCATGGATGTCATAAAGGGCACAGCCTGTATTATTCTTACTAATTATTTCCTCTCATCTTCTATGCCTTGGATAGTGGTTTGCGTCTGTAATACCTTGCCTCCAAATCATACATTTTCTTGTCTTTAACTTCCATATCATTCCTTATTGCTATTGCCTTCCTAAAGGCACTCACAGCTTACAAAATATCCTTCCAATCATTCCTTAGTTTTCTGCTTTTTTTCAGTTACTTTCACTAGTAAAGTCAAAGCATTTTCCACTTCATCGTCCTGATCGTCTGGCATCTTATGTATTTATATTGTTAATGACATGTACCACACTAATGAAGTATCTTGCAATACACTCCGCAAATGTTGACGTTATCCTTCTTCAGCCTAATGCACTACCAACATTATCCACTCACACACCTCAAAAGTGCATCGTTGTGTTCGTGCACTTCATTACTTGTGGAGAGGGAGGGGGAGAGGAAGAGGGAGATTTTTATCTTTATTTTATTGCATGTTCCATTATATCCATAGTAATACATACTGATTTTTTTGCATTGCCATTAAATCTATCTTAATTTACTGTCGTACCAATGGCTAAATGTTACTTTGTAGTTTATAATTGTACTATTTTCTTTTAATTCCTTATATTATAGTTTCCTACAATATAATCACATATAATTGACTGATAATAAGCTAATATTTGTTTACATTGATATTAAATTAATATAGTAATTTCTTGGTTTAATATTATTTACTTCAGCATTCTGATATATCTAATCTTAAACTCAATTTGGCATTGCTCTTGACTGTTTCTTCTGGCTTGTCTTGATCACAGAGGTTGGAAATTGATATTGTTAACAAACTTAAGAAAGTCCTTCTTGTGAGCATTCACCATTGAAGTGTTTGATACTTGCCATTTTCCATCCTCTGAATTTCATTTTGAAGTCGTGGTAGGATTGCACCTTTGTATGTAATTTTTAAGTTACGTGCTGCAATCCCCAGCTGATTTTTGCTGATTTAGACAGAGAGTGAATTAATTTGCTGCATCTTGTTGTTACATAATCAATGTGTGCATTGAAATTGAATCTTGAATCTAATCCTAAATATTTAACTTGGTTGACTTTTTCTATTTCTTTATTATTTAGAAATATACATAGTTTCTTATAGTCTTGCCCTTTCTTTCTGGTTATTATCATTACTTTGGATTTTTCTTTGTTGAAGATCATTTTATTCTTCAAATATACATAGTTTCATTGATATTAAATTAATATAGACTATAGTCTTGCCCTTTCTTTCTGGTTATTATCATTACTTTGGATTTTTCTTTGTTGAAGATCATTTTATTCTTCTTTTACCAAGTTACAATCTTTTGTAATTCTAAATTGGCATAGTTTTCTATTTCCTCTGTGCTTTTGCCACTTGTTAATACAATGAGATCATCAACAAATGCAATTACTTTGGTATGATCTGAGTAGGGTAGGCTGAGGAGTGAGTCGTAATACAAGTTCCAGAAGAGGGGGCCACAACAGGATCCCTGAGAACATCCTTTGGTCATTTGTGTCTCCAATGTGATATTTTTGGTCATAGTTTTGCTGTTCTCTCACTGAAGTAACTTCTTGTTAGATTAAAAAAGTTCCTGAGGCACTTCAATTTTTTTAGTGTATTTAGAATTGCTGGCCACCACACGGTGTCAAAAGACCCTTTTATAGCCAGACTGACTAGCGCAATGTGTCCCCCCCCCCCCATTACAAAGTAATACTACATGTTTTAGTTTTCTTTTAGCTCTGTGTTCTAACTATTTAGAAATGTTTGTTAAATTTTTTTCCACTTTCGAATATGGTGGTAATTTATTAATTTCATGTTAATAATGTCTGATTTTTTTCCTTATTTACAAATATAAATTAGGTGTTATTTTTTTTTTATCTAATCCCATAAAGTAAAAGTAAAACTATAACATGTTTACATCAGTTACCATTTTGATATATACATATTTACAATACTTATATACAAATATAATTTTCAGTATTTTTTTACACTAAAACGCTAATTCTGCAGACTTCAAGAAAAATTATAAAATATTTACAATATCCTACTTAGGAGTTACATTTATAAGACATTGTTTTATTTGATAATTACAAGTAATATTACCGGTAATTGTTCAATTTTCATTTTTAGAAGTGTGTCTTTCTGTTTATTACATTTGCATCTGATCTGACTTGCAGTATTACTGCAATTTGCCAAAGTCTATCGATTTGATGCATCTCGAGAATGCATTTGTATGTTTTGCTGTGAGGTTACTATAGGTGGTTGGCCAATTCCCTCCTCTAGATATAATCTGATCCTTCAGAATTTTTCGTTGCCTTTTTAGTATTTTGCATATTTTGTGGATGAGATGATGCATAGTTTGTTCTCTCAGGCTGCAAGGGCACAAATGGATCATTTGTTAGTTTAAACCTATGAGGGTAAGCTTTTGTTTTTCCATGCCCTGTGACAACTGCTGTGTACTCTGGTGATATGGGAATTTTGAGTTTTAATCGTTCTATTGTTGGAAAGAATAATTTGCATGTGGCACCTTTCTCTGTGTTCTGCTATTGATTCTACCACTCTTCAAGACATTATTTCCTCAGCTCAGTGACAACAGATGTCATGGTGTCCTGTTATAGACTTCGGTAGTTCACTATCTTCAGCTGCTTCTTTGGTAAGTGTGTCTGCCAGTTCGTTGCCTTCTATACCAATGTGTGCCTTTACCTATCCAAAGTGAATTGTCCAATTGAGGTCCTTAAGTTGGCGAATTTTCCTTCGGATTTCTTCTATCAATAGGTTATGTATAAAATTGTTTTTTAGTGAGGTGAGCATCACTTTGCTGTCAGTGTGAATGGCTACTGTTTTGTTGTTGTTAGTACTGTTGGGGAGAAATTGTAGTTGTTCTAGGGACTTTAAAATGGCTATAGCCTCGGCTTGATTGTTGAGCAATAATGATTTAGCTGAGCCCTATCCAATGCGGCGCCCACAATATCTTTTTATGGTGCCTTGCAATGACATTTCAAATTGCCAATTTTAAATTTTAATTGATATTTTAAAGCAAAATATTTTTAAGCATTTGAATAAAGGTTTAAGTTTAGAGTTACACATTAAATGTTTTTTGCCATTCCTTACATATTCCTTTATTTCTATGATACTTAATACTTAGTGGCTTTTAAGGAACCTGGAGGTTCATTGCCACCCTCACATAAGCCCGCCATTGGTCCCTATCCTGAGCAAGATTAATCCATTCTCTATCATCATATACCACCTCCCTCAAATCCATTTTAATATTATCTTCCCATCTACGTCTCGGCCTCCCTAAAGGTCTTTTTCCATCCGGCCTCCCAACTAACACTATATGCATTTCTGGATTCGCCCATACGTGCTACATGCCCTGCCCATCTCAAACATCTGGATTTAATGTTCCTAATTATGTCAGGAGAAGAATACAATGCATACAGTTCTTTGTTGTGTAACTTTCTCCATTCTCCTGTAACTTCATCCCTTTTAGCCCCAAATATTTTCCTTAGAACCTTATTCTCAAACACCCTTAACCTATGTTCCTCTCTCAAAGTGAGAGTCCAAGTTTCACAACCATAAACAACAACCAGTAATATAAGTGCTTTATAAATTCTAACTTTCAGATTTCTTATTTGAAGGATTCGTAACAAGCTGTTTTTTACGGTGATGGGTTGTTAGTCCTTTGCCCAACCCCCAAGCTGGAGGACCACCCCTCATCGGCTGTCCGCGACTGCTTATTCAATATACTCACAGCTACCCTCCATATCTGGAGGCTCTCTCCTCGATCCGCAACCTGAGGATGTGCCATGCCGTGGTGATAGGGACCCACAATACATGGTTTATTTATTTGTATGATACCGATATATATTTCATCTTAAAAGTGCCAATCTCAAGCCCAGGAAATTTGTTCCAGCAGTATTTTTATTCCATTTATTTCTTGACATTCACATTATTGCAGTGCCATAAACTTTCTACCATAACAGAGATTTGCCAAGACGACAATGGAAAACTCAATGTGCACATTTCCTCAAAGCTTTTTAGTCCCAACAAAGCAGTGTTGCAAACAATAAACAAAAGATCTATAACTATCGGAAAACAGTTTTGATTTCCAAATTCCTTGCTCCCAGCCGAACATTCAGTATTACTTGTGAGTTTGTGAAGTACATTGTGATTGCTAATTCAATATTATTGTTTTGTGTTGGGATAAATCGAATATTTAATGTGTTATCAGTGTTTTTATTACTGTTTAAATTGTTCAGTTATTAATAAGTAATATTTTAAACATCACTCTTCTTAATATGGCTAAAAGACAAAGAAATTATAGCTTTAACAGTGAATGGGAGAACCAGTATAGTTCTATTGAAAGCAAAGAAAAACCTGTGTGTTTATTATGTAATGCTAGTATGTCTGTTCCTTAAAAAAAGTAATGTAGAGCAACATTTTTTGGCTAATCACAAAATCTTTAACAGTGAATTTCCCGTGAATTTTGAACTAAGAAAACAAAGTGAAAGACCTAAAATCTAAATTAACAATGTGTGTTTACGAGACCTGTTCAGCAAACCTGTAATGTGACTACAAGGCCTGTTCAGCAAACCCATAATGTGACAATAACTTCTTATAAATTCTGCTACGTCTTAGCTAAAAGGAAAATAAAAACTTTCAGTGATAGGGAAGTAGTAAAAGAAGCAATGATAAATGCCATCGAATCTCTGTTCGATTGTCACAAAGATAAATCTGCACTTATGTCTTCCATCAAAGGACTTCAGTTGTCTCACCAAACTGTTGTTAGGCGGGTTGAACAGATTTCTAATAATTTGGAATCTCATTTACATCAGGATTTGCAATCGTGTGAATATTTTTCACTCCAGTTTGATGAAAGTACTGATATGTCTGACATTGCTGACAATTTTTTTTTTTTCTATGATTTAACAGTAAAGGAAGCGTTTGTCAAACTATTACCTCTTCATGAAATACCAGGGGAGAAGACACATTTAATGTGGTCCTTAAGTACAGTAAAACCTCTATTATCCATGGTAATCAGGGGGTGGACTGGATGGTTAATCGAAGAAATTGGATAATCTGTACTATAAAATATTTTCATAAATTAAGTGGACAACACAGCCTCATAATTTCCTCCGTGGTGTTGTGTTTAACATGCTATATAGTTAATAAAAAATTCACTCTAAGTCCGGTTGTCAACAATGGGTTTATAAGGGCCAAGTAATTTCCTTGCATTAATTCTTTGCGGAAAGATAGGAATAGTAGAGGTTTCCTGTTGTAGATTTACAGACTTTATACATTTTATCCTTGTTTTTAATTAAATCGCGGATATTTGTAACACTAATCTCGTATTCTGATGCGAGATGTGCCGCAGTTTCTCTTTTCCCAAACAGATCAATTATTTGTATTTTTATTTCGATACTTAGAAAAAACACTTCTGACATCCGTGGAAGATATTTTGCATAGAAATTATTAAGCATGGCCACTGGAACAATAGAATAAGGACTTGCTATAAATTTTGCAGAAGTTCTTGGGACCATTTCTTTGAAAGCAGGTAGTGACTATTTTACAATTTGGGCAAAACACTTTCAAGTAGGCCTATTGATAACTGTTCCTATTGCCGGGAGTAGTAATATGTAAGGATAAAGGCTTATAATAACAGAATCTAGAAAAGAATAGGTACTAATATAAGGTATAGTATCATATAGGCTACTGTACTTTTTCCACAGCAAAGAAAGAAAGAAAAGAATGAGAGAAAGACAGTCGGATAATCCGCTGATCGGTTAATAGGGTGACGGATAATCGGGGTTCAACTGTATGTCAAAGACAGTAACTTGCCACTTTCAAAGCTTGTTGCTATAGCAACAGATGGGACGCCATCTATGACTGGTATAAATAATGGATTTCTATCTCTTTTTGTAAGGATGAATCATTTCCGAAATTTCTTTCTTATCATTGTATTATCCACCAGGAAGTTTTATCTGCAAAGGTTCTGAAGTTTGATCATGTCATGAAAGTTGTAACTCATGTGGTGAATTACATCAGATCATCTTTTACTCATCATCGATTGTTCAGAAATAATTTGAATATATCAGATGCTAAGTATGGTGATGTAATTCTTCATGCACACGTAAGGTGGTTTAGTAGGGTGAAAACACTGGAACGGTTCTGCTGTCTGCGGGAGGAGATAAGAGACTTTTTTAAATCATCTCCCGGGCACTGTTATCACGAACTTGATATATCATGGCTAATAGATTTAGCATTCTTGGCAGATATCACCTCAAAATTAAATCTCGAATTGCAAGGAGAAAGATCATTATATTTCAGGTATGGTAAGTGTTGTTAATACATTTGAAAATAAACTAAAGTTATGGATTGCCCATTTAAATAGAAATTAGCCTTCACACTTTCCAAATTTCAAATCTATGGCATTGTAGTAATGGTTGAACCCTCACGCTAATGTCCTGGTAGTTTGGTTGTCGTGCGACAAATAGTGGCAGCAGACAGTCTGCTAAAATGGGATCTGACATAGAGGTGCGTAAGAAACAGAACAAAAACACAGCGGATGCGAGCAGAGTAAGGCCCTGGGTAGTGTGTTTTAACAGTGACGAAACTGACAGTTCTTTTGTATAGGCGGGGTGTGATTGTTTTGGATGCCCTGAGCCTGGAGAAACTGTGAATTCTGAATGCTACAAGCTGACGGTGGCTAAATTGAAAGTCTGAATTTCCAGAGTCAGGCCAGAGAAGAAAATCTTTCACTTGAAACACTGTAAGGCCAGGCCCCATACCAGTTTCGTGACCACCCAGCACATTGCAAAATTTGGCTGAACTGTCCTACCACATCCATCATATAGTCAGGATTTAGCGCCTTCAAACTTCCATCACTTTGAGCCTATGAAAGATAGACTACGTGGGCCACATTTTATAAACAAAGATGCTGTCCTCGCAACTGTAAAAAAAGAGGCTTGTCTCTGGTGGTTCAAATTTTTATGAGCACTGCATACATGCTCTCGTTCATTGCTGGCAAAAATATACAATGTATGGTGGTGGCTATATGGAGAAATAACTGTGTAGCTGAAATCTTGCTCTATTTAATTGTGTTATTGTGCTCTTTATAACTGTTGTAGTTTCCGTGAAAATAAATAGGCAGTATTACTTTCGGAATGACCCTCATAGCATCGACTCCTGCGACTGCATAATTAAGGCATGTTGTGTATTTCATCTGCGTGGTTCCAGTGTATTCAGTACGAGCTCTCCATCTACCTTCTCTTGTAATATATTGATGAGCATTATCAAATAAACTTCTTGACATATCACCTTCTGAAAAAAATAAAAGGAAAAATGTAAGAGTTGTTAATGTCTTGGTTCAGATATATATTACTTGAATAAATTCAAAGTCTGTACCCAGAAGACATAGTGTGACACTTTTATAATCTCTGTGAACTACATTCACATCCTGGCCTGTGTCTGCATGTGCGTATAGACACTGTGAGATTTTTGGACCCTGTCTTTGACTTAAATAATCTTACGATGAACAACCGAGATTTATAAATAGAGTCAACTCCTGACAATTTCACAACAACTGGGTTCTTTTTTTTTAAGTAGGTTATTTTACGATGCTGTATCAACATCTTAGGTTATTTAGCATCTGAATGAGACGAAGGTGATAATGCCGGTGAAATGAGTCCGAGGTCCAGCACCAAAAGTTACCTAGCATTTGCTCAAATTGGGTTGAGGGAAAACTCCGGAAAAAACCTCAACCAGGTAACTTATTCCGACCAGGATTCGAACCTGGTCACCTGGTTTCGTGGTCAGATGCGCTACCATTACTCCACAGATGTGGACAAACAGGCTTCTACAGCATCTTAAAGAAGTGAATCTATTGCAGATAAGAGGAGTCAAAGGCCATCCATCAGTTTTAACGAAAGCTAAACTGGAAGAAGTGAAGAGGACTCTACAGCATTCTCTTTAAAAAATCTTAAGGAAGTTACCAGTTCAGAAAAGGATATCATATAGAAGTGCTCTTATGACATCTACATGCCTATTGTATTCAGTGTGTTCAGGCATTGAAGCAGTAGCTTAATTGAGAAAGCATGGGCTCCCTTTAAAAATTTCCATTGGGCCCCCCCTTCTGATATCCGCCCACGTCCAAAGCAGTGGTGGCTGATTGACTGAGGCAAGTGAGGCCCGGCCTCAGTCACTTGGCTTAACTGAAATCAAATTTTGTGTTTTTATATAATGTATTAGTTATTTGAATGAAGCATATATCGTTGTAGAAGCATTTGAAAACTTTGATGTATATAGGCCTGTTTTGCAGTAAAATTTGTTCCTGAGGCCGGGATCGCTCGTGCCGGGTCTGGCTTGTGATGTATATAGACCTGTTTTGCAGTAAAATTTGTTCCTGAGGCCAGGATTGCTCGTGCCGGGTCTGGCTTGTGATGTATATAGACCTGTTTTGCAGTAAAATTTGTTCCTGATGCCAGAATCGTTCATGCCGGGGTCTGGCTTAATGCATTTCATGTCCTTTCGCGGGCTTTGAGTTTACGCTTAAAATGTTGTAGCTGAGGCACAATTCGTCTGGCCTGGTCAGGTTTCACTCATCCCATCCATGAGCCGGCCTCAAGGGTAGAGTGGGGTGGGAATAGCAGTGGTGACTTGTCTTGCTAACTAGGCCATAAATAACAAAATTCCAGCTCTTTGGCAGGCAGAAACCCACTCGATTCTCTCTCCTTGTGTCTCAATTTATGATATAAGCGAGGGTGTTCTACTATTGTACTTCGTAGTACAGTAGTGAATCTGGGCCAATGTTGTTATGTATTTTGGGAAAATATAAACAGAAACAAATGAGAGAAATAATGCTGGTGCAGTTAATTCATTGTTAGAGTGTCCTTTTTCGAGAAAAAATAATACTAAAAGAAAGGAATTTTTAAATAAAGAGAGAGACTACCGAGATACCTATGACATCGCTGATAATTTTTCTGACACATAATCTTAAAACGCGAGTTTCTATTGCATCCTGGTATGGGCAACATAAATGATTATGTGGTAATGTGATGCAAAATAAACTTCTCTTGGCCTTGTTTGTTGCTGTCAAAGAAAAAAAAATAAAAAGAAAAGAAAGAAAGGGGAATTTCAACACATAATATGGGATGCTTCATCACACTGAAACAATCACTGAAACTCAGAGCATAACAGCTTATTTGGTGAGTGAAATTATTATTTTTCATCGATAGTAATAAGAATAGACTAATAATAGTAATAATAATAACAATAATAATAATAGTAATAATAACAATAATAATAATAATAACAATAATAATACAGTAATAATGATATTAATAATATAATAATAATTAATATCATAAACAAACATTTCCTATCGGAGGCACTTAAACTAGTTGCATCTGGCCTCACCAAGGATTTTGATCACCGGCCGCTACTGGTCCAAAGTAGTTGTATTGCTGTGTTAACAATGTATCTTTAGCGACTATACATGTCATATTATTTCAGTGGTGAATTTTTGTTCAGATAGCATTTTTGTCAAACTCATCAGCTGTATCCACAGCCTTCACATGCAGCTTTTTCTTTTTTGACGCTTTTGTGCAATTAATTATATTGTACTCACGAATCATTCGGTAAATAGAAGTTTTGCATATTCTCTTGGAATATGCAGTTTTATTTGTGATGTCCGAAATCGGTGCGGTTGGATTTAAATTCTGTTCTGCTTTATACTCGTATGTATTTAATATCATAATATTTTTCTGAGCTACTCAAAGCTGTTCATTTGAGTCTTTTTTAGACGGGCTTAAACAAGTATTTGCACACTCTGTAGGCTTATAGCGTGTAACACTGAATTGCCGAAAATATAATACAGTATAAATATTACAACTAGCAAAGTAACAACGAATAAGTAACACAATACTTAGCCTAAAAAAAAAGAACACTACATGTATGTGCACACTTGCAAAGTGACGTTTATAATGAAGGGAAGGCAGTGGTATTGTACATTCATTGGTCAGAAATGTTAAAGAAGGACCTTATCTCTTGTTACTTTTGGTTGCTCGACTGTCCTGAGTGCTGCCCAGTACCGTACTACACGTGCCCTCTAGCATTCTTACCATGAGTTGACAGACCATACTCTAAGTCTAATGCATAACAGACTACAGAAATCCATCTTTTTTCGATAGTCATAGAGATAGTAAAAGTGTGAGTGTACATAATATCCATAGAGACAATGCAGATATATTGACATTACCAAGCAATTGACATTAATTGAAACAAAAGTCACAAACACTTTTTTAACAATAATGAATAAAATTTAGATGCATATTTGTATATTCTGTAGTTTTTGCGCTAGAAAGGATATATTTCGTGGTTATTGACATTTCGCACAATGATCCAAATTTCGCTTTCCCTCCCCTCCTCAAACATGATATTTTAGATATCTAGAAGGGCAGATGTAATAATGAAAGTACTTGTGGAAAATTTGGCGCGTATGACTATCACCAAAAAATACGATCCTTAACTATTTCTAAGGGAATGGAACTGGCTTAGTTTTCTCATGAGTGATGTCTTATTGGTGTCACTTAAGAGGTTCAAACCTGTCTTTGGACAGTTGACTAAACAACAACAACCATTTCTAATGATAGGCATCACATCACACTTTGTCTTCCGTTGTCATCTGTTTCAAAATTGTGGTTATTGGAATAAAAAAGGACATCATGCAAATTTAGTCTTTCAGGTAAAGCTCCCTGTAAAGCAGATTTGAATAATTTCGTCTCAACTTTTCCCTTTTATATCCACACAACTCGCGTGGGCTGACGAAACGCCAGAGACCCACATCGAGTGCACACAATCTCTGTGTGACTTGGAATTGTGGTTTTCTGTTAACGTACACAGTGACGTATATATTATGCAAATCTAGTCTTTCAGGTAAAGCTCCCTGTAAAGCAGATCAGTTATCAAATCTGAGACGGTGTCGGGTGGAGTTCCCGGGTAGCTCATTTGGCAGAGCGCTGGTACGTTCAACTAGAGGTCCCAGGATCGATACCCGGCCCTGGAACAATTTTTCCCTTGAAATTATTCAAAAAGGACATCTGTAATCATATTTTGAGATTGATTCTGATTTATAACATCTCCAAGACTGTGATTCCAGCTATTTCTATTGTGTTAGAAAGTAAGTGAATGTAAGGAGAAAATTAACAGGAATTATGTATTCCAACAAGCTTTATTACTATATTCGTTTTTATTTAGTATCTTTATTAATAAACAAGAATGACTGTGGTTACTTGTAAAACGAGAAGAAATTAATTTATTTAGCAATAATTTTTGTTTAGTCAAGACAGGTGTGAGCTTCACAAGTGATACCAAGACGGCACCACTTATGAGGCAACTAGGCCAGGAGATAATGAGATAGGATGGCCAGTTCCTTTCCTCCTCCATTGTAGGCTATACATCGCTGACTAGCTACATATTACACTAAACGACATTTCATACAAGTTGAGAGGATGCGAAGGCATTTCTTTCCCCTTCTACGTGCCCTGAGTCCGTCGGTAACAGAGCGGTAGCTGTTACCTCTTATACCTACACCCCCCAAGTTGTACACACAAGAAAATAAAATATTAAATAAAGTACATAAGTGGATATAAAATACATGACACAGATGTTTGACAATTACTTGTTTCAGTATATTGTTCTTACAATATTTTCAACTAATAATTAATTAAATTAAGGAATGTTAGTTTGTATTATGAAGTCTTGGGGGAGCGACACAGTGCAGATTGTCCCAGTGTGTATGCTTAGAGTAGCAACTAGCGGTGAAGAAAACATATTTATCTTCTGCTGTCAGTAGCTTTTTAATGTGCCAGTTGATATAAACAACAATAAAATGAAATACAAACGCTTAGTATATATTTTCGAAATATAGATTACTGTTAAACGTTTTCAATAATAAGAATTTTCACTATGTTCAAAGTCAATTAGTCGAACGTTAGTAAGATAGACAGTAGCATCTTCCCCTTCACGGATGGTAAAGAGTGTGAGTAGAGGGGAAAGCCTATCAACCAAACTGAAATGGGGATTAGTCACACTTCAGATGCATACAAACAATAATTGTTCTTCCTCTGACACATCATCTAATGCAGCATTTCTCAAACTATGGTCCGCGGACCACCTGTGGTCCTCGAGGTCTGCCCTTGTGGTCCTTCAAAAAAGACAGAAGAAAAAATAAAATTCAAACAAATTGCGTATCACTCTATAGCTGAAAATCTCAGAGTTTGGAAATGGCACATGACAATCGTCTTTCACTTTCTCCCACAGTACTGACATTTTTATGAAATTTATTACCCTATCAGTCTACTGACTTCCCACTCTACTCTCAACAACAAAAGAGGGATTTAAAGCACTATGAATGTGGCGTTTCCCCTGCACATCTGGCGCCATGCCCGTAACCCAGCCAGGGACCACCCAAATTCATAACAGAGGACCGAACCTTTTCATGTATGTATGACTTTCTTAATAGTTTTGCCGACACCCAGTCTGCACATTGAAATGGTCACGTACTGTATGTCGTACACCAATAATACAACTCTGAGGTCACAATTTGAAACTTATTTTCCAAGTAAATACGGCGAATTTTCATGAGTTATGATCACTTTCATTGCGATATTGAAACTAACAAAATTTCTTTGAGTGAAAGAGAACAGATAATTGAACTTTCGAATGACACTGGACTTAAAATGAAATTCGAAGCGGAAGGTATGGTTAATTTCTGGACCTCATCAAAGTGAAAAGAGAATATAGTGAAGTATACAATGGTGCTTCAGAGATTATAATTCAGTTTGCTACTACGTATCTGTGTGAGAAAGGGTTTTCATCACTAACTCTAATAAAAACAAAGTAGGCTACCGAAATCGACTCGATGTACTGTATGTGACAATCTCCAACTTAAGCTTACCAGCATATATCCAAATATATAACAACTGTGCAAGAATCGGCAGGCTAATCCATCTCATTAATGTGTGTATTAATATTTATTTTCTTTTGTTAATAAGCTAAAGATTATCCAAACTCTGATAGCCTTGAATTATTAAAGAAACAAAGATGAATTTTCTTCTATTAACATTAGCTTAATTACAGTAGTTAATACTAATATAAAATTAATTTAATTTAATTTTTCTTAATTAATTCTATTTTAAAATATAAGTATACTGATATTAAAATATGCTACAAAAATTAAAAGTTTGCTTTCGAAGGCAACAAGAGTAAGGTGGTCCGCGGAACTGTTCTGACTTAAAAAAGTGGTCCCCACTTCAAAAAAGTTTGAGAAACGTTGATCTAGTGCGTTGTACTGCTGCTGCTGCCACCGCTACCGCCGCCACCACCACCACCACCACTATCACTACCACTACCACTACTACTACTACTACTACTACTACTACAGAAGATTAGCAATAATTATAGACATTATATTGAAATATTTTCTTTTTAATTTGCATTACATTAAAAATAATTTCGCGAAATGTTAAATTATTGCATGTTGATGCACTTTGAATAAAATAAAACACATAGCCTTTTTATGAAAAATTGAGTCAGTGCTATGTATATTTCGCTTGAATTGCAGTAAATACCTGCCTCCCTTCTTTTATTGATATGCTTAAACGAAAAAGTTCATGTTTCAATTTGTTAAATTGTAGGCTTCATCATATCCTGGTTTCAAATGTAGATGTACAAATTGTGAACGATCTGTATGGCAATCAGGACTACTGGTAGTATCTGATATTCGAAACAATTTGCCTTGACATGTAACAGTTTGAATGGTGTACAGCACGAGGAAAAAGAGCTGCCTGCTGAACACCCCTCCCTTAAAATTTAAAATGATGTTTCCATCACTGCAACTATTTCCATTCTGCAAATACAAATTTTGATTTTGATACCTCTCCATTTAATTCACTCGATATATAGTCAGTTGTATATTCCTGTGCGGGAACTCAATGGTGAATAAAGAGTATATGTGTATATCAAATGACATCAACCAACAGTATTTAATGATTTGATTGTTTCCCACAGTTTTTATAAACTTTTGATATGTACAGTAAAACTTCTGTAATGCAAGCAATTCCTCTAGTCCTGAAAGATAGACTAAACATTATAGTTTTGTTTTGTTTATTGCGGAATCTCCCCAACACTGAAACAGTAACATTTCAGGTCTTTATCAGAAACTACTTACACAAGGCGAGAAAAAATGTATATTATATTAAAAACTGATGTACTGAATTTTGGTACTCTCTTTCTTTTGCCATTTGGTTTTAGACTCCGTGTCAGTGAGTTCTCATAAGTAGTTTCATATCGTAAGAAAACAGAGAACAAAGTACAGCAAAGTATAGTGTCTACTCCGATATTTTATTAAGAGAAACGGGAGTTAGGAAAGTTGTCAATGATATTCCTTTTGATAGTGACGCTGGCCACGACTCTAATGGGTTTTCTCAGAAATTCGCATGAGAGATTAGGAAACCAAGAAATAACAAATTGTTGTTTTACTACGCAATCACTGGGAGTGCTGAGTTTCATTGTGTCAATAGCTAATAGATAAGAGGCAGAGAAAGGGGAGGGGAAATAAGTTTCCAATTCGTGGAAAAATGTCAGTTCAAACTTTACAGTATGCCCCACTCAAAGATTTTAAGTATGTAAATATTTAGTTTAGTGATGTGTAATGTAATAATGTGTCTTACCTACATACATCATCCAATGTTACTGAGCTATGCTCGTATACAACTACCTATGTAGTAATCTTATACTGTATGTTATTAACAATTTTTTTTAAGACTTAACGTAATTTTATGTAATGCAGAAACTTGTCCAATTTTGAAAATGAATTCAGACCCTTGTGATTTCGCTTTAAACAAGCTTCACTATACCAACATATTTTACGTACTTTTAAGATATTGTTCCAAATTTTAGAGTAACTTAAGCAGCAGTGGGAAAGATACAGTGGAATTTCCTTTTTTAAATAAAGATTCCTTGACTGATCATCTGCAAACAGCCAAAATATCTTTCTGATTTTCTTTCTTCTTGTATATTGAAATAGATAGATTATGGTGTACATTTTTTATGGTTTCATAGAATGAGTTATGCATAACTTCTTTGTATGGTTTGAAGTGCTCCTATGTAATTAAATATTGTTATGGGTTTAGTTTAATTTTATTTTTATTTTTAAGTTGTGTTTCTGAATTAAGATTTCATAACTCTAGTGCAGTGATGTCAATCAGAGCGTATATGCGCTACGAGAACGCTTGCGCTACTGGAGCACGCAGAGCGCGCCAGCTACGAATACGAGCTGCAGTGAGGGTTGTACAATGTACAGTTGGCATTAATCATGCACCAGCGAAGAGATCGTATAACAAGTTCCAGGTCGAATGGGCACTAGAGTTCCTATGCAAGGAACAGGAAGGAGATATACAGTGCTTAATATGTGGTAAACATACGATTAATAAGAAAAGCAGCATACAGCGACATTATTCAACATACCACGAACAAACATACAGATATATCGAGGGGGAAGAACGATTAAAATTATTACATACATTACAGACTACCGTAAGTGCAAATATCTAGATTATTTACTATGTATCAATTAATTTATTATTTCTTTATTGAGGGTCCTTACAGGGAGTTATCCCCAATTACAAGCACACCAACATAAAGAAATACAAACAACAAGTTAAAAACAAATGATTCATAAACATGTGCTGTAAACACAAAGTTTACAAAAGTTCAGTGTATATACTAATGTGATAAACTTCTAATTTCCAAATACGTAAACTGAATTGACAGATGTATAGGGCTACATAAAAAAAAAATAAAGTACAGTTATTAAAGAGGTATTCAATTGAAGACAGCCTGTAGGCCTAAATAAATAGTGTTCAAATTTAATGTATGGGCTATTCCATCTCAAATCGACAGAAATATAGAGAAAATTGACCTTGCATTTTTTAAATACAATGAAACTTTTTCTGTCCGTTGACAACTGTGATACAATGCTTTGTGCAAAGTTTGAGGCATCAGAACTTAATAGTGTTTAAATTAAAAATATTTTAATTTATCGTATTTTCACAAAATTAGCAACTTTAAACTGTTGTGGCTCCGAAACCCTTTCACCCAATGATCAAAATCATGGTTTATTTTGATGCTGAGAAATTAAAGTTTATATTGACATGTAAACAGTTTTTCTTACTTTTTATGGAAATAGAGGAATTTAGATTTTTCTTCATTAAGACGCCTTTGCCCACGAAAAAATATTTTTAAATTATATGGTTAGATTCCGCATTGAAAGTACAAATAAACATATTTTTTACTAGTGCACCGTTGAAAAGAAAGTATTGAAAATATCAAGTAAAGAAAATAAATAGTACGCGCGTGAACTAACCAGCTGACTGTGAGACGGGACCTAGCAGAGACAAGCAAGGCCAGGAGACAAAACATGCGATGTTTCATCTAATAGCGCATAGCTGGGCTAGCTTTATCACAAGTTTTCATAAACACAGGAGTAAAGTGACGCCCAACGCTCGCTTATCTCCAGTGCGTGCGGTATATACTGCTCAGTTCAAGTCTAGGCGTGCGAAAATAATTCACTTTGTCCGCCCCTGTGTCTTGCTCTTATCTGTGTTTACGGCATCCCACTCCAGCACTTAAGCACGGGAAGGAATCGAACGTCCGTTATGCGCTCTTTCTTTGACATCACTGCTCTAGTGCATTAAATAAGTGCCTCTAATTTAAGGATTTTATGCTATTAAATCCAATACTTCTGCCTGTTACGGCCCCATACATGCTAACTATGCAAACATAAATGTACGGGCAAAAAGTATCAAGGCTTTTTGCCTTGAGATAAGTCATCAGACTTTTAGGATTGCTTGAAATTTTTCTACTGTAGCTCTTTCCAAATTAAGCAGCAGAAAAAGTAAGCATAGAAACAAACAATACTGCGAGCGTCTGGTCGAGATTTCATTGTTACGTTTTGCTGTTTTCTTTAGGGAAATGGTGGCTAGCTATGAAAGTTCAGATTTAAGGAACTATTCTCATGCATTTCCCTCAGAATTTATAGAAATGAGTAAATATTTTTCATTGAAAATCAAGTAAGTTTTAATAATACTTATAACAGGACAACTATACATAATACTACTTAAAAATGGCGCTTGGAATCACTTAGAAATGAAGAATAGTATTTCTCGAGTGATCACATTTCTCTATGGAAAATACCCTTACGTCTTCTTGGTGAACTACGTGGCTAACGAGAAAGACAGGCTATGGTGCTACGTCACATTCTTAGTCATAACATGGCCGACATTGAACAAGTTTATATATAAATGCACATTTAACATGGGCTTAATATAGCAATTCCTTTGCTTTTTTAGAACTTTGAATATGTAATTATATTAGGCGATTGTCAAGATGGTCATGACTAGACCATTATAACCACATGACTCCGATTCGTGCTGAATCCTGTCTTTCCTGTTAGCCACAGGTGAACTATAAGTGTACGAGGTAAGGCCGAGCATGTATGGGCACTCATTCAATTCAGACATACCTCTCACAGATGCCTGTACAGACCACTGCCTGCTGGATCGCATCTTATAGCTGCTTATACTGCCTGCTCAATCAGCACTGAAAAAAATTATTTTGCTGCTAGGTGGCAAGTAGTATCCACCACTATTAACATTATTAGTATAAGCAAAGTACCCTAAAATAAAAGTTGTTACAACGTCCTTAAGTATCAGAAGAGACGAGGGGCTTAGGAAAATGATGGACCAGATTGTCCGAGTCCTTCTGCAGTGCTTAATATGTAGTAATATTTATTTATTTACTAGAGCTTCCTCAAATTAGAGGCTGCCATTAGACGAAGCATACAAAACAATACAAGAACAAATAGATGATGAAGGATAACAGAGTAAAAAAATGGTAAATAAGTACACAAACAAACAAACAAACAAACAATGGCGGTTTACAGAATAAAAAAAGTTAGAAGTAAAGAAGCAATGAAAGCTAATAAGAAAAAGAAAAATGATAATGGTGCGCAGTTTTTTCAGTACATTGAATTAGAGTCCATATAGATGGTTCCGTAAAAGTTTGACTGACTCTCTAATTATGAGGAGGGCCAGTTCATTAAAAAAAGATTTGTGCAGTTCTAGGGTCTTACAGAATTGAGAAGAGAAGTTAGGTATCGTTCCTCTTGCTCCAACATCAATCCCGTAACACTGATATCGTGAAGTTGGTATTTGTCTTTATAATATGGGATGGTTGGAACGTAGATTGCTCATTTCTCCTCATGTACGTCTTTAGGTTGTCCTTTATACATTTCAAACCTGATGGTGGGGTCGATTATCATACCCTGAGACAGGGATTCACTAATGGTGATTATGTCAATTCGTCTGTTACTGCCATTGTCGGCAGTTCCGTGGACTTCTTCGTAGACAGTAGTTTTTGGTAGTCAATGAACTTGCTCTATTGGGCAATTATACGAGGGTCAGTCAAATGAAAACGAGAAATAATTTTTTTCTCCACAGAGAAATTTTATTTCTCAAAATAATCTCTACCAGTGTTTAGGCACTTATCCCACCTACTCACCCAATTTTTGATACGTTGTTCATAAAAGTCTTTTGGCTGCTGGTGGCACCACTGCTGCACTGCCTCAATCACGTCACCATCCGTCGCAAACTGGCGCCCTTCCAGGTCACTTTTGAGCTTACCGAAAATCTGGAAGTTCAAGGTGACAAGTTTGGGCTGTAAGGGGGATGTTCGAGCACCTTCCAGCACAGGTCCTGAATGGTGTCCATGGTGTGCCGAGTTGTGTGTGGTTGTGCATTCTCGTGTAACAAAATGACACCTTCACGCAAACATCCAGGTTGCTCGTTTTTGACGGCACGATTCAATTCGGAATATTATGGATTTATTAATTTGTCCTACAAAATAATATCTGTAATATTGACAATTAATATTAGAGGAGAAAAATTCGCTCTGGCACTGGGGATCAAACCTGGGTCCTTGGTTCTACGTACCAAGCGCTCTGACCACTGAGCTATGCCAAATTCAATCCACAGCACCGGGTCGAATTCCTCTCCTTCAATGATTCCCTTTGTGGCCTTACTCCAAGTTAGGCATATATGTTGACATTTTATGTCCAATGTCAATTGCCATTATACTAGGGGGGGGGGGCACCGGAGCAAATTTTTCTCCTCTGATATTAATTGTCAATATTACAGATATTATTCTGTAGGACAAATTAATAAATCCATAATATTCTCACAGCTAGCAGTGTATATAATTGCGGAATCCCGGCCAAACAAGTCACTCAGCTGAGTGCGCTCCTAGTATAATGGCAGTTGACATTGGACATAAACATCAACATATATGCCTAACTTGGAGTAAGGCCACAAAGGGAAACAGTGAAGGAGAGGAATTCGATCCGGTGCTGTGGATTGAATTCGGCGTAGCTCAGTGGTCAGAGCGCTTGGTACGTAGAGCCAAGGACCTGGGTTTGATCCCCGGCGCCGGAGCAAATTTTTCTCCTCTAATATTAATTGTCAATTCGGAATATTGAGTGGAGGTGACAGATTCTCCTCTCTCCATGAAATGGCAGAGTAATGGACTCTCTGAGTCAAAAAACAGCATGAGCATCACCTTGCCTGTGGTTGTGATATTTCCGAACTTTTCTGGCCATGGTGATGTGTCGTGCTTCCACTGCATGCTGTGTCGCTTGCTCTGCGGTTCATAGTGCTTGCACCATGTTTCATCCACTGTCACAATATGTTCCAAGAAAGTCTCCCCGTATTCATAACGCATGAGATATTGCAAACTCAGTCCCATTTGGTGTTATTTCTGCTCACCTGTGAGACATTTTGGCACCCACTTTGTGCACACTTTAAGGTACTTCAATCAGTCGTGGATTATTGAGTATGCAGATCCATGACTGATATTCAGGTTCGTCACTTCGTCCACTGTACACCTCCGATCTGCCCAGATGAGATTGTCTGCTGCAACATTTTCTTCCGTGATGACTGTGTGGGACTGGCCAAGGCACGGTTTGTCCTCCAGTGATGTTCGCCTTTCTTGGTATCACTTTGTCCACTAATACACTCGAGTACCGATGTGCAGTCGTCCACGTACACCTTCTTCATGCGGCGATGAATTTCAATTGGTGAAACACCTTTGGCACCTAGAAACTGCACCACAATACACTGAGAGAACTTGGACGCTTCCATTACTGTGAACGTCATCTTTGTCTTGCTGCTGCACATGCAGGTTAGCCAACCTCGGACAATACAGCTCTCAATCAGTAGTATCAACTCCAAAACTTTCCCCCATGGTGACGCGTAACCTAATTGTTGGCAGCCGATTTCTCGTTTTCATTTGACTGACCCTGGTATAATTGAGAAAGCAACTGAATGAGGTTTTTTGCCAAACATTTTGAAAAAAGATGAAACCCTTGCTCAGTGTGCTGCCTGGTTTGTGTTTATGGAAGATGAAACAAGAGATTAGAAATAACCAAGAAGAACATTGTAATTGCTTTACAATATGTGATAACAACAAAGAAACTAGATGTTGAGACTTTCACGGAAGCAACACTAAAATCTCAAATCTCTGGAAGAGAATGGACTGGATACATCTAATCTTCTCAGTCAATTTTATGTTGGTGACAGTGTCATGAGCAGGAACTCAGGAGGTGTATCTATTCACATACAGAAAACATTAAATAGAAATATACCATATGTACACTGCTACAACCATCAATTCTATTTGGTTGTTGTGAGGACTGTATCTGAAATAACACGTTATTCGGCAGTTTTTTCACCAATAAATTATGCTGCACGAGTTTTTCCATCGTGGAAAAGTAGCGGCTTTACAGTATGTGCAGGGAATACGATATTCCTTATTTTGGAACAGCGATGGTTTGGTCATCTAGACATAACTGGTACACTATAAGGGTGTTGAATGCGTAAAGAAGAGTAACCACAATGATGAAGACACTGCCAATAGTAAAGAAATAAAAACTCCAATAGTGGCCTCAAATTTCGTTTGTCTTGTTTTGTGCAAAGGACTCTTGGGACTTCTGCATCCAGCTGATGCTGTCTTGCAGAACCGAAAAACTGGTTTACTCAATGCTATAGAACTTGTACAGTGTGTTAAGTCGTCATTGTATTCTCTGAGGAAATATTCAGAATTTGAATCAAGTGTCAAGAACTTCTGCCTCTTCCAAAAGGATCTGAAGATGGTGGGTCAAAGAGAAGACAAAGTGTGGATTGCCAATTTACACTCAAATGCGCAGCTTCAACAAACACAGCAGTTAAAGGATGTATTTTATGAAATTTTAGACATCATATCCCATGAGAATAAGCGATTTTCTGATAGTGAATAATGCCTGAGTGTGGAGGAATTTGACATAAAAATACTGAACAGTCTGGAAAAATTGGATAAGTGATTTTCAATTTCGTTTTATAATGTCAGCAATATTTAAGATTTTCACAAATCTCTTGGAAATTCGATGCAATGTACCAGTCACATAAACTATTAACTTCAATCCTGTTACAAAAGCAAAATCACATCAATATGTAATAGTCACTTTTCAAGTGGCCAAGAAATTTATGTCTTCAGACCCGAAGAAGATAAACTTGGAGTTCTCATTGCATATCATGATGCTTTTAAGGAAACACATGAACTGTTTGCATCAGTAGAAACATTTGGATGCAGCATTGCAATATGTGAATCAACATTTTCGACGCTCATATCAATTAACAGTATGCACAGACTTTTCATATCACACTAACAGATGACAGACCTACTGTTTCTAACACTTGAAAGATGACACACAAACTTTGAACGTGGAGAGAGTTTTAAAGGCATTTGGTGGTTTACTGGTAGTGTGAAGAGTGTAAAATATTAAATATTTTCTTTTTAGGTATTTTGTAAATATTTAAACACAGTAAATAATAATTATACCTAATGTAAAGTATAAAATAAGAATACAAATCAATAATAATAATAATAATAATAATAATAATATGCTTGTTTTATAGCATAGCTAATAGTTTTCGGCTTACATGTAAGAACACTAAAATATTTGCACCTCCTACAAAATAACTTGCTCTTCCTAGGAACTCGACCTGCTTCTCCTATATCAAATATTAACAAGTTTGTAGTCACACTTTTCCAAGCTGCACAAAAATAATATATTGTATTATAATAACAAATGTTGTTGTAATGGTTGTATGGTTTCTAATGCTCAGATTTCAAAGAATATGATCCAGCTTATATGCCAGTAAAGTGTATATTCCTTGCTCTTTGAGATACTGCATTTTATCGCTTGCTGAGTACACACCTGACAAACACATATATTTAATATCTCAAGATAAACAGTTAGGCACCTATGTCCTGTGTATACAACAAATAAAATAAATAGGACACCAGGAAAATGAGTCACTGTTACGTCACCAAGAAGATATCAGGGATGATCAACACATCATATCTTGCAGAGCCCTCACAGCAGAAGAAAACAACATATGCAAATATTGGAAAGCTACATTGCTAATAACTTCATTGATAGACGTGACTCAACATTAGAAACCAACCAACAATTCACTGGGCTTTTAAAATAATGCTCAAAAACCTATTACGTTCACATTCACTAACAACTATAGAATTCTAACTTAGGCTGACCAGATTTTTTTATGGTCCAGCAAGGGACATCAGCCATTTCAAGAAAAACCACAAATGTTTACCTAGTCACTCTCAATTGAAATGTTGCAGAAAATACATGTAACAGTAGATGCAATGATAGAACTTTGCACACTAATTTTGTAGAGTATCTTAACTTTTTTTTTTTTTTTTTTAAGGATCTGTTCATTCCCATATAGCTTCACATTAAGTTCTTCACTTGAGAAATTAATGTTTGTTTTCACTTGTAACAAAGCTTAATAGTTTCAACTTTCATTCTTGACTTTTCATCAGTCCAGATTGAGTTCATTGTGGAGAAAAGTCTTTCAACTGATGATTTACTGCCTGGAAGACACATGATTAATACATTTTGAGAAGATTTTCAAATGGAATGGATTTTTTTTTATGTTGAAAACATCATACCACTTTTTACCCGTTGGTTTGTCACAAAATTCCTCATTTTTTGAACTACTTACAAACTTTCGCAGATATGTTATCTCATCAAAAAGTTTGTCATTGTTAAGTGTGAGATTGTTACACTTTTCTTGAGGAAACTCTACAGCTGTTTCAATTTCATCTCTCCCTAGTAACTGTGAGGAGCAGACATTTGCAGGTGCCCAAATTATCAATGTGTTCGCACCAAGCATTCAAATAGGAAATTGCAGAGCTGAAAAAAGCATCAGAAATCATGTAGAAGTTATTTTTTATGAGTCCTTCCTCTTCAAGTTGGTTTAGCATAGGCTTTACTATGGCAGACACAAACTTCTCCTCCTTATGGTTCTGTAGTTTCATTCTAAGATCATTCATAATCTGTGCTAACTCAACTACATTCCTTTCATCAACTTCCAACATCTTTATTGTTTCATGAAACAGAATTAAGTTCGCATAGACAAAATGTAATCACAACTCAGTGCATGGATCTTTAAACATTTTCTTCAGAGTCGCTGATCAGTGGGCAGTTTTGCTGGGATAAGAAAAATGATTTTAGAACAGAATACATATTTAATATCCTATTGATAGCAGGCATAAGAGTCAGCCACCTGATAGAAACAGTCCTACAATCTTAGTATAGTCCTGAAAGTTGCAAAATTCCTTTAGTCTCTTTATCCTGACTGTGTAAATATGAAAATAACTGAATACTTTTGATACCATACTCTCTACATCAAATTGCTGTAAATTCACTGCTGTATGAATACTATTATAGACGATGTGTGCTACCCATCCAACACACAAGATGGATTTGCCTAAATAAGATTGAAGGGAAGTATTTTTTTTTATTGGGTTATTTTACGACGCTGTATCAACATATCTGGTTATTTAGCATCTGAATGAAATGAAGGTGATAATGCCAGTGAAGTGAGTCCGGGGTCCAGCACCGAAAGTTACCTAGCATTTGCTCGTATTGGGTTGAGGGAAAACCCCGGAAAAAACCTCAACCAGATAACTTGCCCTGACCGGGATTCGAACCCGGGCCACCTGTTGAAGGAAAGTAGGCTTATACACATTTTGTCCCTTTTTTTTCTTTTTAGGCCACCAAAGTTACTATTTGTATTATCAGCAGATAATGCCACACATGTAGATTATATTTCTGCATTACTTCCAGCACTTCTGTTGGAATAATACTGGATGTTTCACCTGACACACTTACAAAATGGATTAATTCCTTGTATAATGCGTTATATAACCTAACCATAAAGGGAAGTAACTTAATGTTATAATGATTGGATGTATCAATAGATAATGAAACATAATAAGCCTCATCTAGTTCTTTTTCTCAGTTCTTCATCTGACCAAGGTGCTAAAATGTTTGTCGCTATGGCTTCACACTTTGTTCTACTGCATGTGAATTTTTTATTGCTAAACTTCATGAGACCAGAAGTGCAGTCCAGTGAACGGAAACTTTGGTACACAAACATATCTTCTTGCATGACTATATCAAAATCATATTTAGATGGCTGTGCATTCTTAAAATAATTTGTTACTGCAGATGTTGATGCAGCAGTTGAAATAATTGCACTTTTGTGGTTGTCCTGCATTCGTGTGATGTAATTGAAGTTAATCGCCATTTCATGTAGAACACACTGTTGCAAAAGAACAGAGAACTTTTCTTTCATTTCCAAAAACTGGTCGTATATGCGGAAATTATGATTTTAAGGAGTCTGTCAAGATGCATTTTCTTTTTTTAAAAAAGGCTACCACTAGCCATTGTAACATGTAACTTGCGTATTTCATGCTATAAGTTCTAAAACAAACTGATAACACGTGCTATTCAAATTACACTCAAAGCAAAAATGGACGCTGCGGTAGTTCTAATGCTTCCGCGCAACACAAATGCTAAGATGGCGTATTGGGGTCTACAGCTGAGTACAGCATGGAAACCTGCCATCAATACACTTAGAGGGGTCTACAGCTGAGTACAGCATGGAAACCTGCCATCAATACGCTTAGACCACCAGCACACAGCAGACAGTCGGGACCAGCAAGTGGCTCCTGATTGGCTGACGTGTCCACCAACCAGAATGCGCCTGGCGGTCGGGACTAGGAACTAGCTCCTGATTGGCCCGCAGCGGGAAGCTCTACTTTTGCATATATACCGGCTAGACGTGGTCCCACATCACTTCTTCCCTGAAGAAGATGGCAGAGCTAGCCATCGAAAGCTTGGAAGCTAATCTCCAACTCACCTGGCTGAGAACCCGAGAAGAGTTATTCTACATCAAACGCCGGGAAAGCCTCAAGTCATACAATCGAGAGATGTTTTTTTTTTTCTTTTTTCAGATAGAGGAAGGCTTGTACTTGACGAATCACTGGAAGTTTTATCTATAGGAGATAATTAAGCAAGCTAGTTTCACAATATAAAAACCCTATCAGTTATGTACTATTTATATTCTGGCTCTGTCAGGTATACCAGTAGATATAAAAAACAAACAGTCTTGCGTGAAACATCAATTAAAATGTAATTTCTGATTTAAAAGATGTGATTTACTTTCAAAATTGCTCGTGAAACCTAAAAAAATGTTTAAAGAAATTTTATTATAAAAAGCCAATCTTCAGTTCAGAAATAATATGTTTTTTTATGTCAGAAGCTGTATAAAATGTCACTTCTTGCACCACTCAGTCATCCAAGTGAAGTTAAAACATTTTTCTTGCACCACTTAGAGTCATCTGAGTGAAATATAAAAAATTATCACATAAAACTCTTTTTCGATTTTGTTAAGTTAACTTATGAAATATTACCAAATAATCTGAGTTTTTATTTATTACTTAAGATGGATATATACTTCAACTTTTTTACTGGAAATGACAGTATAGCCCATTTGTTATCTTGTGAAACCTACCTGTGCATCAGGAGAAGAAGAAAGTGGACTGAGAAGCTTCCCTCCCTTGCTATGCTTCTACTTGTAGCCAGCGAGCTCACTTACCCCACCATAAGGTACTTACTATATGTTACAGCACATGCAAACATCTGGTTTCATGAGATAACAAATGACTTATAGCAACAAATGTTTGTTTTCATTATTCGTAACTTAAAAATTAATTTTGATCAAAATAACTGTGAAATGTGCACAAGAAAGAGTATTTTAATACAACAATGTAACAGAATTAAATTTTTTAGTAAAATTAACAGTTTATTGGCATTAAAAACTTCTTATCTTCCATTTTATTAATATATATACATTTCCGTACATGTTAACAAATATTACAAAATATTTTTTTAGATTATTTCATTAAAATAAGTTTACATGTCTAGGACAATCACTCCAAACACAATCATAACACTACCAAGTTATAACTATTGTTCCTACAACTGTTCTTGGTTGTCAGACAAAAATGACCTGATCCACATTCCGAATAACCACATCACACAAAGGAAATCCTCAACAAGAGCAATGACTAATACTAGTCACATATATTATTTAGAAATGAGTATGAGCTTGTCTTGGTGAAAATCTTAATATTGAGTGTAGTGACGAAATCAAACATTCAAATCAGGCAGGGAATTAGAAGATAGCTGCATTTAATTATCAAATGTTGCAATGATATCTAAGTGGACTAGAACATCAGCCTATCACGCAGTCAAGGTTCAAGTCCTGGTCAAGTTTGGGAGTTTTTATAAAAAAAATCAACAGTGACATCATAATCGGGATTTTACTTGGGGTTCTCCCATTTTTCAGTCGCTCTCCTTTCCTGTCTCATATTCGCAGCATTTCTGTGATCACTGATAGGCAATATGCGGAGGAGGCTGTTCTAGAAACATGTAAGGTTGCATGAATGAAACCTGGATATGTAGCAAACCTTGGCACAGTCAACTGGTATGGGCGAGTTTGTGCCTATCCAGAGGTGAGTATAACATTTCACTATTATGAACGTAGTGCTAGGAATTCATCTTCCCCTTCATGGTAATAATTATTATTTCAAAATAAGAGTAGGCACCTATGAGTGTTGTGTGATGTGGTTCAGTCACTTTTAAGCAATTTTAATCCTAAACTGACTGTACACAGTCTGCTGTTGCACTGTTCTCGTAGAAGACTTGAATTAATACTTTTCATCAGCCAAGAACTGTTGTGAGAACTGTAAGCTAAGTGTGTTGGTTACCATGTTTACTACGCTTCTAAGGATAAATCATAGCCATTCTAGTCTCCCTGAGAATATTCTGAACTAATAAGTACAGATTTAAGTTCTCAAATTGATAGCAGTTACATGTACGTGCAGTGCACTGTGACTGTAGCACATAAGCTCATACCAACTGACACAACTTGTAAACAATTTCAACCTACTAACACCTATTATTTAACAACACTTTCAACTGCAGAGGTTATTCAGCACTGAAATTCAACATGGACGAAAAATAACTGACAAATTTTGCCTGAAGTCCTTGACAGGGTTCTTTTATGAGCCATAAATTCCCAACATGGGACCTAGAGCTTTACTCCCCTCATTTGGATAATAAAGAATATCACTTCGGAGCTACTCAGTCAGGTGATTTCCTAAAAAATTAACACAGTAAAGAAGTTGTAAAGTTAATCAGTGCTTAACATTTTGTTACATAATCAGATAGTGGAAGCATTTATGTGGAACTATTATATTAATGCTATTAAAAACATCACAAGTTCTTTATAGTCACGTTTCAGTATATTGCTGTAAATAAATAGCCATTCAAATAGTTAATAATCATTGTACCAGAACAATGAGGTAATTTTCACAGTATAAAGCATCTGGCTTTCTTTGGCAAATTCGTTTTAAGGAAATCAATAAATGCACTGTGAACAGAAATCAAATCATCTCTAGCTCCTTCTTGTATTTTCAAAATTTCCTGTCGAACTTGAGCTCCACTTCCTGTTCTAACATCTTCTACACGAGGAAGATCACCATATGTCATGCTAAGATGCTCTCGAGCTTCCTCAAGAATTACTTCTGGATTATTTGCTCCTAAAAAAAAACCTTCAGATTTATCATTCTTATTCTTTTCGTGCAGTTGTAGTTTACCATTTTCATAATAAAGCACTGATAAATGGATAGTACATTTTTTTCAAATCATGTTATCAATTTTAAGTTTCATGCTTCCAGGATTAATCAGTATACTATATACAGAATGGATGGTAACCTCTGCACCAAAATTTAAGAGGTGATTCTACATGTTAAAAATAACAAAACTTTCATTACACTTTTCCTTCGATGAAGCACCGTTAAGCAGGAAAAAAATAGTCTTCTCAATGTTTGCAGCACTCTATTGCAGTAATGGCCTGAGAGAAATGACTGGTTGCTACACAAGCAGATAGGTAAAAATAATCTGAAAGTTATTGTCTTGTATATTTTTTTTGCAAATTAAACAGTTTATCCATGACTTTAAATAGAATAACAGCAAAAATCGTTTAAACAAATCTTGCAATGCAGTGCACTGTTGTGTGTCACCAATTGAGTGTAACAGAGGGAGAGGAGAAGATAAGGAGTGCAGGCAGCGCTTGCTTAGAGTTATTGCATCAGCTGTGATGTTGCCAAATGCTTCATAGAAACATAACGATTTCCTCTAAAATGGTGAATGTTAGAGAAAAAACTTATTTAGATTTTCCAAATCTCTCCTTATGATCTATTACCAGTTTCATTTTGGTGCACAAGTTATCATTCATCCTATATAAAATATATATATATATATATATATATATCACAATGTATTTTCTGTATGGATGTTTATACCCATCATTGAAAATAGGTAATATATTAGTTTAATATATTTTTATGAGAAAGACAATGGCATGATGTTAACAGCGTATTAATGGATTGTGGAGGACAAAGGACAATTTGTATTCACCATAATTCCAACACAGTTTGCAACAGATCGACTTCAGAGCAGTATTATTCAGACTTAATGATAGAGATAATAATAATTGGAGTATATGAGGTCCAACACAAAAATAACGAGAGTGATACTATAAATTTGTATTTACTTACATGATGAAAATAATCACTGTGATCACCTTCGAAATGATTTCATTCGGCCTTCACACAATGCTGTATTATGATAATGCCACTGCTTAAAACAATGTTTGGTTCATCATTTGTGATGGTGTTCAGGAGGACCATTGTTCTTGTCTTAATTTACTCTATGGACACAAAATTGCTCCTTCTGGGAAGAGGTAGAAATCGCAGGGGGGAAATCGAAAAGTAGGATGGATGTTTAAAACAGTGATCCTTTCTTTCTGACTGAAGACTGTGATACAGATATCTCTATGTGTCATGGCATTGTCTTTATATGAATTCTTGTATGGAAATCTATTCTGTCAACAGTACACTTTTGGGCAACAAACTAAACCATCAATGAGCTTCGAATGACTCATACATATTTTATTATTTCTTGGGGATGATGCATACTTTCAGTGCAATGACTGTTACTTGTCTCCTTAATCGTACATCTTAATCGTAATTAGATATCAATGTCTCATCTCGTATCATTACTGATTTCAGTAAATCAGGTTCCCCTTCGTTACAAAGAGTAAAAATAAGTCTTTTTGTGGTATTTTTTTTTTTTTTTTGTTCCAATAGCAGTTTTGAGAATGTTATTGCACAAACTTTTTTCGTATTAAATTCTTCTGTTAAAATACACTGAATATGTTTCCTATCTAGGTTAACCATATTGCTCTACCACCAAACCTACTGCCTTTGTGACATCATCTCACATATTTTTAATGTTTTCATTGGTAATCGACTTCTATGGACAAACTGTTTGATCATTATCTTGCTCATTTCCTCTGCTTCCAGAAATATTTTCTGGCAGTCTTCACTACAAGCTTCAATCAGTAATTGAAATGTTTACAAGCTTCAATCAGTATTTGAAATGTTTCCATCTATAATTTCTTAAGTTTAATAAAAAGCTTTATGTTGGCACATTCACGTTTAGAATCATACCATTTCCAAATTAACTCTAAAAAACTTCTATGATTAAACACGTTTCAAGTGGCACTGAGTGAAGCAATCAGGTTCAAACTTGTCACAACAGTAGAAAACATGATTATGAAAGTCAAAAACCATAATCTTTATTTCTGTCTATCCCCCCTCACTTAGAGCCCAACCTAGTTATTGGATCGATCTCGTTATTTTTGTGTAGGACCTTGTATGTTTTGAGTTTTGTTAGGTATGTTCACACAAATACAATTTTACAAAATCTGATATTGGATAGTTCAACAATATGTTATCAACAAATCGAAGTTTGATTGAAATCAGTGAATTCACGTATGTTTGAAAATTATTTTAATTTAAAAAATTCGAATAAAATTAACTCACACGAAATGAAATAACCAAGCCCAAGATTTTTAGGTTTTAAAAAACTAAAATTTAAGGTTCTTCAAGCCATGTTTTAGGATTGTTTAGGATTTTAAATCTCCTATTTAGAAATTTATAGCGTTTAAGAAAAAAATAAAATAAAAATAAGCAACATAGCTTACTATAAATATATTGCAATACTAGTAGACTTACATTAAAATATCTATTACTATAACATTATACGTCTAAAAAGTACCGGTAACCTTATGATTCACATGATGGTGATGAAATGTTTTATGGAACTATTTACCATTATTAATACATATTATGTTTACAACACTGGTTTATTGACTAGAGTGCTGGATTTATCATCCTTTGAATCTTGTTTGAGATTTATAACTCGTATTGAGCAAGCCCATGATCTAGGCAACACGAAGGTTTTCACTGAGACCTCAGGTTCCCCTGTAGCATCCAAACACATCTCTATAATCATCTCATCTCATCGAGGGTGTAGTGTAGACCATTCTCCTATGGCACACCCTGGACAATTATTCCGTCGGTAAATTGGTCTACATAATTGGATTCATATAGCTGAATGACATAAGTCAAGTACCAGCTATTAGTAAAAACATTTTTACAACATTGTATCTTTATGAAATTATTACACCTGCAAACCACTCATTTAATTAGTGCTCCTAACATGACACTAAACAATGAAATATTCTGACACATTTTCAGGAGTAATACCTCCTCATAAAATCCTCAAGAATTGGTCTACTGCGAGGGTGGATTGCTATTTTTTTTTTTTTGTTATGTCCATTCTAAGCAAGGAAATATTACAGCAATGTTACACAAAGTGAAATTGTTATGATGGTCCAAAGGGGGTGAAAGTCTTTGTTGAAACTTGACAGAGAAACAAACGAAAATTATATATCCAGCAAAATTATGCAATCATGGTAGGCACGATTCAGAAACTAGAAAAGAGCAATGTAAACCAATTACTGTACACCGGTTTAAAAAACTGCACTCTCTTTTGGTGATGGATAATCTACAGATACATTAATCAAGGAATGGATAATCGAGGGTATTACTTGTATTATTAATAATTTTATCGAGTTTTTCGTGCTATAGATCTGAGTTTAGATCCTAATCAGTTCATGTTCGAGATGGATAAATTTCGGGTTTCACACGTTTTCTAAACTACTCTCATTTTTTTCCCTATCACCATTTCATTTCAAGTCTCAATAACTTTCTTCCTCAACTGTAAAGAAGTGGCTTACCTTGCAAGCCAGCACATCTCCTCCAGAATATAATAATTAATATTGATCTTAAAATTGTTTAACAACACGTTAAAAGTGTTAAAATTTTTAAAAAAGGTTATATACCTTAGACAGACGGCCTGTTTCAATGCCGGGTTCTGCGTTATCTTGAGTGTCTTATGAACTACTGATCGAAACCCGGCGTCGAAATGGGCCTTCTGTCTAAGGTACATAACCTTTTTTAAAAATTTTAACACTTTTAACATGTCGTTAAACAATTTTAAGTTTTTTAAACAAAGTGTTAACGTGAACCAGAATCAATGAATAATATTGATCAGTACGTTAATTAAATAGATTGATAGGAAAATAATTGCTTGGGAAAATAAATTATCTAGGCAGGCAACTGAATCCGATTTTGTTTATCAATGTACATGATGAAAGCAGAGTTTTTTTTTTTTTTTTTAAGAATATACAGGAAAAAAGTTTAATAAAAATGTTCTGAAGTCAGTTACCAGGTTACTTGAACAGAATTTTTTTTATTTCAGAAATATTTAATTAAGATTAGGCCTATAGCCTATATGTCACACTCGCACACTGATTTGCACCAACAAGCATTATGTCTGGGAAAAAAAAAATTAACCAACAGCTTTGAAGACAAGTAAAATCACCATTAAAGACTTTCTATTATCAAATTTATACTTTAGATTTGTAGAAGTTCATCATTAATATCATTTTAATTACTACCTAACAGAACGAATTTGAGACTTTGAAAACAACAGTAAATTCAAAATGTCTTCATAAACGTAACAATATTTAACAAAGAAAGTTTCAACTGTTTAACCTATTGATTTGTGAAGAATATATGCAATAGAGAATACTAACCTTGGCTAATGAACATCTCGCAGTTTGTCCAGATTTCTAGTACTTTTGCTTCATCTTTAAAACCACGATCTTCATTAGTGAGGAATTCTTTGAAATAATGCCGTCCTTTTGGATCTGATAAAACGTATGTTATGCCTTTGGACCACTTGTCCAGATCTGATTTTTCCGGCTTTGAAAATCCAGTCATGCCCCATATTCCTAGCCATTGCAGATTACTCATCTACTCAGAAGATTGTGAACATGCAATAAACAAGATTCATAAATTAATTTAGTACAATGAAAAAGTCACACATTATTAAATGACATAATTTACAGTGAGCCAGGAAAACAACATATATCAAAATAATTTTATTACTGTACATAATTTTCCAGGGGAAGTAAATTAAGTATTTTAAAACTGTTTTTTCATATATTTCATTTAAGTGTATAAGTATGAAAGAGACTTTTATTCATAAAATTCATAACATTAATAAACAGATAAATAAGCTATTTAGAATATTTGCATTCCATTATGTGTGTTAAACACAAATAAAAATAAAGCATAATTTGTGAAAAGATAGAGCATAATTAACAAAAAAATAAAGCATAATGTGGGTTGCTCTACTGATTAGGTTATAAAATTTCATTCAATATGAACAAAATTTGTTGGTGTTTATGTTTAATTAAATTTATTTCGAAATCTTCATCTTCATAATGATAACTGGAATCCTATAATAATAAATTTGTATTAACAAAAGCCACCCTAAATAAGGGTTCATAGATCGGCCTACTAATCCATTCACAATGAACAGTGATTAAAAACAATTACGTATGTGACAATTTGCAAGAAAAAAACATTAAGATTATGATGAGGAAACATAGGAACTCATTTACAATAAAAGTTTCTTGAGTACAAATGATTACTAATTATAGCTAAGAATGATTTTAACACATGAGATCCTATGGCATCAATTGTTGCATCAGAAATTTTAAATTAAGTTGATTTAAAGTTTCTCGTGGGATTGTGCCATGGTCACCGAACATGAGCCCAAAAACTGTCCTAACATGAATCTATGAAATGCCAGATATAGTCTCTAGTAATTGTATTAAATTTTGTAAATAATTTTACCTTGCATACTAAATACATCTCCTGGAGACTATATTTGGCATTTCTTAGATTTATATTAGACATCTATTATAAAACATTACTCACTGATTAATACTGATAAGAAGTGCGAAAACTGTCTTCTTGACTCACCATAGGTCCCTATCCTGAGCAAGATTAATCCAGTTCTTAGCATCATATCTCATCTTCCTCAAATATATTTTAATATTATCCTCCCGGCCTCCTCGAAGATCTTTTTCCCTTTGACCTGCCATCTAACATTATATGCATTTCTGGATTCGTCCATACATGCTACATGCTCTGCCCATCTCAAATATCTAGATTTAATGTTCCTAATTATGTCAGATGAAAAATACAATGCGTGCAGTTCTCCACACTCTTGTAACTTCATCCCTCTTAGCCCCAAATATTTTCTTTCCTACACCCTTAACCTCTGTTCCTCTCTCAAAGCTTATGTTGGGGTTTCGTAACAAGCTGTTTTTTTACGGTGATAGATTGTTAGCTCTTCGCCCAACCTCCAAGCTGGGGAACTACACCTTATCAGTCATGAATTACATAATTTTATTAATGGGAAACTATAATAGGTTATAGGGTTTCAGGCAAATGTAAAAATAAAAATGAAAGCTGTTTCCCTAGTTACAACACTTTTGGCTATTCTTCATACTGACTAGTTTTCACTAACAGTTTTCCCTGCTCCAGGAAAGTATAATAATAGGCCTACGTGTATGGAATTTTTTAGGAATGGTTGGCAGGTTTCCAATACTCAGTTCTAAGGAACATATTTCAGCTTACATGTCAGTAACGTATAAATTCCTTGCTCTTGAGGTAATGGATTATGAAACGACTTTTATCTATTATGTACGCAACAAGATTCGCTGCAGAGTAAATATCTTGAGTAAATACAGATATGTAAAATCTTAAAATAAACGATTAGATAGTTATATCATGGTTGAATATAATATTTATCCAAGGTTATATCCTGTAACTTTTAATCATGGACAGTCAGGAATAATTTTTTTCTTTCAGTTTAGCCTTCTTCAATCTGCAGCCAATGAAATAGAATTGACATACAATACTTTTGTCCAGCTCTCGAATAAAATGAAAATAATTATTTTGTGTGTGTGTGTTTTCTTTATTGAAATCATTCCGCATGCTCCATTACCGAGTAATACTACATGCGATTAATGTGCTTACATAAATCTTAACAATTCAACTTTCTCAAATAAACTACACATCTTATACCAATAAACTTTCACAAATAACATACTGTCGCTTATATTTTAACATGATTATGCTGTCATTGGAATAAGTTTGTACTGGTACCTGTCCTTCCTTATTTTACATCCATGATATTTATGACCTAAAAATCTATGTTAACAGTACCAGTACAGTATTTACAATTATTTACAGAATCTCAAAAAAAAAAAAAAAAAAAACACCCACGCACGCACACACACACACAAAAAAACTGGTATTGGCATTGGCATAAGCTATTTACATATTTATTTCAATACATCAAAGTCTATTGTTGTGACAAAATGTACGAATAATTTTCCATATCTGTGAATCAGTTCTTTCTCACTTGGTGACCATAAGCCACCATTTTGTCTTTCAACAATCTTTTGTTTATCTCTTTGCAGTTGTAGCTTGTTGCAGTCATACATTGTATTGTATGCTTTGTTCTTCTGCTCCGCAAGGACACTTCGGATTATCAATAATCTTGAATTTGTGAAGAGAGACTCATGTGAGACCACGACCTGTTATCATTACAGTTAACTCTGGAGTGAATGGTAACTTGACTTGCAGCTGCCCTCTTACGGTTGGAAAGTATGATCAGCAGACAGCACCTTTTGTGCAGTTCGCCAACTGATGTTGCACCCTTTTCTTTTCCTTCACTGACTATTGTCTGTTTTGGTTTCTTTGAGTACACTATTTCTCCTTTCCGGTCCAGGGCCACTTCCTTTGCTAGTTTGTTCGCTATTTTACTTCCATGTATCCTGATGTAAGCCTTGACCTAGCTCAGATGGACTAGCCATTGTTGGTTTTGAAGCTGCACTAATAGACTTCTGATCCTCTCTATTATTGGATAGTGCTTGAAATTGTTAATTGAATCTATTATTATTTTACTATCTGTGAAGATAGCAACTTTCCTTTCTGAAGAGTGAATTTCTCTCATGTCTTGTAATTTCTCTAGCGCTTTTAAAATGTGAATGGGAATTTTGTGTGTGTGTGTGTGTGTGTGTGTGTGTGTGTGTGTGTGTGTGTGTGTGTGTGTGCGTGCGTGCACACGCGTGGGAGGAAGAAAGAGAGAGAGCACGAGCATTTTCTTTTCTCAATAGCCCAGTATTGTTGCTCATGGAAATTTACATCTCATGGAGTTACATAATCCACTCAACCGCCGGGCTGCGAGATATTCTCCTGGAATTTGTCATTTTACTTTTCTTAGCATTTTTCACGAATAAATATTTGTAGTGAAAATATTCTTAGGGAGTTAATTTTCGTGATTGTATGATAAAGCGCAGATTCAGGTCATCTCTAAACCCTAAATTCTAAAATCTAAGTAAATTACATCTGTATACCAAATATCAGTGACCAAGTCACTTATTTTTTAATGATCGGGAATTCTTCACACTTTTAAGTCTTTTAACATTCGGGAAAGGGAATACCACTGTTTATGATTGGCCATAGAAATTGTCTGCAAGCTGACTGCAACAAAACATGTGGTTTGTGTACTGTTTTTTTTTTAACACAAAGGAACAGCCTTTTCCCACAAAGAAACCTTTCAACTTCTTAAATTATCATCAGACAAAGGACTGAAAAGTACTTTTAAATCTACGAGTACTTCGAAATTCTGGATAAGAATGAAAAATGAATATCCAAATTTTACATGACATAACAATCAGATATCTTATTTGTTTTTTCACCACGTATCTTTGTGAAACTGCATTTTTTGCCAAAAACAAAACAAAAGAACCGCCTGCAAATATCGGTTTTCTTTTAGGCTATCACTTAACTTAATCCCAGAATTAATAAGCTAGCCTCGCTAAAATCTTAAAAATTCTCAGGTAGGCCTATAATAAAAAATAAAATAAACTAAGCACTAAGGTTAATTTTTTTCAGTAACTTACAATTATTGCTGTATTAATGTACTGCAATTTTGAATCCATATTAATTAGTGTTGGAACTAGTGTTCATACATTTTATACATAAAATTACATAAATGGCCTATGACTTGTGTAGGCCTATGTGTGATAAGAGTTTTGCCGACATGTTGACATCGTTCAGCTGACTTTTGTGGTGAGTTACAGTTCATAATCATTCTTCTTATTATCTTTTCTTTTTCAAACCAATATCGTTAAAATCAATTTCATAATATAATGATCAGTGTTATGAATTTTATGTTTTCAGTGGTCAGAATGGGATTATGTCAACGAAAATCAACATTAGTTAATTATTATGGCTAATGATGTTGGCATGAGGAACTACAACATGCTACAAAATTTCATTAAGTGATTGATAATTTAATTGAATTATTTGTCAACATGTCACATCGTTTTCATAGTATACTAATACCACAGTCTGGTATATACAGTCACGAAGCTTGAGTTGTGAAGGTCCTAGGAACAATAGACTGTGCCGGTACTATTTCGCATTGTCTGTAATGAGGCGATATTAGCAATCCTAGTGGTTAGCAACTATCTATGGATGTATATTTACTACGTATTGAGCTTCATGACTGTATATACTAGACTGTGCTAATACTCTTTAAGTCTTAAGATTACACCATACTTAATTTTGAATAATCAGGTTGGTTAAATGTATGAACTTTAAAAAATTGGAACAGTATTTACAAGTAAATTTGTTGGGACCAGCCACTTGTGTTATAGAAAAAGAATTTACCGGGCCACGGTCTCTCAAAGGTTGAGAACCACTGGCATAATCTGAATCAAGAAAACTGGGATAAAGAATAAAAGAACAGCAGAGGTCTCACAGATAGTTTATATTATTTCACAAACTTGAATTCGATCCCCAGTGTTGATTAGCATTATATATGCAGTTGACAAGAAAGAAGTATGTTGACTTTTCAAAATTCTCGCATTTCACCAAGTTTACAAATTTCAGTCCATCAATAACAAAACACTCTAATTCACTTCTACCATTCCCCTGATAACACACAATTCCATTTCATTAAAAATGGAGGGGGGCACGGTATCATATGAGCTTAAGTGATGCCAGCTACATGTACAACTTCCCTGCAATACCCATGTCTACTAATAAAATAAGAGAAAGAATTCTGAAAGATCTACCAGAGAAATTCTGTTAGCAAGACTGTTTGATACAATGAAATGAGTAGGTAAATCTAGTGGCCATTACGAATCTGCCTGAACCACCTCTGTAATATCTCCTAACTTCAAATCCACCCATTGAATTTCACCGATATCACCCTTTCCTTCTGAGAAGGTTGGAAGTTGTATAAAGTTAATAGAATTATTGCAGTGCAGGACAGCCATCTGCTACCTATGGAATGAATAAATAGGCTAATAAAAAAGAAGTGTGCTGAAAATACATGGCCGCACCTAATATATTAAGTTATATTTTAGTCAAGCAAGATTAATTAAATCATAAACAAATTATGGGCTAGGTACACTGAAAATTTAAGTTCATGCTCATCAGAATCCTAGTTTTGCTCATTTTGTAAAATTTTCTATTTCTCCACACAAACCAGTCATATTTCTGATTCTTATAGTGAGTCCAGAAAATGATGTTTGTTCTTTATATTTTTTTAACTAACATTTGTTAACACGCTTCATATTATATTGAACCTGTTTCCTTCTTCTGTCCATTTATTATTCATAAAAAAAATATCCTTTCCACATAAGCACTATGCCTAGTTAGGTAAATAAAGCTATTATTTCTAGTAATCAATAGGCCTACTGTTTCAGTCACAAAAACAACTCTCTGCAATTCTGTAACTTGTTTCTTGAAGATAAATTATCTTTCAAACACTGAGTGCCAAAACTTCACCGAAACACATTACGACAAACAAAATCAACACTATAGACCAACAATACAAAATAAGCAACACGGCTCTTTAGTCCTATATCAGCATCAGAAACCCGTACTTCCAGGACTTCATTTCAGTTAAATAAGACACAAAAAAAGGCTAGGCTCAGATAGAGTACCGGTACACTATAATGCTTGTGAGTGACACATGTCACAAGGTTAAGATACTCATCATGACGCAACTTAAAGGCACTCTTTAGTGCCAATAATTTATTTTGTGTGCACAAGGTTGGAATTTTGAAGTAAGAGGGAAAGGGTGCAATCCGTGTTCTGGAGTTTATCCAAAGACATTAATAAGGTAAACGCGAAAAGGTCCATAGATTAGATCTAAAAAATAATGATACCATTAATGGGACTATATCAATATTATTTTTCTGTCTTCAAGGTTTTCACTATTAAAACTTGCTGTATTAGGTTATGTATACTTATAATAAAAATATAAACATATAATAGCGAGACATTTTCAATTTATTACATGAAACTCGCTAACTACATAGAGAAGATCTGATTGTGACATCCCAGAGAATATTTATTTTATTTATTTTGTAAATGTAAACACAGATCATCCTTACCTTCGGAACATAACCATAAAACGGTACATTTACACCAACGAGTTAGAAGAGATTAATCTACACTCAACATATTTCTCTCGGGAATCCTTCCTCTCATATCAATAGTACTTTTACCGAAGGAACCACGGACCAAATATCATAATGGATATGCCATTGCGATTCATAAAATGAAACAAATATTATGCAACATCATAGTCAAATAGGCCTACAGTTTTCACGATGATTTATAGCAGAAGACAATGGAGTATGGACAACAATTGAATGCCACAATGCGGACACTACTGTGCGATTCAGTAGGCAGTGCTTATGACTTTACTCTGTATTCTTTGGTTGTCCTCTAATTTAGAAGGCTATGGTTATGGTAGATCGTTGCTGCACATTATAGAGATGCTGTGGTTGCTGTTTCAGCTGTAGCGTGGTGTATGGAAGTGTAGAGTTGAAGACTATAGAAATTGTTTGGTTATCTTGAATGGTGATGTGATGGAAGTGATGCTGGATAAGGAGATGTGGAGGGACTATGATTCTGTAATTCTAATTTAGGTAATATGTAGTTTTTATAAACGAGAGGCCACTTCATCTTCTGAACGAAAAACTCACATAACTAAATAGCCTACGGTGAAACGAGCGTTGAGGGACTTCCGCCGACTATAGACTTCTGTTTCATTCAGATAATTATAAAATACGATAATTTGGTCCAGGGAGCATCCGTTTTTGGTGCAAAGACAATTCGTTTGGCGTGTTTCTTAATTGAAATTAACCTAAGTGGGTCGGTGTCTATTCCAAAATCGGCGGAACGCTCGTTTAACCCAATTATATCTTGAAATATTAAAAAGAATAGATTTGCCTGCGTTTGTCGAATGCGCATCATCATGCTTACGAAAAGGCACTTTTCAGGGCCAATAATTTATTTTGTGTGCACAAGGTTGGAATTTTGAAGTAAGAGGGAAAGAATGAATCCGTGTTCTGAAATGTATCCGTCACATGTCACTTAACTATCCCCTCAACTAGACTAACCTTGTGACATACATCGGCCGTTTGAGGGATAGTTGAGTGACATGAGGACGAGTTATGTGACAAGGTTAGTGAGTTGGTTGAGGGGATAGTTAAGTGACGAGGCGAGGTGTGCGACAAGGATCCGCAAGTTATATAACCACAGTCTACTATATACAGTCACGAAGCTTGGGGTGATTTTTTTGCAAATCTCGCGATAGTTGCTAGCCGCTTGGAGCGCTGTGAGTACTAGGAACAGCCATCGTGATCTAATACAGGCCATAAGGCAGACCATGTAACTCGCTTAACCCGATCACGAAGGGCTGCGTTTCAACCATATAAATTAGTTGGAATATATAAACCGTTGCTTACGAGATTACACAAGCTGGCGCATAGAGCTTGAAAAACGAGTCTGAAGTGGTTCCCTCGTAATGCCAATTCCGCCGCTCGGAGCGCTGTTCTGCCCTATATATTCATAGCAGAACACTTAAAAGACATTGACATTTGGGACATTTAAAGGACTCACCATTGCTTATTAAATGCTTCGTACAATATTTTATGGACAATAGACGTAATTTGCAAACTTCTACTCCTCAATTATATTACAATAAAAGGCTGTCATTCTTGATATTAAAACATATTACATATAAACTGAGGGACTGTCTGCTCTGTACTTCAGTTCATACACCAAACATTTCCGGAAATAAATTAACTTAACATCTTACATATACGCACTATAGCCTACCCTTTTCACCTAATATTATTAATATTGTTATTAAATAAGACATTGCAACTAATTAAGGTACTGCATTATCTTTAATTTCCTTGAATTCATAATTAAGCATTTGCAAGAAGGCGTAACTTTTCCCTCTCTTTAAAAAAATACGAACGTCACAATAATTGAGAAGTATAATTATTACGCGATTTTTTCTTGCAGTGGTGAAAACATTTCTATAGGCCTATTGATTAATCTATTGAGCATAGTAATAGTAAACGCCGTAGTATTCTTTTCTGAAGCCAAGATTTTCGCAAGAACTGAAGTGCGACACATGTAAAGGTGAGGAAATGTCCCTCTTTCTTTTGGGAAAACTTGTGAAGCCACTACTGGACAATATTGCCAAAGATATTTCCAGTAAATACGAAGTGATTAGGAAACTTAATCAGAAGCCCCTAAATAGAAAAGTGCTGAAAGTGCAATAAACTGGGCCATTTCTTAATTACATATAGAACACTGGAACTGACTATCTACAAGGACCCTCGTGTTATAAATATTATGATTATTTCAGATTGTGATACAGTTATAAGCGTACATTCCTAAAATTTAAAAGTAACAATGAAGATGCACTATGTTATAGGAAAGTTTTAAACGTGTACATTTAACTTTTTTATGAATGATTTCCTGATCAAGATTTTCATTAACTATGTGCCAAACTTTTGGACATCTGATCAGTATTTTAATCATGTGCTGGTTACAGTACATTAGATGTCTTCTTGAATATACCTGATGAGGTATGTATATGAAGTTTGTATCGTCAGTATTCAAGTAGCCTACTTATGTATGTAATTTTTATTATCTGTACAGAAAAAAATTAACTTACGTGATAGTATGAAGTAATCTCTCACGAAATAACAAGGAAGAGAAAGGTGCTTAAATTTAAATATTGAAAACAGGATGATAAGAAGAAAATAATTTTTACTTGCTTTCAATTATTAATGAAACCTGGCCACTCACCATTCGCAGTTGATTTCTATTGTTACAGGTCTATTCTTCATATTCTGTAGCTTTCAAATAATTTCTAAAATAAATATTACGCCTACTTAGCTCTTGTAAAACGAAATTTTCACTTTCACTTTCAACGGAACACTCACTTATATTCAGTTCTTGTATCTTGCAGTAAATTATCCATTTGTGATCATCTTTCCAATATAACCTCCCATTGAAACGACCACTTAAAATCATGAGCTAGGATTTATTATTTTAAAAACATTTCCACGTACGTACTGTTATAATTGTTATGAACCACAATACAAAAGACAACACTGTGAAATTGGATTAATTTACCAAGATCAACATCAATACCGGTAGTATAAAATCACATATAGGCCTAGGCTATATTATTTCATTACTTTATGGTCTTAATTAGAAGAATTAATTTTGAAGAATTTACAAATATGCTGAAATAATTTATGACACCTCTTATAGAAATGTAAAAATATGTATGTACATTTTGAAACAATGGGTATAGCACCACTTGAAAATGTTGAGCACTTTAACAGTAACTTGTAAATTGTTCCATCACGTTGTCTATAGTGTTCATTTAATGTAGCACTTTTAGAATGAACGTGGTTCACATACGTAAGAAAAAATGACGATGGAATGAGTCGAAGACATACAGTTTTCTTTAATTTTTAGCAAATGATGAAGTTGAATATATACTGTTACTTCATATCCTAACATAAGTAGAGTTGCCACCATAGATGTAACACCTCCGTAACACCTGAAATGAATATAAAATAAATTAATGTATTGGTAATGATACAAGAATAAAAAGAAATTAGGCTAGACATAACCTCACAAAATTACAAACAAATGCTAAAACAAAAAAAAAATAAAAAAAAACTTTACGTATCCGTATTTAATGAAACTAGATATTCTAGATATAATTTGATTCACACGATAACCACCTCAGCCTATTTCGCAGCAGCCATTAGTTACCAGTTTGAGGTGCATTACCTAATCTCATACTAACCTTGTTAAGTTCTCTTACCTAATTCACTGATAATTACGTAACAATACACAGGTCTAAAATACAGACAAATACACATTAATTACCTAATAAGTACAGCATGAAAATAATTCATTACTTTTGTCGGTATTTTCTAAAAGAGAAAGGGAAAACAGTAACAACATTATCTTCAATGTTTACATCACGTCGTTCACATTTTCATTAGGCCTATATCAGTAATGCTTGGTAAGTGAAACAATGCATAAAATTATTTTATATTTCGGGTCACATCATTCGAGAGTCGGAAAACGCAATTCGCCACTTTTAACATAGCATTGCTTGTTATATGAGAGAACTTTGACATTTACCTTAACCTATAAATATACGACCTGTTGGTACAGAGTTCTTCACATAGCAAAACACAGACAATTTTCGAATATAACTTAGCTGAATAAACTTCAAATAACACTGTAATATGCTTGGCATATTTGTAATATTCGTACTCAATGAGTAATGCACAATTAATCGAACTATTTTCACGATGCACAATGCTCTGTAATGGTACTATTCATCATTTCATAGGGCAGAGAGGCGAACCTAGCGGCAGAAATTGTCATGACTCACAGAGACCTACTCTCGATCATGCTATGCGCCAGCTTGTGTAATCACGTAAGCAACGATATAAACAGTGACATATGTTTCTCTAAAATGTAGTGTAATTCCATTAATAAAATTTAAAACAATGATTGTGAGACACTTCAGACATAATTTACTTGCGAGTTAAGATGTAATATTATTTATGGTGTGAAAATTACGTTGTTCGTATGTGTAATACCTGCCTTTATTTCGATTAAATATTGCGAAATTCTTGTACATTCATTTATGCACGATTCAATAATTTTCAATTGGACTGCACGGATATTTAGATATGTTGAAATTATAGGTTATGTTTACTGTACCAGTTGCCCCTTTCTGTCTAAATTTAGTGATCTCCAATGCCTTGCCATTCATATGAAAATTTAAGGAAGGTAGATGTGCTAAATTGGAATCCCAATATAAATTCATTTTTATTAAACCTCAAAATAGCTTCCATTCTAAACTTGAAATGTTGACGCGAACAGATTATGTTAACATGTAAAATTCTCTTCACATTAAAATAACACAGTTTTATAATTATTTCTGCAACATATTATGCAACAAGAAGTAAACGGAACTTATAACACACATTACACTAAATAAAGCTTAGCAAGGATAAGCAATAAAGTTATAATATTTCACTGAGCTCCATACACTGAAATAGAAAACCCGAACAAACATTACGGCGTGGTCTAGATCGAAAAAGCATTGACAGTGCCGTATTTCGCATTTTTGTGAAAAGTTCATTATCGGTTGTAATAACTGTAAATGGCTAAAGTACAATAATTTGAATAATAACATGGGGCAAGGAGACGTTTGTAGTACTATAAATTGTAAGAAAAATAGGTTAGAGTTATCCTTCCGAAAGATCCAGGAAGGTGAGTTTATAGAATATAATATATTTTTTATGAAAATAAACCTTATGTATTTCATATTTAAATAGTGGAAGGAAGGTGTTAATTTTTTCAAAAGAACACGATATCGAAAGTACAATACACTTTATGGTCTGTTAGGAAAGAGTCTGTGATGAGGCGATAGTAGCGATCCTGGTGGCGAGCAACTATCTATGGATGCATATTTCAACTGTTTACGTTTGCATATTTAGTAAGTATTAAGCTTCGTGACTGTATATACTAGACTGTGATATAACCTCTCAACTAACCCACTAACAGTGTTGCCAACTCATAAATTATATTCCCGTCAGTAAAACACCTGGAAATCCGTCAGAATCCGTCAAAATTAAAAAAAAGAACCGACACAATATACCTACTTATATATAAATAAAAAAGCAAATTTTAACACAACTTACCAATCTTGATTAAAGTAATAATTCATCCACATCATCTGCCTCTAGTTCTGCAGTTGATGTGCTGGGTTGGTCTACACTGCGGTATGCTGCCATTGTGCCATTTTGGTTGAGAACATCGTCTGGTAGGGTATAGTCATGACAGCATTTTTTTTACACACTTAAGTCCAGCACGCACAGTTAGAATAGAATTCACCATATTGGTTTTAAGTCTATTTCTAAGGGAAGTTTTCACATTGTTGAGCATACTAAATGCTCTCTCCACGTCAGCATTCGACCACGGTAAAACCAAAATCATCATGGCAAAGTCTAAGAGTTCTTGAAATTGATTTTGAGAACTTGCATCCTTATATGACGCGATCTCATGCCAAAATTCAATTGTGTTGGTAACATTTTGCCATTGAACAGTGGTTAATTTAGACCATTAAAAATCAATTTTTGTTATTACATTTCCAGTTAACCCTAATTCTTTGGCTAATGGGATTATACTCTCTTTAACTACTCTCAAACACTGTTCTGGTGCAATTAAAGACACTTTTTGCAAAACCTGTACATTCCTCGGCAGTCGCCGTTGGAGTTCGTCTGCTAAGCAAAACAGAAAATTTTCGCACCTATTGCGAAACCCTTTTTCATTATCAGGGCTGATTTTATTGTCCTTTTTCAAATCAGTTAATAAAATTTCTACTTCATGGCCAAGATAAATATTAGGGGACTTGTATTTTCTAACTTCCACGGTTAGCAGATCTCCCCTATAACCAGGCACAACAATTCGTCTAGTAATACCTACAATGAGTAGAATTAAATCTTTAAGAAGCTTCGAAGGATCTGCTCTACTTGACTGGAATGACTTATTGACTTTCTGACATTCTTCTAGATAAGGTTTAAGAAATACAATATAGAGTTTATTGATGACGTCACAGTACATACCATATAAGAGTTCAGCTGCGTAGCACTTATTTTGAAGTCTACTGTAGATGTGTCTGTAATTCAAGCCACTGATTTAGTATGCGACTGACAGCAACTTCAATCGATAGCCACCTTGTATTTGACTGCTGTACAATTTTAAGGGGATCGGTTCCATCATTTATTGCTTGGAATAAAAACCTATATGTGATCTGTCGAGAAGATGACTTTGAAAACCAAGAATAAGTTTCAGATATTAAAAATTCAATATTTCTTGGCAACATTTCTGCAGCAGAAGACACAGCTAACTGAATTGAGTGACAAACACATGGAATCAATACAAGATTACTGACTTCCTGCTTCAGTTTCTGACAGACCCCATTGTTAATGCCTACCATTACTGACGCATTGTCGGTCCCCACGCCTCTCATATGTTTAATGTCTAACCCGTAGTCTGAAAGTAATGACTTTATTGCACTCACAATACAATCTGCATTTCCCTGTTCTAGTTCAACAATTGCAAGAAAAGTGGATACAATTGTATGTTGTGTTTCGAATAATATACAACGCACACAGCCAGTAGTTTTATGACAGAAATATCTGTCGATTCGTCAATAAGAAGACTAAAGTGGCCACTATCAATATCGCTCTGTAGTTCTGATTTAAAATGTTGGAAAAGAATATTCCTAATCAAACCACTACACTTTGTGCGGTGAAGTCGTAAAAGAGAAGCATGGTCAGCACCTTTGAAAAATCTCTTGGTAAGATCGGAAAGATGATCAACAGACCTTACTGAGCAATGGTTAATTACAAAATGTGAAAGAGCAGCCTCAGCAGCTGCACATTCGTACGTATGTTTGACTGGTATAAATTGCAATTTTGACTGACGCGAAGTTGAAAATGGTTCTGATGCTTTTAAATGTTTCTTAGTTCTTCCATGATCGAGTAAATCTGACAATCGCACATTCAGACTGCACTGACAATACTTGCACCGCGCAATACTAGGGTCTCCAGGCACCTCCAACAGCCAATCCTTCACTCTTTTATCACTTAACCACTCTTTTCTAAATTTTCTAGTATAGCTCTTATCTTTCTTTTCTGACATGTTAAATCTGTCAATAAAACATTCACAAAGCAGTACAGACACTAATAATCGTTTCACCTTAAAAAAATACAATGTAGGTAACGCGATATAGAAACAAACGTACACTTATGGGGTACACTACATTCCACTACACAGAACGCACACAGAATAATGACTTACACTTTGTGATGCAATCAGCTCCATCTCAAGATTCTGGACATGTGAGTCACCGATTCGTTTTATTAGAATATGTTTGTTTAATTTTTTAACCAATGCCAAGCTATGTGTCCACTTGCTGCAGGCCTGATAAAGACAGCTTCTGTTGGAAGCGAGGTCTTATCTGGGATACACTTTTGTTATGCCGACCTTCCACCTCACATTCCAATACATGGTAGTAATCGTGTCTCCAAGTCGCAGGAAAGTTGCAACGTTCATACTCGGCGTAACCGTCAACCTCTGACTTGATTACGAGGAATTTGAAACGGAAGATTCCATAACATGGTACGGTACGGACAGGGCTATTCAAAGAAAAAGTAAGATTCCCAAAAAAATTAAATAATTATTGAAAATGACAGCAGCTAAAAAAATCAAAAGCCGCCGATGTAAATCGTAATTTCCGCCAGGAAATCCGTCACCCGTCAAAGCCATTTTTTTCCCGTCTGCTATGTTGAAATTCCGTTTCATCATATAACTTATACTCTGAAGATGTTAACACCTTACAGTCTATAAGAAAATATGGTAAAGCTTCGGTATCTCCCCAAACTACACAATTCCTTGGCCTCATACTACTTAAATAATACCCCAAGAATGTGTTTTTTTTTTTCGGTATCTTGAACAATATTTTTTTAAATTATTTTACGACGTTGTATTAACTGCTATGGTTATTAGCGTCTGCGTGAGATGAAGGCGGTAATGCTGGCGAAATGAGTTCAGGGTCCAGCGCCGAAAGTTACCCGGCATTTGCTCTTAATGGGTTGAGGGAAAACCCTGGAAAAGACCTCAACCAGTTAACTTGTCTCAACCGAGATTTGAACCCGGGCGCCCTCGTTTCACGGTCAGACATGCTAACCGTTACTCCACAGCGGTGGACGATTAATCGTCTGTAGATAATTTGATAAAGAGTTGCACTTTGATTATATAACCTCAGAGTAATTATCTGTTTGTCAATCATGAAGAGAAACTAGACTTGCTTTTGACGTACGGTGACTGTCTTAGAAATGCAACAAGAGATGTGGTATTGTACACTGAATAACATCCTGATCGACGTCATCCTTCACCCCATACAGTTGATAACATCTGCAAACATTTCGTAGAAAAAGGAAGCTGAAAACCAAAAACACGTCTCAGAGTACAATAACAGCTACTCATGAAGGAAACGAAGTCTCTGTTCTGGCTGTTGTAGCTCACAGTTTGCATGCTAGTACACGACAGATTACACGTGGGTCTGGAATTAGTAAAGCGAGCATTTGCTGTATTTTTCAATAGCATACATTTCATTCATATCACATGATGCTGCATCAGGATTTGCATGGAAATGACATCAATACCAGCATTGAATTCTGTAATTTTGACCTTCAGCAATTGCAGGATAATAATGCATTTCTTAGGAACATTTTGTTTACGGATGAAGCTTCGTTCACCTTCGTCAGTTGACCATCACGGAGTGTAAACGTGTGGTGTGGATTATTGATGAATGTATCATAGGGCCTTATTTTTTCAAGGAACACTAAATGGGGAATGGTATGCATTGTTTCTTCGAGACACACTACCCTTTTCCTAGAGGTTTTAGAACTGAATACTCATCTATCAATGTGGTATCAGCATGATGGTTCCTCCTTACACTTTGCACATGTCAGGAAGCTGGTGCTTAATGAAATGTTTTCAGATTGGTGAATAGGACGGGATGGGTTTGTGAAGTGGCCAGCTCGTTCTTCCGACTTAACACCTTTAGACTTCTTTCTCTGGGGTGCAGTGAAAGATTGGGTATTTCAGGAAGCACCAACTACAATAGAAGATATGTCACAGTGTATTTTAGCAGTGTGTACGACAAAATCTAGAGAAACGCTGCAAGCTGTGGAATGATCTCTCAGTTTTCATCTCTAGAAGTGCACTGATGCAAGTGGTGGCCATTTTGAACATTTACTTCAGTGATGCCTTTCAGTTATTCTACCTTCAGAAAAGGATAGCCTACATGAAGACATTTTTGTATGGCACTGTTTGTTGTTGAATTTCCAGAAGATGAGATTTTTTATTTCGTTTTCATTCATGTTCAGGAAATTTACTGTACAGTACGAAAATAACGTTTTTTTTTTATCAGGGTACTTACACAGTTCAAGGAAAATACCTATTAATATTGTTCACAGTATTGATTTCTGAACTAATTTGGAATAGAAAAAAAAATTTAAATGCTGTGTTATTTTGTTTGTATCTTACTTTTTTTGCTGGAATATGATTTCTGGTTCTTCATACTAGTGTCACTACCTAGAAATACTTTGAATTATTATTCTGTATTTAGTTCAGGAATGTGCAACCAACCATATTAATAATAATTTTACCTCTAGTTTTTATTTTGCTATAAAAATGTGACATGTTCCATTTAAAAACATAAAAGTTTGTATTGAAGTTACTGTTATTTCGGTTTGTTAGAATGTATATATCATATAATTTTGTGAGCTCCTGATGTAGGTATATTCCTGTGCAGTTAGATTTTCATTATCTTGTTCCATTTCAAAAATATTTGAGATGACAATGTTAGGTAAGACACTCTGTATATCTATGTATGTATATGTATATACATATATTCATTCAGTCATAGTTTTCCACCCGCAAACCTAGTATTCTTCAATTTTTCCTATTTTTCGCGTTCCTCTTAATCTCTGCATATGATCCATATGTAATTCTGAAGTTTATCCCAGATATCTTCTTCTGCCATGAACTTTTCTTCCGTTCACTATTCCTTCCACACACAAAACACACACACACACACACACACACACTGGTACACGAAACTAAAACAAATGCTATAGGACTAATGTTGATTTTCACAGACTAAAATGGTGCTGCATCACAGTGTGAGAGAACAGGCATGTCAACGCGAAGAGGCTGGGATCTACTTTGGCGAATGAACAAGAGATCCTGTGCTCTGACCTTGCTTATGTGTACTGGAGTTCTCTACCTCTCATATTCTTTCAATTCCTGCTTGGTGAGCAACTTGAATCGAGCAATTCGACAGGTATGATAAGTAAATTCCTATAGTTACCTCTAGAAGATAACTGTTGATGAGTCTTCATTTTTTTAATTGTTTAATAATGTTAGAAGTGAATAATGAGATTAGGATAATTAGGCTTCCTGTATTTATGTACCTTCACCAATAGATAATGTGAATAGTAGTATTTCAGAATAGCTTCACATTCCCCCACTTCAGATAGCATTCGTGCTAATGGGAAGAGAGGGGTTGGTATACCGGAAGGCTTATAGGGTGGGGAGGGTGGGAAGTTGTAGATGGCGAGAACATGGCAGTGGTTCATATAAGTAGCAGTAGATGGTCTAATAGTACAAACTGTTGAAAAATTTACCTCTTCAGTCTTCTTCCCTATGCTCTCTTCCTTCGTTCCCACTTCTTTTCTCACTCCCTTTTTCTTGTTTTCTTCACTATCCTTCCTTTGTACTCATCTTCATGCCTCTCGTCTCTATTTCATGTCTATTACATCCTATGCATATGGCAGTGGCGGCTCCTGCGTATTTCTTAAGAGGGGGAAAGAAGGTAACAGGACGAAATGACACCATCGTGAATGAAACATGCTACAAATTAGCCAACATGCACACATGTAAGACCAGGTAGTGTTGGGGTTGGCCTTCCCTTCTGTACAGCAATAATCTGTTCTTGTAAACTGAGTTTCCTCAATTTTCCATACAATATAATGTTTTCACTTCCATTCATTGTTGAATAATTGCACAAATTAACAATTACAAGGAAATTCACCTCGCAGCATTTTTCGAGCACACTACAGCATCACACGTGTTGGAAGAGACTATAGCAACTAACACGTAATCGGAACCACGGAAATGGGAATGGGACATAATCTGAGGAAAGCAAGAATACTGCACCCACCCACGTGGTCTGTGTTGCCAAATGTACATTGCACAAGTTCAGTATCACATGCTTTTGAAGAATATCAATTCTTGTAAAGTCATACTACCATTATTGTTCAAAGTTGCCAGTGACCAAATTTTTATGTTAAAAATAATGTAGTTTGGAGTACCTACTTACTTTCAATTTCAAATATATTTGTACAAAACTGACAACTTGGCTGTTGCCCTGTCTAGTACACAATGAACGGAAGTGAATTTCAGGGGCCAAAAAGATCTGCGATACTAACGTAGAACTACTTCCTCTTTGTTTTATATAAACACGACTTTAACTTTCAAATATCCTTGAAAGTTTCAAACCATGAATAATAGCTTATATAAAGTGCAATGAATAAAATTTTTTATTTATAATTTTAAAAAAGTTTATATGGTGTCTTTCATAGCGTTGCGTTAAAACTGTTTTATTGTGCCTCCTCCTAGTTGTGTATAGTCTGGTTGAATGCAAGATCGTTAGATGGCAGCGGTAGCGAGCGTGCTGCACGACCAGTCGGTTTCTATTTCCCGCCCATGCACTGATTCAGAGGAGGATCTCCTCCCTCTCTGTTCATTTACACGCTTTAAAACTCTGCTTCTTTCTCTGGCCGCTAGTGCGCTGTTGTCTATGTGTGCTAACTGCAGTAAAGGAGGAATGGATTGGCTTTCCTCTACACAAACAATCTCGCATCTTTCTCACAGTTTTCTAGCAGCACAGGAGTGCGCATCGTTTAAAACTCGATCAACCAAGGTTTTCTTATAGCTGTGGACTTAAAAATGATCGAATCTTCCTCGAATTTCAAGGCATATATTTTATTTGGTATTTACTTTCAAAAGAAGAAAAATGTGAGGAGGACGTTCCTCCCTTCCCTCCCCCGAGGAACCGCCACTGGCATATGGTATGTTGTTATTAATTTACAACTTTGTGAGGTTTCGATCCTGCAAAATTGATCTTTAGGGGATATTGCTGGTGATAAATGTCTCATACCAATATAATATGCTCTTGGGTCCAGGGGAATATTGATGACAATGTGGCAGCCTGAAAACTGTTGTTACGCAGTGAGCTAAGAATTGAGAGTGCCAATAAAATATGAACGATTTTAATAATTAATAACCTTGAACTAATTTGATATATTTCAAATGTTACTGCAAATGTTTAAAGACAGGACATGAGAGATTTATACACTGTGAATAACATTTTCAAAATTACCACTGCAAATGACAATACAATGATTTAAACATTCTTTAAAATTGTCAGTAATTCTATGGCACATGTCATCAGGTATATACTCAGTGAAATTCTCACGTTTCTTTTCGGCTCACAGATGGTTCTAAAACCATTAAAACCATTTTAACATAAACTCCCAAGCTTGCTTTATGTTCTCCAACAATACCATGAACAAATGACTAAGAATTTCAAGGGAAAAATTGTTCCAAGGCCAGGTATCGATCCCGGGACCTTTGGCTAAGTGCACCACCACTCTACCGACTGAGCTACCCGAGAACTTCACCCAATACCGTCTCAATTTTTCTCTTTTTTATCCACATACCTCGAGTGGGCTGGCAAGATCCCAGAAACTCACATCGAGTACACACAAACTCTGTGTGACATGAAATTGTGGTTTTCTGTTAACGTACCTACAATAATGTATATATTTTGCAAATCTAACTTTCTAACTTCACCTGAAAGTTAGATTTGCATATTATATATGTTTATATCTATAATTATGTATATAATATATAACCTATATATAACTATATTTAAGTTTTATTGCATTTGGAAGTGAAAGACTGTGTAGGATTCACAGTTCATTTGTACAATATTCAGTTACTAATTATGAATGTAATGTTGCTCTGTTGTTGCCCATACAGCAAAAATCTCGTGGCTTTCTGTCATTTTCGGGAACATCACCAAAAGCTACTCTTGTTGAACCTGAGGAGAAGCGGAGAATAAGACAGGAAAAGCAGACTATAGTGCGTGTGGTGCCTCTCACTTGGACGGGATTGGCAGTGGGTAATGAATCAAATGGTGAACCATTAGATGGTGCTCCTAAGTATCGGTTTCTTCGCCAGCAAGGTTTACGACCTAGTCGCAAACTCCCAGATGCACTCATAATAGGTGTGAAGAAGGGTGGCACTAGAGCATTGTTGGAGTTCATTCGTCTCCATCCAGATGTCCGTGCTGCAGGGTCAGAAGTTCATTTCTTTGACCGTTTTTATAATAAAGGATTCACCTGGTATAGGTATGTGATACAAGGCCACAATACTTGAAGTTTTCATTTGCAGTCTTACTGATTTTGATATGGCTATGGAGTTGATTTTTAATGGTACACATACAGAGTGAAAGGGGTATAACTGCATTAATTTGAATTAGTAATAGATATCAATAAAACTAGTAGAAAAGTTCGAATAACCGTGTATCAATAATTGTCGTGGAAAAAATCGAGTTTATATCGAGAGATTGAAAGTGGATACATTGCTATAGCGCAATGCTTGATTCCCCATAAATTAAAAGCATATCTACAGTAGCGTGCAAATTAATCCCAACACGACATATTTTTACATTTTCTGTCATTGTTGGCCTCACAGCTGCTCATACTGCTTTAATTGACATCTGTAGTACGTGTAATTCCATTGTTGAAGGTCTGTCATTATTTTTTTTTATAATATGTGACATTTTGCCTGTCGTTTTGTACTTATAAGCATTTCAGTTGTGTTGAAGACTTAATACTGCAATCCTGTGTACATTCTGTCGTCTTCACAAATGGATACAACTCCACGAAAACAGTCTAAAATTATAACATTAGCAGAGCATTCTTCTATGACACAGAGGCAAATTGCTGCAGAATGTCACATCGGTTTGGCTACTGTTAATTCGATCATAAAACGATACAGGGAGACTGGATCCATCACACCCCAGAAAAAAGGAAACTGTGGCCAGAAAAGGAAGACTTCACCTGCAAATGATCGTTTAATTGTCAGGAAAAGTAAATTAAATCCTAGACTAACTGCTGTCGACTTAACCCGCGAGTTAATGGCTACCACTGGGGCGAATATTCACGTCACAACAGTGCGGCGTAGGCTTTTGGAAGCTGGAAGAAGGGCTCGTAAGCCTATTAAGAAGCAACTGCTAACCCCTGTTATGTGCAAAAAACGCTTAATGTGGGCAAAATTACATCAACACTGGACAGTGAATGACTGGAAGAATGTACTTTTTTCTGATGAGTCTCATTTCGAGGTCCACAGCCACCATGTTTCTTACGTATGGAAAGGATCCGAAAAAGTAACAGCAGCTCATCCCAAATATCCCCCTAAAGTAATGTTTTGGGGTTGTTTTACACATGAAGGGCCTGGAGCATTAATACCTATCAAGGGAATGATGAATTCTGACAAATATATTTACTTATTGGAAACCAGAATCGTACCCCAGCTGCAAAAATCATTTCCGGATGGCAGAGGTGTGTTCCAACAAGACCTGGCACCATGCCATACATCTCGAAAAACTACAGAATTCTTCAACAAGAAGAATATTCAGGTACTCCCCTGGCCAGGCAACTCACCCGACATCAACCCCATTGAGAACTTGTGGTCTATTTGCAAAAGAAGAATGCAAAAAATGGATTGTTCTACAAAGGAGAAGATGATTTCTGCCCTCTTTGGTGTATGGTTTCGCGATGAAGAAATGAAGAATATTTGTGGGAAATTAGTGGAATCCATGCCAAATCGTCTCAGAGCTGTTATTAGGAACAAGGGAGGCCACATAGATTACTGAGGTATGTCTTAGATCCTTTTTTTTTATCCCGTTTGAATGTTTTTGCATAAGTAATTACGTTGTTTGGATTAATTTGCACGCTACTGTAAGTACTCACGATTAGTAAATTTTGGTATTGTCCTTAATTGACTTTTCTTGAATTCTAAGAACAGACTGACATAAGACTTGCTACTGCTGAGGTACAATGTAAGAATGCAGACAAACAGTGTACATTTGCTGAGCAATCCTTAAGTGCAACATGCAAGATTTCCCTGAAGGTTCTGTCACACTGTAAATATGTTTTTAATCAGTTAATTTTTTACGTTATTACACAAATTAAGTGTTCTTCAAAGAAGTGACGGGTATTTTTTTTTTCGCTTGTTCTTCATGTTGATATCTTACCACTCATATGTCTCAATATTCAATATTTTTACCATAAATGGGATTCAGACATAAATTAGCTTTTTTGGCTAAACTGTTATTCAAATACCAATATGACATTTGACTTTTTGGTTACGTACAACCCAAAGATTCTGTTCTTAAAATTAATGCAGTTATACACCTTTCACTCTGTTATATACCAAATTTATCATGAGAAACATTGTTATGTCCATAAATTACTGATCTTTTATACTAAAGATGAAAGTTCAAAACCTAGCTTATTCAATTGTTTATTAATGATGTACAAACACAGCATTTAGACAGGTTTTCATGGGGTACTGCCAATATTTCATAATTATAATCCTTTATTCAGTGTTTCTTTCAAACTGCAGGAGGAGTGATATAGCAATTAGGAAGCTACATTGGAATGAAATGTCAGGGGTAAATGGAGTATTGTAGGAAATCTATATATCTCACATATCCTTGAATTGTAACAAATTTCTCATGATCTTCAGATGTTGAAGTCACATATAAAAATCTGTTAGCTGACTAAAGGTACAGTCTCATGTCGCGATTTTTGCTGCACAACTTTTTTTACTGTAAGCAATTATATATGAGTTATTATTTTGTTTCAGACATCATATGCCTCCTACTTTGGAAGGTCAGGTGACAATGGAAAAAACTCCAAGTTATTTTGTGACACGAGAAGTTCCACAAAGGGTTCGTCAGATGAATCCTAATACGAAACTTTTGGTTGTTGTGAGAGATCCTGTTACGAGAGCCATTTCTGATTACACACAAGCTGCTAGGTATTATAAAATTATATTCGAAATTTTTATGTTAAAACTCCGTGTATGTTTGAAATTCACGTATTCTTGATTAACATGTTACTCTCTTAAAAACAGAATAAATTATGTGAATTAAGAGTGAATTTTTGTATAACAGTATATTTATTTATATGGAATGGAATTTAATCTCAAGGGCCCTGGTGGCGCAGTCGATAGAGTACTGGCCTTCTGTGCTGGAGGTTGCAGGTTTGATCCCGGCCCAGATTGATGGCATTTAAGTGTTCTTAAATGCGACAGGCTCATTTTAGTAGATTTACTGGCATGTACAAGAACTTCTGCGGGACAAAATTCTGGCACACTGGCGACGCTAACATAATCTCGGCCAGTTACTAGTATCGTTAAATAAAACATAATTTAATCTAATCTGAAGAGAGAGGGGGGGGGGGAGAGTGTTTTTTTTTTAATTATACCTTTAAAAGGTTCCTTTGCATTATAAAAAGTTTGCAATTAGCCAATTCTTTAAAACAACATTAAATCTGTTAAAATCAACAGAATGGGGATCATCTAGTAATTTGTTAAACATTTCCAGAGCTATTTAATTAAGCCAAATATTGATTTGTGCAACATTGGGTGTAACGAGAAAGTAGTTCTACCTTATTTGATACCTTATGAACCTGGGATTTACAATAGTAACTATTCAAATGTGTTTTTACTTTAATTAAACAATTGAAAATATATAAAATTTATAATTGTCAATATTATTTTTATAATAAATAAAGGTCTGCAGTAAGATTTATAAGAAGAATTGGTTATAATGCGTGAAGCCTTTTTATGCAATTTTTTTATACAAAGGATGGATACTTGACTGTCCGTCATTGACTCCTATGAGGCCAGTTGTGTAGACCAATATACTGATAGAATTGTTGCATAGGGTGCACCATAGAAGGCTGGTCTACACTACACCTGCAATGGGATGATAATGAAGACTTGTTGGGATGCATCAGGGAAACTGGAGCTCCCTGAGAAAACCTCTGTATTACTTGGACATGGGCTTGCCCAAAACGAGTTATAAATCAGGGGTATGCTATGGATCGAACCTGGGTCCACAGGATTATAAATTCAGTTCTCTAGCGACTGGACTGCCATGGTGGCCTTCTTATGCAAAAATAATATAATTATTTTTCCAAATGAATGCACCATGTCAGAATGCTATGAAAAGAAAATACATAATAAGCTTATTTAAGATACAATAATCAGATTTTTCCAACATTATAAGAGAATTTTCCTTACTCCAGTAACATTTATTTTATCTATTGACATAATCACTGAGATGAAAGCACACTCCACTGAAAAAAAATATTATGTAGAATTCATTAAAAATTGTGGATGAATTGCTGATGCCATTTACAAAAATTTATTCTTGTGATATTTTCCACGAATATCATCTAATGAATATCTTTTCGAATAAAAATTCGTGCCTTAAGACTATAGTTCATTTTGACAAAATGTAAGCAAATACACGTAATTTATCATTCTGGAATTGATATACAAATATGTAGCAATAACACTTTGATGATAAAAATGGAACTTTAAGTGAGAGGAAGACGTCATATGACAGTTAATTTTTATATATTCAGTGGTGAACTCAGAAAATACAGAACAATATTACAGTTGACGAACAGCCTTGAGTATGTGTACATTTCACCTCTTTTTCTGCTCCAGAAGCACAACTACTTCTGAAATTGATATTGAAGTTTAAAAATATTGCTGTGCTGTTCGTGGTTTGTTGTCTATTTCGAGCCAGTTTTATTTTCTTTGCAGCAAGAAAGCAGGCATGCGCAAATTTGAAGATTTAGCATTTTTAAATGGTAGTGGTGGACTAGTAGATACATCATGGGGTCCTGTCAAAATTGGTGTGTATGCTCGGCACCTGGAACGTTGGCTGCGCTGCTTTCCTTTGAATCAGCTCTTGTTTGTTAGTGGTGAGAGACTAATAGTGGATCCAGCTGCTGAGATGGCCAGGGTGCAGGTGAGCCTCCTCTTTATATCGCAACTAGTAAATTCTTATGATAGGAATTGTGATGAATTGCTAAAACTCGTCAAAATTAGTGTCATATATATATACATAGCATCTCTTATCCTGTGGATGATTTTAATCTTATAATGTTGGCTCCAACTTTATAAACTTTATAATCAACAGTAAAGTACTTCTAGATAACTTTGGGATAGCAGTTTTTGTTATATAAATAACTTTTCCATTTCTGCCACAATTTCTGTAAATAATATTACTTGTTTTTTTCACATAACTTGCAACAAACAATATTTGTTTATAATAGAACTTTCCATTTAACTAATAAAGTTTTCATATAGATTTCTGTCTGGGTGTCCCAAAAGATTTTATTCAACTGTCTGAGCATACAAAGAAGATTGATGAGAATAATAATCGAATCCCATGTCCGTTGATGCTGAACTGAGGTACTATAACATCTTTAAAAACTACATTTAAGCTTTGTGTCAAAATTTTGAACATTTTTCGCATATGTAATTCAACGTGTTTGCTATGTTTAATTGCGTCCTGCCATTTCCCATTTCCTTAAGTTAGATGCTACCTATCAAGTGAAACAATACACTTTCGCAAAAAAAAAAAAAATAGAGACGTGTGTTAGGTGTATTGTGTGGCTGAAGGAAATGCATATGAAGCAGAATGGCAGTCAGAGTCCGAGGTTGCAGGTTCGATCCCAGCCCAGGTTGATGGCATTTAAGTGTGTTTAAATATGACAGGCTCATGTCAGTAGATTTACTGGTATGTAAAAGAACTCTTGCGAGACAAAATTCCGGCAACTGGCGATGCTGATCTAACCTCGACAGTTACTAGTGTCATTAAATAAAACTTTTTTTCCTTCCATCGATCAAAACTTAAAATTAAATTTTCATACTAACTACTTATGTCTTAAATTACGTAAAACTCTGTACAAATTTGTTCAGCTGCGTCATTCTATGCCAGTAACACTATTGAGAAAAATATTTTTAGCCTTAGTTCAGTTATAATGCAGTATAGAATTATAGGATGAGGTGGATTATCACAGAGTACCATTCGACCATTAATATTACTACATAAAGAAATTATTAAAATATGTTAAAGAAGAAAACTTGATTATCTAACTCATCTTATATACAAAGAATTTAATATTTTAAATATCAAACATTTATATCATTCAATCGTGACACAATACAAGAAGATACAATATTTCGCTCCTCCTCATTGAACCAAAATGTAAGACTGAAGCAGGTCTAAGACACAGTTCTGATTATAGAGAGGAATTCAAAACTGAAATTATTAAACAATAATTAAAAAAAAAAAAAAAGTGCTTGAACTGTTTTTAAAATTATAATCTATCATATAAATTCTTATTCTTTATTTTTTATCACTTTAAACAATGTCGTATTCTTTACTTGTTTGTTTATGTATATGTAATGAGTTTTTTTTCTTTTTTAATTTTATATCTAATTGCAGTTAACATTTTAATTGCAGTTGTGATTAATTTTTCTTTTGATACAGTTTCATTATTTGTCACTCCCAACCACAAGCATCTTGCTTTTTTTGGGTGTGACCCATTATAATTTTATTGATACAACACTTGTAATATGTACATTGTAAAATAAATAATTATTTATCTATCCTTATCTAAAAAAAGCATTTATGTTCAGCAGGTCATGATTATTTTCAATTAAATGAACGGCATATTTGGATTTATTTCTTGATGAAAAAATCGGCTATATTGAATCATGAAATTTCTTTTCGTTTGGCCACTGTATTTGTGATTATAATTCTACATTTTAGCAAGTACACATGTCCACTCATGCATTTTTTTTTTCCATGCACATTGTTTGGAATAATGTTGTTAAGTTTGTTGTTAGTCCTATGTAGTTTGTATCATACACCATTATTGAAACTTATTACATTCCATTTATTACTTTTATTGTTGTCTGCATTTTTGATGGGAATCATTGTTGTGCCTTTTTTGTTGCATAAAATTCTTTGTAATTTACGTACTAATTTATCATCAATGTTTTGTTGTACTTGTTATCTTTTGCCAATTTTACAAAGTAGTTATATTCCTTTCGAAAGTTGAGAGGGATGTTTAACATCCTAACAACCAAAAATACAGAATTACTGATCTTACGAGAATACAAATGATGATTTGATGTATTGTGAGTGATATGGTTGGCACTTGTAGGTTTGCTATAAATGTCAAACTGAAATTTTTTTGTCTTTATAAGAACTTTCAAATCAGAAGTAAATAGATTTTTATGTTTCCAATTCGTGGATGAATTTTAATTTATTGTGTATCTTATTTAATGATTCAGTTGTGTTTTCATATGCATTTGTACTCCCTTCATACACAATCATTGTATCATGCACGTATATAATATTGAACAATTTTATTTTGTGTTGGAGAGTAATTTTGGGAATGTGTTCTTGTTCCAAACTTTGTAGAAAGACTTCGGCCAGGTAGTCCGAAAGTGATGCCACACCTTCGCGTTCTTCATAAATTCTGTTGTTGAATGCGAAATAATTTTGCTTGGTGCATTACTGTATTTGATAAATGAGTGCTTCATTTGTTTTCAACTGATGTAATTATTAGCAATGAATTTTGTATAGTCTCATCTAACGGAATATTTGTGTAGAGGTTTTCTATATCTAGTGAGATTAATTTTGTAGATTTGATAACGGTTATGTGTTTTAAAATTTCAACTAATTGTTTAGAATTGATTAGGGAATATATATTTTCCAACTTTAAAGTTTGTTATAAGTATTTTAACAAAAACTTACTGATGTTTTTCTTTTGGGTAAGTCAGTCAGAGTATCAAATACAGTCCTAAATAGATTTTTACAAATGCAAATAACCTTACTAATAAAACATAATATGGACAAACTATTATATGATAGTGGAATAAAATTAATATCACTTGAAACTAAATACAAACTTGTAATAAAAAATCAAGCAATGACTGAGACACAAATATAACTTCCGTTTCATAGCTAAATATTATACCATTGAACTACACACACTTAGACTATAAGCCTTTAACTATCTTCTTTACACATGTATAGTATGGTGAAAATGATTCATTATTAAATTCGTATTTGGAAGTTTCGTGAGTTATATCATTATCTAAACTGGAAACTGAAAATGGCAGAACAAGTTAGGTTCGTTCTAAAGATGTGGGAAGGAAAACAGTGGGATCATAATTCGGTACAGCTGTACTACACGACCACCATGAAGACTATTAAGCCAGTTTTTTTTTTTTTCTTTTCACAAGTGTACAAAATGCAAAAGAAAAAAGGAAATTGATCAAAGACAGGATTATTTTTGTGTGGGTATACAGCAAAGAACTTCATTATTTTCATTGTCTTAGAAATAAATTTCTTAAGATGGTACTGTATTTATATTTAAATTATTTTATTATATATACAATTTCTTTCACTCTGCATTGGAGAGGTTTGCTTATCAGAATGTCATTGTTCTCTCCATATGTATAAGATCATGATTTGTGTTAATAATGATTACCTGTGCTAATACAAACAGGACTTCTTGGGTCTGAAGAGAGTTGTGACTGAGAAACATTTCTACTTCAACTCCACAAAAGGATTTCCATGTCTGATGAAGTCAGAAGGTCGGTCTAGCCCACATTGTCTAGGAAAGACGAAAGGACGTAACCATCCACACATCGATCCAGCTGCTATAGAACGTCTTCGAGAATTCTATAGACCTTTCAATGCTCGTTTCTACCAACTTACAGGAATAAATTTTGGGTGGCCCTGAAAACATTGTAAAATTCAGGTAATGTAAAATTATCTGACCAGCAATCTTGTAATATGAACATAAGAAGCAGTGTTTGATATATTTTGAGCTTTAGTAAAACCTATTTTGTTGCAGAATAGTCTAACTCTGTTGGCCTGTTGGATTGAGGAAATTGCAGATATTTCTCATCAATGTGCGGATTATTTCTCCCATCATCATTGATGTGTTAACTTTCAAGATGAGGATGCATTCGATAAATTGAAGAAACTTTTATTCCATTTCTCCTAATCGTTTAGCAATGGCATCATATTTCAAATTATAGCTGAAAAATTGTGGACCAAGAACGATGGTTTTATGAATATTCTAGTCATCTTCCAAGCAAACCTCATTGTGATGAAGTAGCCAGCTCCCAAATATATGTTTGGAGCTTTCATCCATGTGCGCCAATTATATTTATTTTCATCTTCGGTACGTAGTCTGTATCCAGCATTGATGTAAACATGCCAAATAGTTCATATGTGATATATTTAAGCCTTTTTATAATTCGATATGTATTCTGCAAGGAATTCGTTTATAAGAGAAATACATGAGAGTAATTCATTTCACTGTTATGAAGTAGTATTGCTCATTAAGGTCTTAGTGACTGTTGACACATTTATGTGTTGGACAAGGTGTTTGTATTTATGTAAAACTTAGAACAGCTACATTGCCTATTATAATAGTATGATCTGTAAGACGGTCTTCAGAAATTTGTTTTGAGTTAGAGAAGATTATAAAGTAATTATTTCTTTATGTTATAATATTTGTGACATACAATCGTCTTGAAATATTGGACCTATGCTTTGGGTATGTTATTGTACATGGTTGTATTCAGTTTTTCTTTCTTAAGATAATATAAATGTATACTTTTCAACATGTGATGTATCTGGTACATGTGAGTGTTCAAGTGCTATATTATTACATTAATATAGGATGATCCAAAAGTCCCACGACATAGACAAACTCCGTTATTAGTGCATATAGCAAAAAATGGAAAGAGAAAGTTGTCGGAAATAGGTAGTTTTTAATCTAATGTGCCTTGAATTTTCAACATTGGATGCACCGTTGAGGCTGTACACTAATACAAATTAGTGGCTTTTCAGCTAGTCTTACCGAATTTTAGATACACTTCACATTATTTAACGGAGAAAATAGTTGACATGCATAGTTTAGTGGTTATTTAACTTCTTACAGTGCAAAGAAGCATGTCTTTAAATTGATTACATAAGAATTCAGGGGAATTTCATTCTTGCTTGGCAGTTTTCCCTGGACATATATTGACTACACTGTTCATCATCGTCGTCATTTCACAATTTACCCAATACACTATGTGTCTAAAATCCGAAAACTAGTGGAAAATCCACTAATTTCGCTACATTTGGATTGGCGGGTGTGATGTACTAACGTACAGTCTCAACAGTGTATTCTACATTGAAAATTCAAGCACATTAGGTAGAAAACTACCTATTTGCAACAACTTTTCGCTTTTTCCATTTTTCGCTATCTGCACTAATAACAGAGTTTGTTTTTGTTGCAGGACTTTTGAATCACCATGTATAAAGATTTTATTTTGGACCATTTGACATAGTGTTATCATTTAGCAATATGACATTAAAGTCTGTTACTTTTTAAGCTGAATTATTAAACTCATATCGTCATACTAGAATTTGATCAGACTAGACAGAAATTCGTTTCATTGGCATTATTATTGCTTTAATGAGTGATAGCTTCTTGGTGTCACTTATGAGGTTCCGACCTGTCTTAGGACATTTGACTAAACAATAACAACAAACAATTCCTACAGTTAGGTATGGTATAAGAAATGAACAAAAAGGATATTGGAGTGAAGTCATAGTATGAATTAATAATTCTGACTGTTGACTCTGCATCTATTGTAAAATTCGCTTACACTTTGCCAACTTACTAACACCACAAAATACTTTGTGCTTTGCCTCACCGTTCCCCTCTCCTAAAACTTTATGCTTCAGCATTTGTGCAGAATCTGTTGCATAGTAGATGGCCATAACTAACAGGACTTTTCCCCTCACTTTTGGTGCTATTATTCAGTGTTTTTTTATTTCATTAGATTATGTAGTACTTTATTCATTTATCTAAAATTTTAGCCTATGTGTAAAAATAATTTTAAAATTGCTGTGCCATTTGAATTTGTTACATTTATATGAATTACACTGTAGTTTCTGTTTGAAAATATGCCACAGTTGTCACTTTACCCAAAGATAATATTCTACCAAAGGCAACTTGAATGACATGTAAACAGAAGACTTGTCACAATTGCTCTTTTTCTAACAAAAGGGACATTTCCTCAACTTGTACAAAAGATATTAAGTTACCTTGAAATTTTGAGGAATTAATTCTTTTTGTGTCTGTGTGTATATGTGTTTCCTTTTTTTATACATTTAAACGGAATTTTATTTTCCCAAAAAATTTTAAACCCTGTATTAAAAAAAATATACACGCGCACATTTAAAATATCCTCTAAACTTAAAAGAGTTCTGTATTTTATAAATCCTCAAACGGTATTCAGATAAAAGCTATAAAAAAATTTCGTATCTGCTAATACTATGTTTCTTAAAAATTGTACCATTTAATATAGTTGAGAGCCCTTTAAAGAGAGAAAAGTTATAGTACAACTACAGACTTATATGAAGGAGACTGTGGAGTAATTATAATTATCTATTTAATGTTCATCTTAAAAATTACAGACTGTTACAAAATAAAATGAATATCCTGTAGTCTCATTGTCCACTGCAAATGTCATGGAGGGTAGAAATTCTTAATACAAGTGTTAGGAAGGTAGAACATGCTAGTATCTCTATTCATATTCCTTTCTCATCACTTTCTCTTTCATTACTGTATTTATCCTAGGCATTACTAATCACATTGTTTACTATTATACACTCCTCAAAATATAAAATTTATCACAAGTTCGGATGAGTGTATCATGAAACACACGATAGTGAAATATCTTTCTTCTCAAAGTAAAATATACTCTATGTTTGTGTAGTGAAAAAGATTTGTGACCTTTGGCAGTTTGAGATACTACCAATAGATGGAGTCAAAGCAAACACTGTCCAAAACAGAATGGGTGAACATCTTGTTTCTGTCGGTAGGCACTCAGTACAGGTGTATTTAGCCATGGCAGCACACATTCATATTGAGATCAGGGTAAGCAGGCGTTTGACAGTGGAGGAAGCAAGCCAAGGAGTTACGCTTTTCAAGAAGGGCACTCACAGCGATACATAGCCAGACAACTTGGAATAAGTCAGAATGCTGTTTCCAAATTATGGAAATGATATAATGAACGACATACTACAACAAGAAAGCCAGATTCAGGTTGTAGAAGAAAAGGTACCCCTGCTGAAGACTATTATTTGTGTCTTTTGCAAGAAGAAACTGCAAGCGTATGGCACGAGAATTCCAAGAGGATTTTCAGAACGCTACAGGACAAAGGGTGAGTTACCAAACAATACGTAATAGACTGCATGAAAACAATTTCAGGTACAGAAGGTCGAAAAAAGTGCCATGCTTAACATGGCGACAAACAATTGAGACTACGCTTTGCAGAGGAACACAGAAATTGGCAGTTGAGCCACTGGAGACGAGTCATGTTTTGTGATGAAACCAAAGTTCCTCTCTATGGTAATGATGCATGTGTTGGTGTGTGGAGACAACTGGAAGAGCGTCGTATTGAAGATGTAGTCACTGAAAGAGTTCCTTCTGGGGAGGAATTACATTGGACATGACAACAGAGCTTGTAGTGATTCGGAGGAGGAGAAATCAGGATCTGACAAATATGTCAATGAAGGTGCGACCTGTAGCAGAACGTATGGGAGAAGAATTTGTACTGGCCCATGACAACACCTGTCCCCATATTTCTCAGCGTGTACAAGATTTTCTTACCCAATACCACATCAACGTTCTGGAGTGGCCTGACCTTAATCCAATAGAACATCTGTGGGATCATCTTAAAAGAAGGGTTCGTAAGCGTCCACATCTGTCACAAATGCTCCAACAGTTAGAGGAGGCTCTACAAGAAGAGTGGCAAGGAATTCCACAACCTAACATTCGCAGGCTAATCAGAAGTAAGCTGAATTGCTGTGCTGCCATAATTCGAGAAAGAGGAGGAAACACACATTACTGAGACTGAATAGAAAAGGAAAAAAAAAAAAAACTTTTTTGTTTTACAATGTTTACAAGTTTCATTTTCATTTTAGACACCTTCAACTGTATTTGTTCTTAACATGAGGACTAAACATTTGAGTTTTCTATTGTAGGAGTTGGCAATAAACTACGAGGTATTTTTCTGTTAATTCATTTTGTATAAATTATTTTCTGTACTAGAAATATAACAATCGAAAAACTTTTTATGATTAATGTAATATGCGTAAATAATCACTTAGTGATTTAAGATGGCACTCATTCCATTGACTCCCGGCCATTTAGTCACTCGTAATGAGTGCACCTTTGCACATAGTGTGTTGGACATTGTGCCACTCTCACACATCTGTGACACAATGCGTGAGAGTTGTCCACTAAAGGGAAACTGATGGGATTCAATCCGGCATCAAACTGGAATCCGGTGTGGCTTAATGGATAAAGCATCAGCACGTACTGTAGAGCTGAAAACCTGGGTTCAAATCCCGGTACTGGAGAGAATTTTTCTCCGCTCCACTTATCCTTCTTCCAATAATTAATTTCTGCAGAATCAGACTTCTTTTTTAAATAAATAAATAATAAACCAATATATTATATGGCCCACACTTATTTATCCTTTACAATGTGTGCCAATAAATAAAATTTAAAATGTTTTTCTCGAGGATGTGGGTGAGCTGTTACAGAGAGCAGTTAAGGAAATTATTTGTTTACCCCTTGATTGCCCAGATGGGATGATTTATGCACCTGAAAGATAATGCGGTTTAGGACATACACAAGCCAAATAAGAGGAACATGTTCAATATTTTAACATATGTAGCAAATTGCTTCAAGTTGACAGTACATATTTTCATGCTGTATGAGGCTTTCCTGCCAAAAGCAAAACTGTACTGAAATTGAACCTACCTGATGACAATGATGACACTCAATAGACAGGTAGGAAAATAAAAACATTAAGAGAACGAGCTTTTAGTACATGGAAAGCACATACATTAAGAGGCAGAGATATTAAAGTTTTTGCAGATCACTAAAACCAACTGTTGGGTCAATAACAGGAAAGTTTATCAATTTTGGAATGAATGAAAACACTGAAAATGTCTTCTAACATCGTAGTGGTTCGAACAGTTACTGGTAGGTGTCCTAACTCAATCTGCTGCCATCATTCTGACTAGCAAGAATGAAACCCTTGGCCATGTACTGATTGGGCTTCTGCCATGAAGGAGAACTATTAAGAAAACTTGCTATCATAAAGTAAGATCCATGCCAGCTTCTACTTTGCGAGTTCAAAAATGGCATGTCTATGAAGTTCAATGCACCTCTTCAACAGGATTCATCAGAGGAGTTGATGTTATAGCCATTCATCTGAAGAAAAGCAAAGCTGTAGTTCCCGATTCTACAGTTCTGTTCAAAACAATTGATAAGGAAAAGGAAGTTAGCTTGGAAAGGAAAAGTATTTATGAACCATGTATTCCTCATTTGAGCATCTGTTATGGTATACTTCCTAAAATTGGTCTGTCATGGGATTACTTTTTGGTAGTAGAAATAGTATATCCAAATTTAGATGGGACTTGTTAACATTTAGTATTCAATCAGTAAAAATCGCTGGAATTAGTGCTAGTGTCTGAAAATAAGCAAAATATATATATAACAAATAGAAATACACTATGGCAATATTATGTTCATAAATATTTATAAAAACTGTTCACTGTTTGTCTTTGAGCAGAGAAAATCTAAAAGAGACTATATTCTCAGACTATAAGGTATACCTATTGAAATGCATTACAGGCAGAACATTAATCGATCATTCACTTCCCAAAGATATGTATACTCACGCCTTCATGAAGGAATTGTTATGATGTCTCTTTAGTTCATATGCAATATTTTTTTCTACAATATGATATATCATGTACAGAGAAGTTTACATTATAACATAATAAGACAGATTTGAATTATTTCTGACAGTACAATACCAATATGAACTAAAGCAATATAACAAGAACGCAGTGAATAATTATTTAAATTGGAAGGAACCGAACAGTTCCATTTATTACATATCTAGTAATATTTCGAATTCAACAGATGTTGACGACTATTTCTATTTTTTAACCATATTGAATTAGATTAGAAATGGTATATTCGTTCATTCCTTCGCACATGAACGGTAAAAATATAGCACTAACATTCTATGTATTTTATATTTAACAACATGATGTATTCATACTTTATGTTACCATAACCTGAGATTGTAATAACATTTTGCTACTCAGGTTTATAAAATACATTGTGACGTTTTTTTCGGTTCTAATTTATATAAATTAACAGTGATTTCCATTTAGGTTAAACCTCGTGTATACAGTGTTAGAAAGTTTAGGGACACCTTATAATTCTTATAAAATGCTGCCCTGGCCTTAAATTATTAGAGAAACTAACAATGTTTTTAACTGTTAATTAACAATAAAAAAAAGACTAATTTTTAGTGCAATTTCGATATTTATATGATGACTGTTAGTCCTTATAGAGAGTTTATAAGTGTTTCAAACACAAGCAAAAACCTTACATTTTCAGTAGTAAAGTTGCAAATGAATGAGTAACTAATTGGTGCACGATTCTCAACTGTTGCTGCATGACGTAGGATATATTACTCTTTAAATTAGTAAAGATCAAATGTTTGTAAAAAATTTTCTTTGTGAATGTCCTACCAGTTTCTAAGGTTTGAAGTTAAAAAAAATTATGAAAGTTTGTTATTAGTTGGTTTATCTGTAACTGTTGAATGGAGCTGCATTCCTTGGGATCACAGTGGTAGGGGGAACACAGTTGTGCAAACCTCATAGCTATAACTGCCTGCATTCAGCAGTTACAGATATCCGACTAATAACAAAATTTCCCCATTTCTTTTAATTTCAAACCTTAGAACTGCTAGGACATTCACAAACAAAATGTTTTACAAATATTTTATCTTTACTAATTTAAAGAGTAATATATAGCAATCTGCGATAAAACAAAATGGCTTCTATTGCTCTCATCAAGGCGGCATTTTATAAGACTTATAAAGTGTCCCTAAACTTTCTAACACTGTATGTATATACAGAGTGTTCAGAATTCAACCGAAATTTAAGGGGTTGTAGAGGGGTCCTAGGTAAGTATTTTGAAATAGGGAACTAAGGAAGTTCAGGTTCAAACTTGTACGTAATGGCATGAAATATTTTTTGTGTCAGTACGCCATTGATTGAACCTGCACATGGTATAGTGATACATTTGGAAATGTATCGGATACAATATTGCTACGTCTCTCTGGCTTCAGCAGTCTTTTTTTTTTTTTTTAACCTTAAGGTATGTAACTTTAAACTGGCATTTTAACATTAAAAAGCCAGCTCTAGTTATTTTGTAATGTACGTAATAATGAGAATAATTGTTTAGAAGAGTGAAGAACAAATGTAGTTTGAGAAATGCATATCCTTCACTCTGGACAAGTCACAATATGTTTATCAATTAATTTGTAGTATACATAAATTGTGCACACAAGTCTTCTGTTTAATAAGAAATATCTTAACAAAATGCATGAATGAGAAATGAAAGAAATTTCCCCTTTTCGTCTTCCTTAGAGCAGGAAGTAAGCAATATTCAGGAATTACTGTATAGTGCAGTACGTATATATACTATAATAAAGGAAAACAAATTATTCTTTTACTACTCACAGCCAGTTAGAAAAAAAGTTACAGGAATTACTCAAAAGTAACGACCTCCACCTTAGAATTGTATTTTTCTGCATCAAATCAAGTTTTTTTTTTTTTCTGAAGTTTATTAATTATTCTGGCTTAACCAATAGAAACTACATACAACGAATTTCATACAACTTTCCCATTAAAATGGGACAAAAAGCATGAAAATAATAATGCAGAACACAAAAAGGTCATGCACTTGTCACATTTGCAACCAAACACCAGCGCGTTTTCAACAAATACCTAACTCAGTTCCATAAGAGTCCAATATGACAGATTTGATCTCAAGTGAACAGTAATGAACCAATGGCTGTACTATACGGTATACTCTTGCCGAAAGCTTAATAAATAAATACTACAATATGTATTTTGGTGGTTAAGAAAAGAAAGGATTCAGATATCTCATCAATAAAATAAGAGGTATTGGGACTTAAAGAGAACTGCCATGGCCAGACTCTAACATACTGCCTGTTGGTTCGAGTTCTGATGCATTGTCTGTTACACCAGAGCCTCATGTCGATAATAGCATTCTAAAATAGATACAATAATGAACACGAATTAGAGTGAAATGAACAGTGCAGTGGCGTGCTGTCTCATTTGGCAGAAATTTTACAGATTCTGTGAAAGCTAAATTTTGAAAATGTGGTTGATTAGTTCTTAACTGTTGGACTTCATGCAATCCCTAATTAGATCCAAAACCATTGCATACCATTCCACACTTCTATTTAATTTTAATATTAAATTGCGAGTGTCAAATGTAAACAACTGATAACTCAGATATTTTTCATCGGAGACCTTGGATTCCTTATATCAAATTGCTTATCTACAAGCCCTCTATAACTAGATAAATTTCTTCAGTTGAATTCTGAAACACTCTATATATAGGTAATTTCTTTTATTATTGTACACCACATCTATATTGCTTTGTATATTACATTTAATAATTATACGCTGTTCTAAAACTAAGTTGAAAGATTCATATAATTGAAATGTTTTTTTTTACTTAAAATCTGATCTCGTAAAATTCAGGAATATTTCAACAGGAATTCTGGTTTGATGACCAACTGATCGTCATTAACAAATCAGTCTTCTCAAGATTTTATATCGTCAATAATAATAATAATAATAATAATCTGACACCAGTACAAAAGGAGTACTGTGCTTTTGGTGCTTTAGGTGCTGAGTAGAGACGAGTAACACACTTGGGAGTATTGATATTATGAACAGTTTAATTTGATTTTACTCTAGTAATAATGGCTTTTTTTTTACTGTAACTGAGTCTTACATAGCTATAATATAAAAGGACTAGAACAAAATGCAATGTAGATTGTAATATAATGTAGAAAAATTTCGAGAAAAGTATGGGAATGAGTGAGTGAATGTGTTTTTGTCTGTATCTGTGTGTGCATGGGCACATGTATAAATATGTAATGAAAGAACTATTATCTCATTGTAACTCTGACAATGTGGAAGTGTTTTAAATGTAAAGGTACAATTATTGGTTTCTTTGTATAACAAATGAGATGAGCCTCACTTAAAAAAACTTGGGAGGAAAAAATGCAAGTTGAATGGAGAATAAACTCTCATTTCTGAATCATAAAATAGTACAAACTATTGTGTTCTTTTTATTTAAATAATTTATTTTGTATTTATTAATAATTCTGACATTCAGCACAATTTTTTTAATCGCTTTATCCTTATTGTATACATCAGCCTTGGGAAGAACTCTTTTTTTCTAATATAATGCAGATATTGTTAGAGCTCATATTTTAAAGATCTGAAATCTGATTCCTTGGTATAGTCATGAGATCATTTGACACTTCCCATAATTTATTATTTAATGAAAGTAAGAATTATCTTCATACAGCATAGAACTTACAAAAAGGGGGGGAGGGGCATTACGTCCTTAAATATCGTGAGTTTAAGTACCGGTAATTTAAGATCTATCAATTGTTCATAATTGTGACTGTGCTCAGTCAATAATACATATACATAGTGTTCTGCCAAATTGCAGATCTTTCACTGCAAACCTAGCATTTTCTCTCTTCTTCTTAGTCTCTGCATATGATCCATATATCTTATTGCTTTCTATCATCTGATATCTTCTTCTGCCTCGAACCCTTCTCCCATTCACCATTCCTTTTAGTGCATTCTTCAGTAGGCAGTTTCTTCTCAGTCAGCGACCCAACAAATTCCTTTTTCTCATAGTTATCAGTTTCAGAATCATTCTTTCTTCACCCACTCTTTCCAACACAGCTTCATTTCTTACTTTATTTCGCATGCCCCATCCTTATCTATATCCACATTTCAAATGCTTCTAGTTGCTTCTCTTCACTTCGTCATAATGTCCATGTTTCTGCTCCATACACTGTGCCACACTCCACACAAAGCACTTCACTACTCTTCCTTAGTTTTTTTCAGTCACAAAAATATTCTGCTTATGTCACAAACAATTTTGTCAGTTAAAGTTGATTATTTGTAAGAATATTGCTTTTATAAATATACAGATAGTTTTTCTTTAAATTTTGTATGACTATATTGCTAAAGATATCACTTACTCTTATAATTCGGTTAATTCAAAATTTGTTTATGCCACTGGTTTATCCATGACGATGTAATGAATTAAACTAATATTTTACTCAGGTGGTGTACCAAAATATCAATAACAAGCATGATTAGCTTTTTTAAGTTCTCTTTATCTTTTGTTTCTGTTTACTCTTATCGACATAATATGTGTTGTATATAGTGTTTCAGTTCGTCTGAATTCAACTAAAATATATAAAGATACTTGAGTTTAAGAAATCTCCATTCACTTTGTATTCAGATTAACAATGTTTCATTTCACTATATACCATAATTGCCAAAGATGTTATGCCATTACTCAGTTTTCAGGTTAGTTACCTCTTACCCATGGTTACCAGTCATTGATTGCAACAAATTACTCTGAAGTCATATCATTGTACCTGCTGAAATAAAGTTTTGTAAAATGTCTGTGCAAGTAGAGAGATAAATGATTTGTAATGTCTCTTGCGTGTATTCTTAGTAATAGGAATACAATTTAAAAGAGATGACAGTTTTTTAGTTACAGAAGTTGAGTTATGAAAAAAGGAAATCCCAATGATTTGTGGAAACTTACACCATTTATATTATATATCATGGAGAATAGAATCATTGTGCCTCTTTTCAGTATGGCATATTTCTCCCTTCTGGTACAAAAAAAAAAACTTTCGTAATAGCTTCCAGTTATAAAAGTTATTGTGTGTGATATATTAAAGAAAACTATCAGTATTACTATTGTGTTCATGTATTTTGTATTTTGTACCATTCTGAAAGAAACATGATGGTGTACATCAGTTTAGTTCAGGAAGTTGTAACCATTGTAGATAAGAACTGAACCTTCCGCCTTTCCTTTCCTTCTTCCTGGTAAGGTTTGTTTCAAAATATGTTACTGCATATAATTAGTTTTGATTATAGATCATGTGTGATATATCACATATGCTGTGTAAGGTATGATCAGCCATCATAACTACACTAATGTTTGTGGAAATTGCAACATCATAACTACTGTAGTTTAACACTGGAAATTTAAGCTTTAGGAAAATTTAGTACAAAATTGTCATTACAATAAAGTTCCTAACTAGTAAATAGTTTCATGTCATTTTAGTTCATTATATATTCATGATTCACTGTAAAGAAATGTGATAGTATTTTAAAATGTTACACATACACATCTATTCATGTAAACCTCAGTAACTGTAAGATGATAAATCATACGGAAAATGTAATAAAAAATGTAAGGTGGTTTGGGAAGCACTGTTGCATGCTACTACTGTCAAAGGCCATTTTTTTGCCAGGGGTGGGGAAGAGATGGGAACCCTGGACTAAAATATGCTCTCATTTCTCCTGTCACAACTACTTTTCAACCCTTCTTTGTATTTCAAAATAGAGATTCACTGATTAATTGTTCTATTGTTATTTTATCAGGAAAATATAGTATAAGAAAAATAATCCACTACAGTATCAGTCACCATAAAAAAATGACTGATAAACAGATCTTCTCCATATTAAAACAAAAATATGAATGACTTGATTCAGAGGAATAGTAAAATGTGACATAATTGACATTAACTACAATTATCTAAATATAGCAACACGAAAAAGTGTTTACATGGAAGGAAATTTAACAGGATTGTTGAGGTAGTCTGAACACAGAGATCGTTCTTAATTGAATTGAAACAAATATACAATTACAGATAAAATCCCTTTAGTTTTCAGTAAAAAAAAGTTAATGATACAGTAAACATACATATTATACTGAGTGCAACAGTTAATGGAATATGAAGATGGGGTATGTTGAAAGCTCTGTCCAATCCTATTTACTCTCCGTCCATTAGCATTGCCAGCTATGGTAAATGCTTGTTACTTCATGATGAATTAAGAATGTGGAATATGCTATTTAAGCCCGAAAAATCTACTTTGTATATAAAGATGAGACTATTACATGGGTCATTCAATAATTAGTACCAACATTTGAATTAACAACAAAGAAAACATTTTTGGAACAGTCACATTGTTGCAGTGCTCAGAAGTAATCTCTTCCAACATGAAGAACCCACCTCCACACCTCAAGGAGACGACGGATTCCATCTACAACATCTTGTTGTACAAATCTTCGAACAGACTACTCTGCTGCTGCCATAATTGCATGTCTGGTGGTTTTAAAGCGAACTCTTCTGATTGGTAATTTCATTTTCGCGAAAAGATCAAAATCACATGGGCTCATATCTGGGTAGTATAGAGGATGCTCCAGAATTTCCTAGTTCCATCTGCGAAGTAAATTAACCACAGGAGCAGCTATGTGAGAGCAAGCACCATCATGTAGGACAATAGGCTAAGAATTCAGGAGATTATGGATGTTTACTGCACACAGCTGGTCGTAAATGGTGTTCCAGAAAGTAACTGTAATGTGCACCATTCATATGATTTCCCGCAGGAACTCAATGAGTGACAAGGACACTGTCAAAATCATAAGCAACAATGAACATGACTATAAGTGGATCTTGTTCTTGCTGATACTTTGGCCGTGGGGAATCATTATGCTGCCATTCATTTGATTGTCTCTTCTGGTTGGTAGCATCGAACCCAGGTTTCATCTAAGGCCAAAGTTATGATATGTCGAAGGAAACACTTGCTTTCACGTTCATAGCATTCTAGTGGAAAATGCTGTATATGACCGTACCATACAGCATTGTTCCATAGCAAATGTACTACCAGTAATGATAATAATTACTTACTTACAAATGAATTTTAAGGAACCTGGAGGTTCATTGCTGCCCTCACATAAGCCCACCATCGATCCCTATACTGTAGATTAATCCAGGCTCTATCATCATATCCCAACTCCCTCAAATCCATTTTAATATTATCCTCTCATCTATGCCTCGGCCTCCCCAAAGGTCTTTTTCCCTCTGACCTTCCAACTAACATTCTATATGCATTTTTAGATTCGCCCATACGTGCTACATGCCCTGCCAATCTCAAACGTCTGGATTTAATGTTCCTAATTATGTCAGGTAAAGAATACAATGCATGCAGTTCTGTGTTGTGTAACTTCATCCCTCTTAGCCCAAAATATTTTCATAAGAACCTGATTTTCAAACACCCTTAATTTCTGTTCCTCTCTCGAAGTGAGAGTCCAAGTTTCACAACCATACAGAACAACTGGTAATATAACTGTTTTATAAATTGTAACTTTAAGATTTTTTGACAGCAGACTAAATGACAAAAGCTTCTCAACCGAATAACATATGATTATGCGTTTAATTTCCTCCCGAGTTTCATTTATATTATTTTGTTACTGTTGCTCCAAGATATTTGAATTTTTCCACCTCCTCAAAGGATAAATCTCCAATTTTTATATTTCCATTTCGTACAATATTCCGGTCACGAGACATAATCATATACTTTGTCTTTTCGGGATTTATTTCCAAACCTTTCACTTTACTTGCGTCAAGTAAAATTTCTGTTTTCCTTAATAATTCAGTAAATAACTAACTTACGACCACTTAGGTACTGGTACCTCACATTAATGAAGACGTGGATACATTTCTCCCACTTCCATGAAAAAAACAATGTATGCGTTTACGATGATCTGGATATGCTCTCTTGAACATCAACTCTGCTAAATACATGACATCCGTAAATACAACCTCTACACGTAGATCTACCTCTACACAAACCACTATCACGAGACCTAGAACTACAAGTGCCTTCCATCACCAGAACTGATCTCAAATTGACAGCAGTGACAGTGTCAAAATGAAAACAGTCGAATTAATGTGAAGTCATCAAACATTGATTTATACATGTGCGGCTCGCAATAGAATCTTACGCGGACTTGGGGCAATAAAAACTTAAACTAACCAACCTAACCTTCGTATATGCAAGGTGTGTAACCCGAGCACGAAGGAAACTGCTTGATTTGATCTGATCTGGAATTACACGCGAAAATAAATTCACGTAAAGATCACGCCAGCACTGCGCATGCGCCAGAGGCAAACTGTTCCTGTCCTGTTATAAAGATCAAACACAAAATGGCTGATCACCACTTCCAATCGGCCGATATCCGTAAGTACGTAAATAATAATTATAATAAATCTAAACTAAGCTCACTTTTTCTAAGTGTTTCCACATTACGAAAAATAATCAGAGTTCACACATGTGGCGTAACGTTAGCGCGTCTGGCCGCGAAACCAGGTGGCTCGTGTTCGATTCCCGGTCGGGGCAAGTTACCTGGTCGAGGTTTTTTCTCAACCAAATATGAACAAATGCTGGGTAACTGTTGGTTCTGGACCCTGAACTCATTTCACCAGCATTATCACCTTCATCTCATTCAGATGCTAAATACTTTAAGATATTGAAAAAGCGTCGTAAAATAACTTACTAAAAATAATAATCGGAAAGTTTTAAAATAATTTCATATGTGTTAACAACTCACGCCTTTCATAAGCACGTGCTTACCCGGACAAGGAATGTGTGTGCTTTCTATGCAGAGTTGCGGATTATACCATATCACAGTGTGCCCAAAAAGAACTAAATCAATCAATGACTATGGGAAAGAGTGATACTGAAAATCTAATTTCTAATGCCCTTTCGAGTGTAGCAATCCTGACAGGTCCTGATCCTGACAGGACCTCCTAATCCTATTGCTTCACCTTGGTAGCCGCTTGGGCGCTACTGTCGCATCAGCTGTGAGCTGTCGAATATTGGTGTTGGGAGTTGCGTGATTATACCTATATCAGACTATGAATGGAAGTCGAGACAAATTGGGTGTCCTCTAGTTCTAGATATTTTGTTGATTGTGCAATAAATATTTTTTGGTAAGTAGTAACTGGATTTCGAATGGTTGAAGACATTTTTATACTGTATTAAATACGCTGTGATCACGAGTAACATCTAATGCTTCCATACATCATTTATTGAAGATAACTCGTGCTGTGCTGTGTGTGAGTGATTAAATCAGTGTTAAGTTACAAATTAGTATGATTAAATAAATACACGGAAAAATTTCAGTATACGGATTCCTCACTGACAATTATACCTCAAAATACTAAAAAGAGCAGATTTGTCTGTCTCTGTGTTTGTCGAATGCGCATCATCATGCTTACGAAAGGGCACTTTTCAGTGCCAATAATTTATTTTGTGTGCACAAGGTTGGAATTTTGAAGTAAGAAGGAAAGGAAGTTATATGATTTACAGTGAAGAAGAGTACCTGCTATTAGTCATTCTCATTCTTCCGGGAAGAATGTACTTGTTTTAGAAAAGAAGTGTTTTCTTTATTGAAGTCATAGCAATCCACGCATGAAAACACTGCAAGTTGACTTTAAGCCCGGATTACATATAGGCCTATATGTTATCAGGGCTTTAAGCATTGCTTTGATGTTATTTATTTTTGAGTTTCTTTCTGGGCCCTGTTTCATAAAGCTGACAAGTCCTACCTACAATTATTACAATTCTACAAATATGTCAGAATATATATTGTAGCATTTGTTTTCTGACAATTCTTATCTGATTTGACAAATAATACAATTTCCCGATATGGGGATAGCTGAATACAATCAACTTACTTACGAAGAATTATTATCAAAACACCCGCCTCCTTCTCGACCATCTACTTTTCCTGATGCTCCTGTTATTACTGCTAATCATCCATCTTTTTCTGAATCTGATGTCCTACACGCCATTAAAAGTTTCCCTCAAGGATCTGCTTCTGGTATTGATGGTCTGCGACCTCAGCATCTAGTTGATTTAGTGTCCATTTCAGCTGGTGACTCTGGTAAAAAGCTCCTTTCATCCATAACTAATCTCTGCAATTTTTTGTCTCAAGGTAAATTAAATGATAATGTACGTACAAATTTCTTTGGTGCCTCTTTGCTTGCAGTTAATAAACCTGGCGGTGGCATACGCCCAATCGCAATAGGTAATACTTTCAGGCGCCTTGTTTCTAAAATTATTTGTCACGCTATTAAGATTGAAAGTGGTCATATTTTTCGACCTCATCAACTAGGATTTGGTTCTCCTAAAGGTTGTGAATCTGTTATACACTCTGTACGATCCTTCTTACATACTTATGATAACTCAGATAAAATTCTATTGAAGATAGATTTTAAGAACGCATTTAACAGCATTGAACGTGATATCATGTTAAACTCTTTTTTAGAAAAATTCCCGAGCTTTTACCCTTTTGTTTGGCAGTCTTATAGATATTCGTCCAATCTATTTTTTAATTCCAAAATTATTTTATCACAAACAGGCTGTCAGCAGGGAGACCCTTTAGGGCCTTTACTCTTCAGTCTTACAGTCCACTCCCTCATCCAAAAATTAACTAGTGACTTAAATCTCTTTTATTTGGATGATGGGACTTTAGCTGGAGATTCCCATGATGTTCTTTGTGATCTACAGAAAATCATTCATCTTGGGTCCGAACTTGGTCTTGAGATTAATCCTAATAAATGTGAAATTTATTTTTGTTCTGCTATTAACCCAAATATTTTATCTTCTTTCCAGAATATTGCCCCTGGCATTAAAACTGTCACAAAGTCAAATCTGTCCGTCCTGGGTTCTCCCATCTTTTTAGATTCTGTTGATGAAATAGCTACTCAAAAATTGGAGCTCCTGAAAAATCTGTTGGTCGTCTTGAACATTTTCACCCCCAAGTCTCTTATTTCATTGTCAAAAATTGCCTATTAATCCCTAAATTCACTTATTTTTTAAGAACTACGCCCTTATTTCTTTTTCCTACTTTTCTCCAGCAGGCAGATGATTTATTAAAGCAGTCTTTACAATCTATTTTAAATACTTCTTTTGACAACGACAGTTGGGTACAGGCTTCTCTCCCAATTAAATTAGGAGGCCTCGGTATTCGTACACTTACTGATATTTGTATACCAGCTTTTTTATCTTCAGTCTTTGGCGTTATTGACTTCATCAAATTTATTTTCCCTATTTACAGTGATGCTGTCGACATTTGCTATGTTCCTGAAGCTTTAAATAAGTGGTACGAAAAAACGAATAACTTTGCTCCTCCCCAGAATCCAGCCATTCAAAAAGCCTGGGATGAGATTATTGCAGGTCAAATACTTGATTCTCTTATATCCTCTTTCACATCTGACAAGGACATCGCTCGTATTAAAGCTCTCCAAGAGAAGGAATCTGGATCTTGGCTCCATGCTCTGCCTTCCTCCTATGTTGGTACCTTGATGGACGGTAAATGTTTCCAAATCGCTACTGCATTGCGTCTGGGCTGCAAAATTTGCCATGTACACCAATGTATATGCGGAGAGACTGTGGATTCCTTTGGACATCATGCCTTAAGCTGTGCCAGAAGTAAAGGTCGCATTCCTAGGCATTCTGCTATTAATAACATCATTAGTAGATCTTTAACCTCCTCTGACATTCCAACTCTTCTTGAACCATCTGGTATTAGCCGGTCGGATGGTAAACGACCTGACGGCTTGACATTAATTCCTTGGTCCAAAGGTAAATCACTCATCTGGGATTTTACATGTGTAGATACATTAGCCCTTTCCCATTTAAAATCTTCTGTCAATTGTGCCGGATCTGCTGCTGAATCCGCTTATCATGCTAAACGACGCAAATATGAACATTTAACATCAAATTACATCTTCGTCGCTTTTGCAGTTGAGACCTTTGGTCTGTGGTGTAGAGACGCTAAAGATCTACTCACCCAAATTGGTACACGCCTACTGTCCCGTACCGGCAATCCTAGATGTATCAATTTCCTTCGTCAACACATTGGAATAGCGGTTCAGCGAGGGAATGCTGCCTCCATCCTGGGATCATTTCCTAACTCTGTTTCGTTAGAAGAGATCTTTCTCATTTAATGTGTAGCGTACCTGCTTGAGCACGGGTAGAAAGTTCATTTGTGAATTGTCAACAGCGTTTCATTAAACATAACAATGACTAGAGCAATGACGGATAAAGTATGCTCGATAGCAAATTATTTCTTCTTATTTACTTCATACTTTTATAAAAATTATCTATATGAGAGGAGTTGATCGGATGATCTATAATGCACGCTATTACTGAATTTGTTAAAATTAGGTACCACTGTTAGAAGTTCAATTATGAACAGCGAAGAAATTACAATTAATTCTAAATTTGACTAAGAAAGCAACGACATTTCTGATGATGACTCTGTAGGATCGAAAACGTTAAAACTTATTAAATAATGTGTACAAATAACTTTTAGTTATTTTGTTTCAAAGATAAACATAGACGGACCTTGTTTAACCCTTTAATGACATTTCTGTCAACAAATGCAGCCTCATTTTCAAAGAAAGCATCCTTTTTTTTTTTTTTTTTCAAGATCCCATAGATAATTCATCAAATCTTGGCAAATTGGCTACTCTCCTGAAGAGCTGTAGAATGATTTCGTTAAGCTATATGCATCCAGAGTGGGAATTAAGATTTCTGATGAGAGGGGGATAGAATCCTAGATAGAGAATACTATACATAAAATTATTATTATCCTCATTCGATACGGCTCAACGCTTAGTTGCACTGAGTTGCTTGTCTAACATCTTGACTATAATAATAATAATATTAATAATAATAATAATAATAATAATAATAATAATAATTATTATTATTATTATTTATTATTATTATTATTATTATTATTATTATTATTATTATTATTATTATTATTATTATTATTATAATATTCATGAGCAGGCTTGAGATAAGATGTGTAATTCCTAAGTTATTGATTGTTGTCAGCTTGCCGGTGTTGATAATACATCAATATTGTTTTCTTTGCTTACTTTGTACTGTAACCTATAGTATAATACTTCATAAAGTAGGTACCATGTACTTAGGCTATATAAAAAAATTAAATTTTGTGAGGGGAGGATAGAAGTTATTCCTGGCAGGGATGTTAATATGAATTTATGAGAGGGGGATAACTTTCTAACAGGGGGGGGGGAGGAAATCACCCGCCCCCCGTTAATTCGCATCAGCAGTTAAGTGAAAGTGAATTCTGTTTCCAACATCCAATGTAAGAACACACAATAATTATTTTGGATAACGTGTTTTATTTCTTTTTGTTTTGTGCAGCAAATCTCCTATTTTGCTCATTATATTTTCAGTTGATATTTTACTAATACGAAATTTTTCCATGAATACAAACTCACTGAAAATGTAATTTAGATTTATCCTTTCTTTAAAAACCTTTGTCCTGCGTGGTTCTCCCTATACACTAACCTTTGTCCTGCGTGGTTTCACACGCATGACTTAAAGTATTTTCCCTAAAATCTACACCAATATTCAATAGCCTCAATTACAATATAGCCCAACTACTACACAATAAATTGTCAACTTCCTATGACATAAGGACATGAGGTGTCAGAATTTAATGACAAATGAATTGACACTTTTCTGTTTCATAAAATGAAATGTGTCAGAAAAGTCACGACAAATTGTAAAAGTTTGTCTGTCATGGTAAAACGTTTATGAAACACGAATCTGACAAATTGTCACTATTTTTCCTGACAGGAGGAATGTTTTATGACAATTTATAGAGTCGTCATTTGTTATTTGTCAGAATGATATAGGCCTATTTACAATTGTCACGTTTATGAAATAAGCCCCTCAGGTGTTCAGATGATTTTCATCAAAGAACATGCTCTCTCCACAGGTGCAGAAATTCCTGGGAAACAGTACACAAAACTCTGAAAACTATATTATTGATTGCCTTAAGTTGATCCTGATGTAAACATATGCACGTGTTGCTATTCGCTTATCACTGGCAGACTGATTCCTCAGAACGATTCTGTAGCAGTGCGCTTTGAAATATAGCCCCTAAATAGAAACAGTCTTTTAAGTGTATATTTAATTTTTGTTTAGCCTACATGTAAGTGATTTACGATGGGAAGTTGAATACGAATTGTTATTGGAAAACCTCGAAAGGATTGTAGATATAATTAATAATAAAATTAAGAATGTCTTGATTAGTACTAAATGTATCTTGGTTTTTAATATAAAATGTCATTAGAGAAAGGATTTATTCACAAGGTAAGGTGAAAATGCTTAAATTTTGTAAAATATTTTTACATGATGTCCTTTATGCACACCAGCCAGTGTGACAGATTTATAAATTTGTATTGTATAGTGAGAGTTTTTGAGTACAGATTCATGTAAGAATATATAAATCTGTTTGATGTAATATACAGGAGATGTGGTCAACTATTCTAGATTGGTGTCTTGTTTTGACAAGGAATATTAATGTCAGGAAGTTTGGAAAGGAGAGAAGTGGAGAAAGAGATGAAATTTTGAGTGTAATGTTTTTTGTCTGTTTAAATTATAAGAAAGAATGTTTGGATAACTTAATTTGAATTTATGTTTCAGATTAAAATGAGATAATCAAAGAGGAACATAGTTCTTGAACTGAAAAAACCCAAAATTTAAAATGGAGGAGCAAGATGGTATAAAATGGGAAGAAGGTAGTGAAAAAGCTATGCATTTAGAGTTGATAGAAAATATCACACAGAATACTAATGATCTGGAATCCATAGTGTCAGCCGGTAATACATCAATTGAAGCTGAAGAGAAAATGTATGAAGTTGAAGTTTCACATATAGAGGACTCGACTATATTTCGGGTAAATGAAAGTACTATAAAACTTAAGTAAATATCTACATGCAGTAAAGCAGAATGTGATATGGCTAAATTCTATTTTAATCACTTCCTTGAAACGTGTGGTAATTCTGTGCTTTAAGTAACAAGCATTGTAAAATTTTGTTTTACCTACTGTAGTGTTTATGTAGCAGTGCATTATATTTAATGTACTTTTTAGTTGTAGTTGTTTGTATTTATTTTTTTAATTTTCTGGATGCAAGAACACAAATTTTCACTCTATAATTGATTTTGTGTTTCTGTTGATTTATCTGTACTTCATGGGCAATGACACTGTCAAGTCTCATGCGTTTGAATAAATTAAATACAACATGTTAAAAAAATATGTTGTTGTTGTTGCTGTTTTCTAATGCCAGGCATTTGACAATAAAGTCATTTGACCTCTTGCACTCCAATATTTTTCAAAGATATTATCATGACTAGCCACTGAAGCACAGATTTGTTATTCCGCCAGCATTCCATTGTAAGATGTTTAGTTGATTCTGTACCATTAAAGTAGTCCCTGCCCAGAGATCCGATTGGGGGACTATTTTACCTCCAGATAATTTTACCTTAATGGTACTCATTTCATATTGGAGTTAAATGGCAAGTTGTAGCCGATTTAAGTGAACACCATATTTTAACGTTTTGGTGGCTACTTCATTCACACACAACCCCCAGAATGTCTGGAGGACCACACCTGCTGTTGGTCGACGGGTCCATTGGACCTAGCTGGGAGATCTTGTTGATCACCAGCTTTCCCTCCTTAAGCCACTGGAGGACGATTTTAGTGCCATAGCAGGTCAGCACTAGGAACAGAAAAGTAGAAAGGGGAGGAAGGAAAGGGAAATGAACCCCTAGGCCTCAAATGCTCTAATGCCGTTGGGGTCGAAGAAAGTAAGAGTTCAGTCAGAGGACTGGATAGGAAAGGGTAAAGAGGGAATTAGGTATTGGATAGAGGAAAATTACCAAATTCAGTCATTAACTCATCAAGCTGACCAGTGCTAATGGATGAGTAGCCCCACCCTTTAGTTCAGCTCGTAAAATTATGCTTACTAACAGCTGCACCACGGGAAGATAGGGATGGGACATTGGGTATTTGTCCAGGTTGGTTCCTTAAAGCCTTCAATGGGAAGGATTAATGGCTCTCCCCCCTGTATCCGACAGATACCCTTTTGCAGCCTAAAAAAATATGTTAATTTATTCTTTTGTATTTTATTGTATTATTGAATAATGAGTTAAGTCATTTATTTTTCCTACTTGTAGGTGAACAGAAGCCAAATTAAGGAAGAGCAGTTATCTGATCAAAATGCAGAACTACAGAGTCTTGGTTTGTCTGTCTACAATCAAGAGACTTTGGAAAGGGGTATAATTGAACAAGTTGATCAAGCTTTGGAACAGCTTGATCGTCAGCACTTGGAGCAAAAGATAAATAATGTTGCAGATGAAATCCTGTAAGTTACTGATACGTGAATTGTAATCATTGAAGAATTAAATAAATAATACAAAAATAAATTAAGTATTATTCTGCTCTACTGAGGCATACATCCATGTTTTTATGTTCGATTATTTCAAAGAAATCCCAATTGCTATGGAGCATAAAGTTTTCAACTGAGTTCTCTTGGTATGTATGTGTGTGCGTGCATGTGTTCAATACTCATTTCACTTGCGTGATTCGTTTTCCATATTGCAAATAGATGGCAGGACCATGACCAATTTTTCAAGTTGCACACCACTTTGGCAGGCCATGCTATGAACGATGTGTATCTGTGGAGAGTTATGTCTTGTACTAGAGTGAGTGTATGTGTGCTGTGTAAGTGTAGTGTAAAGAATGGGTGAGGATGATGATGAAGATTAAGGGAGAAGGGGAAACCCAGTGTCAGCACATAGCCTTCTGTTAAATAGTACCAAGGAGGCTGCCAGTCTTTATGTTCCCATCCAATGGACGAATCACTATCAACAGTGACATATTGTGTGTCATTCCATGTTAAATCAACAAATTAAAAAAATATTTTTGGACTTTGATGTCTCAGATTTTACTGATTTTTTATTTTTGAGTTGTATCTACGTAGGACATGAAAAATTAAAACTTCAGATTTATTTCATTTATTATTTTTTAAAAATGCAAAAAATGCGAAATTTTGAGTCAACTCGAAAATTCGAAATCCTGTAACCAGACATGCTACAGGCTTCTGCTATAACTCATTTTAAAGATGAAATGGGAATTAATATTCAGAAAAACAAAGAAGACAAAAAAGTGCGGCAAGCTTTATTGCTAGCAAGTAAATTAATTAAGTCACCATCTCACCACTGGAAAACAGCATTATACTTGATATAACATAGGGATTGTCTCTTTCCAGAGCATGTTGAACAACCACTCTGCTATAACAGTGAGTTGTCATTTGGTAAATTGTAGCTCATTGTTGCAGTTAATTGTGCGTTTATGTTATTTACACAAGTTACATGAAGTGATTATTCTCCCATGATATTTTAATTTAATTTAATTAATTACTTTGTCCTTAAATTTTCCCAACACTTAAAATAATAAGAATCAAAATCAGTGAACCTCATAGGCCACAAACTATAATTTACAGTGTAATCAGAAACTTTATGAATTATAGACTGAATGATTGACTGTGTAATGGCTTTATCCTGAACATCATATGCATAATCATTTTCAAAAAGATAAGGTCCCATAATCTTGTGAATGGTAATCTCGTGCTTCACTGAGAGCTTGCCTTGCAACGTGTATAAGAATTTCTAGCATTTTATTCTGATTTTCTAGATCTCAGAAACGTTTATTTTAACTGCTAACATTGCATAAAGCTGTGTTTCATTACTGAAATATTTTTAAGAGGAATTTACTAAACCATTCTTATGACACATTATTCACGATGATTTTTTAATAAATGTTTCACAAATGAATTTATTGCTTAAGGCTACACCTCATACAGCAGATGCAGCATTCAGTACAGTAACTCATTTTCAAATTTTCGGTCCAGTCATGAGTTTGAAGATTATCTGCGTATATGTGTGTGTTGTGTTGTGTTGTTTTTTTTAATCCCTCTCTGTGTGTTATGCAATTCAAAGTATGTAAAGGAGTGCAAGGAAGTCAGAAAGTGACGCTACTTTGATATTACACTTCTTTCTGGAAAACAAATATTATTTTAAGAAAGTTTTAACGAGATTAGCCTTAATCATCCTGTTAAAAATATGCATATTTATTATGTCATTTTGCACATAAATTTGTCTTTCTAGACTATGTAAACAACAGTTGAAAAAGGCGGAAATGCTGTTAAAGGCACTGAACATAACAGGCAGCACAAATCAGAAGCAGATAATAACATTGAAGAAAGAGATTGATACAAAGCATAAGAAATTAGCAGAATTGAACTCCCAAGCTGAAGTTCTGCAACAGCAGTACAGTTCCTTCAGAGGAGAAGAAGGCATAGTATGTTACTTTAATGACATTCTGTGTTTAATGCTATTACCTTGTCTGCTGTAGTGATCTTTTTCACAGTTAATTGTGTAGAACATGTTACTTAACAATGCTCAATTGCAAATCAAGAGTTACTGTATATCGTATTTGGAACAGCATACTATCTCCAATACGAATTTTAAAATTGTACAAATATATTTCCAGGATGTCCTGCACCCTGCAGTAACTTCATTGAAAATAAATCAACAGCAAGAGAGTGAAAGGGAACGTAAGATAAGACTGGGACAGATGACACCATTTGGAAATGTTCTTGGGAACAAGCTAACATCTACAAATAGGTATCTAAATAAACATACAATTTGAACATTTTGTAAAACGATGTCAGTGAACAGCTGTACATTAATTTCTTTATTTTTCTTGAAAATAAGTTAGTGTGCATTGATGTATTTGCATAAAACTGTTCGTGGTGTTTCATGTACATTAGTACATTTTATATATTTTTTTTCTTAACTAAGATATTCTATTGCACATTTGTTTATGGGATATTGTTTTGTATTACTTCGTCCATGTGTTATCTTTTTCATTTTTTTGTGTTGCAGTAATCCAGAGAAAAGTCTCACAGAATTTGAGAAGTACCTACAAAACCAAGCAGAACTTCAGAAAAAACAAAGGACTACTGTTAAGAAAAAGCTTTCTAAAAAAAATGTAGAATATGAAAATAAAGTATTCGAAGACGATGGTGGAAATAGAAAGGAAAAGGAAACAAAAAAACACTCTCCTTTCAAGAAAAGCATTTTAATGCCTAAAAAACGACATAAAAAGGAAAAACTTGGGACAGATTCTAGCTATGACTGGTGGTATGTGTTTCACATGTTTTCATGTTCTTTTTCAACGCAATAATCCATTATGTAATTTATGAACATTTACAAAATTAATATTATTTGCTGAAAAAAAAACCTTAAACAGTGGTGTTCATCCATAATGAAACAGTTGTAGTATAAATTACTATTACTGACCTTACATATTCATCAACATCTATGTTCGAGGTTGCGGGTTCGATCCTGGCCGAGGTCAGTGGCATTTAAGTGTGTTTAAATTCGACAGGCTCATGTGAGTAGATTTATTGGCATGTAAAAGAATTCCTGCGGAACAAAATTCCGGCACACTGGCGACGCTCAATATCCTCTGCAGTTGCGAGTGTCGTTAAATAAACCATAATTTAAATTTAAAATTCATCAACATACTCTCATAAAACTGCTTCATTATTTCACAATTTTCTATTATTTAAGGGTTTCTGTATGTTATCAAATTAAAAATATGGTATAACAAAAATATTAACATTAAAAAAGTACTGTCTACCAGAATGACACTGTGGGATCTTTCAACCTACCATTAGTGAGTAGGCCTACTGGAGGTCAGTTTGATCGTAAGACTATCTACCTCCTTCTTGAGCCAAGGTCACAGATATACAGGAAATCCTATAATTATTCATCATTATCACCTGAAGTGGATTACACATATCTTTATTGTTGATATGTAATTCCTAACTATGTTACTCTTGCTTGGTATTTAAGATTTTTATACTAGTTATAAGTGGAATCTCATGAAAATGTTTTTTTTTTTTTTTTAAAGGAAAATTCGTTTTAAAAGTTCAATATTTCGATGTTATTGCCAATTAGGCATTGTTATTTTAAAATTATTATTATTTATTCAAGCAAATTTTATGAGATGAAAGACAATAGTAAGATACATGAAGTCCACCACTGTGGAGTAACGGTTAGCATGTTTGACCATGAAACTAGCAGGCTCAGATTGGAACAAGTCATCTGGTTGAGGTTTTATCCATTACCTACTAATAAAATAGCCTGAAATTATGTTTATATACAATTTACAAAGTTATAATTTATATTCGTTGTTTTTGTTACTAGAAATGAGTGGATATTTCCATTTTTACTTTCTAGTCACTCACTGCCACTGCAATGAATGATTTTTGTAAACTTTTATCCATTTGCTCCTTGAAATGCTCGTATTTAATACTAAATGATTATATTTATTACAACGATTTCTTAAGAAGTGTCAGATAATATTTTGTATTGTTTTATCGTACTCAGAATGCTACTCATATGTTGTTTGACATTTTGTCACTATCGATAGAATATTAGTAATCCTTAATGATATTTTTTAATAGTGATAAGAAAAAGAAGCCAGGAAAACTTATGTCAGAAACGACAGCTCTTGATGACAGTGAGGGAAGTGAATATTTGCCATCAGAAAGTGAACTAGAAGAATTGGAGAAAAAAGGTAAAACAAATAATTCAGAAACAAACTAAGTTATTGATAAATAAAGGCAATTTTTAAGTGCAAGTTAGTATTCTTACCATTGCATAATATCTTCGTTCTTCAACAGAATCTTTGTAATATTTTATTAAAACTTAAATACAGTGTTGTACAAGTAACTTTACACATAGGAAAAGTAGCTCTAATTTGAAATGACAAAAATAGTTATTTTTTATATAAAAAGCGTAATAATTACATTTTCTTATGTTACAGAGTGAAAATTACTAGTCTGTTTCATAGAAAACGTTCATTTCGGAATAAGTTGTTTTTCTCATTTCTGAAGTGACTTTCGTTAAAATTCCAAGAAACTTTTTTTTTTTTTTTCCGTATTCAGAAAATTTTCTTTCAATGTTTTGTCGTGAATATTGTCAACAAAATGTTGATGTGTGCAATTTAGAGGATGAGAGATTCTTGACATGGTCATAAGTCATGGTAGTTAAATTAATAATTGATTTTTATGAAAATGTTGCATAATCCTTCTGTATTTTAACTTGAGCCCCTCTTTTCCACATATTTTCTCATCTCTGCAAATACAGGGGGACTATCATGTTACTGAATCTCCACCTGAAGCAGCACAATATAACACATGCACAGATTACAGAAAGTGTTGATTTCTTAAGCAGAATTTGAACACAATGTCATACAACTACAAGATGATACTTTAATGCCATGCAAATCATAACTGGTTATTAGAGTTTTTTATTAAACACATTTTATTTTGCCTGGTGGAGGTATAATAGCTGTAAAATAACTTTTTTATTCACAGAGAGAAGTGAAGCCATGCAAGTATCAATTAAGAAAAAGAAAATCAGTGTGAAACGTAAACAGCAGAAACTTTATAAGGACCCAGAAGAATGGGGCACAGATGACAGTGACTGGGATTACTCTGATGAGACAAGAGTCAAGAGACGCAAGAGCAGTAAGAATACTCCTAAAGTAATATTATTCGGAATAATAGATCATGACATTGATAATTATGATAGTAATAGTATAGTAATAATTTTCACCATCATTTTCCTTATTTTGTTTATTGAAGGACTGGACTTCACCTTCTTGTCCTCTGCCAAGAATTTGAAAGAACAGACTTCATAGTCGTTTGTTTATCATAGTAAAAGGACACTCCTTACAACATGGAATAAATATGTGACAAGGAACAACCCTCAGTCTAATAAAAATACTCATTGCTCTTGTCAGAAATGGGTCATTCCACGGTTGCGTGTGTGACATTCTGACAGCAGATTCATTCACAAAAGACACTATAGATTAAATGTTTTAAGAGCTAACATGTTTATTTTCATATATTATATGAACCATCAATTACTTAATTCAATTATGAAATTTTGAGTTTGTTAAGAAGAATACACTTAACAAAAATAAAATGTCAATTTTTGTTGCGTTTGTGACGAAGTGACACATCTCCTTCTCATACAAATGAAGAATGTATTACAATCCTATTTTCTTGGATTATGAATATGATTATAACTTGTTGGCGATATAAATAAAATGTATATTTTTAAGATGATATAATAGAAGTTGCTGAGGAACATTGACATCCCGTGTAAATTCTAATTTGAAAATGTTGCGTGTGTGACACTTGAAGACATGTTAAGATTACATATTTTTATCAGCAGCAATGTGATATAGATATTTTTATTTACAAAACAAATACCACTGCTATTGAAATTAATTAAAAAAATAAACACATAGCCTACAAATTTCAAACATTGTTACAAACATTCATGTAAAAGCAAGCACAGACAGAAGCATAGTCAATTTAGTCCTATGTACTTGAAAAACTCACCTGATTTGCTCCAACGTTTCAGAATAGATTGCAGAACATCTATACAGCAAGTTTCTCATGCAAAGACAGGCAAAGATGATCAGAGCAGGCAACATATGAGGTGTATTTTCCCTATTGTCAGCAATACTATTAATGCTGAAGTCATAATTTAATATTTTCATGGAATTAACTGTTTATCTGGTATAAAGGTTCATCTACTCTAGAAATATGATTATTACAATTACTTTGAAATATTTTATTTATTTATTTATTTATTATTATTTTTTTTTTTTTGCATACAGGATACTTTGATGGGGAATGACCCAAATCGAACTTAGCCTGGTGCTAGCTTCACATTGATGACTAAGAAGTGATACCTCGTATCCATAAATTTGCAAATGAATGAAAAAATTGGTTTAAAAATTAATTTTCCTCAAAATAAAGAAATTTTTTTATATATATGTTTCTGATTGTCAAGATCTTCTACTGGAGGACGAAATATTAACTGTTCAATTTTATGAACGTTAATAATAAAGTAGTTAATCTAAATAGTAACATAGTTAAACTAATGACCATTTCTGAAGATACGAGGTATCACTTCTTAGCCATCGACATGCTACAGCGACAGAGGAACATCAGTAGAATGTAATTTAATTAATGCTTAAAATTTAATTATGTTTAATTCACTTATACCAGAAATGATTCTATACCATGAGTGTCTATAGCTTTCTTTCTAAAAGGGGATTTCACTTTGTCATAAGCCTGCTCTTGCATCCCTCTAGCATCAAGGTGGAGAGAAGAGAAGCAAGATCATAGAGAAAGAAGCTGAAGCTTCAGGGCTATGAGACTGTGAAAGAAAACAGGAATCTCATTGATAGGACGTGGATTTATTGAATTAATTTCGTTATTTTTCACTGGTTGACGTAGTAGGGAAAATGGGAGGGTCACATTGGAATTAAAATGTTTATAGAAAGTTTACCTTAGGGGTTCAGTGTGAAAGTGGACAGGATAACTCGAGAGATGAGATGAAAGGTTAAAGAGTTCTAATCTCAACTCTCAAGCCAAGGCTTCATCTGTGATAGACTGATCATCACAGGAAGAGTGGGTTACTCCTTTTGATTTTCTTCTGAGTCAGCTTCACCTGCTATCGATAGACTGACCATGAAAAGAGTGGAATACTTCTACTATTAACTCCCAAGATGAGCGTCGCCTGTGTTGGAGGAAGGATATGAGAAGCTAAGGACTACAAACAAATTCCGAATAAATATTGTCGAGGGAGGTAGATAGTGTGGGGCAGGGCCAGAGAGCTTGTTCAGGCCTTCTGCTTCAGTTAGTGACTGTCTATCTCGAGTCAAAACCATGAAGGAGATGAAGTTATATGAATTGGCCAGATGGATAGGTGGAGTGGAGGTCAAGTGACAAGAGAGAGAGAGAAAATATGTCTATCAAGGAATATGGGGGGGGGGGTAGTGAGTTGCAGTCCTTTGCAACCAGCAGTCTGTTTTTGTTGCAAGAGGGCTTGTCTTGTCAAGCAGTGCAATACCAAGTGCTCCAAATTAGCACCAATGTTTAAGTTACAACACATTGAACAGCTCATAGTTGTAAGTTCTGAATTGAATCTTCACCATGTCCTTTACAATGCAAAATCCGATCATCTGGATTTTAACACATTTTGCGTCACTCTGTTTATACTTACTAATCTCGATAAAATGACAGTTATTCATTAAAGAGCCCCTCACAATTTAATTTATACCTTTGCTGATACGTGATTGCAATTGGCAACTAATTTGTGACTTTTTTATATTGATAGTGTGTCTGTAGGCAACATTTTTCTTGATAAGATATGATGTGATATGATCTGTGAAGAGTGCAGGGAGGAAAAGGAGAAATATCTACTTTCAGGCAAAATTATGATTTTCATTCAATAAAATACTACATATGTAGTGTTTTCATTCTATACATATGCCTTAACCTTAGAGAATGCTTTCAAAAATAATTTAACTTCAGTGTTTCATGCCACACACATTTGGGTCTTGCTATTTTAAGATGAATGACTCGTTTTATTTCCTTTAAAGCAAAGAAAGAGATTGATGATGGCAATATTGAAGACTTCTATGAGAGATTAAACCTTTGGGAGATGGAGAAAGCAAAACATACAGACTCAACATCAGTAGGTGATCACGAAATGGAGGGAGGATACAAGCTGCCCAAGACTTTGTGGTCTAAATTGTATAAGTAAGTGGTACACATTATCTAGTTGCTTTTAAAATTTCATGCTGCATTACAGGGTGTAAATTTTGAAATGAAATTGAATTACGAGGGTTGATCCCTATGCTATAGCCTTGACTTATTTCTAGTAGAACTAAAGGTACGGTCACACATCGCTAATTTTGCAGCGCTGCAGTACAAAAAACTGCGCAACTCTTGTACTGCAACGTGTGAACAACGGTGCAACCCGAAAAGTAGCGGCTGCCGAACCTGCTGTCCGCAATTTTTCCATGCTGCGCACAGCTTAAAAGTAGCGATGTGTGAACAGGGTTCTCAGGGTTGCAGCCGCAACATTTTTGATATCGTTTTTGTTGAAACTTCTGCTGCGGTTGCAACCAGTGTTCCACCCAAATGTGCCAATGATACTTTTATTGTTTGGATATATTTTAATGTTAAATGTGATGAAAATAAATTATTTGTAACAGTTATTAAATACTCAACACAGTCTGAGCATAATTGCTGACGACATAATTAATTTTTTTAATTTTCCATGGCGTAGTTCCAAACAGGAGGGTTGCCAACATTGATTACGTGAATATGCTGTTGGTTATCATTTAAGTATATAGGCGTTTTTAAAAGCTTTATAGTAAAAATAATGTCAATTTCTGAATACCAGATACGACAGAAAAGCAAATAATAGATAAGGAAGCTTTCGCATGAGTTTCTTAATAATGCGAACATAACCACAAAATGTATATTGAGGAGTCAACACGGAGATGGAAACCTGCAGCATGACTGCGGCTGCAAAAGTAGCGCCTTATGTGTGAACAGACTTGCAACCTCCAGTTGCAACTTTTGCAGCACTCGGGTTGCGCAGCATGAAAAGTAGCGTGCAGCGCGCTACTTTTGGCTTACGTGTGAACACGACACGCAACTTTTGCAGCTGCAGTACAAAAGTTGCTCAGCAAAAGTAGCGATGTGTGACCGTACCTTAACATTTCTATTTTGTGGCATACAAATGATTGAAATGTGTTACGGGTACATGCTAAGTTGCAAGTCTGTAGATGTCTGCGTTGACTCTTAGCAGGTGTTCGAGTGGCTGGAAATGCATTAGTACTGAAATTAGCCTGTCGAGCAAAGAGCTATAATTAAATACATACAAAAGAAGAAAATGTCTTCATCTCAAATTCACCAAGATATGACAGGTACCTTGGGAAAATCTACTGTATCTTATGGTGTAGTAAAAAGGTGGTGTCGAATGCTTAAATGTTTGAGGACATCATGTGAAGATGAACATGGTGACAGCCCTGTGAGAAATGTCACAACACCAGAAAACATTAATACATTGCATGATTTAGTGCTGCAAGATCGATGAGGATAGTAGAGGTCAAATGACTTTATTGTCAGATGCCTGGCATTAGAAAACAACAACATTTCAGTTAATAAGAGTTTATCTTCAGTAATTTATCTGCTATTTTATGTGAATTTTATTGTATTCGCGACCTTCATGTACATTTGCCAATGTGATAAATAGCCATTGAACTATAATTGAGAAACAATTTCCCTGTCAATTTGAGTTGTACAAAGTCTTCTGCTTATTATTTTCAGTTATCAGAAAGTTGCAGTGCAGTGGCTTTGGGAATTAAACCAACAGAGATGTGGAGGTATTCTGGGAGATGAAATGGGACTGGGGAAAACAGTGCAAGTAATTGCATTTCTTGCTGGACTCAGCTATAGTAAACTACACTCCCGCCATGGCAAGTTAGTAGCTGGTGTACATTCTCGTTATAAATAAAATAGGAGAGTATCTTGTACACTTTAAACACATTGTTTTATTATCTTGTGCAGTTTTCGTGGTTTGGGTCCAAGTCTTATTGTGTGTCCCACAACTGTGATGCACCAATGGGTACGTGAATTTCATGTGTGGTGGCCACAATTCCGAGTTGCTGTCCTTCATGAATCTGGATCATTTAATGGTGAGTTCATTCTTGGATTATATTGATTAACCTCAACCTTTTTAAATAGGACTTATTCTTTCCAGTTTAATCTTGCTACATGAATGTGATATTATACAGCATATGATACTATGTTTATTATTACTTTTAGTCTTATATTCATTATTGTTGCACATTAATTCATAACATACCGAAACAAATTAATCTACGTTGTCTGTATTTATTCATAATTCTGGATCCAATAGTAAGGCCCATAAAGATATGTTGTGTACAAAGTTCGACACTCTTCTGGTATGTTTGTGACATTGCTTGTTTTGAAATTCGACATAGGTACATCAGAAGTGATCAGAGAAGTGTTTGGATTGCCAGTAGCTAAATGTCTCCAAGTTTTAGCCAGTTGGACTGTAATTGAAGCTTTATAATAGTTTGTATGGTTTCTTCTTAATTGAGTCCAGTTGTATTAAAATTCAAGACCTGGTATGAAGAAGTTTGTGAAAGAACTACGAAAGCCTGCAGTATTATTAACAAATAGCTTAGCTATCAAAGACTTTTATAAATTTAATTCTGTTCTACTTTTTAGATTCTTTGCAGATTCATTCTTTAGGTTTCGATAGCACTAAGCTTTATTTTTATGTATCATGTTATGGAGTGTAATAAATTGTCTCTTTCCTTATATCCATACAAGAAAGTCATATAAAACTTGATTTTTGTGTGAACAGAGAGTTGAAGAAGCAAAATATATTAATAATAATTTTTAACATATGTTAACATTATTAACTGATTTGGTATGGACTTACAATAACATGGGGACAGACACCGGAGCCTGTACCTACTTTGAATCAAATGCACTGCTAGTTTTTGTCCACTTATATTTTATTTCCAGAGTACCCAATCACGTAGTAAGTGTACCAGTGGGGAGGTGTCTAATGAGTAAATAATAATCCTTCACGAATAATAATAATAATAATAATAATAATAATAATAATAATAATAATTATTATTATTATTATTATTATTATTATTACTATTATTATTATTATTATTATTATTATTATTATTATTATTATTATTATTGTTATTGTCTTATAGAAATTATTTTATTATCTGCACCTATAATTTGGGTAAATATCTGTTTATTATGCTAAAAGAGTGTAATTTTGAATGTTTATTTCTTCATTTGCATGCATGAGACTATTTTGTGCAATGTGTTACAGGGAAGAGGGCGTCACTAATAAGCCAGATGAACTCTGTTGGCTGTGTCTTAGTGACATCTTATGTGGGAGTAGTACAACATCAGGAAGCTCTACTTAGTAAGAACTGGCATTATGTTATTCTTGATGAAGGTCACAAGATTCGTAATCCAGATGCTCAGGTACAGTGTGTTAACGAAAAGTTTCACTATTACTAATAATATTACCACTACTGCTGATATTATTATGTAACTATTGTAAGCAAATCCCGTTTTATTTCGGTCACAAATAAATTGTGGAAATTCATAGTGCCCTCAATATTTGTGATGTTTCTAGAATTAGTTATTGGTTATGTTATATTATGCGTTGACAGTGGTTTGTTTTAACTTTGGTTTCCAGAGTACTCTTAGCTATTGATGTGACAATTGCTTTTAAGCTATAGTCTTTCGGTTCGTTTTCTAGGTTATCAAAATTCGTTGTTTTAAGCCCCTTTTGTAATCACGTTTCTGTCTTCCAGTTCAACTGCATTAAAAATACATGTGCGTTTTTTTTTAATATCTCCATCCAGTTTATTTACTGTTATCCTTCGTTTCTTATTTGCAGGTCTGTACGTAGTCTCCATGTTGTTCATCTGTTTGTGATTCACATTCATACTAGTAGCTTATTTTTCTGTGAAAATTCTTCATAATGTGCATGCGGCTGCATCGACGTTGCTCTGAGAATTTACTCTGCTTTCATTTGTTATCTTGTGCAGCTGTATAAACATATATCTACTTCAGACTAAACAAATTCCTAGTGATGATGATAAGGTAAGGAGTTGCAGTGGAGGGTCATAATGAGTCTGTCACATTTCAATAGCCTATAGCACAGCAAACAGAGGAAGAAAGTGGAATTGAATCTTAAGCAGGGTTCGTGAAAATCATAACACAGTACCCGATATTTTTTTTTTTTTTAGTCTGATTTACCGAATATGAGACAAAAAACTCACAGTAATAAAATCAGTCGCTCAAATATATAAAAGAAATGCACAAAACGAAAGTTTAAACAAGATTCCTTTTAACATAAATGAAGGGTACACGGGAAAAATGATCAAGGTCCATCAAAAATCGAAATTGAGTTAATAATGCCATCTTATAGTGGAAAGGAAGTACTATCATGTGGTCTAGCTAGTAATAAGAAATAATCGTTCTTGACATTCCACTACGTCAATTTCTATTAAATACACACATAACAATGTATTAAGTGCTTAAACTTTAAAATTCGTTTTTCTCGAAACTTTCTAAAATGGACCTTGATCGTTATTCCCGTGTACCCTTCAAATATTATTGTTAGTATATCATGTTATGCATTATTTTTTAACATATTTCAGGGAAATTTATAGTATGATGTAGTCTGTTGTAATGTTGTGTAACATAATGCTTTTCATATTTTAAGAAGTAGCATAGGAAGATATAAACTACAGTGAAACTGATTCTTTGTATGGTTATTCTGTATTGTTATGTAGGTGAATTACAAAATTTAAAAATTATAATTTAGACCGAAATTTTAAATTTATTATCATGTTTAATATCTAAATCTACGTATTAATAATAATAATAATAATAATAATAATAATAATAATAATAATAATAATAATAACAGTAACTTAAATTGCTATATGTTTCAATGGGTGTACTACAAATTACATGAAGCTTCATTTTAAAGTTCCGTTTTAGTAAATATTGTGTATTAAATTATTAATGTATTCAAAGATTATTATTCTGTACCCGTGAACAAACCCTGTATTGCAGTCAAATTTTATAAGAGACCTATGCTGTTTCTGCTATTTAGCTTTAGCAGCTTCATTATTATGTTGACAGTTGAAGGAAATTTGACCCACAGATGAGTCTTCTTTATTATTTCATCCATTCTTTTGTAAATTCTACGAGATAGAGTGGCTTCTATATGTCCTCCTTGAGGGTTGGGACATGGGCTGGGGACTGTCTTCGCATGTAGGTTGCTTGTATAGACTCATTGCACTACCTGAAATGAAATGGTGTGATGTGCATGCCTTAAGGGCCCCTGCAGGCTGCCCTCAAACTCCCCTTCAGAGTACAAAATCTCTTTGCTACCTTTCCGCATAGGGATCGCCACAGTTCCTCAACTGAAGTCCCCCAGGTCCTACAAACACTAAGGGCCATATCATAGACATTTTAGCACGAGCTTCCGGTGGATGATCAGCATTTTTCGTATTCATAAACCAATGTTAGAGATAGGATATGATTTGAATTCTGTACTAGTAACCAGTGGATAGATTTTAACTTCTTTCTTATGCTTTCAAAACATATGCTTTTCTTTAAAGCTTTTTAACTTACTTTAATTATTTAAGTTGTCTCAAAATTTTATTATTATTGAATGAATAATATAATATAAGAAATATAGAACTGTTAAGATTTGTCCGGGGCTAGCTTAGTTCGCTCATAGCACGTGCTGCGAAATGTCTATGAATAGCACCCTAAGAGCTCTAGGGGAGAGCACACGGTACATCAGCACAACCATTTACAATGGGGTCCAGTTCGGTAGCAGTCTGCAGCCAACTTACATCAGAACAAGTCCGAAATATGGGAAAGAAATGGAGATGATAATGATGATGATGATGAAAGAGGGGAAGTGTGATTATGATGGTGAAGTGAGTGTGAGTTTCAATGCTGATAGTTACCCAGCAATTCAGCTTCAATAGATTTAGGGAAAACCTCGGGAGAAACCTCAACCAGGATTTGAACCCGAGCCATCTCATTTCACGGCTAAACATGCTAATCGTGACAGAGTGGCTTGAGTCACACCGATATCTTCTGCCACTTTGGTCTGGAAATCAGGATCACTGACGTAACATAAGAAAATTTGCATATTTTCTTCACTAGATAAAGCTCCAGCTCTAGTTGCTCCCCTAGAAAGTGTTGCTCGACCCAAGTGACATTTTCCTTCTGAAATATGTAAAGGTCACTATAATCAAACAGATAGTAACTGAATTCTGTTTTAGAATTTTCTGTTATATTGATTGTGTTTTAATGTTTCTTTGTGTGTTTCTATAGGTGACATTAGCAGTGAAACAATTCCGGACACCTTATCGTCTCATACTTTCTGGATCACCAATGCAGAACAATTTAAAAGAACTTTGGTCACTGTTTGACTTCATTTTCCCTGGAAAACTGGGAACTTTGCCGGTATTTTTGGCGCAAATGGCTGTTCCAATAACACAAGGTGGATACGCTAATGCCTCAGAAGTTCAGGTATTTTTTTCTTTCACCGTTTTATCAGCATATACTAATTATACTGATTAATCACGAATATATAAGGATCTTGCATGAATGAATCGAAGGTTTTCAATTAATATACTTTATTTCTAAATTTCTGTTTCACACAACATTGTACTCTTGTTTATTAATGCAGCGTAAGTTTCACAGTTAAGTTCCATTCATTTGAATTCCAGTTTCATATGCCAGATGATTCGTGGATGAGCAGAATTCCAAACTTCACAACCATAGAGTGTCATTGTTCTTATAATTGATGCATAAAGCCTTGCTTTGAGGGAAATTTTAAGATATGGAGATCTATTCAGTGCATATAAGTGAATAAATCTGACCAGGGCTTTGTTTCTTGCATATTCTATCTGTTCATTATAGTGTAGGCGTTTGTCAAGAATCACTCCTAGATATTTAACATCATTTTTGTAGCCAGTGTTTTCTGAGAAGAGATGAAAGCAATCTAGTTTTCTCAGTTTCCTACGATGAATGTGATAGCCTGTATTTTTTCAATGTTTACATTACTCTCCAATTTGTGAGCCACATTTCAAGAGCATTGAGTTGTGTTTGTAACTTGATGTGAGTATTGTTGATACTGAAGTCACTTGTGTAATACACACTATCGTCTGCATATAGTTCCAATTTACAATTTACAGAGCACGGCACATTGTAAACATAGACAGAATAAAGATGTGGTGCAATTATGGACCCTTGAGGGACTCTTGAGTGAATTCTCTGAACTGCAGAAAGTCTATTTTCTATTTTAACTTGGAAGGTTCGATTCGAGAAAAAGCTGTGAATTTTATATATAAGACCATTGTCTGTGGCAAGTACTTGTGGCTTATGGAGAAGACCATAGTGCCAGACTGTATTAAAAACTTGAGCGTTGTCGAGAAAAACTGCCATTGTATGCTGATCTATGTGAAAATTATCTATGATGTGAGCAGTGACCCATTTTAGCTATTGAGCTGTGAAGTGTTGATTCTTGAAACTGAACTGCTGATGATGAGTTCTTGATTGTGTCTGAAGAAGAGGAAGTAGGCATCTTACAATGATTTTTTCTAAAATTTTTCCAGGAATATTCAACAGACTAATAGACTGTCTGTTATTAGAAATTGTTGGATTTTTCTTCGGTTTAGGAAATGTAACAATATGAAAATGTTTCCAGAATCTGGGTAATTACTTATGTTGCAAGTGGCTGCAAAAGGGTATTTCTCGAATACAGGGGGGAGAGCCATAAATCCTTCCCATTGAAGGCTTTAAGGAACCAACCTGGACAAATACCCAATGTCCCATCCCTACCTTCCCGTGGTGCAGCTGTTAGTAAGCATAATTTACAAGCTGAACTAAAGGGAGGGGCTACTCATGAATTAGTACTGGTCAGCTTGATGAGTTAATGACCAAATTTGGTATAATTTTCCTCTATTCAATACCTAATTCTCTCTTTATCCTTTCCTATCCAGCCCTCTGACTGAACTCTTACTTTCTTCGACCCCGACAGTATTAGAGCATTTGAGGCCTACTTTTCTGTTCCTAGTGCTGACCTGCTATGGCACTAAAATCGTCTTCCAGTGGTTTAAGGAGGGAAAGCTGGTGATCAACAAGATCTCCCAACTAAGTCCAGAGGACCCATTGACCAACAGCAGGTGTGGTCCTCCAGACATTCTGGGAGTTGTGTGTGTGGATGAAGTAACCACCAAAATGTTAAAATATGGTGTTCACTTAAATCGGCTGCAACTTGCCATTTAACCACTCCAATATGAAATGAGTACCATTAAGGTAAAATTATCCGGAGGTAAAATAGTCCCCCAATCAGATCTCCAGGCGGGGACTACTTTAATGGTACAGAATCAACTACACATGCTGGTGGTATAACATCAGCTAAGAAGACTGAACTAGCCAATATACTTTCAGATAATAATGTCATTATATCAATCCCCTAACTGCCCATTGTGCAACTCTAACCAAGAAATGGATTCGGAACACTTCAAAATCTGTGCTTCAGTGACTGATCATGACAATATCTTTGAAAAATATTGGAGTGCAAGAGGTCAAATGACTTTATTGTCGAATGCCTGGCATTAGAAAACAACAACAACAACTTATGTTGCAAGCATGCATTATAAATTTTTGTGAGATGTGTAAGGGCCTATTGGGGAAGGAGAGTTAGAATTACAGTTGTGACTATATCTGGTCCAGGTGATTTCTTTTGTTTGCTTTCGGAGATTGTGGTTTTTACTTCTGTGGGTGAAGTTTGAGCAATATCATATTTAATGGGAAGAATTAAAATTTTGTATTAGGGATTCTATATCATGAATTAATTGTATATTTATTGGAGTGTTGTTTGGCCAGAATCTCTGTTTTAATGAAGTTGGAATGACATTCGCTTTGTAATTTGTTTTGTAATATCTCACTCTAAGTGTCAACTATTGCTGTATTTGAACTTTTTTTTTTTTTTTGCTGTGCCTCGTAGTTTCTTACTTAAGAACCAAAGCTGTTCTGTTTTTTTCTTATTTCCTAAACTGCGGATTCAAACTCTTGTATATTGTAAGGTTTTATTTTTCTTTGAAGAACTTCATTAAGAGAGAGAGAGAGAGTGCATGCATGCGCGCGTGCCTTAATATGATTTAATTTACGTTATTTAGCAGTGAAATAATATTTGTTTTAAACTAAGCTTCCATAAACATGACTTCTTTTTTTTAAATCTGTGTCTTTAAACTTTTATGGCGAAGTAGGAGGGTTCTTATCACCATAATGAAAAGGTCTTCACTGCAACACATTGTCTTGTGTTTTAGATCTAATTCAGAGTTTCCAGGTTCGAGTCACTTGCATGTATGGATTTTTTTTTTGCAAAGATAGGTTATGTAATGCATGTTCTAAAATTAAAGTCGTACATTTGAGGCACTGACTTAGCTAAGAAAGAAAGCATTATTTTTCAATAAAAGCATAACTATGGCACAAAATAAAACCCATCCATCACCTTCTATAATTGGAATAAAATAATTTAAAACAACCTTTTAAAAAGCCACATTTTTAGTAGGAAGGCCATCTTACATGTCATTAAATGACTTTCCTCAAACCTTGTTGGATTTAATTTGAAATTGAATTTGACGTTTTTGCCAGGGCATTGCAGACATTCTGAATTAGTTCCCATAATTCATTGACTGTCATAGGAGGTGTATATGCCCATTTCTTTGAAGGCATTGACGAGATCATATTTTAAGATATAGGCCTATACAAACATTTCAGGAGATGGTCTAGTCTTTCAAAAGACTTTACCAGAGTAGTTTACTTTAGAGTTTTTCTTAAAAAATTGTTGTGTGTTCATGGTTTGCCACACAACAAAAAATTGTATAAACTTAGAAATCATAAATCAGAGAGAATGGAAAATTATACAAATAAACTTTTTCGATCAAGATTGAATCCCAATCTCCTGCATATGAGACCAGAGTTTTAACTACCATACCACAGACGGCGTTATGAAGTTCATCCAAGTAATGAACATTCAATTCACCCTTGATTATCAATTAATAGGCCATGTACCTGTTTTCCTTTGAAAGGACAACAAACGAACCATGCATTAAAACTTCAATTTTGGCCCGAATAAGAGTACAGCAATTTTTTCTTGGGATAACTTTGCTTCGAACAAAGGCATGTTCACTTCAAAATAAAATCAAAGCATTAAAAATATCAAAGTTCATGTTTTCATTCCTACCCTCGTGTCTCATCTGTTAATGTAGGTGGCAACAGCATACAGGTGTGCTACAGTTCTACGAGATACAATTGCACCTTACTTACTGCGTCGCATGAAAACTGATGTCAAATCACATATTCAACTCCCAGCTAAAAGTGAACAGGTAAGAAAATTATCTGTAATTTTGTGTCAATCCAAAAATTTAATGAAACTAGTAGCCTGTATACAGAGTGATTCACAAAGATAGTGCAATACTTTAGGGACTGATTTCTGATATCATTGTGATGAAAATAGTTGATATAAACATATGTCATGTTTAAAATAAAATGTTACACATGTCAGAAAGTTGAACATGAAAGTGGAAGTTATGAAATTATAGGAAGATGGCACTGGATGTATTTATAAATATATTAAAATACATTTACATTATTATTCAACAGAAAAACATTAGAGCTGCTTTTCAAAGTTCCCACCTTTTACTGCACTGCATGTAGTCATGTGAGAGTGAACGGTGTTCATTCATTCATTTATTTTATTCCATAGATCTTACATGAGCAGTGAAGCTTTAAGATGTGGAACAAGTCAAAATTTTACAATATTACAATTACAATTTTTATAGTTTTACAATTTAGTAATTTTCTATAATTTTTACAATTTTGTGCAATTTTTTACAATATTTTGGCGAGATGTAGTGAGATGAGGTGAGGTCTGAGGATTCGCCAAAATATTACCCGGCATTTACCTTTTGGTTGGGGAAAACCTCGGAAAAACCCAACCAGGTAATCAAATCAAAGGGGGGGGGGGGTAATCAAATCAAAGGGGTTGATGCCGAGGACTCGCCATAGACCATCCGGCTTCAGTCCCACGGTAGTGGAAAACCTCGGAAGAAACCAAAGACCAAAGGAGGATCCAACCCAAACCCGAACACAGCTCCGGATCAGCAGCCCAGCGAGTCTGCCGACTGAGCTACATCGATGGCTCTACTAAACGTATACAATACATAGCCAATCACATTATTAAATTTACAAACGCAAATGATCATTCATCAGTTGAGCTATATGTATAATACAAAACAAGTAAGTTAATTAAATTTAAGGCATAAACAATTCAACCAGTTGTGATATACAGAAATTGATAATACATATCATGCAAAATACTTCAAGTTACAAACACAAACAATTTATCAATGGAGCTATAAGATTACTATTCAATTTAAAGCATATACAATTCATCGGCCAAAACTATACAAATATATACAATACAAAGTAAGCAGAATAATTTAATTTACGAGAATACTTTCATTAAGCTATACAAATTTGTGCAATTAATATCAAGTAGATTAATTCAATTTATAATCATAAACAATTCATCAGTTGAGCTATACAGAGTACTATACAATTTACAGCATATACAATTCATCAGTTGAGCTATACAGACTACCATTCAATTTACAGTAGGCCTATATACAATTCATCAGTAGAGCTACACAGACTAGTAATCATTTTAAAAGCATATACAATTCATCAGCCAAACTATACAAACATATACAATCAAATTAGTTCAATTTACAAACTTATTTTCGTTAAGCTATACAAAATTGTACAATTCATATGAAGTAGATTAATTCAATTTTTAAGCTTCAACAATTCAAATTTACAACACATACAATTCATCAGTTATGCTAAACAAAAATATACAATGCATAGTAAACGGATTAAGTCAATATAAAAACATATTTTAGTTGAGCTATATAAAAATTATACGTGTCATTTAAGTAGAATAATTCAATTCACAAGCATAAACAATTCATCAGTTGTGTAGAAGGTATGAGTATGTAGAAATTTGGTTAATTCTTTTCTGAACATCTTCTCGTGGTTCTTCAAATATTTAAGATAATTAGGCAGTGCATTGAAGACTGTTATACATGAATAGCGAACTCCTTTTTTAAAACAGCTTAGACTAACAGAGGGTAGATGAAGATCTGATTTATGTCTTATATTAAAATGATGAATGTCTTGATTAGTACTGAATTTATCTTGGTTCTTAATATACAGCATCATTAGGGAAAGAATGTATTCACAAGGTAACGGCAAGATTTCTAAGTTACGGAAAATATTTTTACATGATGTCCTTTTATGCACACCGGCTGTTATTCTTATAGCTTTTGGTATGTGTCAGTGTAGTGCATATACTAATAATAAATCAAAAAAAGTTGTCGACAATGGATCCAGTTCGCAATTCGTTGTAAATTTGTATGGATTGCTCTGTCCATTGTTATAAGAAGTGTGAGTTATTTACAGTACAGCATAATTCTAAATGATTGAGTGAAATTCATAAGAATCTATGCTATGGAAGCAAGAACCGTTATCATTTCCAAAAGTATTCAAAATTGGACACATGTAGATATGAATTTTTTTCTTCACAATGATACCAGAAATGAGATCCTAGATTATTGCACGATCTTCATGAAGCACTCTGTGTAAATATATAAGTAATGTAATTTATTCTGGTGAATGATTCTTTTAGTAAAGAGCAACAAAAAAGTCAAATACATGAATTATGAGATCGTGCAACATTGTAATCAGTAGAGAGTGCACATCAGGTTGTGTTCTTTTGTTTCCTTTGTATAGTATTAGTATGTCATCTACGTATCTGTGCCAATATATAATGTTGTCTGCGTGTTTGTTGTTGTCTTTGTTTAATATGTATGTCTTGTCTTTGGGTGTATGAATATTTCTGCTAGTATGCTGGAAACGGGTGATCCCATGGGTAGGCCTTCGGTTTGAGTGTAATATTTGTCATTGTATGTGAAGTAGTTTTGTTTTGTGATGATGTCTGTGATGTGGATGATTTCTTTAATGTGTTGTTGTGGTGTGTTGTTGTTTTTGAGCATTTGTTCTAATATCTGTAGTGTATCTTTTATGGGTATGTTTGTGTATAGGTTGGTTATGTCGAAAGTTGGTAATGTTGTACTGTGTGGGATATGTTTGTCTTTTATTTTGTTCACTAGGTGTGTGTTGTTTTTTTATTGTTGTCTGTTTTTCATGTTTGCATTTTTTTTTTCTTGAAAAGAAAGCAAAAGCGAGGAAAGTTGTATTAAACCTGTTTTTTTTTAAATATCTCAAAGAATAACCCCTTTAAATTAATGACATTACTTACTGTTCATCTTGTGTATATGACGTAACCTCACTTCAAAGCATTCCAATTACTACTAAAGATGAGAAGAGTCTAATGTTCCATCCATCTTAAGGTGTCAGAGCTCTATTTCGAGCCTTGGCTTTCGTTAGCTTTCAGCCTCCAACTGATCCTATTTTATGCAACTGACACCAGAGTAAACTTGCAGCATCCTCCCTTATACCATCTTTCCCTACGCCTTCCAACACTTTGATTCTCTGTCAAATTGGCTTATAGCGTCCTTTTTTGGTGAGACTAATGTTAGAGTAATTGAAATTTTACACTCGTGTTCGAGGATCTGTTGCATAATAATGTAACTGAAATTTCATCATCATCCAAACAAGTATAAGGCCCAAGGTCTGTTACGGTCTTAGTGATTCATTCTCGGTCCACCTTCTTTTTGGATGGCATAAAGATCTCTTCCCTTGGAGACGGTATTGAAGCATGGCTTTTGAAAGTCTATTACGATTCATTCAGTGGACATGGTTTTTCCACTGCAACTGGTACTTGTTTATAAACTGTGAGACTTGTTATAATTGAAGTTCTTGCATGATATCCTCATTTCTTTTGTGGTCCTAGTGTTGCTCTCATAAATTTCATTTCACAGGCTGTTATTCTGCTGATATCCGTACTTCTCATTACAACTATGGACTGTATTGTTGCTAAAAATCACTATCAGAAAATGTATTTCATCATGATATGAAATTACGTTTTTCAAGAAGAAAACAATAACAAAAAACCTTACAATAAAACAACAATATTCATAGTGAACTGGACACAGTAATAAATCATTTTAATATTTGACGAGAGTGCTGTGGCATTCATGTGAAGTAGTGTTTAGTAGCCAAAATTGGGTGTCAATTGCCAAACAATTTTTTTACACCTGTGACAATTGTGAAAAGTAGCCCAAATGGCGATATTTTGTCCACTCTGGGAACTTTGTATGTCATATTGATTCTATTTAATACTCTTGTATGTCACATTAATTCTTTGTCGTGGAGTAATTAATACTCTGAATTACGTGTTTGAAAATTTCAGAAGAAAAGAAAACTTCAGGAAAACCGCACATTAAAATGTTTTCAATTTCATTTCCAGGTGTTGTTCTGTCGATTGACAGAAGAACAACGGACTCTATATAAAGGTTATTTGGATTCTGGAGAAGTTGAGCGAATTCTTCAGGGTCGATTTCAAGTTTTTGTGGGGTTAATTGCACTTCGTAAGATCTGTAATCATCCAGATTTATATTCAGGTGGACCAAAGCTACTTCGTGGAGTAAGTATCACTAGTGCAGTTTATGAAGATATATTTGTATATGCATATATTACAAGATGTGCAGATCCTCACGTGCTTTTTCAGCTGCTTAAAAGAATATTATACATTTTCAGCATTGAACATTACTTATCTGTCTTATAAATGTATTTCAAAACTAATTTTGATTATTTGTAAATTTCTTGTTTCATAAGAAGGCCTACATTTCCTTGTACAAATTAGGGGAAGTATAAACACAAAATAAACTTCTAAATCGTGATAGAATTACATATTTTGTTTATTTAAATAATACCGAAAATTAAAAATGGAACACCCTAATCTTGGACCCAGAAGTAATCCCACAAGCATCACGAAAAACAGCAGTTGCAGCCTTCAGGCTGCTTACAGGACATGATTGCTTGGCAAGCCACTTACATAAACTACAAATTCTACATTCACCATTGTGTCCCCTGTACAACAATCAAGAGGAGATGAATGAGAGCCACTTGAAGACCTGCAATGCACTGTCTCATTGCTTCTTTTATCTCAGCTACTGATTTGATAGAAGACTAAAATGGGAGTTGCACAATAAGACCCTAGGTTGTGGTGCATGATCAGTTATACCAACCATTCTTTCTTCACAAATACGAACATACATAGCTTAGGATCATTTAACATTTATCTTCAAGTAATTATGACTTCTGTTTGAATGTGACTTTGAACTGTATAACTCTTTAGTGCAAAATGTTGTATATTAATACACATTATTATATATTGAAGGATAATGAAGAAGATTTACCAGAGGAAAGTCGATATGGTTACTGGCGTCGTGCTGGTAAAATGCTGGTGATAGAATCACTTCTTTCCATTTGGCATAAGCAAGGTCATAGGGTGCTTTTATTTACACAGAGTCGACAGGTAAGCATGCCCATCTCTTGATTTGTGCATTTCTCACATTCATCTAGTTTGGTATCTTATCTTGAAACAGTTATAGAATTACTTTAATGTTGTAGATGCTGTGTATATTGGAGGCATTTATTCAGAAACACAATTACAAATACTTGAAATTGGATGGTGGAACAGGTGTTGCTTCACGGCAGCCCCTCATCAACAAATATAATGAGGTATGTCAAATATTGAAAATTATTATAAGAATTAAACTGCGAGGTCCGGCAGAAGCAATTAGGTGATTTATGATTAGGAAAGCAACATCTTAATTGTAAAAAAAATATTGCACACCAAATTGAAAATATTCCTTAAAGTATACCATTTAGTTTTACATTCATTTCTTGAAGATAACTTCACTCAGGTGAGTTCCTCCAGACTTGACACAAAGGTTCAGGTTTGGTGAATTCACTGGGCATTCGAGTATTTGCCAATTTCATTTTATTCATTCTATGGATATAAAGCTATTTTTTCGCAATAAAAAATGAAAGTTTAAGAAACATCATTCACTATTATTCACTAGACACAATAATGATTGTTTCAAAGAAGACATTAATCTGATAAAAATGTATATGTAGACGGTCCCTTGTTGTATAATAAACTACCAGAAAATATTGAGCAACATGAAAACTTTAAATTTGAGACAGAATTAAAATATATATCTGATTAGTAAATGTTTATAAAATTTTGATGATTTGTAATTCTTTATCTGTATTTAATTTGTAATTGTGTATTTTGCTGCATTGTATCTATTTATTCCATTAACAATGTCAGACACTTGTTAACAATAAAGAGAGTGTCTGTCCATCCATCTGTTCACTCGTCCGCCTACCTACCTGTAGTACCTAATTTTTAACATCCCCCAATTAGGTATAAACACCTGCATAGAATTGAAATATATCAGTCCCCTAACTGCCCATTGTGCAACTCAAACCAAGAAATGGATTCGGAACACCTCAAAATCTGTGCTTCATTGGCTGGTCATGATAATATCTTTGAAAAATATTGGAGTGCAAGAGGTCAAATGACTTTATTGTCAAATGCCTGGCATTAGAAATCAACAACAACATTAGGTATAAACAATAAATTTTGCCACCCTCCAAAATCTACCACCTTGGGCCATAGCCTGGATTAACCTATGCATAAATATGTCCCTGAACATGCTGTGAAAGTGGCACCAAAACAACCTACATTGACGTGAAAGAATGTGATTTTTTTATGTTTAATATGTTACAGATACAATATTATATCACTTAAATCTATAGACATTGCTTTCACAGAAACCAGCATTTAAAAATATTGCTTTATAATAATTTGAATTGATTTTAATTAATTTATACAAGATACATGCAGAGAAGTAGTGGTAATATTCATGTTTCTCTACAGTTCTGCCCATAATATGTTGTCAATTTAATAGCTGAAATATAATTAGCAAGTACGTTTCACATATGGAAGTCTGTGAATTTGTTTTTATTAAATAATAACCTATTGAAGTTTTATGTTCACATGTATGGTTCACATAGTAGATTCTCTATTCTCGTGCAGTAATACTTCATTCTTTCATGATAGGATGCGTCCTACTTTATCTTCCTACTGACAACACGTGTGGGTGGATTAGGTGTCAACTTGACAGGAGCAGATAGAGTAGTGATTTATGATCCAGATTGGAATCCAGCTACTGATACACAAGCTCGCGAACGTGCATGGCGAATTGGGCAGCAAAACAATGTAACAGTATATCGTTTGGTAACTGCTGGTACCATAGAAGAAAAGGTGAGTATACGAAGAAAGAATTTTATATCTTGTGAGTTTCAAATTCGAATACCACAGAATTCTTGTGATAATGTTAATTTATATTCTCGACTTTGTGCAGATAAAGGAATTGCAAAAGAATCATTTCTGATTTGATACAATATTGGAATTGATCACTCCTGAAACATTAAAATGCTCTATCAAGTACTAATCTTCCCTACTGTACCCCAAAGAAGAGACATTGCAGACTATACTTACATACCAAGTTTTTAATGTCTTGTATATACTGTATGTAACTTTTTTTTTAAATTAATTTACTCTTCAGTATTAAACAACAAGTTTAAGCCCCCTCACCACGACACCTCACCTGCAGTATATTTTGACTACACTCCAACTCTGGCTACTAGCAACCAGCATCTATAATGAACACTGATCAAAATACCCCTCATTTCTCGTGAAAAACAACTGAATAGACTAAAGTGGACTATAGTGGACTTTATGTTGTCGGCAAACAGCTGGATACATTAAGATTGATTGATTACTCTTCAGTATATTGGATAAACCTAATAATATTTTTTCTTCATGTATATGGGTGTTATTTTTTGTTTTACATTATTTTTATGTTTCTAAATAGTTATACTTGTTTACTTTTTCAAATGTGTCTGTATTAATTGTGATGACGTTATTCACATTTAAATTACGAATAAGCACAAAATATGTTTTATGGTTCATGAATCGTGATACATAGTTAAATACAGTTTAATTTAATTATAATTAAAATGTTCATATTTTTAAAATACGTATGTTATCGAGTATTTAAAATACAAATGTAATTTGGTGAATTTATTTAAAGTATCTTGTACCCTTTGCAGTATTTTGTATTTGTATTTAAAATACTGGAATTTCAGTATTTTACCCACCCCTACTTGTAATACACTGTACTGTACCCTAAGGCTGGATGCACATAGAATCAGATACGGCGCAACTCTTTGCAACACGACATTTTGCTTTATAGTTTTCATGATGTCTCATGATAGCTTAACACTGGCTGCTCACGATAACCGATCTGCAGGTTTTGGAAACTGCCCTAGCATAGAAAATGTCGTCAGTGGATGAGGATGATATGGTTTTGTGATGCATTATCACACTTTTGGAAGAAGAGCAGAATAAACGCAGATTTCGGGTAGATCAATGGAATAAAAGAAATGATTTTTATTGGCTCATGCAAGAACTAGAAGTGACGAGAAACTTTTAAAAAATTTCACTAGAATGAGTATTGCTACTTTTGATTCTGAATTACAATAAATCAATAATGAGAGATAGTACAGAGCAGAGAAGTAGGCATACTACAAATTACTATTAGTTATTACTCACCTGATGCTTTCATTTCATTTGCAATTTCCTCCCACATTTTAGAAACCACATTATTGTCATGACATTGTTTCAAAATGAATTGCACACAAGAGACTTTTCCTGTACTAAACAACGAATTTATCCGCATTGAGCTGCATTCTGAATAATGTGCACTACACAGCAATAGTATCTGTAGATAGTGGAAGCTTACAATCATAGACATGGCTACTTACGCATGCACAGTATGCTTCAGCTATCAGATTGTCTGCTCGTGAACAAGTTTAAGCAGTCATTCAATATTGTCTCCTTGTGTTTTCTCGTGTCTGCTTCTATGTGCATCTCATCATAAGAAATCAATGGCAGTCAAGTGCTGTGAGACAAAACGTTGCATCGTGTCACGTCACGATCTAAGTGTAATCCTTATTGCCTTCTCATATAGATTTCCAAGACTTGAAAACTTCCATGGGCTGTGAGAGCTTATTTGTCATTATACAATTTTAAATTCACTGATTTAAAAAAGGAACGATAACAAGAAGAGAATTGTAAAAATTGCATAGAAATCAGGTTTCACTTTGCATGTAATTCATATAGACTGATCTTTATTTTTAAGATATACCATAGACAGATCTTCAAACAATTTCTATGCAACAAAGTGCTTCGAGATCCACGTCAGCGACGATTCTTTAAGTCTAATGATCTGCTGGAACTGTTTACACTGGCTGAGAGTGAGCAGACTACGGAGACAGCTGCCATTTTTGCGGGTACTGGATCAGAGGTATGTAAATATTTTATTCATACAAACGGTTGTTCTTCCTCTGACACACATGAAGTGAGATGTACTGCCTGATAATAGATGTATATATCAGCCAATACCTCAATCAGAGGGAACTACTAATGAAATGTAATCATTGCTGCAGTTACTCCTTATTGTATTATTATGTTCCAATAAAATCAGATTTGTGATTTCAGATTATTTCTTGTCTTTCGACATCAGACCATAATGCCGAAGGTCTTTCCCATTTCTATTTATTCTTACACATGTTGGTAGATGGTTCATAGTTGTATTGACTTTTTTGAAAAGTGCGTTTGTTGCTGAACCTTAAACCAATTTTGTATATGTGTTTAGTAAAACTCTCCTATACTGTTTCTAAAGTAATATTATTAATTGCTTTTCTTGGTTTATATAGCTTTTCCTTGCACAATCCTTATGCAGTGGATAAGTTGTAACCACAAAATAGAAAAACCAACGTGTAAAATGTCTCAGTTATGATTTAGTTATTATTACTTTATTATTAGTAACGAGACAAAGATTTTTGAGCCGTTTCTTTTTATTCCAGGTAAAAGTGACACCACGTAAAGCAAAATCAGAAAAACAAAGGAAATTGAAGATAAAAGATAAGAACGAAACATCGAATGTGAAGTTTTCATCAGAAAAGCTAGAACGTATGAAACGTTTGGCACAAATACTGAGTAAGCAGATTGCAGTAAGCAGTACACAAGGTCAGTAACGTTATTGAGAATATTTTATTCTAGAATTGATAGTATAAAGTTAAATACATTTCACTGATTATTTTAGCCACTATTGTTAATGTCTGTGTGTTAAAACATATATAGTGTACAGTCACAAATTTTGGAAGAAGTTAATTAAAGACTGCTTGCAAAAATGAAGAAGTTACTACAGTATTAAATATAATATTTCATTCGACTTCTTTATATTCAATTGGTGGGTACCAAGGAGTAGTGAAGTGCATTCCATAACCTCTGCTACTCAAATCCACTGTTCCATCAAAAATGGAGGAAATGTCATTTCAGCATGCTGACCTGCCATGGCATTCGCTGCTCATTCGGTCTCAAATTTTGTTAATACTACTGTATCTTCTTTTTATATTGCTTGTATTATTTTATTTCTATTTCTCTTGTTTGTTTTGTAATTATATTCTTTATTCTGTATATTTAAATTTAAATAAATAAATAACAATGGCAGGTGTGGTCGTCAAACATTGGGGGTTGCATATAGGTGACATACCCACCATAACATAAAAATATGTGCCTACATTACAAGGCCACATCTCTTCTATACTGGAGAGCAAGAGACTTAATGGATTTATTGCCAAGAACTCAATATTTGTTAACAACATATTCAATCGGCAACTAAATTTTCCACAAAACGTTTACTCTTGTTTAATGAACTAATCTTGAGGATTTATTTAATAACAAAACATATTGCATTATTTGATATAGAAGACCAGCCCCATAGTCACAGTTTCTGGCTACAGTTCATGAGATTGTGGGTTCAATTCCTGGTCAGATCACAGGGATTTTTTCCTTAAAGGGAAGTGTTCCTGTGTTTGGCCAAGGTCTGGAATATAGGTTAAATTTAGATTTAAGACACCTCCTAGCACTACATAATCATATGTAGTCATTCTACCATGTCACCGGGGCAATGTAATTCTGTTTCTCATGTCTCATTCTCAGAAGTGTGTTACACATTAGCCACTTGCCAGGAGAGAAGGCCAAAAATGTCGAAAGACAACCTGATGGCATTGGAAAATAAACAAATATATAAGTATTATGTCTATTGTTATGAAGTTACATTAATTTTTTTGGAGTAACGTGTTGAAAAGCTACATACGTTGAAAGTCTGTGTTCATACTATGTGTATTAATTCGTTGTCTTGTGTCCTTGTTTGTTTTTAGAACCACCAAAGAGTAAAGATAAACATTACAACTCAGAAAACTGTAATGGCCTGTCCTGTCGAACTTCCAACGATGATTTTGATAATAAATTATATGTAGAACAGAGGACAACAGAAGTTAAAGAAAAGATAGTTGAAAACTACAGCTCCGTGAAGGAAGAACCTATTGAGCAGAGCTCCAGCATGGAACAGAAACAATCTTGTACAAATGTTAAAAAGTACAGTTCTGTGAATGAAGAACCTGTTGAGCAGAATTCCAGCATGGAACAAAAACAGTTTTGCGCAAATGTATCTGATAACTGTAGTATAAAGCAGTGTGAGTCTGTTATGGATCATAAACAGAATCAAAATATCCCAGTTGTTAAAAATGGTCATCAAGAAGGAAAATCAAAAAATAGAAGTGCAAGTAATATTGAATCTTGTAAACAATATAAAAAGCATCGTAAACATAAGAAACATTCACGAAGGAAAAAAGAAGATGCACTGTTTGAGGGAGAGAGAGTTCCTTACTTGGTGGGGCAGAGTCAGACTAACGAAACGCATCAGAATGATGATAATTCTCTTAAGGAAGATGATTATGTACTACGAAAATTATTTAAGAAATCAGGTAAGTGGTTTTATGTTTGTTAATTAAATGAAATATAGCATTTTGCACGGACAGTTCCTTAATTTGGAGATTCACTACCTAGTGGATAAAATCTGTAGCTTGGCCAACCAGTCTAGTTCTAGAAACGTTTGAATATATATTTTCAATTCTGAAAAACTGTTGTTAGTTGTATACTAGATTCTTAGCTGTGATTTCATATAGATACAATAGCTGAAACTTTCGTACAGTATTAAAGATATTTGACTGAATAATGAGTAGAAAAATGATGAATGTTACCGTACTTCTTATTAGAATTATCATTTCTAGTGTTGTGAAGAAAGTTATATCAATTCAGTGTGAAGATACAATCACTCCAATACCTGATCTAAATAAATAAGTGAAACAAATCTATATACTCCTTTAAAAATATGATTTACATAAAAACTTATCTTGGGAACTTCCATATAATTAATTTGTAAATACTATTGTATTTATAAATAAAACCTACTAGATATCTTAGCATGAAGATGAAAGAATGTTACAGACCCAGAAACAAAATTTGGGCCACCTGAATTTTCCAAGTTCCAGTTATAACATACTGCGCATGAAAGGTGCAAATAGAGTAGCTGACATGTACTTTTTAAACCCCACTATCTATCTACTGCGCATGCTCAGTAAGTTAGAACTGGAACTTGGAAAATTCGGATGGCCCAGATTTTGTTTCTGGGTCTGTGAGTTATATGAAAACAATATTTTTGGTGCTGTTGCTAAAAGTGTACTTTCGTTACAAATGTTAATTTAACTTCACAGTGGTACTTTAGGTAAAGAACATAAGTGTGGTTGTTGTCGAATGGCAATTAAAAGTTGATTTGCATAATTCTTTCTCTAACTTCCCATTAAAGTGCTTCAATAGTGTCGTTCTTCCTATTATCGGAGTCCAGTTTATCACAAAGAAGAAGATTTTGCTTGTTCAATTTTTTTTAATACTTATTGGGCAGTTTGTTATCGTTAAGTTTAATTTGTTGAGATGTTCAGTGAGACTGTCATGTCCTGTAAACAATCTGAAATGTGTTACTGCTTGTCTTCGAGGTTTTGTTAAAATGTGTCTTTCTTCATTGACTTTTTGATACAATTTGTCTTTCAATTCTTCAGCGTTGTTGTTTATTTCCAGTCTTCTGTAATGGTTCTTTATTAATTTGAATTTTGTTGGCATTTGTATGCTAAGGTACACTTTGCTTTAATTTGGGTAGCTTTTTTAGCTAATTTATCAGCATCTTCATTGTCTAGGAGACACACATGCTATGTATTCACTGGAAGAAAATTTCCTTATTTATTGAGTTGATGTTTGTATACAGTTTTCGTATATCTTGAGAACATAAGTGTTTAGTACTTTAAAATATACAATAAAACTTCATTTATATATTTCTAAGGGGACCTGAAGAAAAAAACGTATATGGTAACTGAATTGACATTTAATTACATCTGAAATAGCAAACACACTTCCTGTTTCTTCCACTTATCGGAATTCGAAAGCCAATCAGCAACCTTCTAGTCATATAAGGTTGAGTCTACTGTCAAAATATTTCCAGTTGTTTAAAATGTTCCATTTCTTCCCTCTGCACATACTCGCATACTTCTCTCTCCTCTTTGAATTGGTTCTCCCACTGGCACATAACCGATTTACTAAAGCTAGCATGTATGGATACAAGAATGGGCAGCTTCGTATTTCCAGGAATTTTAAAGCTGACTGGCTGGCCAGCTGGCCATATCTTAACAACGAGCACATATTGTAACGTATTTACGCGATTATAATATGTTGTTTTTTTTTTTACAAAATGTCATCTCAAAACTGGGATGCATATTATATTCATACGCAAACACTCAGACTTGTACAAATTCAAAATTGATGCTCGTATTTATGTTATGAGATGTGGTGGGAAATAACTGAGGGAAATGGTCACTTCGACTTTGTTTTTCCTTGTCTTTTGTCTTTTGCACATTTTTCATTCGTAATTTGTCCCTTTTTGACAATAATAATTAATACGAATAATATTTTTAACTATGAGAATGACTTAATAACATTTTTTTTCTTTTATTGTGAGATTTTATGAATACAACTTTTAACAATTGCGCGTCTTTAATTAAACCAAAAGAAATTACCAATAATAAAATTACTGATGAAAAAGTGGCATGACATTAGTGATTGTCAGTCAATGTTCTAACACCAAACCTACCTGTTGACCATAAGTTACAGTTCTGATACTGCAACTGAGGATGAATATGATGTATAACTAGAGGTAAGGGAGTGCCTTTATAACCTATCTTGATAATATAATTTTAATCTTGAGTGGTTTTAGCACAGGTGCGTATTATATTCGTCAGTGTCCCCCCACCCACCCCCGGATTTTAGGATAAAAAAATTGGAGTAAATATGGTATTTCCACTTTCTTACATTTTCATAGCAAACCTAATTTCGAACAAAATTGAATTAAAACATATAAATGAAGTTTTGTATCTTCCAGGGTTTAAAATACGATTGTATAAGTGTAAAAAACATATAACTGAAATAAATTAACATGGAAAGTATAGAAATTTTCCCGGGACTTCAGAATCAATCAATCTTCTTAATGTATCCAGCTGTTTGTTGACAACATAATGTTCACTATAGTCCACTGTAGTCTATTCAGTTTTTTGTTTTTCATGAGAAATGAGGGGTATTTTGATCGGTGTTCATTATAGATGCCTGTTGCTAGTAGCCAGAGTTGGGGTGTAGTCAATATATACTGCAGTGCTGTGTCTTCTGCAACTGGTACTGATGATTTTAATTTACTTCTTTTGTGGTTTATGGATGGACAGTATAGAAGAATGTGTTCCAGATCTTCATCATGATTATTACACCACAGACAAGAAGGATTATCAGAAATGTGAAATCGGTGTAGGTACAATTGAGTGACAATATGACCTGTTCTGGCTCTTGTTAAAAATGTTTGAACTTGTCTGGGCAAGTTTTTGTACATTTCCAGGTCATTTGGTTTCTTTTATACAGACTGTAAAATCTTCCCTTTGTCAGAAGAGAGCCAATTGTTGATCCTTAGGTTTGTAAAATGAGACTTTACTGAAGCAAAAGCACTGGATAGAGATATCACTTGAAGAGGTCTTGGTTGCAAATATGTTGCCTGTTTTGCCAGGACTTCAGAAAAAAAAAAAAAATGTATAATTTATTGAGAAATGTATAACCGAAGTTTTACCGTATTTTTTTAAGTGGGTTATTTTATGACACTATATCAACATCTCAGGTTATTTAGTGTCTGAATTAGATGAAGGTGATAATGCTGGTGAAATGAGTCCAGGGTCCAGCACCGATAGTTACCTAGCATTTGCTTATATTGGGTTGAGGGAAAACCCTAGAAAAACCTCAACTAGGTAACTTGCCTCGACCAGGATTCGAACCTGGGCTACCTGGTTTCGTGGCCAGATGTGCTAACCGTTACTCCACAGGTGTGGACTTCACTGTATTATGAATCATCCCTTAAAGTGTGTCCTATAGATATGAAGATGTGGAAATTGGATTTTGATATACTGCTGTAGACTAGAAAGGTTTATTAACTGTATTTATTATGCACAATGCTGATATGTATGACAATTTAAATAATTTGTATATTTGATTGTGTAGGTATTCAGACAGCAATGAGACATGACACCATCATGGAAGGAGGAGATGCAGACTATGCGCTAGTAGAAGGGGAAGCAAAACGAGTAGCAAAAGAAGCTGTGAAGGCAATGAAAGAATCACGAAGAGAATGTTGGCAGGCTGATAGAGGAGTTCCATCATGGACGGGTCAGAGTGGAATCCTTAGGTCACGTAATGTTTCAACATCTCAAGCTAGGTAAGGATTTATGTTGACTGTCACATTATACATCTTTTAATACTACTAATCAAACAGCAGCAGTTGTATAGCCTCTGTGATGGACATCTGTAATATTTGAGAGACTTTTTTATGAAAAATTTTGGTATCTGTCTTATTAGTTTCTAACAATTTAATCTTATACATTTTTTTATTGTAGGCTTAGATTTGGTAAGAAAAATACTGCTGCAAGTTCTTCCACGAGTGTCGTTAAAAATAACTCCAAAGAAGCAGGTCCTTCACAGGACAGTAAGAATGAGCAACCCATGTCCTCTAGTGAACTGTTGTCCCGTATGCGAGCTCGAAACCGTCTTCTGGAACCTGTAATGGAGGAACCTGAACAAGAGAATACAGGAGAAGATGCACAAGAAGAAACTGTAACACCATCATCTGGATCAGTTCAAGAGGACCACATGGAACTCCTTACAGATATACGTAACTTTGTAGCTTTTGGTGCATCAGTTGATGGTCGCGCTACAACTCAGGAAATACTTTCTCAATTTAGTAATCGTTTACCTCCAGGATCATCTCCTCTTTTTAAGTTCATGTTAAGTGAAGTGTGTGAATTTCATCGTATGCCAAGTGGAGAGGGTGTATGGAAACTGTGTAGTAATTTGAGGTGGTGAGGGAATGATATTAGTGTTGCTGAACTATCTTCCATCTTCCATCAGAACATTCCAATTTCTATTGCATTTGTTCAAGGAAGGATTATGATCTGGAAATAACATGCAATATACATCATGTTTCAAAGTTATGGAAACTTATAGGGTTATTGTTAAATAAATAGTAATGATACAATAGCTGGTGCATATAATTTAAGAAACTCTCTACGTAAGTTTTTATTGAAACATTATAAACATTCAATCTGGAAATCTTTTGTTACATGGCATACATTAATATGATTTGTCCACTGCTGTCAAGCATGTCTGACTGTGAAACAAGTGGACCCAGATTAAAATCCTGGTTGAGGTTTTTTTTCTGTGGTTTTCCTTCAATCCATTACTTACTTACTTACTGGCTTTTAAGGAACCCGGAGGTTCATTGCCGCCTTCACATAAGCCCGCCATTGGTCCCTATCCTGAGCAAGATTAATCCAGTCTCTACCATCATATCCCACCTCCCTCAAATCCATTTTAATATTATCTTCCCACCTACGTCTCGGCCTCCCCAAAGGTCTTTTTCCCTCCGGCCTCCCAACTAACACTCTATATGCATTTCTGGATTCGCCCATACGTGCTACATGTCCTGCCCATCTCAAACATCTGGATTTTATGTTCCTAATTATGTCAGGTGAAGAATACAATGCGTGCAGCTCTGCATTGTGTAACTTTCTCCATTCTCCTGTAACTTCATCCCTCTTAGCCCCAAATATTTTCCTAAGAATTTTATTCTCAAACACCCTTAATCTCTGTTCCTCTCTCAAAGTGAGAGTCCAAGTTTCACAACCATACAGAACAACCGGTAATATAACTGTTTTATAAATTCTAACTTTCAGATTTTTTGACAAAAGACTAGATGAAAAAAGCTTCTCAACCGAATAATAACACGCATTTCCCATATTTATTCTGCGTTTAATTTCCTCCCGAGTGTCATTTATATATGTTACTGTTGCTCCAAGATATTTGAATTTTTCCACCTCTTCGAAAGATAAATCTCCAATTTTCCCTCAATCCATTACGAGCAAATACTGGGTAACTTTCGGTACTAGACCTTGACTCATTTCACTGGCATTATCACCTTCATTTCACTCAGATGCTAGATAACTATCGCAGTTGCTAAAGCGTCATAAAAAAACAATAGTCAAATACATGTCACACACTCTTCAACATATCTCTCTTTATGGACGCAGTTGCAGCAGTGATCTCATGTCTTACTTCTTCTATGTCTCGGGGTAGAGGTGGCGCATAACTGCATCCTTTACCTACCCCAAGTCTGGTGACCTGGGTGTCCAAGCACGATAAGCCAGATCAATTGCAGTAGCATGTCCAATCCAATGATGTGATAGATAGTCAGTCGGAAAACAACATATCTACGAAACAACCTTTGTACCTTTTGTAAGCTGCAGAACGCAAAATGATTTATGTTGTGGAGTTTCTATTTTCAACAATGTTTCTCATGGCAACAGAAATAATACCTTTTCCAAAGCTTAAAACCTGAAATTTTGAGAGTTCGACTATCAAATGACGTGCACCATGTTAATTTTTCATTGATACTTAATAATCATATGAAAGTGTTACCATGATTTTGAAACATGCTGTACAGTTCTTTCTTTGTTCCATTTTAAATACAAATATTTCGCATATCTTAAATTATTTTCTTATTTATTTGTTTCAAGATTATGTTTCACATTTTCGTTTAGGATGCTGCAATTATGCATTATACAAAAATATGTAATGTAGATGGCCAGCGTAATTTATTATTTATATTTAATACTGTATAAACTGATTTGTAGTTAATTATTTCATACCTTTTGTATATTTGCGTATAAATGATCAAGTAAAGATACAGTAATTTCATTCAAAGCTTGGTATTACAGTACTAGAGGTAGATCTATTTGAGAATGAAATGTATGAACATAATGCTGCTGCAGATATGCATCAAGTAAAATTAATATGCATTAAATCATTGTAATAATTAAATAGGCTTTTACTATAGTGAGTCCCAGCAATTGTTCCCTGGGTTCCTGTTGGCTGATCAGCAGTAGGTGTTTGCATCTACTGGGGCTCACTCTGCATTGGCAGACTGATCGCTTCATGTATTAGCTGTGCAGTGAGTCAGCTAAGAACAAGTATAACTTATTCTCTTATGTTGTATTATGTTTTGCAATGGTTACATGTTCAGTGTGTGAATATGTACACATTCTGAAAATGTACATTTGGAAAAAGAAATCATGTGACAGAACAAGAGAAAACTTTAGACATAAATATCCTTTCTGCCCAGTTACATATAGAAAAACAATACTAAATTTTATGAATAGGTTTAATGAAATGAGTTCTGTGAATGATCAGAAAAGCCAACGACAACCTCATATGCTTACCAAAGAAAACTGAAGTCTGAGCTGATTTAGGATGTATTCCTAGAAGAATAGTTTTTTACGACTGTGTGATTTATGTATCATACAAGATGGGCAACATTTCATCAGCTATTGTGAGGAGGGTGAGTAGGTCTACTGAATATTATAACTTCTTTTTTCTTTGCTTCCAATGCCAGCATATTGGCATGCAGCTATTTGCACTTCTGCATGTCTTTTTGGCGATTATGGTGCAGAATTCTGCTTTGCCATTAATTCGAATTGTATTTACCCCATATAATGGGATGACATGAGTATAGAAGTAGACAGGATGGATGAAATGATGATAATGACAACAAGCTAAGCCCACGGTCTGGCATTGAAAGTTGCCCAGCATTTGCTCTTAATGAATTCGGGGAAACCCCCAAAAAAATCTCAACCAGGCAACTTGTCCCAACCAGGATTTGATCCTGGGCCCACTACTTTCGCAGTCAGACACCTTAAATTATGTTTTCAACAATGTAGGATATTAGCAGTCTCTTCAACCTACAGTAGCAGCTTCATACCTTTTCAGTTTCTGAAGAAACAAGTTGCCTTCAGTGAAACATCTTTAGAAAATTTAACTTCTGTGCTAAAGAATAAAATAAAATCACAGAAGGAGAAGAACATTCGGAGTTTATTCTGTTTTTTAAACTGCATCATGTAGAGTGATTTACAAAATCACATGAAGATAATACAAGGGAGGAAAAGTGTGAAGTAAGTGATATTGTTGCAGACTTATAAGAAGAAGGATATTGAAGTTCAACAAAGAAACGCGAAGATTTCCTGCAGAAAGTTAAGACAGGATAACTAAAAGTGAAGATCCTGCTGAGGATATGACAAATATATATCAGAATGGAAGTAAACAGCTATTTCATTGAAAAGTTGTGAAAAATATCTTCTCTGCTATTTCATTGTCTTTTTCATTGTGTTTCATGATTTTTTTTAACAGAGACTGTACGATTTCATTAAACTATAGATAGTTAAGGTATTACTTTGTTAATAAAAATCTAGAAATTGTATACATAAAATATATTGACAGGATACAAAAAAAATCCAAAGTAAATTATAAAAAGCAGAGATGAAATTTTTAAGACGAACTCAAAGTTGCACAAAGTTATATCATAAAAATAATGAAACAGTCAGAAAAGAACTTAGTACAAAAGCAATAAATTAGAAAACAGAAAGATGTAAGCAAAAATGGTATGAGCATATACAAAGAATGGACGACCACAGAACACCAAAACATGCTTTTAATACAAACCATTTGGAGGTAGATATGTAGGTAGACTAGAAAAAAAATGGAAGGAATCGCTGTGAGGAAGAAATGGGCAGAATTTTTAATCCTTGGAGTGAAGCAGCTGATGATGATGATGATGATGATGATGATGATGATGATAATGATGATGACGATGGTGATTCAGTTTGGACCTATTCTGGAGTGGCCTTTTTTTAAGTCTCGCTTTCCGCCTCTTTCTTTCTCTCTCACCTACTGCAGATGAACAGAACCAGTGGTGTAATCCCTTGTTATGGTAACTACTCAGAACCCTGTCTAAAGTGTCCAGGATTTCTTTTACTGTTAAATGCTGATCCCAAAGACTCGGCATGAACTTGAGATGTCAGTGCTTCCCATAGGTCATTCTGCATAGTGCTGATACTTTCTGCAAGCACAACACGTATTAAGGTACGACCATAATGAATAGAAGAGAAAGTGTGCACTCTGCTTTTTCCATAAGCCAACTGAATAGAGTGGTGGTCTCCCGAAACTGGCAGCACATTCATCTGAGACGGTAGTTGCCACTAGCATGCTGTAATGTTTGTTATGTCATCGTATGTAATAATTGTTTATAGCTGTTCTTTATTCTTGACAGTAATTTTTACTGGTCAGAAGTTGTCAATTTAATGTTCCTAGAGAATTGATTGATTTGTTAACATGTCCAATTATCTTTCTAAGACAGTTATGAAATGTAAATCTAAGAAAAGGCAGTCCTTGTGCACAGAAGAAACATGTTCTGTCAATACTGGTATTGAAAACCAGAATAATGTAATTACGTGTATCAGTAAGTTGTTAAGTTTATCAGTTAAACATAGCTTTGATACCGTAAAAGCCAGAACACACATGCTTTGTGAAATAAAAAAATTAAGAATCAGAAATGCAAATAACTAGAATGCGGAAGAAACCAAATATCGCAAATACTATGTAAAATAAATATGCTTAAAAAGACCACTAGAAATGTGAAATCGAAGACCAGGTTCACGCAATCAAAAGATTATGTGTCTCAAAAAAAGCAGAAAACTGTAGTTGATACAATATTAAAGAAATGTCAATTGAAAAGTAAAAAGGGGTAGCTTTCCTTAGCTTCTGAAACTCACTTAAGAAAATTGGTGAAGAGTTTTAAATGCCCCTGCGACATATATTCCCATGCAACAAACGCCATTGCACAAAGTTTTAGTGACAAAAAAGAGAATGAATCTGCGAGAACTCTTACATTTGATGAAGTTAAACTTAGGGAAGAAATTCGGTTCAACTGGAATTAGTTGAAAATACTCGTAGACAGCTTTGTTGACTTGGAAAATTCGAAAAAAGCTTTCGACTTAATAAACAGAGAAATACTAGTCTGATCCGTTTGGGTACGGATAATATTAATTTATTATTATAAAGCTATTATGATAGTAGGAAAAATTGCTTGCTGGTTATATTATGATTAAAAGATGGGAGTTTCCATATATATTATGACATTCAACAATACATAATCTGAAAGGACAAATGAAAATCGTAGATGATTAAAATGGCTACTACAAATCAACAGCAGGCATAATGTGTCCTTTGGTATGCTAAACTTGAGTGTTAAAAGAGTTCAAAGGGAATTTCGACATAAGCATGATGTGCGTAATGTACCTAAATATGATTCCATAATGTTGTATCGAACATTTGTAGAAACAGATTGTGTTAAAAAACATGCAGGAGGTCGCAGGTGAAACCCAGTACGAGAAGCAGCTATCTCTTGGCTTGGTACCCAAACTCCCTAGATCTAACCCCTCATGACTTCTTCTTGTGAGGTTTTGTTGAAGACATTGTATATTCACAGAAATCCAGGAACATTGATATAATGTTATGTTTTATTTAACAACGCTCGCAACTGCATAGGTTATATCAGCGTCACCAGATGTGCCGGAATTTTGTCCCGCAGGAGTTCTTTTACATGCCAGTAAATCTACTGACATGAGCCTGTCGCATTTAAACACACTTATATGCCATTGACCTGGCCCAGGATCGAACCCATAACCTTGGGCATAGAAGGCCAGCGCTATACCAACTCGCCAACCAGGTCGACAACATTGATGATCTGAGAGTAAAAATTACTCAAGTTTTTCAACAAATCACCCCTCTTACGTTACAACGGACATAGCTGAATTGCATCGCTGTTATGAATTGTGCTGGGTGTGCAATGGGGGTCATGTTGAGCTCTGAGGAATCTCCCATCTTTCAGTGTTGTGTGCACAAAGTTTCAACAAATAAAGTTCAGTAGTAAATGTTTTACAGTGTTTTTATTGTATCCATACCCAAACGGATCACCCTGTACTAAAGAAATTGAAGAAAATCAGCGGTGACGAGCACCCATTAACAAAAGCAATAGAAAACCTCCTGCAATACAACTACATTCAGATAAATGACTCCATAACAATATTCAACCAGATCGTACAAACCAATGGTGTGCTACAAGGAGATCCTACCAGCCACACTCTTTTTTTTTTAATGTCCTTACAGCAGATATCACCTCAATCAGCAACGACCCTGAAACAAAACTGCTGTAATAATGTATGCTGACGACATGATCATACAGTCGTCAAACATAGACAAAGTACAAAAGGAAGAAAACGATCTAGAAAAGTGGACAACAGAAAATAGACTTGAAATAAATCAGGAGAAAACAGTGTATATGACGTTCGAAAAAGAGGGAAATTAAGAGAAGAGGACAAGATATAAATAGCTGGAAGACTATTGGAAGTTGTAGAGAAATACAAATACCTAGGGGTAAAATTACAAACATCTACAGCATTCAATATACATAGCAGCAGCAGCAGCATCAATAGCAATCAAAAACTATATAGGTACAACATCGAGCACGGCAATGTTGCTATTCGGTTCCACCATAGCATCCTACAGAGTAGATATCGTGGGAAAAAACTCCCAGTGACAGACCTCAGCAGGTTAGAAAAGGAAACGAGTTATGGGAATCGGAAAAAAAAACAGTTATTAAATAAGTCTATGCAGGGTGCGAATTAGATTTCTGATGGGAGGGGGAGATAGAATCGTAGGTAGAGAATACCATACATAAAATTATTATTATCCTCATTCGATATGACTCTACGCTTGGTCACACTGAGTTTCTCTTGCATCTTGATCATAATAATAATAATAATAATAATTATTATTATTATTATTATTATTCCATGTATTGTGTGTCCCTATCACCACGGCATGGCGAGACCTCAGGTTGCGGATAGAGGAGACGGCCTCCAGATATGGAGGGTAGCTGCGAATATATTGAATAAGCAGTCGTGGACAGCTGATAAGGGGGTGGTCCTCCAGCTTGGGGGTTGGGCGAAGGGCTAACAACCCATCACCGTAAAAAACAGTTGTTACGAATCCCTACAATAAGCCTCGGAATAGGACTGATTCTCTGGCACGACCACAATAAAGATGGGCGAATCCAGAAATTCATATAGAGTGCTAGTTGGGAGACCGGAGGGAAAAAGACCTTTAGGGAGGCCGAGACGTAGATGGGAGGATAATATTAAAATGGATTTGAGGGAGATGGGATATGATGATAGAGACTGGATTAATCTTGCACAGGATAGGGACCGCTGGTGGGCTTATGTGAGGGCGGCAATGAACCTTCGGGTTCCTTAAAAGCCATTTGTAAGTAAGTAAGTAAGTATTATTATTATTATTATTATTATTATTATTATTATTATTATTATTATTATTATTATTATTATTATTATATCCGTGAACAGGCTTAAGATAAGTTGTGTGATTCCTAAGTTACGGTATTGATTGTTGTCAGCTTGCTGGTGATGATACCGTAATAGATCAATATTATTTTCTTTGCTTACTTTGTACTTTATAAAGTACATATACTAATATTAAAACATATTTTGTGATGTGGGGGGGAGGGGATCCCTCCCATCCCCACCACTACTTCGCATCAAGAGAAAAACAGTCCCCATCAGACATGCCTTCGAGCTCATGAAGGTGGAAACCAGTATCGCCAACTCGATTCTTGGAAACTCGCTAATCTACAGTGTAGAAACCGCTAAATTGCTATATTGTCATTGTTATTTCTTACCGCTTGACTGTTTAAAAAACCAACTAAATTCCTATTTGAGTAATACACATTTCATAAATTTTACTCCAGGATTTTACCCGCTAAACACTCTGAAAAAAACGCTAGATCTAGCGGGGAAAGCCGCTGTATTGGCGACACTGAGTGATACCCAGTTTGACAACATACGCTATTCAGATGTCATTTGTCCGCATAATTGCCAACCTAACATTGTGTTGTGTTTTTCTAGGGTTCTTGTAAAATTATATTGCAGGGGTTAAAGACGAAGTGATATATTACAGACTTAAAAAAATACTGTGTACCTTCCATTACCATATTGTAGCTTTAATAAGCGACAAAAAAGACATCAAGCTACAAATTCATGAAGTTATAAAAAGTAATTACCGTAGTGACAGTTCGTGTGCATTACTAATTTCTCAATGATGTAACACTATTACCAGAATTGTGTGTAACGTAATGAATATATAATAGTAATAATATTTACATTAAACCATGATACCTGTAGAACTACAAGTGACAGAACATAGTTATTATAAATATGGACCAATGTAGAATATACAATGGAATCGTTAACTGTCGGATCTCATAGGTAGCCTACATTATACAGGCATTTATATATTTATGATTTGGAGTAAGATTATTAAAACGTTAAATAAATATAATTTAATTTCAGGCTTGTTCACTTGGATTTAAAAGGCGCTCCACCGAAAATAACTTATTTAGCCCAGGTAAGAATGCAACTTACGCTTAGTTAAGTTAACGAATCTTTCATAGTTTTATTTACATTTGATAAATCATTATGAATATTTTCAGCTGTTTCCGCTGTTACGTGACTGGGGAGCTACAGGTCTGTTGATAGAATGGGAAGATACTTTCCCATATGTTCGAGATCTAGCTGTTCTAGGCTCCAATGGCCCATCGTGCCCTGCTGGTGCATACACAATAGAAGAAGCTCGTGAACTGCTCAAGCTTGCAGGAGATGCTGGATTGGCAGTGGTTCCTCTTGTACAGACAATAGGACATCTTGAGGTATTGTTTATTACTCAACGTTGTCACAATTCTATAGGCTGAAGTTAAAGAAGTTTAATCAAAGTAGGTTCTGATTGATGACTTTAATAGAAATTATACATTAGACTATAAAGTTATAAAGTCCAGTGGGTAAGTGTGACACCAGGTATTAAATGTTTCTTCAGTTTGAAATAGATTTCAATATGACGCTCTTAAAATTTTATTTTGAAAAATTTGAATCTTTATAATAATTAGGACCTATTCTGTGCTTGCCTTCACTCTGGACAGGCATACATTATTATTGGTCTAATTAGGCTTTTGTATAATGTAATGCCGGTTTTAAAATTTACATTTCTGTTTTTATTAAGTAGAGCATACAACTGGTCCAAGCTCGCATGTCGTTAATATAGTTGGAAAAATTCAGTCTGTTGTCAAGGGTAATGCCCAAGTATTTTGCTGACGTTTTCCACTCAATATATGGTTTTTTTGTATCCATAATTTTGGGTCTTCTATAGCACGCAACGCTGAAAAAAGTGGAAGGTAGTTTGGAATGTGAAGAATTCGTGTTGTCCACACCTGTGAAGTAACAGTTAGTGCGTCTAGCCACGAAACCAGGTGGCCTGGGTGAAATATACAGACACACTAAAACACACCCTAATCAAATTCTCAACACACAGATCAATTTCAGAACACACTCACTATTTGACTCCACATTACAACACACAAACACACCCTTAAAACAGGAAGCGATATCAAGATGACGCTATGATCCAGTAGGCTCTGATGATGGTATATACACCGAAACAGCTGTAAGCCACACGTACTTCAATAATTAACACTAGTAAGTTGCCAATTTATCAATCTTTTGGCCATCTAACCAATTATCTCATCTCCTGGCTTAGTTGCCTCATTAGTGATACCTTATTAGTGTCACTTGTGAGGTTCAAACCTGTCTTCGGACAGTTGATTAAACAATAACCCTGTTAGATATTAGAGAATGAAGTGAGACTGACTGTGTGGAAAACCATGAGGCACAATTATACATAATGGAGTGATGACTGTGTGGAAAATCATGAGATATCTGGAATGTTACACATAAAACTAACGTAAAAAAATTACAGATATATGTTTATTAATGTAAAAATAAATGGAAACTACTGTAATTACAATAAAATATAATATAGATTATTGTTATTGTTTAGTCAACTGTCCGAAGACAGGTCTGGACCTCACAAGTGACACCAACAAGGCATCACTCATGAGGCAGCTGGGCCAGAAGATAATAGTGTAGGATTGCCAGTTCTTTTCACCCTATGTGTATTATTATAGGTGTTTATTTTCTGATTGTTTTACATATAAGTTATATTACTTACTTACTCCATGGTGATTACGTTCCTTGAAGGAACAGAGCCTGCCTAGCAATAGAAGTCCATTCTTTTCTGTCCTGAGTTCTTCTCCTCCTTGCCCTTGTACACATCTGCTTTATATCTTCTTTAACCCTTTCAATCCATTTCTTCCTAGGTCTTCCAACACATCTTCTACCATCCGACTTCCCTCTATAAATCTTCTTCAGTAATGATCCCTCTTCACTTCTTTCAACATGGCTGGCCCATCTCAACCTTTCAAATGTAAGTTATACTACCATTGCACTCTTCATCCCTGAGTAATCAACAGTTAAAGGTATCCCAGTGCTGGATCTTACACTGAAATCTTTCACTCACATCTAATGTAATGCTGTTTTTGTTGAATTCCCTTCCACATAGAGACATTCGTATTTACGTCAAAAAAATACCGGTAGTGTATTTTTCGGATGTTATAATTTACTTTAAGGTAAAGTTAAAGCTGGTTCACAATAAACCGGAAACGAGAATCGGAACGAAAACGAAAACGGTAAAATTGTTTAAATGTATACATTTAAATGTGAGCATTCACAATTAACGAAAAGCTTGCCGGAGCCCGAGATCGGGAACAGAGAGTTGGTCAAGTTTCAACTTTGGTGTTCACGTTTCCGATCACAGCCCACTAGATTCATTCTATTGCCATCTAAAAGCTATTTTGTCGTCGTATATTTTGTAGCAAGAAGACTGTGACATAACTTATGTATTATTTTGCTCTGTGCTGTGCATCATGGAACAAGCTTTATTTGATGAGATTCTAATATTGAGTGTTGAGGAAAATCCTCACTTTTACGATGAGAGGCGCACCTCGTATAAAGATGAGTAAATGAAGGAGAATACGTGGCTTTCAATAGCTGCATCGGAAGCGAATCATATTTTATTACTGTATTGGTTATATTACACACTACATATTCACGCTTCAATTCAATAACTACTGTTGTGTTCATTTTTGTTCTATTACAAATGTTTCTTCTCTCATTATTTTATGTTATGGTAGACTTAAAATAGGTTGTGATAATAAAGATGCATGGGCATATGAATGAAATGTTTCAGTTGAAATTTCGAAGTTGTTTAACCTGTGTTTATGTTGGCTGCCTTGTACTCATGAGAGAACACCATTAGTCAATTATACACAAATAACATCAGAATGCGTAATATCGACTTTACATATCGTTATTGACATACATATCGATATGCATAGTCGTCTACGTTCTCGGTTTATTGTGAATAAAAAATTTTCATATTCATGTCCTCTGCTTCTCGTTTTCATTCTGGTTCTCATTCCCGGTTTATTGTGAACCAGCCTTTAGTCTTCAAATTGACTGGAGGTAATTTAATTATAAAAAAAGAAGACATAAACGGGTTAGAATTAATTACCATGGGGTCATTCCATGTCACCCACCTACAGCGATTGCTGTGGTATTTTGTCATGAGTTTTATGTGTACTTGTATAGAAATCTGGCAAAATTTTGGACTAGTTGATTGTTGCGTTTATGGGCTACAGTCTGTTGAAGTTCATGTGTTTACACTCAGAAACTGTGATACTGATGAGTGCAGAGTACTGTAGAACATAAGTAGACATAAAAAGTGAAGGATGAAAGCTAGAGCCTTGATTCTTGCCTTATTTTCTCCAGTACGGTATACATTGGAGATCTTCACAATATGGTTTTCTGAAGTCAGTATAATACATTTATTGAAATTTATTTACTGACATATCAAATTTACTAGCAAAATTGCAAATGTATATTGTTATAAAATACAATTTTCTGTATCTTCAATATTGTTGATATATATATTTTTTTTTTGTTTACAGTTAGGTTTTGCACTAGCCTTTGTTAGGGAAAAAATCTGTTTTGGAGGAATGAGAGGTTCTTGAGAAAAAAAAAATTATTTCGATAAAATCTATGAAGGAACTGTAAATTCTAATTTTCAAACTCACTCTCAAAAACAAAGAAAACTGATACAGTACCACCTAGTTAATGGTGTAGCACCACATTTAGGCCTCACAAAAGAATTACAATTGTGTAGAGCTCAGTGTAATTGAATGTTACGATTTGTGTTTCCACATCATTTCAAGAAGCTCAAAATAGTTGCTTGTTGTTAAAGTGAGTGAAATTTCAGGTGACAAACTATACAGAGTGGAAGTAATATAACTACGCAGATTTTAAAAAAATTCTAATACCGGTAGGCTACCATGTTAGTCCCAAATAAATACTTTTCTCGTAAACAAATAATTTTCTTCACTGTTTTACTAAATAAGTACTATCCATACGATTCTGATGTTTATTCACAACATAAGTGGAGAATCTGACAAGGAATGATTTATATGCTGCTCTTAAATAAAATGAACAGTTTTCTTGCAAATTAAACATCGTACAAAGATTAACTTATATCATTACTTCCTGCCATTATGAAGTCTGACAACCCTACTTTAGTGACTAAGAAACAGAATATTGTTATTCAGACTGAGTGTGTATGTGTATCCATAGGTAAGCTGGCCATGCAGTATTGCCAAACTACACAGATTTTGTGCCTAATTTTTTAATTAACCATGCACTTAGTTATAAAATGCGTTTTCGTTTTTTTTCTTATTTATTTTAACGTGTTCTGTTGCCCTCTTCAAGCTGCACAGTTATATCAGATGAATCAGTGAAAATAGTAACTGACTTTTATAATAATTCAGAGTTCACCAGAATATTGCCAGGTATGAGGGACAAAGTTAGCATAAAAAAAAATATTCATAAACAGAAACGCTTTATACTTTGTAATCTACAAAAATTATACTCTTCCTTTAAAACAAGATAGGCCTATACCTATCCATAATAGTTGATGTTTCAACATTTTGCCAATTAAGATTAAACATACATCTTGACTACACAACTTTTAACACTGTATCACTTCGGAATATGTATGATGAGAACTTTCTTGTGTTAAATATTAACGTACCTTGTTAACATGTTTCGACCTATTTTCGGTCATCTTCGGAACTGGTCGTTGTTGGTCTTGGCGCCTCTTGTTTCCTGTGTGGGTGTGTTCGTAGTGTAGAGTCAAAGAGTGTATGTGATTTGAAATTGAGTTGTGTGTTGAGAATATCGTTGGGGTGTGTTTTCGTGTGTCTGTATATTTCATATTGTTCTAGTGTGTTGAGTTTCTGGCTTTTTGGTTGGATGTGCAGTATTTTCATGTCTGTGTTGATGTCTCTGTAGGTGTGGTTGGCATTTGTGATGTGTTCTGCATATGTGGAGGTGTTTTGTAATTTTGTTATGGCTGTGATGTGTTCTTTGTAACATGTTTGAAATGATCTGCCTTTCTGTTCTGTGTAGAAGTTGTTGCAGGTGTTACATTTGAGTTTGTATAGGCCTGTGTGGTTGTATTTGTTTGTTTGTATTGTTTGTGTGTTGAGATGTTTTTGTAGAGTGTTATTTGTTCTGTATGCGATGTTGTAGTTTAATTTCTTGAGTGAGGTTGTAATTTTATGTGTGTTTTGTTTTCGTATGTTAGTGTGAAGTATTTTTTGTGTTCTTGTGTTTGTGTTGTATTCTTCTGTTTTTTTGTGGTTTTGTTTTGTCTTACATATTATGTTGTCTATTATGTTGGGGTTGTATCCGTTTTCTTGTGCTATTTATTTGATTGTGTTTAGTTCTTCGTTGTAATCCTGTTGGTTCATTGGTATGTTAAGTAGTCTGTGTACCATTGTTCTGAATGCAGCTTGTTTGTGTTGTGTGGGGTGGTTGGATGTGTTGTTGTTGTTGGTTTTCTGTATATTTTGAATGTGTGTTTGTTGTCTACTTTTGTTATTGTGATGTCTAGAAAATTTATGGATTTGTTAAGCACCCTGTGCTAGTAGGATCACCAGAAACACAGTGTGTTTATATACAATATACCAAAATCTTCAGCTCCTATTTGCCAGGATGAAACTAGTTGAGAGCTATATGTAAAGATCTGATTAAAATGGATGTTTGCAACATGAACAACAGAATATTTAGACTACGATTATGTGACAAATGTTCTAATATAACATTGTTGAAGCGGTTTCTGCTCAGTAAATTTGAAGAATATAACCCTGATAATTTAGTTGAATTTAGTCAGGGGATATCAACTGATAAGATAGATTTAGTAAGCCAGAGTTTGAACATTCAGAATTCTAATTAATAAAAATGAAAAGCTTATACCACATACATGATATATTTCAAAATCACAATCTAAATATATATTTGCAGAAGAGCAGCAGTGCTGACATCCTCTCCTCCGTAGTTTCACTTGCACATTGTTCATTTTATATTGTTTTCTAGCTTTCATTTTAGTTTTTATCACCATTATACAGTTAATGACTCCGGTCAAGTGCCACTGCATTGAATAAAAAAAAAAATATATATATATATATATATTTGCAGAAGAGAAAAGAAAAGTTAGACGATAAAAGTGCTCCTATTCTTATGGACTTCAGTGAAAATTATTAATTTGTGATTCAAGATGTAGTGGAGATGGCCATTTCGTCAGGTTTCACTGTGTACGTTTATAAGACAATACACTAAACCATGCATTTAAGTATAAGAAAAGACAAAGATGTGTAAAGTTATACATTTCAGTAGTAATCAGTGTTACTACTCAGTTGAAATTGGGTGGTACTTATTTTATATTTGTTGTACTTGTGTTGTTCTTATTAATAATTTTTTGAAAAGAATATGAAGAAATGCTGGAGAGATTGCATTTACAACAATTATGAAATTTTATAATGATTTTATAATATGTTGTAGTTTGTCCTCAAGCATGATAAGTGGCGTGCACTGCGTGAAGTGGAGGCATATCCAAGCTCTATGTGTCCTTCTCACCCTGAAGCTTTGTCCCTTGCCACAACATTAATAAAGCAAGTTGTGGAATTTCATCCAGATATTCAGTATTTACATATTGGAGCCGATGAGGTATGTACACAGTGTTTTTTCAGTTTCTGTTATTTTCATGGGCTTCATTGTTATTTCCTTTATTTTAATTTTATGTATAATATTGATTACATTAATCCAGACTATAGTAAAACCTAAAAAAAAAATCTTACATAATTTATAGTAAATTGTATGTTAAAAGTTATAGTTGTAATGGAATGGAATTTTCGGGAGTGGGGCACTATGACAGAGCACTGCGACCTTTTACGATCTATTGCTACTACTACTACTACTACGATGGCATCACAGCCCAAAGTCGAGCCTTAGCCTCCTCAATTTTCTTCCTCCAACTGTCCCTGTCCTGTTTTAATCTCCTCCAGGCAGTTGTTCCGAGATATTCCTGAGAATAGATCGTTACTGCATCTATCCATCTATTTTTGGGTCTTCCAATTGGTCTTTTACCATGTATTTTCCCTTCTAAGATCTTCTTTTGTATTCTGTTCCCTTCCATCCGATAGACATGTCTGGCCCATTCAAGCCTCCTTAATTTGATGAAAGTAACAATATCAAAACTTCTATAGAATTTATATAGCTCGTTATTATAACGTATTCTCCACTGCATATTTTCTTGCACCGGTCCAAAAATTCTTCTGAGTATTTTGCGTTCAAATATACCTAGTTTAGCTTCTGTCTCCTTAGATAAGGTCCAAGTTTCGCTTGCCTAACAGAGAATACTTCTAATAATTGTTTTGTATATTTTAAGTTTTGTTTCCTTGTGCACACAGATTTCAATATTGTGTTTAATGCAAAATAGGCCTTATTGGCTGCAGTGATTCGACTCTGTACTTCAATTAATTCGTTATTGTTACTTGTCATTACTGTTCCAAGATATTTAAACTTCTCAGTTTCTTCAAACATGTTTATCGTCAGATTAGGAGGGTTGTATATATTCTGTTTATTTCTTATTTGTGTCATTCGTTTGGTTTTACTTGCATTACTCTGCAACCCGATTTTAGCGGCTCCTTGTTCCAGGTCTTTATACATTTCTTACAATCTATTGCACTAATCCTCAAATTAGGTGCATTCCCAAACCCACATTGGCTGACTACACTAAGGTTTGCTGCGTATCCAGGTTTTGAGCAGGCAACCCCCCTCGTCACTAGGCCAGTCTCCTCTGTGCATCGCCAGCCAGGGTTGGGAAAATGCTATGAATCATGACGAAATGGACAAATGTTGGCGGGATGACGTAGATGCCTAATATGGCGAAATTGCAAAACCCCAGGAAAAATCCCAACTGGACCTCATCCACCATAAGTGTCTCCTGGGTCTGACCAGGACTCGAACCCAAACCGCCTGTGTGACAGGCTGAATGACCCGTGATGTGTGTATAATGTTGTGTTAGTATGCTTGCTCAAAACACATCTTCCTTTGCTCATGACGTCACACCTACAGCATCTGGCAACTGTCTTACGTTGTATTAAGTGACAGGATTGAGCAGAAGCGTATATATTTAGGGAGGTGTGTGTGTGTGTGTGTGTGTGTGTGTGTGTGTGTGTGTGTGTGTGTGTGTGTGCGTGCGCGTGCGTGTGTGCGCGCGTGCGCGCACTTGCGTGTGTCTCGCGGAAATATTGAAGAGAAAAGTAACAGAGCTGAAGTAAGAAATAGTTTCCGCATATTAATGGGTGAACTAAAGAAAATATCGAAGATGTAGAAACAATACATGGAGAATATAACACTCTAACATTAGTTACAAGATAGTCGATGTGCACGATGCTTCTCCATGGGCCGTTGCTGATATATGTCAAATTAAACAATTCTTATTATTAATTCTCATCAAATATTAAACAATTCTGTTTGAAAAGATTTGAGTGAAGCTCTACAGAATAATCGCAGACTAGGAGGGAAAATTACGCAAGGAAAATGTCGATTCATGAGATTTGGTTATTATTAAATCAGTCAGTTCTACTACAAATCATACATTGTTATATATGATTGGGATTTAATATAAAATTAATCTTTGCGACATAAGAACAGTAGTAGTTATAACTTGATGATGTTTTTAGACATAGCTTGTTTATATTTCCCATTAGGTCTGGCATATGGGACTTTGTCCAGCCTGCTCCCGACGTATTGAAACCAACAAGTGTGGACGACCTCAACTCTTCCTTGAGCACGTTGTGGCAGTGGCTCAGTATGTTCGTGAGGCTTTTCCTTCACTTCGTGTGATCATGTGGGATGATATGTTACGCACCGTCGACGCATCTGTTTTGCTGGGTTAGATTATTGTTTATGGATTTATATTACTTTTTATTGTTCTTCACATTATATAATTTATTTTCTATAAATTTAAAGTAAATTAGAATTTACATTTATTGTGCCTTTTCACCTTTCCAAACTTTCCATATTCACTATAATAATTGAAAGACTTAAGTGAATGAGCAGAAGCAGGTAAAATGATCAATTTTCTATATGAATTTTCGTTCATTGGAAAGGTTTGTGGAACACCTTGGTTTACTTGTCAAAGTGTTCTATTCAAATGATTAATTGTTGTGAGTGATACAAAAATGCCTCTTGTGGAAAAACTTTTAATTTTTCTTGAAATTTAAATTATGCTAAACTTATATAAACATAAAATTCATTAGAAGTATTTTAACATTTCAGCATTGTACCATATATTAATTGTAAGCATCAAGAATACTTGCATACTTTACTTCAAATGCATATGTATACTTACTTACAAATGGCTTTTACAGAATCCAGATGTTCATTGCTGCCCTCACATAAGTCTGCCATCGGTCTCTATTCTGAGCAAGATCAATCCAATCCCTACCATCATATCCCACCTTCCTGAAATCTATTTTAATATTATCCTCCCATGTATGTCTCCGCCTTCCCAAAGGTCTTTTGCTCAGTTCTCCTAATTAACACTTTATAAGCATTTCTGGATTCACCCATATGTGCTACCTGCCCTGCCCATCTCAAATGTCTGGATTTAATGTTCCTAATTACTGTATGTTAGATGAAAAATACAATGCATGCAGTTCTTCTTTGTGTAACACTCTCCATTCTCCTGTAACTTCATCCCTCTTAGCCCCAAATCTTTTCCCAAGCACCTTATTCTCGAACACCCTTAACATCTGTTCATCTCTCAAAGTGAGAACCCAAGTTTCACAACCATATAGAACAACTGGTAATATAACTGTTTTATAAATTCTAACTTTCAGCTTTTTTGAAAGTAGACTAAATGACAAAAGGTTGTCAACCGAATAATAACAGGCATTTTCCATGTTTATTCTGCATTTAATTTGTTCTCGAATGTCATTTATATTTGCTACTGTTGCTCCAAGGTATCTTCAAAGGATAAATTTCCAATTTTTATATTTTATTTCATACTATGTTCTGGTCACGAGACATAATCATATATATATATATATATATATTTTTTTTTTTTTACTTTCAAACCTATCTCCTTACTTGTTTCAAGTAAAATTCTCGTGTTTTCCTTAATAGTGTGTGGATTTTCTCCTAACATATTCATGTCATCTGTATAAACAAACAGCTGATGTAGCCTATTCAATTCCAAACCCTCATTGTTTTCCTGGATTTTCCTAATGACATATTCTAGAGGAAAGAGAAAAAGTAAAGGTGATAGTGCATCTTCACAGCGAATTGGAAAAGTGTCAAACAGAAACTGTCCTATATGTACTCTGCTGTATATTTCACCGAGACACATTTTAATTAATTGAACAATTTTCTTGGGAATTCAAAAACCAATAAGAATATTATGTAAAACTTCTCTCTTAATCAAGTCATATGCCTTTTTGAAATCTATATAACTGATGTACTGTACCCTTATACTCCCATTTTCTCTCCAGTATCTGTCAAATACAAAAAAATCTGCTCAATAGTCTATTTATTACGGCTAAAACCACACTGATGATCCACAGTAATTTCATCTACATATGGAGTTAATCTTTTCAAAAGAATATTGGACAAAATTTTATACATCAATAAAAGTGATATTCCTCGAAAGTGACTACAGTTAGTCTTTTCCCTCCTTAAAGATAGGTACAATTATGGACTCCTTCCATTGTTCTGGTACAATTTTCTTTTCCCAAATAGCAAGTACAAACTTATAATAAATTTCACTAGATAATGTGCTTCCACCCTCTTGTATTAATTCTGCTGGAATATGATTGATACCTGGAGACTTGTACTTTCTCAGTTTTTCTATCGCAATTTCGACTTCAGAAAGTGTAAGTTCTGGCATAAATGGCTCAGCAGTTTGTATTTGAATATTGTCTCGATCATTTCTATTTGGCATATGTACATTTAATAGTTGCCCAAAAAAGTTTTCCTTCTGTTCAGGATTGAATGAGAGTCTGCAAATGTATATGTACTCGTGAGAAATTTTTATTTGAAGTCTTCCACAGAAATTGCATAAAAACTGTGGAATAGTCTTAAAATTCTGAACTGTTACTCTTCTCACCAATTGAAAGATCTGGAAGTCAGTATATGTATCTTACTTTGTAACAATAAAGTTCATGTGTAGGAGACTTGGTTTTATTTGGATGGACGAATACGTGAATAATACAGGAGGTAATGGAAAATATCCTACATCCACTTAACATATTTCAGTTTCACAGTCTACATACTGGTTTGTCATGACTAGGGAGTGTATTTTTGTGTGCTAAAAATTGTAAAGTATTTATTTTTATGTGATAAAAATACAAAAATATTTAGCCAAAATTTCACTCAAGTATCTCTTCTTGTATAAAATAAAGGTAACTTATACTGCTCGCCATTAAACAGCAAAATATTAGTTGCTGGTAGTTTCATTAGAGCTGCAATGTATGTATATTATCTCCGCGGCCTCATGCTTAACATGCCGGCATCATACAATAACGTGCGGTGTGCTTTTAAACCATAATTTTGCTAACCGATTGTTGCTCTGTAGGTTTCACTCTAAGCGTCATGTTGTCACGTCTACTTCCTCGATAAGAATAAGCACTAGTTATATTGTTAAATGGCTATTATTATTATTATTATTATTGTTTCATATACGAATACGTTGACATTCTTAACTCTTAATAATAACTCTTTAATAATAATTTTTAATCACATACCTTAATGTTCGTCCTCAGCACAAGACATTGCAACCTCGGTTTTAGTCCACGTGGATTAGACAAGTAGATGTCATTTTATAATGGAAGCAGCTTATTGGTTGCAACATTGAAATTGAGGCAAGTGATTGGAGCGGCGACATAAGAAATTGAAAACAATAATACAAGTAAATTTCAAAGACCTGCCGAATGTTACGCACGAGGCCGCTCAAAGACCTGCCAAATGTTAAACATGAGACCGCGGCTATAATAACAAAAGTCATCTCCAAATTCTCGAATTTGAATTCATAGCAACTGTCTTTGAACAATGCTTTATACTGTGCAAATGTTTGTTTCACGTCACAGGACACCAGCCTTACATATTTAAAGAGCGGGAAGTCTCTACACATCGTTTTACATCCACTGTGTTTTTAAATGATTTGAAATGCGAATGTTATAAGTGACATTGAATGTGGTCTTTCACAAGCGGACGTGGGTCGACAGCATAGTTTAAGTAAATCAACAGTATACAGTGTAATCCATTCCACAAAAATGAAATATTTCATTTTCTTGTTCACAGTTTCATTCATTTCTGTCTTTTAAGATTAAGGGAGAGACACTTTGGATATAGTGAACGAAATATGCAAGTTTGCAGAGGTTCACTATATCCGGAGTTGACTGTATATATAAAATTTTCTAAGTGTGACATGTATTATATCAGTCTGTATTCTTATAAAGTGCCTTTTTAAATTATTACTATTATTATTATTATTATTATTATTATTATTATTATTATTATTATTATTATTATTATTATTAATAATAATTATATGTTTCAGAATTCAATCTGGGCCGTTATGTGGAACTTATGGTCTGGCATTATACTCCAGCTGAATGTTTTCAGCTAACACCAGGTGCTTACTACTTACTACCTTTAATCGTAAACTCGTATTTTATAGCCAGTTTGAGCAGTGTCTGCTTAAGGTTAATGATCTGTTAAATATTATAGCTTCTATTATCTCTTTCAGTCTTCGGTCTCTGTCTGTCTCTCTTTCTTTCTTTTCCCCTCTCCCACCCTTTGCTCTTTCTCACTCACCCTAAAATAGTTCTCTAGCAGAGAAATAATTAATTTTTGCACGGGAAGAAGCCATAAAAAATGTTGAAAATGCAGTATGATCCGTGTAATTTAATGGCATTTAAATGGTAAAAAGACATTGATGGACATTGGAGGACTTTTTTTTTTTTTAATAATAATTGTTACTTCTTCTCTCTTACCATCCCTGAAGGAAGGTTATAAACATAGTATGACTCACTATGAGTAGAGGTGTGAAATTATGGCATTAATTTTTTTATATTTATAGCAAAAATGATTTTAAAAATAGCATTTTATAGCATTAATTACTTGAAGAAATAGCATTTATTAGCTAAACCCATTTTGCTATATTTTATTTATTTGAGAGGGGTAAAATAAATAAGATATGTATTTGGTAATGGATGCCTTATCAATGTTAGAAGGAGTGGTATGCATAAAACGTAGAAATTATTTTGCTATAATTTTAGTATAGAGTAAAAGTAAAATCAATTACTGTTTACTGAACTTTTAATAAGGGCGCAAATAGCGAAGTGGCTGATGTGCCCTTTTTAAACCACTAACTAACGAATTGAACTTTTACTAAGAAGAAATTCTTAGTGACTTGAAGCAATTACTACGTGGCTTGCAACATCATTGCCTGGTCCCAGCCTTACTCATGTGCTCGAGCCAGCTGTTGTAGTAGTCTGTGTTGTATTTCTGAATGTGATGTGTGCTTGCATATTGTAGAATGTAAATAGTAAATCGTGAACAGTCTGTTTCAGTTGTTTGAAGGAAAACCTCAAGAAAAAATCCCAATCAGGTAACTTGTCCCAACCAGGATTTGAACCAGAGTCCGCACTTTTCACGGTCAGACATGCTGTTATTCCACATTGCTGGAAATTGAAATTAAAAAAAATGACACATTTTTCAAAATTGTTCGTATTTCACTGAAAATACAATTTATCATGGCAATATCAATCTTTAGCATTAATCCGCAGTAATGAAACAGGCTTCAAAGGGTTTCAATTGTAATTAAATCATCTCTATTTCAATTAATCCACTTATATTATTTGCATTCAACAGTTTATTGTGTTCAGGACCCTTGTGGTCACTCAAATTCTTTGAGCTGATGTCTTTAATGAATAAATAAAAATTGTAAAGAAGAGCGGAGAGCACAGTTCTTATTTTTATTGCATTTATCGCAATTGCGGTAGTTTCATGTCTCTAACTACGGGCAACCAGAATGTAAATTCTATGACAAAGTAATTTGTCACAAAGCATGCCATACTATGCAAATGATTACATATTGAAACTTGTAAGAAAACATTCCCTCCTCTTACTTTTAGTCAGCCACTTGGAGGAGCAAGGGGGAAATCATCTTGCAAAACCCAATTTCAAAAATTCATAATCTGAATCATGGACAGGGAACTTCCACAATCAAGCATATATCGACAGCCCAGTTCAAAAGGAAAACAACTCAAAATTTAAACATTCGAGATCCTGTATTTTAAGACTTATATTGCTATGAAAAATCGAAGGATCGTTGAAATTACTCCAAATTCTGTTAATAATGTTATATATATATATATATGTAGTCTGCCGAGTTAGCTCTGTGGTAGCGCGTCTGCTGCCAGACTAGCCAGCCCAGGTTCGATTCAAGGTTGTGTCAGTGATTTTCGTGTAAAGTTTCTATCTTGGGACTAGGAGAGATAGTGATTCACAACTTCTAATCACTAGATTGTGCACCAATATGCCTGGGTTAAATTCCAAACCGTTACGCAGTGTATATGAAGAGAAGGCATATGTTACTGTTGATAGTGATTCGTCTGCCAGACAGGACATTAAGCCTGGTGGTCCCCTTGGTGCTATTTGACAGAGGTAGGCTACATGCTGACACTGGGTTTCCCCTGCTCCCTTCCTCATCTTCATTGTCATCCTCACTCATTCCCTACACCAGTGGTATTCAATGGAGGGGGGGGGTACGAAGGGTTGTCTTAAGAGGTACACATCCCATATTTTATTATATATGTTGATAATTATTGCATTTTATATATTTTCATGTTTTTTTTTTCTCACGTAATTACAATGCAGTTTGGGGTACAAAGGTGAAAAACAATATTTTGGAGGTACGGTAGCAAAAACATTGAATACCACTGCCCTACACTACACTTACACATACACTCCCCCTAGTACATGACAACTCTCCTCAGATACACATCATGCATAGCATTGTCTGCCAAAGTGGTGTACAACTTGAAAAATGGTTCACAGTCCTGCCATCTATCCGCAATATGCGGAACCCGAATCACGCAAGTGAAGTGGATAGGCATTGGATATACACACGCACACACGTTTTATATATATATTGTAAGTTTCAAATTAAAGTGTGTTAATCTGATTATTCTCAGTGTGGTTAACGAGAAAGACAGGCTTTGGCATGAGTAGCAGTCACATGTTTATCATGGTTTAGTCATGGCGATCTTGACAATCGCCTAATATAAATGCATGTTCAAAGTTCTAAAAAACAAAGGAATTGCTATATTAAACTTATGTTAAACGTGCATTTGCATATAAACTTCTTCAATGTTGGCCATGTTATGACTAAGAATGAGACATTGTGCCATAGCCTGTCTTTCTCATTAGCCATATTCACAGCTACATGAAGCTTTAAAATTAATTTTTCTCAAAACTTTAAATTTTGAGTTATTTTCCTCTTGAATTGGCCTGTCGATATGAGCTCTCACTGATTCCGTAAAAAATTTGTATGTTAAGAGTATTCTTGGATAGTCTTGTTAATATTCGGTTATTTGTATTGCAGAACTATGGGACAAATATTCATCTGTATTTGACAGCATATGGGTGGCAACAGCATTTAAGGGAGCAACTGGCAGCTGTCAGTTGTTGCCAGTGATTCAGCATCATCTCAGTAACCATGAGCACTGGTTGCGAGTTCTCAGCCGTGAAGTGAGCAAGTTCCAACATTTTAGGGGTGTTGCCCTTACTGGATGGTCTAGGTAATTTTCCTCAGCTTGCACACTAGATAGACTTGAAATTTGAACAGTAACTATGATTAAAATTAAGAATTATGGAGAAAATAATGGTAGTTTTCATTATAAGGTTTTGAAACGTAAATAATTTTGTATTTGTAGAAGAAATTTGTATTAATATTGTTTCCTCTACTCAAGTAGACATTGATTGCAATCTTCTTCTGCATGATTTTTTTATTTTTTTTTTTTTATTAAATCTTACGTGTTTTATAACAGCTATTACTAAAGTCCAAGAGGTTTTACTTGGCACAGCATTTTAGAAAGAGAGGGAGATACTTGTACTCATTCCATAGCACTCTTGTCCTAGCATTGTAACGTACTAGAGGGATGAAGATATCAGTGATGGAGTCTTCTTGGTCTCAGCAACTCCATCTTCCACATTTTCACTATTCGAATCGTCCAAGTTAAATACGAACTGGTCAGTGACTTGATCAACCAATTGGTCCCTCTCCCAATAAAATATTCCCTCTTTCTCTGCATATTCACATGCAGCTTTACAATTTTCTGCATTCATATTTGACAATGCTATTTCGAATAATGATCTTATACTATTTAATTTGAAGGTTACATTTCGTTTCGTACTTTTTAAGTTCAGGTCTCTTTATTTTAATGAGTTTGTATGAAACTACCTTGGTAGCTCTAAAATCAAATTCAATGTTACTCTCCCTTAAGCGGGTTTATATTTCAAGTTATATTTTTTTCATGATGATACTGGATCTTTATTTAATTCAGTTGAATGGTCACTATAGTAGTATTTTGTGGAATGTTTGGAAAAAGTTTATTTATGAACCAATCCTTAAAAACGGCAATGTCCATTTCCTCATGTTAGTCCTTTGTTGACTTCGATTGAAATTCCTTAATATTGATGAGACGAAAGATAATTGTAGTTGAATGTGTAGAGATGCTATTGCAACATTAATTGGAGACAGTGAGGAAAACTAAATAATAATAATAATAATAATAATCATAATATTTATTTGTCAGAAACCAGTGTACAAGGTCTGGATATGACATCGTCAGGTTCGATAATATACACACGCACACATACACTCACACATGCACAAACAAACTTAGCACAAATAAATGAAAGAACTCTGGTGATTTCTTACCTTCAAAATACTAAACATGATGCATGCATGATATCTTATCTCCTTTATTGCTAGAAAATGTAAATTCAACACTGCTAAAGAGGATTAAGATAATATCATATAAGTAATGCGAACTCTTATAAATTTCCTTTTAATATAATGTTAAAAATATTTTGAAAATACTGTAGTACTTTATTCTTCCAGTACATTTTTCAGTCTCACTTTGTAATGTTGTTATATTAGCATCCTACTTTGCATTAATAGGCCTACATTTTGCAAATAAAAGTAATAATACGAATTTATTGCTAGAACAAAGATACGTAGTTTTTTTTTTTTTTTTTATGAAAGTTATTCTAGCACCCCCAGAAAGAGTACATACTCGTGCTCAGAGAGCATTCCACAAAATTTTATTAATTAGCAGAACAAAAATTAAAAAGAGAAAAAGAAAAACATAGATATTACAATAATTTGAACTTTATATTTTCTCCATAAACAATAATATTGTAATTCAGTTTTTAAAATAAGAAGCATTAGCAAATGATCTTTCTTAGAATACCTTCACAGATCTGATGGTCTAAACGAGGAAGTTCCTGATGATACGTATAGTTACGTAATTTGCTGTGGTCCATTAAAATGTTAATATTGTATGTTTTAGATACGACCATTATGCAACACTGTGTGAGCTCCTGCCAGTTTCAATACCTAGCTTGGTTCTTTGCCTGAAAGTATGGCTGGCTGGAGCATACAGTGGAGATCTTCACATTTCTGTAGCCAAAGATTTGGGTTACATGGATACACCTCTCCTTCTCAATCCTTACCCCAGGTAAAACTTAATTTTGTACTGTAATTATTGCAAAATAATTAAGTATGATTTGAGACTTTCACAGTGATTGACATGGTGCGAGGTTTTTGGGTATTTTTTATGTTCTAGATGTAAAGACATCCAATGTTTGGAACTGTGTGTTGGTTCCATCGTTAGGTAGGGAAAGGGGAATTGGAAAACCTATATGCTAGATCTGTTACCTCTCTAGAACTGGATCATGATGTGAGGCTTTCACAGTGATCAACGTGGTATGAGATTTTTGGGTATTTGCACCATGTCCATGTCCAGTCCTGGAGAATACCTCTTGGTAACGGATTCAGCAGATAGGTTTCCCTCATAATGGAGCCGATATGTAGCTTCAAAATGTTGGATACCTTCACATCTAGAACATGGTGCAAATTCCCAAAAAAAGAAAACCTTGCACCGCAATACAAAATATTATTACCAGCAGGAAGGCTGCCACTACATTTATGTAGCATTGAATGCTTCTGTTTTTTTTTTTTTTTTCATATAATTTTCTTTATTTCATTGTGTGCGTCTTTTTAAATTTACAAAGTCAATTTTTAATTCAGTATTCTATTGAGTGGAATTGAGAGTGTAATCTCAAAATTCGTGCAGTCCATTTTTTAAGAAAGGACTGAGCTGGTTTTTTTATCCACCGATCTACAGACTGAGCGAGTTTCCAAGTGACATGAACAATAACAGAAACTTTTAGACAAGGATGCGTGTTGTTTTTGAAGAAAAGAAGTCTAAAATATAATGTTAGAGATCTCAATATATATGACGAAATGGACTGAGCAAGTTTTGGGATCACACTCTTCAGTTGATTAATTGAAGAACTTTCAGAAAATAATTACAAGCACAGCTATCAATGTTAAGTAGAATATTCACAACGGCTTCTGAATGTAACTCTGGAGTTCATCTCATTTTCATTTGAGAAATCGTGTTGTTCACATTGATGTTAGCAGAGAGAAAGTAATATGTTGAAAGTATTAGCATTTGTATATTGAAATACTGTATTTAATGATTACTCACTGTTGTTTCAGACCTCAGCCAGTTCCTCAACAGCTGAGTTTTCCTGGGTGGAAAGTTCGTGTTGGAGTTGAGTGGTTCACTAACCTTCGCCTGAAATATCGCAGTATTGTTGAAAGTGATCAGTGAGTACACATCTTTATTTTCATTTATGAAACAAATGTTGATTTTATAGAGTCGAAAGGATAATAAATGCTGTAATCGAACATAATACTGTAGGAATTAGTACAAAAGCATGGTTCTTTTGTCATCATTAAAATATATTCTTATTATAAAGAACTACTGTATATTGTTAAGATGTACCTCTTCTTTCTCATTATGCAATATGAAGAATGTACTGTGAAGTCACCTAAATGGATTTCGAGGAAAATGTTTTCTGCCTGCATAATACTGAAAAAAGGTTTCTGACCAAGAACAGTGAAATAAAAGTTGCGTGAAAAGTTTCCTCATCAAACTCTGTGCATCATAATACTGTCCTTGACTTATAAATTTACATTTACTGAATCAAATTAAGGGCTCAATGGTTTGAATTATGATAGGCTTCCTATTTTAACAGAAGGTAAACTGTTGAACTTGAAAATGGTACGTTCATCAACTGATTTACACTGTTCATTGTTTACAATTAGGCTATTTTAATTACTCATATACACACACAAATCTTTCGTTCGCACTACAAACACTAAAACACATGTGATTCACTTGTTACTGTAGCTAAACACGCAATGAAACTAGAAATAATTGGCGCGACTGCCAGACAAGGAAATCTGGATGTCGTTAAAGTACTGCTACATGAGGTGGACAGTCAGAAACTCTTCCCTTCTTCAAAAGAAGAGAGATGGAGGGTAGGTTTCTTTATCTGTCTAGACAGACTGGTATAGTGAGGTCCTGCAGAGAGTGCCCCAAACACGTGTTATTTTCGCTTATAACTCCTTTCACCCTACCATTCACCTCCTCCGCAAATGAGATTCCAACACAGGGCACTTTCATCAAGACGAGTCAGCCTACATTCCAGGATGAAGGCAGGTTCCTCTGCTCTTGGAGTGCTTTTTAACTTCCAGGAACGAAGCAAAATGTCCAAATATGCATATCACAATAGGAATGGGGAATAAATAAAAACAATATAAATGTTCTTCGATATTAAAATGCAGAAATAATGCCAACATTAAATGCTAGGTGAGGCATTGTCCCAAGTGCCCTTATGGGCGGACCACCACTGTCACACTCATGTGTTAATAGTGAACTAAGTTTATAAATACCCAGTTGACTAAATTCAGCTTAGTAGGAGCCATCTTCAGAACTAATGAGATTCTTGCATCTTCCGGTTTCTTCAGTTGTTTTGCTAGAAGGTGTGTCTGTGTTATGTTGTATGGAGTGTGTGTTCTGAAATTCCATATAAACCATATACCATAAATTATATTCTTAAGTGATATAGTGTTAAATGTTGTGTAATCAAGATGTTTTAATCTTTGTTTCAGAGTTGAGACTTGGTTCAATTCGTGGCAGATACAGAATGGTTTCACTAATCCCATGCAAATTGAAAGTCTGATTCCTGCTTTCACAGAGTAAGTTAATATTCTTTCATGTTATAAGATTTTTATTTTAGACTTGCCTATTTTATTTATTGTATTACCGGTTGTTCAGTATGGTTGTGAAACTTGGACTCTCACTTTGAGAGAGGAACAGAGATTAAGAGTGTTTGAGAATAAGGTGCTTAGGAAAATATTTGGGGCTAAGAAGGATGAAGTTGCAGGAGAATGGGGAAAGTTACACAACACAGAACTGCACGCATTGTATTCTTCACCTGACATAATTAGGAACATTAAATCCAGATGTTTGAGATGGGCACGGCATGTAGCACGTATGGGCGAATTCTGAAATGCATATAGAGTGTTAGTTGGGAGGCCGGAGGGAAAAAGACCTTTAGGGAGGCCGAGACGTAGATGAGAAGATAATATTAAAATGGATTTGAGGGAGGTGGGATATGATGATAGAGAATGGATTAATTTTGCTCAGGATTGGGACCAATGGTGGGCTTATGTGAGGGCGGCAATGAACCTCCGGGTTCCTTAAAAGCCAGTAAGTAAGTATTTTATTTATTGTACTTTATTTATTTACGTGTGATGTCAGGTACCTTCTTATTTACAGGAATTGAAATTTCCGTCATTTAAACTGTGTTTATATATTACACACTGCAGGACTGGCTTTAAACCAATTCAGCTGATTTATCCCAATTGGACCCCCTGCCTAAGGATGCTATAAGAAAATGCACAGCATATCTGAAAGTGGCATTGACAGATGTTAAGGTAGAACAGGAAATAGGAAAGTGAATACCATAAAAATGGCTGATATAGATGGTTACATGCTTTGTGAAGAAATAGAGATATTGAAGCCAATTATTCTGGCAACAAAGGTTAAAAACACCATGAAAATGCTAGAGTTCTTTGCTTGCAACAATAGATCTATTGTGTTTCCAAATTTATTTACTGTCCCTCGTATTTTCCTGACACTCCCAGTGACTGGTATCAGGGGAAAAGAGTTTTTCCAAGCATAAATTAATAAAAACTTACTTGATGTGATCAATGCAGCAAAAATGTTTTAACAATTTGGTAATTACAGTGAAACCTCGATCCATCGTTTTTTTGGGGAACAGGGAATAACGCGAAAAATTGGGATGCATCCATTATATGGGGGTGTCCATTACACGGGTAAATATGGTATTTTGTTTGTTTACTTGTACAGTACATTTACATTCAGTTAAATCACATGCACTTTCTAAATGCATATTTTTATTAATTTTCATTATATAATAGAGATATAAGTCTATAATAAACTTTATTTGATCTAAATGAGGGGTTGGAGAACAATGGTGGATCATTAATGTTTAGGTGAGGGGTTTGGACTTTTCCCATTGCTGGTTGTCACAATCAAAAAATTAAGGCACAGCGTTTCGAAGGGTGGTTCTCCCTTCGTCTTCAGGTGGAAGGAAGGAGAGAAAGGAAAAAACCTACTGTTGGGATCAGTCATACAGAATAGCTGTACGTAACGATCCCAACAGTAGGTTTTTTCCTTTCTCTCCTTCCTTCCACCTGAAGACGAAGGAGAACCACCCTTCGAAACGTTGTGTCTTAATTTTTTGTTTGTGACAACCAGCAATGGAAAAAGTCCAAACCCATCACCTAAACATTAAACTTTATTTACCGATATAGATCCTGCAGACATTGCTTGTGAAAATGGGGCCCTCAAATAATCCTTCCAATTGGGCCTCGCAATTCCTAAAGCCTGTCCTGATACACTGTATAGATGACAACAACAGTGAATTAGCCATGAAACTTGAAATGATTAAATAATTCTCACATATCGAAAGTGTCTCAGAATGTCTGTGGTCTGTAATTTTTGTCAAGGTTCTAGAACTATGCATGTAACCAGATAGAAAGATAACATAGGTGATGGAAATTGAATGGTTGTGACTTATGCTAGAGGTTTGAGCAAGCTTCATGGCTTTAAAAGGACTATTGTCATTGATGTTGATTTTGTATAACTCTGTCCTACAGGTACTACCAAAATTTAGGAGCTAGATTGACAGATTTCAATTTCATCTCTGAGAGCATGTCTGGATGTTGGAATTCATTATCCCCAAAGATAGAATGATAGGCAAGGATGATGACTAGCGAAATTGAATTTTGAGATAAATGATATACAGCTGCTGATTTCTTTCCTAGTGTTCACTCATTCGAGGACAGGGTTTTTCAAGAAAAACTTCCTTTTAAAACAAAACTATAAGAGTATTTCTTGCCCCTAAAAATTCATTGCTCTTAAATGATTTTGAATTCTGCAGACATTTCATTAATGGCAAATATGCTAATGACTCGTTCACAACAAACAACAAATATGTTGTTTCTCTTTTAGTCTGTTGTTGTTAGTGGTAGATTCATTAACATTTTTAGCGCCACTAGCTTCACTGCTTTCCAGTTTTATTAAGAAAGTGAATTTGTATAAATAATTATGTTTGTGAATTTATATTTCACTATTTTAGTTTTTTTTCATTAATTTATTTGTTTACTAATGTATTTACTTATTTAGTTGTTTATGTATTTATTTATTTCACACCACAGTCAAAGTTTTGTGTAATTTATGTATACTATAATTTTATTGTGAAAATATTGAAGTCTGATTTAATAACCTGTCATGTGTGAACGTATTTTTTTTTTTAATTAAAGAAGCAACATAAGGAAATAATTTAAATATGTTATGATATAGACGTCATTGATGATGAGTGTAAACGTCCATTTCACCCATCTTTGATGCCATCAGTTTTAATTACCATTGTTTCACATATTTATTGCTATTTACTTCTTCGCGAAATCTTAGAAACTGAATTTTGCAGTTAATAATTGTATATAAGTGTATGTCACAACATTTCATAATAAACTTCCAGTGAAAATAATAAAGTGGAAAGAAATGTTTCCAGAAATGAAATATTTAATATGTTTTAAAATATATATTAATTTGAGGTTAATTGATATGTTTCAGTTTATTGTTTGAACTGGCTTCTCTGGAGGGTTACATGAGGGTTCATTTGGAAGATGTACTTTATACGCCAGCAGTGGAGGAATTGATTGGCACTTTGGTAGAACCATTGCGAGCTCGTCTCCGACAATTAAAGAAGGATGCAGAAGCTCAAATGTTACTAGGAGCTCGAGTTCGAGGATACGACACCGTCATCTGATAAGCTACCATATTTGGCATCCTCTGTAACATTTCTGTCTGTGCTGATGTATATAAATTGTAATATTAGAGGTATTGATACAAACCTGTGAGTGATATTGCATCTATTCAAAATTCATAGTGATATTATGAAACTAATATTGATGCAACCAAATGGTCTACATAATACAGTATTATTTACTTGTCTGTGCAAATTGCACATTGGTTCGATTTCTTTTAAATTGAATAACGTCATTCGTTAATAAAGATACTTTTGAGGAATTTAAGACTATAATTCATTATAAATAATTTCATGCTTACTAAAGATAGAGATATTAACTGTGCAGTTTCGTATTTAAGTTATCTAAGTTATAATTAAATATGTGTATGTGTGGATGGGTGTGTGTGTCTATGCTGATTCACTAAGATCTTGCAGTATTCTAGGAACTGATTCCTAATGTTACTGTGGTGAAAAAAAAAAGTTCATATAAGGAAATGTGATATTTTTTAATTTACACTCTCCAGAAAGTTGAGCATGAACATAGAAGTTATGGATGTACAATCATTTAAATATCTAGGAAAATGGTACTGAGTGTATTATAAATCTATTAAAGTACAGGGACATCATTTTATTTTTACCAACATTTTTAATATTAACCTGCCTATACCTCTGGATCAACGCCGTTTGCTACCCCGTTCCACGACTGGAGTTCGATGATACTCCGCAATATACAAACAGATCACTTTACTAGGTATAGGAGGGAAGAGAAGTAGTTCATCCATTTATGTAAACTAGGAAATATTGCGCTTTTGAGTTTGATCATTTTCTTTAGGTTTTCTTTTAATCAAAATACAGTACAGTATTAACAATGAGTGTTTTTACTCACGAACTGAGTTGTCCATGTGGACATATTCATTATGCAGTATATAATATACTGTCTACAGCACATTAGTGTACAATATAGAGAATGAAGTTAAATTGAAAAATAATCGTAATATGGATATTTAAACACATTTCTTTTAAATGGTGGCCGTTCATTTCGATACAGGCTTCAGTTCTAATGTGCATATTATCGCACTATAGACTATTGTACCTAATCTCAATTACTAGTTTCGTTCTTCGTACTAGTAACTCATATTGAAATAATTCTGTACCTACTCTATAAAAGAGTACCTTACGTACTGTAAATTCAATCTTCACTTCTACCCGATCCGAAAAGATAAAATCACTCAGACTGTCCGTCCAAGTGGTTATGTCGCAGGGTCGTAGAAAGGGAGGAAATCACGTGACAGTTAATTACTTAACGAGGCCCTTTTATTTAAGTTATTTTAAACAGTTGTATAATATTACGTAGACGTCCAATTCCTAACAGAAATTAATGTTCTCAGAAAAGAGCTAAGACAGCCCAGCCACTATCTGGCGAATAAAAGCTGGTGGGGGAAACCAGGATACGACATAGGCAAATGGACGACAGTACCTGTGCGAAAATGATTCAGTATTGAAAGCTCTTTCGTCACTGGAAAGCGCGAACATATTTTTGGAACGTACTGCTTACTATGACCGTAAGGCTACTATAACTGTATATGCTGTCTTGGATCTGTGTGGAGGACGGTTGAACTTCATTAGTAGAAGGGGTGGGAGTGAAGTATATTCAAAAACTCAGGTACAATAAAAATTGAAGTAAAAATACAATGATGTCCCTGTACATTCACATTATTACTCAGCTGAAAAATATGTATCAAAGCTGGTTTTCAAAGACCCCATCTCTTGCAGCAATGCACGTAGTTGACTGAATATGAACTGCATGCTGCTCGTTGCCTAACTTCTGTTGTTAGCCACGAATAAATCAAATAAAATTGTCAGCATTGGATCCGGATCCAGTTCGCAGTTCATTGTGAATTTTTATGCAATACCCTGTCCATTGTTTCAAGCAGTGCGCATTATTAACAGTGCAGTATAATTCTGAATGCTCAAGTGAAGTTCACAAGAATCTGTATTACAGAAACAAGAACTGTGATTATTTCTGAAATTATTCAAACTTGAACACATGCATATATGAAATTTTTTTTCATAATGATATCAAGAATCACTTTCTAGAGTATTGCAGGATCCTGGTGAATCACCCTGTATATGCAATCAAATGATATACAAGATGCCCAGAGGCATCAAGTTAATACAGGCTTGTATGGTTTTGTGTTTGTGCTACTACACGCGGGGTATCAGGGAAACTTTCCAAGATTTTTTGATCGAAATGGAAACGAAGTTTAAAATGTAATATATTTTATTTCTTATATTTCTTGTGACGTAATTTTTGCTGTTTTATATAAACTTGTAATTTTTCTTTTAATTTAATTTGATCTTTATATGCATAGACATCCCTGTGGCAGCTGAAAAGTGATTAATATACTTTGTTGTGTTCGTGACTGGACTGCCTATTTTTTGCGAAACTGACTAGGAATGTGATTCGTTCATTCGTAGTATTCTGCTCAATGGCTGGTCCTTTACTGCAAACCCAGCATTCTCTAATTTTTCCTCTTTTCTGCCTTCCTCTTAATCTCCACATAATTATGATCCATATATCTTAATGTTGTCTATCGTCTGATATCTTCTTCTGCCCTGAACTTTTCTTCTGTTCACCATTCCTTCCCATGCATCCTTCAGTAGACAGTTTATTCTCAGCCAGTGACTCAGTTAATTCATTTTTCTCTTTCTGATCGGTGTCAGCATCATTCTTTCTTCACACATTCTTTCCAACACAGCTTCATTTCTTATTCAGTCTGTCCATTTCACATGCGCCATTCACAGAAAATTAGAAAACTTTGATTCTAAAATGTAAGGAAAAACACGTGTCAGCTGACTGCAAGCAACTAAGAATTATGTTTTCAACGTGAGTAATATGTGAACAGTTGAAACACGTAGACTTTCCATCATATCCCACTGTCCTAGATGTCCAGAAGAAACATTTCTTTATTTGTATAAACTGAAATATATGTATAATTAATTTAGTTTAAAAATTGTAATAGAATCAGAGTTCATGATGGTTTAAGGTATTATATAGTGTTGTGGCGAAACCATTATTTTCTGTGATAAAGAACTCTGTAAGTTACAAAAGAGAAGTATTGTAAAGGGGGTGCAGATAGTTACGAGGATGGCAACATCTATTGCAATCCCCCTGCCTACAACAGTGGAGGGAGCAGGGGTCGGTATCATCTTATTTGGGCAAAGATATAGTCGTAAAGTCATTTCATCGTAATGTCCACATTTCTGCCTCATGCAATGCCACACAAAGCACGTTGTCCACTTGCTCTACTGCCTCATTTAGAATTCTCACGTTTACCTTCTTTATTTTTCTTCCAATAGCCATGGTCTTCGTCTTGTTTGCATTTATCTTCATCCCATACTGCTCACAGCTGTCATTTAGCTCCAGTAGCATATTCCTTAGTATCGTTTCCTCTTCTGCTAACAATGCCATATCGTCAGTAAATCTTATGCATTTTATTCTTCTTCCTCCTATTAACACCCCTCCCATCATGTCCTGAAAACAGTTCTTCAGTAGATGTTGAAAAGGGTAGGTGATAAAGGGCATTCTTGTCGTACTCCTCTTACTATTTCAGTTCCTTCTGAAATTTCTTCTCCTATTCTGACTTTGACCCATTTCATATAAAGATTACTCAATAGCCTTCTCTCTTTCCAATCCACACCAATTTTCTTCGGGATCCCCATCAGTTTATTCCAGTCCACTCTATCAAATGCCTTTACTAAATCCACAAATACTATGTACACTTCTTTATTCTTCTCTAGGTATCTTTTGCCCATTGTTCGCAGCAGTCCAATTGCATCTCTTGTACCTTTTCCTTTCCTGAAGCCAAACTGATTGAAAGAAGAAAATTTTGCTTGTTGCTTAGGAAAGAGAGGAAAGGAATAGTTCAGAGCTTTCTGATTTGGAAGTATGCTTAAGCTGCTCTCTCCCTTTCAGTTTTTTTTATTGCCATCTAGCACATACTTAAGTCTTTGTCGGTTTGTTTCTTCTTTTAGAAGTTCTGAACAAGATATTGATAGTATTCTGCTCCAACATATAACGAAATGTTATTGTTGTTGTTATTTTTATTATTATTATTTTTTTTTTCCCCATCATCATCATCATCGTTGTGGTGCAAGATGCACTGTACTATTACGTAATTCTTTCTTAGAAATCATTTTAATGAATCCCTGCATTGATTAACACATAAGAATTCTTACTTTCACTAGTAATTCTAATTGTTACTTTCTCAAAATAATTTACAAATTCCCCTGCTCTTATTATCTTCATTTTCTGTTATTTGTGATCATTGATAATTTTCTGAGTTATGATGTACTAACTGTGACTTCACATAGTATCAAATGGGGTTTTGAATTTGAACTGAATTTCAGATGGGGTACTGCGACCCAGTACTGCGCTATTGTACTAAGCCTCGAACTGGGCACATTCCCAATCCACACTAGCTGATCACATTAAGGTATGCTGCATACACAGGTTTCGAGCAGGCATCCCCACTTGTCTCTAGACCAGTTCCCTGTATGCATTGTCAGCCAGCATTCAGGGAATGCTTGTGATGATATTTGTCGCCCAACAGTCATGCTCCTGTAGGAATGCAGCATCCTACAGCATGAACTTAACCTGGGCTAAAGTAATAATGACAGTGGCATGTGAATGAATGATGGCCAAATGAGTACACTGAAAGCTACCCAGCAATTCCACTTCAAGCAGTTGATGGAAAACCAAGATTTGAAGAACCCGAGCCTGTTCGTTCACAGTCAGACATGCTAACCATTAATTACTTCAGAGCAGTGGACCATCAAATGGGGTTGCTTAAGACACTTTCAAACTTTGAAAGCCTGTAAAGCCAGAAGGTATTTTATTAGAAGCATTACTACTATATACATTATCCAATCATTCTGCCTAGATAAGCTTATATCAATTTCTTTTTATCTACCTCTTGTGAGTTGACCAAAAAATTATATTTTGTTTGTATCCCAAGTAATATTCTTGGGTAGGGTTATTTGGTACAGTACCGTGATTTTTCATGTGTGGTTCTTCTGTTCCAAATTAGCAAAAGTGTATTGTCTTGTTCACTGACTTGAAGTGACTTTTTTCGACTCATATTACTTTTGACTAAATAAAAAAAAACGTGTCAGTGAGTCAAATGATAACAGCATTGATAGCAGTATTACAGTTGTGAACAGCTAACTTCAAACAATTAAGACAATGCTAAAATGATATTGTGACAAGCATGTTTGGTTGCTGATCTGGAGTTCTGCAGGGACTGATTACCTGCTTTGGTTTTTTCCGAGGTTTTTGAAACCATAAGCCCAGTTTCAAGTAATCTATGGCGAATCCTCGTCCTCATTCCACCAAATACTATCTTGTTATCATCAGTTCCTTTGACACTAAATAATTAGTAATTGATACAGTGTCATTAAATAATCAACTAAAAAAAGATACGCATTTTTTTTTTTAATTACCGTATTCTAAGTTATTTTCCAACCGGAAGTTCTTCCAACTATCATAAACAAAACAAATTACGTATCTCATAAAGTAATGTTTAGTCAAAACATTTTAGCAAAGGCTAACCAAGCAATTGTGAATACTTTCGAGAGAAAAATTTTTCTGGAGCCGGGCATCGAACCCGGGACCTTTGGTTTAACGTACCAACGCTCTACCAACTGAGCTACCCGGAAACTCTACCTGACACCGATCCAATATTTCCCTCTATATCCACAGACCTCAAAGTGGGCTGACAACAGTCAAGCAACCAACTTCGAGTGCACACTAACTCCGTGCACTCGAAGTTGGTTGCTTGACTGTTGTCAGCCCACTTTGAGGTCTGTGGATATAGAGGGAAATATTGGATCGGTGTCAGGTAGAGTTTCCGGGTAGCTCAGTTGGTAGAGCGTTGGTACGTTAAACCAAAGGTCCCGGGTTCGATGCCCGGCCCCGGAACAATTTTTCCCTCGAAATTATTCAAATTAACTTTACAGGGAGTTATACCTGAAATCTTGATTTGCAAGCAATTGTGGTTATTTCACTCGCATTGTAATGCAAGTTATTTCAACATAAGCATATTTTCCTTTTGTAATTGAATCACGTCTTCTTGTTCACAAACTAGTAAACCATTTTTAACCAATTAATTTATCAATTACATTCACTTAAAACCGATTCACATTTATTGTGTGCTAGAAATATGAAATTTTAATTCATAGAACTTTCACATGCCGAGTTTTTCTATACTACCAAAGTAGTTGTACAATTCATCTTTTGATTATTTAGAGGTAGAGTTCCTTAAAAGCAAAAATTACACTTTAAACAGCCTTTCCTGATATCCATCACGTACATTTTGCCTGACATTGAATTACTATTTCTCGGACCATGCAGTAGGGTATTCTGCTTTTGGAGCACCTCTACGAATTGCATTACCTGCTATACATGTTCTTCTGTACTACACAGTGCTGATAATACTTTTACTCTTATTAGGCGAAATTGTAAATACACATGCAAGACTATAGTCAGAACACTAAAGACTTAAAATCGATCTTTCGAGATAACAATAAAATTCATTATTTTTACCTACACTAGTTGTGGAATTATGAATGTGCGTGAGAGTGTGAGCATCTATACAGTTTCCTCTTCTATTTACTTCAATATTCTCTTGAACTCTGTTGCATGCAACTTTACGAAATAATAAATAAATCAGAATATAAAAATTAAAAGAAACAATGATTTTTAATAATGTAAATAGTTCTATATATATTTTGATACTCTTTTTTTTTTAAGCGTATTTTGTGGTTTTCTTCTTACATTTACGAAAGTATTGAAGTTCCATATTAGTGTCAATCAGAGACCATACACTATTAAGTTCTCATTATTCTCTCTCTTTTACGTATAATTTTTTTTTGTAGCCCTTTGGTATAAAATATCTTGCTGGGATTTATGTTTCAAAATAGGAATATTTTTGTCATAATTTTCTATCATAAGACTTCTTTCAGATTATAATGTGAATATCGTTTATCTTACAATAAAAAGTGAATTGTACTGTGCTTAGGGTGCCCAACTTCTGATGACAAAAATATGGGAAACTTGGTCACGACAAATTTTAGCGCAGTTTTTTTGGGATGTGAAGCCTGGAATAATTGATGGAATGGTTTGTATTTATAAAAATTATCAATGTAACTGTAATAAAAATATTATTTAGATCGCAATATTGAGTACAATAATATTTAAAAATACATTGTTTCCTAGTTCTAACGTGATATTTGTCAACAAGATGCTGCAGAAAATTTTAATTTTTTATCCTGCTATACAAATTGAAAAAAAGAAAAAACTCTTCACAATCATATGTGCATATAGTAACATCGAAGATTACAAGATTACCGGAACTGAATTGTATTCATTGGAACCTACTAAACTACTGTATCGATATTAATGTCAGTTTATATATAAATATATTTCGCGAGTATTATTATTAGATTACATTAAAAATTGGCGATCATGATGGATAAAGAAAAATACAGGAGGATTAGGAGACCAATACGGGAGCCAGGAGCATCCAAAAATATTAGTTCAAATACAGTTCTTAGAAAATACAGGAGAGTTGATCACCCTAACTGTACTTAAATTAGTACATTTAAATAAATAATGTTAAACAGAAGGTCATTGACTTGAAAGACAAGGAATGAACATACGCAGATTCATAATTATACTGTACATTCTGTATTCCATATTTCATCATGTTAAACCAGTGGTTCAGTTGGGCTGGAATGCACCAGAACGCCATTTCGATAAATAAAAATGTATGTTTGTCACAGACATGAAGATGCCAAAGCTGGTACCCAGTATTAGTCCATTTGATAATAGTTAAATTGATAGGTAAGTTCCTGTAAATAAATTTTCCCAACTAAATCACTGGTTCAACCACATCACACTTAGTGCCACTCATAGGTTGAGTATTATAACATAGTAAATATACATCAGCTCTAGACTTATTGTTATTGGAATGTATGTAGGATGTCTAAGAAGCATCATACAAAGAGTACAAAAATTGTATCAATTGAGCAGGGTGTGAACAAGACTGAGCTCTTGGTAGTGGTATTCAGAGAAGGGAACTTCACACACTGCCATTTCCTGTGCAATATACATTCCAGTCTTGCCAGAAATAATAAGAATCAGAAACAGAAGAGATGGTACCAGTTTCTACAAATGAGCGTGCTTGGATTGATGATCTAAAGCAGGGGAAGACAGCAATATGCTCTGTCTTCTTGCTGTATCTTGCACTCCTTCTCACTGTATGCATTGTAGGGGTGATGATTGAGGGAGGAATAAGGAGAAGGTAATGCACGGATCTAAAGATGCACGAATGTATGTAATCACTGAGAATACAACTTGCATAAATATTGTCCAGAAGATTAAAATTATAACTTCAACTGTAAAACGTATGCATTCAATTTAATCCATACAGAGCGCAAATAAAATGAATTTTAAAGAAACTGTTGTATAACGGATAACTAATAACTAAAAAAGGTAAAGGTATCCCTGTAACATGCCATGAAGGCACTTGGGGGGGCATGGAGGTAGAGGCCCATGCTTTCTATGACCTCGGCACTAGAATGAGGTGGTGTGGTTGGCACCATGTTCTGACCGCCTTTTACCCCCGGGAAGGACCCGGTACTCAATTTTATAGGAGGCTGAGTGAACCTCGGGGCCGTTCTGAAAGTTTGACAACGAGTAAGTAGGATTAATAATAATAATAATAATAATAATAATGCTCTATTTAGAAATAAACTGAGACACGCTGTGTGTTATCTGGACTACAGACTTACCCAACACAAGTTCCTGTAAAATATCATTTCTTTTGTGATCTGATCTAATAAAGTGTGTGCAACTGTTCATATGAGAAATCTCATCTCTGTTGCGCTTGCGTTTAGTTTTGATAGTCATCTTTCTGAAGGGCCAAAATTTTGCTGTCATGCAACAGTTTTTAGAAGGAGCCCATAGCATTGCTAGAGTACTTTTTATCTTCGTGTATCATTTCATTTTTATTATTTTTACTGTTTAATCTATAATCCTTTACTTCTCTCTCACCTAAAATACTTTGTCTACAGTATAGTTAATTATATGGGAAGTTTTAATAACTGAACTTTTTATCTGTCAGTTATTATTTTATATGTACATTCATATCTTTTAGCCAAAGCACTTCTTAAAATTGCAGTACTGAAAAATATATGCCTAGTTTTATTTTATACGGTACTTATAGTCTAGATATATAATTGGGGTATTAAAATATGAAACAAGTTTTACGAATTAATAGGAAACATCACGCTCACTAATCTTCAACATGAAGCTGGTACCATTTCCAGTTATATATTATTGTAATGTATAATATAATAGTTAAAAACGAAACAAAGAAAATAAGAGGAATGGAAGATATAAACAAAGGAAGTAAATAGGGTATTAAATGAAGGTAGAAACAAATACAGAAAGGAAATAAAGGAGAAGAGAGGAAAGGAAAGATTTCTCTGTTGTAACTTCGTACGAAGAATAGTTTGAAGTAAACCAATGCCATGCCATAACATAAAAGACCATCTCCGCTTCTGTAGCATAGGTACTAAAAATAAAATAATTGATAAATTTGCTTAGTTTAATGATTCCGGTAGTAATGAAGAACCTGAAATATTCAATAACTTTATTGCTGATAGGAGACTAGAGAATATAGCTTCTATTGCTAAATATGTGCACAATATGTGATAGCTTTTTCAGTCAGGAAAGTAAACAATTTATAACCGGAACTTGCATAGCAACATTAAATGTCATTTTAAATTGTAGAACTTTCAGAATATACCTAATTACGGTATGTATTACCGATATAGGTAGCTTTCACCAGAAAACAGTAGACATAGTCTTACTCGTATGTGTACATGCTTATTTTAATGGCACTGATAAAATGGAAAACAGTTAAGAGTAGATTTGATTGTATGGTGTAAGCATTATATTTATTGTAATTAGTTTTTATATTATGTAATAAAATTGCTATACTTAAAATATTTTCTTTCATTTCTTACATTAGGTTCCTTGGAAACTTCCATTAGAAAGTGTTAAAAAACTAGGACCTTTTAACGTCAATTACAGTTTCTTTTACTCTTCTTATTTTCCACAAATGCTTAAAGGCTTTTGCAAGTTAAGTGAAACAGAGATTATATATTTGAAATGAATTCCAATAGTATAATTTTCCACAATTATTTATCTTTGTCCTACTTACAACTAGCATTTGTGCTTATGCTATGATATCTCAAATATACAGAAATGAAAATAAAATATCAAACTTTTATTCCAAATCTCAAATATCCTTACAATCCCAATCACGAACAGCATAAACATTTCACGCAATTATAGGGATTCGATGAATGATTTGTCACTTTTCAATAACCTGAATGTTTACATCTGTGTGGTCTGATATATTTATTTAAATACGTTTTACTGGGAAAGATTTTTCGGCAAGATAGTTTATAAAAGTGGTGGAGCTGTGTTTAATAATATTTAAAAGATAAAATCTGCTGTTACCATAATGAAAGATCTAGTGCTTACATTTTTTCCAAGAAATAATTTCCTAACAATGTAAGTCATTGTTACCCGAATAAAGACTTTCTACTGTTGCCAAGTAACGTTAATTGTGTTTCATATGCAGCACAGAGAAAAAATATAAGATATTGAAACTTGCGTATTTTATGTATTAACTTTGTAACCGTGGATGTGTTTAAGTTATTAGCACTTTAATTTCATCTACTTATAATTTAATTAAAGTTGTTATATTCTGACTTGTGACTTATCATAGACCATCAGAAAAGTGTCCGAGGGACTGATTGTCTCATTCTCATGGAGTCAGACGAACAAACAGCACTTAAACTGGATGAGGAGTTTAAGAACACCCTTGCACGCATACGACCTTTGGTTCTTAACATCAACTCTCTAAATGGTATTTCCCTTTTTTTTCCTTCATGGACAAATAGGTGACAACGATTCTTGAACAGATATTGTATAATACAGTACAGTAGCTATTTTTACGGGATGTACTGTTATTCTGTAGTCTACACAGCATATGGGTAGCTGTAAGTAAGTGATGCAGGAAGCTTTTAACATTCTTTGTAAATAATACTTGTGTTTATTTATATTTGAATTGCATTTTAGTTCTGTGTTTTTTCTATTGCCTATTCTGTCTTCTCATATGAAGTAAATTTGAGGTTTAATGAAAATGCGATTCAACATACCAGCTGTGGAAAAGAATTTTTTCATGCTGTCTAGCATAAAGGCCTGAGCAAAAGTGCAAACAGTACGGACATTGAGTGATGGCTCGGATGAATCACAAATGTATATTAGCAATTGTAGGTGGCCATAGTGTGAGCGTCATGGCATTTCAGAGGAGAAGTTGGTTAAAGAACAATGCTACTGAAAGCTGACTACTCACTCTTATTTGAGATTTCAGCAGTACTGGGTTTTTTCGAGGTGAATGCCTATTCCATGGTAGATTCTCGTACGTATCTCGCCAAAATACTACAGCCTGATCTTATATGGTGTTATAAATGTCGACAATTCATGAAGAAGGTCATCGACATGATCTACAGGTGTGGCATGCACTAGCATCTTTAGATGTCCCCACAGGAAGTCTGGCGATCTTGGCGGCCATGGGATGGGACCTTGATAACCAGTCAATCTATCATCAAATGTTGCCATCAGCTATTGCCTTGCCATAAGACTGAAGTGTGCAGGAGCTCCGTCATGCTGGAACATGTCCTGGCATGTACTGCAAGTGGTACCTCTTCCAATAAAACGGGCAGGGTATTTTCCAAAAAGTCTCTGTAACTTTCTCCCCTTAAGTGATTGGCATGACATGTGGACCAAGTAGTGCATCATTAATGGTGCCACACCACATTGACACTAAATCGCATCTGATGAGATCTGACTGCAATGGCATATGGATTTATTTGCTGCCAAATGTACTGGTTGCGTGTGTTAAAAATACCATCCCACGTCAAAGCTGCTTCGTCAGTGAATGGGTCAATGCTTCGATGATATGAGTATTGTTTACGAGAAAGTGGGTGTCATTTCGAAGCTCTTCTGTAATGTACAAGTTATCAAGCATCATTGTCTGTTGTTTTTCATTGAGAGCTCGGTCAGAGTCAAGCTACTGGCCCTTGTATGAATGATTGCCTACCAACCACAACATTGAAACAAGTGCAGCGCCATATTGGTGCGAGATAGTACACACATTGCTTAATGAAAAATGTTTGTTTTGTCTACCTACCTTATTCTTCTATGACATAAGTTCTGAATCACCGTATATAGAACTGAACTAATAGGAATAAGCTTGCAATATTCAAGTGATTTTTTAAGGATGAGACCACATCTAACCCATTACTTTTATTAGGAATCATCCAATATCGCCTTTAATCTTTGGGCAAGTATTAAAAAATAAAACTAACTCATCTTAAGTTGAATCTATCACAAAAATATGGCAAAGTTATGAGAAATTTAAGTTATGTTGTAACTATACAAAGAAATATTTCACTGTTATCATTGTCTGGAATTTTGAGGTGATGAGGCACAGAATCTTACTGGCAACTCTAGTATAAAAATTGGAAGATAAAGCTGTGAAACATTCATAATCCAAAACCAATTAAAAGCTCTAAAATGTCAGTATGTCATATATAATATAATATTTAATTGTAAGTTGGTAATATTTAATGAATTACTTTTTACATTACAGAAGTGCATCTGATTCGCCTATGGCTTACGAAACTTAGCCAAAACCAAATAGATAAGCGAGTGATGCGTAACGCATGTCTTTTGGAGCTATGTCGACAAGTAGAAATGGGAAAACTTACAGCTCCATTCGATGAGCCTCCATCAGAAACAGCACTCCTTTCTTTTTCCGATAAATATGTGCCAACAAAATCTCAATCACAGGTAAGTAAGAAGGGATTCACAACTGTAATATAAATCATACCACTACCCATAATACTCATTTAAAACGTAGGTTTATGTTATTTACGAAAATCAAGGGTACAATATTTTTTATTCTGGAGAAGCTTTCAATGACTTAATCAGATGGACTTGTATTTGATTGTAAATACTATTTGTATCTTAAATAACAATGTTCAGTAGATTTTGGGTCATGCCTTGTTATGAAAATTGAAATAAGTTTGTTGTATATATACTATGGAGGTGAGATTCAACGCGATAAAACGAAAATAGATACCGTATTAATGTGATAGACTGGCTTTAGTTAAAAACGTTAAAATATTTACCATTTTTCCATAATGCATGCATATAGGATGTAGTTATGTTTGTATACATGTTAAACATTACACCATTTTGCTTTTCACTTGTACTGAATTTAGAGAATATGCAATATTCTATTTACCTTTGTAAAAAATATTATGTTTTATTTAACGACGCTCGCAACTGCCGAGATTATATCAGTGTCACCGGTGTGCCAGAATTTTGTCCTGCAGGAGTTTTTTTACGTGCCAGTAAATCTACTGACATGAACCTGTCGCATTTAAGGACACTTAAATGTCATTGACCTGGGCCGAGATCGAACCTACAACCTCAGGCACAGAAGCCAGCACTGTACCGACTGCACCACCTAGGCCGACTTTACCTTTGTCTCTGTTTTTCATAGCTAAAGTATTCATATGAAGTTACGAGATTTTCCTCATGTTTCATAAACTTGCGTGCTTTTGATTTCCTAGAAAAAGGATATACAATATTTTAAACAAGTCACAAGGTTTTTGTGTCATTACTAAGGACAACGTTTTTAAATAATTGACATATCTTTGAAACAGTAAACATCCTTATTTTTGTTTTCTTTCCATACTAAACCTTGAGAATATCTCATCTACATACATAAATGCTGATACATTTTCGTCCTGTACTTTTGTGAAATGCTTCATGAGGGGCATTTTAATAAGCAGATATGAAAGAAAACTAGTACCGCAGGCCTACTAGTATCTATCAGCGGCTCAGAATCTGTTGCATGCACTGATTTGTGGTGAAACCAGGACTACCTTTTGTATGATGGTCTCATTTGCATAGAAAACAACATGTTTCTTTTATCTCAATGGCATGAACAACAGAGATTGGAAGCATCAAATTCTCATTGTGCAATACGAGTATAGCATTTTAAACTGACTTTAGAAGAGTCATTGAAAAGAGTCGCCATTCTTCAGAAGAGAATTTAATGTTCATTGCTGCTGTCAATCTATTGATATGCAGAGCTGCTTAGAGCAGCTCACTTTCTGTTTTGAAGTTCTGCTCACTATTCTAACTGGAACGAAATAAACTCATGTTTACTGCAGCAGTAAGGCTACAATAACAGTTCTACTTTATTGTTCAGAAATTTCAGAGCTCTAGAAATAGCTCCCCAATATGAGATCTTCTCTGTAACTTAAAAGCAATGCCCAGTTTACAGTTTTTGTTGTCATATTTAGTTCAGCACTCAAAATTATGACGAGATACACTTTTTATAACAATTTCGATGTTGAACAACGTAAACAAAATATGACACAAGCGAAATTAAATAGTGCGTTTCATGGTTTAAAAAGAATGAAGTATATTCTGCAGTTAGAACAGTAAGATAAATAATTATTGTGTGTTGGTGGTGGTGGTGATGATGGCAGTGGCGGGGGTAGGGGCAGCGCAGCTGTAGTGATGGTATCGGGTGCTCATGGTAGTGGTGGTGAAGTGAAAAAGTATTTACACCATAAAAATGCCTAGTTGAATAAGTGTAGTGTAAAAACTAATAATTATAATACTTGTTATGTATAATACAAGAATATTTATATCGATTTTAAAGTAATTAATAATTAATACAGGAAAGTAATTGATCTTTACAGGAGTGTGGTAATAGTTCTTCATGGAGTGACCTTTCTTCTGACGATGATGACGATGAACAGTGGCACACACTGAAGTGTACTGACAAAAATCTTACTACATTATATGGATCGCAATGTCCTGCCAAGAAAACAGATTGTGTACAGTTCAGACATAATTTTCTTTCTGAAAATGGAACAAAAGTTTACAAGCAAACTCTGAAAACTCATCTCTGTGATCATCAGGATAACTTGACTCAGGTGAAATGAAATACATACATATATATATATATATATATATATATATATACTAGTTCCGCTACTTTCATATGGTATAAGAATAATTTGTCATAGTACTGGTATGTTATATGACAACTACTTTCTATTAGGTCTACACGTTATGAAGTGTACAAAAGGCAGGATAATACACAAAGAAAACGTTTTACATAAACGTGAGTTTTCGATCTTACAAATAGTGATTACCTTTACTTTTTCGTACAAAGTATAATGAAAGTATTGTACTGTTATACATTGTGAAACAAGTTATTGAACCTTATCTAGAGATCCATATTATCTTCATCTCACAGTCCTCTCTGTATCAGACTCACACAGTTCATCCATGTATCTATAGCTTCTTCTACTCTTTCTTTCACTTCCAACATCATCACCACCTTCATTAATTACTACGCTATATTCTTCTCCTTTCTTCAATTTGTTCTACTGTTTTTCTCAGCATGCATTAATAATAATTCTCATATTATATATTCATTTATTTGTATTTATTTATTTGTTCATGTATTATGTATTTACTTATCTATTTAATTATTATTTATTTATCTCTTTATGTACCAGTATTTATTTATTTATATATGTGCTTAAATGGTCTTATTGTGTATTATTTTTAGGTTAATTTTCTTACTAGTTTTATATTTATACAGGATGATTCACGAAGACTGACCTACACTTAGTAACTGTGCATTTATTTCTCTTTTTAAGAAGTACAGGACATCACAATGAGTCGGACTTATGTATGCCGACCAAGTTTTGTTTACTAATGGAAGGAATACAATACTCTATGAGCTCTGTACTCCCACATAATACACCCAAAAATAATATGGACCTCATGAGTGATGCCTTATTGGTGTAATGTATGAGGTTCAAACCTGTCTTCGGACAGTTGACTAACATCAACTAATTCCTAAACACATTTGTTTAAATGAATTATTGTTCATTCATAAAAGAATAGCAATAATTAATAAATGTTGCTTGTATGAACTGATTTACTGGTATTCCAGTTATTCCTACATAGCCATAATACATTTTTCCTTTTTTCTTCCTCACTATAATTTTATGTACCTAACGGTTTTCTGATATTTCATATATAAGAAAACCAAGAGTTACTGGTATAGGTAACTTATAAAGGACAGTTCTCCATTGCCAATTTTGTAGAGAGAATATATTATCAGGCAGAAAATTCTCCACTGTTATCATCAGTGCTAATGAAGTGCCAAATGGTTTGAGTACCTTAGTGAGCAGAGAACAAAGGTAATATCTGCATTTCGAACTATTTAAATTCGGAAGTCACCTACACAGTTTTCTCAATATGACAATTATACAGAAACTTATTTTTTATTCCTTTTATTATTCAGGGGTTTACCCATGTACCCGTGAAAAAAAAACTATTTCTGACTCAGCCACAATACACTTTTAAGTTTAACCTACCATATTATAGACCTATTTGTTACGATATTATCACTGATACATCTTATTAAATATTTGACATGAATATTACTTATATTTTTTTTACAGGGACACAACCTCCGGCAGAAAAAACATGGCCTTCACGGAACTGCCAAGTCCTTCCCTCCAATAATTAAGGCTCTTCAGGTAACAATTATAAAAACAAAGAAAAGAAAGAGATATATACCGTACTTTTTAGAATTTTGCAGACACATGACATTGTACATTTTCAGTGTACAAAGTATTGCAATTACGTGCAAATTGAAATTTTGATACATGTTTTATTACTCCCTGATATTGAAAAAACTGTTTTCGGCATGCCATGTTTATGACTCTTAGTCCTTCTACATATTTATTTTTTTCTTTCAAAATAATTTAACGGATTTGTTACTATTCTCTGTACAACGTGTCCCAGAAACGCCGTCGTTATACTGTAGTATACTCATACAGCTCACATGTCATGTTGGATGCATTTTCATCAAGAAAGTTATATTCAATAAGATTTATTTTCTTTTAAATATTAAAAGTCATTAAACCAGCATGTTTACTCATCTCTGATGGCGTGATTTAGTTTGCCTATTTGAATAATGTGGATGGCTTTTCAGGGACAGCTTGTTTAACGTTTTATTAAACCTTATTTTTCATACAATGGGGTTAGGCGAACTCTTAGGAAACTTATTGTATGGAATAATAATACATTGCTATGGGGATATTTTATAAGCACTGTGTATTCTGATCCTGGTGTCTAAAATGTTTTAGGAAGAGAATTATTTCCTCAAACAAGAAGTCAACCGTTATAAGAATTTAGTGTCTGCTGGAAATACTGACACTAATACCAGTTTAAAAAATATATATGAAGAGATCACATCATTAAAAACTAAGTAAGTATGATTACTATGAATGTCATCTCATATGCAATATAGGTAGTAAGAGAGGAACATATTGTTTGGTTGTACTTCAGACATGCCTTATCAGTCTTATCAGTCACATTCTAATTTTTAAATTTAATTTTATAATACAGTAACTTTATTCTCGAGGCTCAGACAAGTTTATATATATATATATATCCATTTTTATGAAACTATGAAACTGAAGTGTAACGTTTTTCTTGTACAGGTAATATAAACCATGCTTACTAAAGAAGAGAGACTAGCCATAGTTTGTGGATTATTTAAAGGGTTAACCTATGCTCAGATGCAGATGGTGTTTTTGTGGAAATCTCTCAAACCTGGTCCATCAAGGGCAAATATCAGGATCTTGATGAACAAATTTCTCAGAACGGAATCTGTACTGAATGAAAGATGTTCAGGAAGACCAGCGACATCAACAGACACTGTGCTCAGCATACAGGACGCAATTGATCATAGCCTTCGGGCCTCAACACTCAGACTCAGCAGAGAGCTTGGTGTATCCCAGTCAACCGTATGCCTTAAGCCTCATGGAAATCGTAACACATGGTCTCCCGAGATGCATGGTCTTCGTCCTCAAGCGCATGCAGCACCTAGATATGGTAGATACGTTTATGAAGTGTAGAATTCTCCATATGGTTGATTGGGAAACGCCAAGCACTCTGCTGGGCCTGTGTGTCGAGACTATGTTCAATTGCGTTCTGTATGCTGCGCACAGTTTCTGCTGATGTCACTAGTTTTCCTGAGCGTTTTTCATCCAGTACAGATCCCATTCTGAGAAATTTGTTCATCAAGATTCTGATATTTTCCCTTGATGGATCAAGTTTATGAAGTTTCCGCAAAAAACACCACCAGAATCTGAGCATGGGTTAACCCTTTCAACTGTCCACAAACTATGACTATTCTCTCCTCTTTAGTAAGCATGGTTTATATTACCTGTAAAAGAAACACATTACACTTTAGTTTCATAAAAATGAATCGGGACTACAGTAAAATCTGTATATGATGTAACCTTTACAACAAAGAAACCTGTTGATACGGAAAGAAAATCTCGGAATGAAATGATTTTATACATGAAAACGACTTTTGTAAGCAGAAAACTTCCATAACAAGGAAACGGAATGATTTTAAAGAACCATTGGTTAGTTATTTCTTGAATAAGACGGGAATTTATTTTTAAGTTAATGGCACAACTACAGAGAAGGCACTGCGCAAAAACATTTTTGTCCCATGTACTCAATATGTCAGCATAATTTTATTTAAATGGTGTACAGAAGTATAGGTAAGTGCTGATTTTAAGTATGCATTCTGTTAGTTTTATTTTAAATAAAATTTACCAAAAAAGTAGAACAAGGTGATCCATTCATAACGTCGTAAAAATAATTTACATTAAACATCAGATGAGATAAGTTCCATTACGACTTCTGAATAGGTATTGGCCGTAAAATTCATATTTATGTGTTGCTTAAATTTTCTTTGCATGTTCCTTAAATTATATGAAAATTTAAGTAGCTCTTTATAAGAAGGAAACCTGCCAAGATGAAAAATTTTCTATGGAACTATTATGTTCTGCCATAGACAGGTTTTACTGTAATTAGTAAACCCATTTCTCTTGAGGATAATGAAGAAACTCATCTCCCTGGTAACAAGGAGAAAGTCCTCAGTGGTCTAGAGCAGAAGAGGCAATCCTTCTATTGATGTTGATACAATTGGAGGCATGACATCATACCTAAAGATGGCAGTTACGTCAGGCATCTTACCATGCAACATGCCAGCCCCATATACAGAGGACATTCTAATAATTAAAAATTCTTAATATTTAATAGAATGTAGATGATGATGATGATGATGATGATGATGATGATGATGATGATGATGACGATGATGACGACGAATAATTAATATACTGGTATGACTAAATTGTTATTGGTTATATATTTCAGGTTAACAGAACTGGAGCAAAGCAAAGCTTCATTAGAAACCAGACATCAAGAAGTTATTACTCAATATCAGACTGATATGGATGCCAAAATAATGAAATTATCTGAGCGCCTTCAACAGTCACAAAACAAGAATCATAAGTTAGAGGAGTCAGTACAGAGTTTAACGCAACAACTAGAGATCCTCCAACAGTCACAAAACAAGAATCACAAGTTAGAGGAGTCAGTAAAGACTTTAACTCAACGACTAGAGATCCTTCAACAGTCACAAAACAAGAATCATAAGTTAGAGGAGTCAGTACAGAGTTTAATGCAACGACTAGAGATCCTCGAAGCAGAGCAGGCTAGCATAAACTCTCAGTGGAGCAATAGATTGCAAGTAAGTCTAATGCATTTAGGCAATATAATTACTAAGCATTGTCTATTATACACCCTCCATAATAGTGACGTATGGCTAGATGAATTAAAAATTTTATATAAATGTATTTGTATTTATTTTTATTTATTTACCGGTACTTGGTTTTAAAATCTTATATTTTTTTTCAGACGGAAACATTAGCATTTCAGGAAACATTAACTGAGATAGAGAAAAAGTACTGTACTGAAGTGCAGAATCAACATAAGACAATCGTCTCTCTCAACAAACAGCTATCTGTAAAATCTACTGAGGTAAGAACACAAGCACTGACCAGTCATGTTACTGCTTATAGTACACCCCAAGTATATGAAGCTGTCCACTTGCTCTACTGTCTCATTTAGAATTTTGCTTAGAATAAAACTTGTCGGAAACATTTTTAAAGAAACTTTTGTTATGTAATGTTATCCTAAAAAATCAATAATAAGCGAGATATTTCGATTTATTTACTTCAGTCCCCTTATAATCCCCCTTTTAAAGAATGGAATGCCATATAACCTAAAATTTAAGTGGGACCTAACTTATTTCACATACTAATTTTCGTAGAAATTGGTTCAGTCATTATCATGTGAAGAGGTACCGGTAACAAACATATAGACATACAAATAAAAATAAAAAAAATTCGCTTTTCAGTCTCAGGACAGTTCATTATACATGTTAGCGCCAATTATTCTTGTAAAAGTGAAAATTACCAGAAAAATTTAGGTTACAGTTTTAGTAGTATCATCATATTGATAGCCGTCCAAATCTTGAATTTAAAATATCGGCATCCTAATCAATTCAAATATATATATGATCTGCAACAAGATATAGAAGCTATCAATACGATAAGAATATATATATTTATATTTTTAGTGTCGATTTATTTATTTAGTTATTTATTTATTTAAAGTATCAATAATGCTTCAGCTATTATCTACAAATAAAGGGATATATAGTATACTTAAAGAATTATAAATATAAAATTTTCCAACTGATAAAGGAAGAAAAGCTAATAAAGTATAAAATAATAAATAAATACCAGCTTGAAGACATTCAGGCTGACATCCTGAACCCAAAACTAAAAATACTCTTTCCATGGTTCATTATGGAGACCAATTAAGAAATGAACTAATTTTCATGAATTAAACATGATGACTGTACTGACTAATATATGAATAACATTACAATTTCATTAATGTATTTATCACAAAACATTTTCTTTTAAAATAAGTGTCACATTTTTCGTAAATGTAGCACAGTATTTTTAAATCCAAAAGAAAGCACTTTGATATGGGTGGTCATAAAAAGCACAATTTCACAATAAGTATGTAAAATATGAACCTAATTTCATTTTTCTGTACTGTACTTGTTCTGTAGAAATAAATATTTATGTTATTTATACTGTATAAAGAACTGAAATATTTTGGTTTTTATGTACCCAGATATTGCAGTTAGAATGTGTAATGAAAGAGCAATCATCTAACATGCAGAGAGAAGTGGCGATAATTCGAAAAGAATTGGAAGAAAATACCGAAACCACAAGACAACACTATGATAAGACAGTAAGTATTTAAAAGAGTTATTTTGTTCTACCCTGCACTTCAGTGTTATACCTTAAGAAATTTGCCTTGAATTACAAAGTCATAATAATATTGTTCTGATAAATAAGGGAAAGTTCTGTAGCAGCAGATGGACAGTTACCCCGGACATCAGTTAATTTCTTATTTCCTTGCTAGATGGAAGAATCGAAGAACATGTTTGTTGTCACTGCTTACTGGATAGATTTAGTGTATGCTTGCTAATATTTCAATTTTCATTAATTGTGTTTTGGCACTTAGTGAATGCAGACTCAGTTTAAGTTCAGAGCTCATTATTGATAAGGCTTAACTCACACGGAACACACCACACCACAAAACGGTGGTTCACTTGTGGACGATCAGGAATTAGTATGGAAACAGATGATAGTAACTCACATGGACCACTAACTGAAGTCGTTGTCGACGTCTGTCGCAATTAGTGGACAGTATCACCCACAGACATGAGCATACTCAGGTCCTAGAAGTTCTATCTCATCACCCAAAGGGCAGTACTTTGTAGGACGCTCATTACGTTTTAACAACACTGGTCCAGGTGTTGTTAGCCATGTTGGTAGAGAGAAACCGTAAGATAATGTTCTGGAATGAATAAATGTATGTTCGTGAGGAGTCTGGTTCGTTGCAGTGCACAGCAATGATCTAATTTAATGAAGAGCATCCGGAGAATTGTCTGTCATTGTGATACATCCAACTTCTGTCTCTCAAAGCTAATAGAATAGTTTTCCATATTATCCCATTGCACCTTTCAGCTTGCCCTTGCCTTGATGATTATACGGAGTAATGCGACCAGATGCTATACCATGACTTGTTAAGAAAGCTTACAATTCAAACGACATAAGGGATGTACCCATCCGAATGGAAGTAAGAGGGCATACCAAATATGGAAAAAAAGTTGTTGTAAACATTTAATCAGTGATATATTGTTAAAAGTGTATATAGAAAAATGAAGTTACTATCAAAGCTCATATCTGAGCAAGGAAATGCGAAGGGATATCTATAATATTCGTCCACAACTGTCAGAAGGTACCGATTTCTAGTAGTTGAAGAGATTGGTCCCTTGAAGTTTATATTTAATCGCTCAAAGTGTGAGGTTGCCTTTATTAATTTTCCATTGTGTCTAAAAAAATGGAAGTTTAAGTTCCGCACATACATTGCAAGACACAGTTACTTTCTTAATATCATAAAGCTAGTGTGGTAAGTTTTTACTTCTTATCCAGTATTCCAATGGATACCATCCCATTGTGGAATCCTGGGAAACGAGAATGCGGATGCTTTAGCAAAGAAGGGCAGCACTGCTACTTACAGACCTGTTACAAAATCTACGTATTACTCTGTGAAAAGATTTATTCAATCTACATACTTAGACTTCAACAAACAAAATTTGATAACACAATCTCAAGGGAAAAAATGGAACTCTCTGCATCAAAATCCACAGTTAATTCCCGATTTACCACGAAATTCGTCTGTAGCTGCATTTAGATTGGCATCAGGCCATGATTGTTTGGCTAAACACCTGCATAGAATTGGAATATATCAGTCCCCTAACTGCCCATTGTGCAACTCAAATCAAGAAATGGATTCGGAACACCTCAAAATCTGTGCTTCAGTGGCTGGCCATGATAATATCTTTGAAAAATATTGGAGTGCAAGAGGTCAAATGACTTTATTGTCAAACGCCTGGCATTAGAAAACAACAAACAACAACAACAACTTCTTATCCAGTGATAAAGACGAGTGCTTGATATAATGCTCATAGCTTGTCTCCAGGCACTTTTGTAGCAGGACATATATGGGAGAGTGCATCAGCAGCTGCATTTTCTCGTCCAGGCCGGAAACTATATCATATTTATAGCACAACAGTTCAAGTTGCCATCTCTTAATCTTCTCATTCTTTATCTTGTTCTTTGTACTATTATTAAATGTGAACATAACTGATTTCTGGTCGGTTATCAGCTTAAAATAGCGACCCTTGAGATAGTGTCTCCATTTACGCAAGACCTCGACAATAGCATACGCTTCTTTTTCTGTAGTGGAATGCTTCTATTCAGTTTTAGAAAGAATTCTAGAGAAGAAAGCCACTGATCTCCCTGGCTGTGACGAAGTTGCTCCACTAGCAAAATCAGAGGCATCTGTTTTGATTGTAAATGGGGAGTCTTCGTCAATAGAAGTTACAATTGAATCCGCAACTTCCTGTTTTAGACTTTTAAAAGAAAGTGCAGCATTTTGAGTCATAGGAAAAGTCTTATATGAATAAGAGGTCGTACCTTTTCGGAAAATTTGGGTATCCACCCTGAATAATGTAGAAACATTCCCATCACACATCGTAAAGTGTGACTGTCACCAGGTTGAGGTAAATTTAACAGAGGGCTAAGTCATTCAGCATCTGGCTTGATAGTTTTATTTTCAATTGTATAGCCTAATAAATTGATACGTCTAGTAGAGAAGACAGATTTATTCTTATTTAGTGTCAGTTGAAATTTATCTACTGCTTTGAGAAAACGTTGTAAATTAATATCATATCTTCTATCTTCCTGAGTACGCCCACATATTGTTACATTGTCTAAGTACGAAAATGTGTTCTTTAGATTTTCTGATTCAATAATGGCATCAATAGCTCTTTGGAAACATGCTACTCCATTCATTACATCAAAAAGGGAATTCGACAAAACTGATATAATCGACCACACACCTCGAAAGCTTTATATAGTTTATCTTTAAACAGAATAGGTCTCTGGTGATCAGCACTTCGCAGATCTATAGTGTTGAATATTTCATATTTACTCACTTTCCTTATAACGTCTTTTAATCGAGGTAGGAGGAGATACGCATCCAAAAGAGTGAATCTGTTAATTGTCAGAGATTACCGGTAATTAATTATCATTCATCTTTTATGATTATCATTGGAAGTGATTAAGACCTGTGCTCGCCATGGAGATCGACTTTCTTCTTTCCCTCCGATAATTTTTTAACTTCTCATTTTATGAATTCATTGTGCTCGTTTGAATTTCGTTGAGATGTTATGGCAATAGGAACGCAATCAGAAGTAAGTGCATTAAAAAGTGATGCTAGAGGGACAAGAGCAGTAACTAAACTGCATACTGAAAGAGGATCTTTAGATCCACCAACGAAATATTGAGACTAGTATGCTGTCTTAAAATGTCATACTCCAATAATTACATCAGCATATAAGTCTTTTAAAATTAGCAGTCTAGCAGCATTATGTGTGTGATCCTTTAATTGTAGTGTTACTATACACACTCCTTTCACATGAGGTTGGAGAGATGTAGAAGCCTGACCTTGAGCTGGTAAAATCTTAAACTTATGAGTAGACGCAAATTCAAGACTGATGAAACTTGGTGAACTTCCTGTATCCATTAATGCATCAGTCTCATCAGACACATTTCGTACAGATGCATTTCTAGCTTGCTTTTCGCTACCACAAAAATAGCACTGGATATTCATAGCTGCAGAAGTAGGTCCGTCTCCGTAAGTGGAGTTTTCATGGTTTAAAAGTTGTTTATTCTTATCTACAGGGATCATCAGTGCGGTTTTAGGCGTAATAGATCGACTATTGATCAGATTTTTTGTATTCGACAGATAATGGAGAAAAAATGGGAGTATAAGGGTACAGTACATCAGTTATTCATAGATTTCAAAAAGGCATATGACTCAGTTAAGAGGGAAGTATTATATGATATTTTTATTGAATTTGGTATTCCCAAGAAACTAGTTCGATTAATTAAAATGTGTCTCAGTGAAACATACAGCAGAGTCCGTATAGGTCAGTTTCTATCTGATGCTTTTCCAATTCACTGCGGGCTAAAGCAGGTAGATGCACTATCACCTTTACTTTTTAACTTCGCTTTAGAATATGCTATTAGGAAAGTTCAGGATAACAGGCAGGGTTTGGAATTGAACGGGTTACATCAGCTTCTTGTCTATGCGGATGACGTGAATGTTAGGAGAAAATCCACAAACGATTAGGGAAAACACGGAAATTTTACTTGAAGCAAGTAAAGCGTTCGGTTTGGAAGTAAATCCCGAAAAGACAAAGTATATGATTATGTCTTGTGACCAGAATATTGTACGAAATGGAAATATAAAAATTGGAGATTTATCCTTCGAAGGGGTGGAAAAATTCAAATATCTTGGAGCAACAGTAACAAATATAAATGACACTCGGGAGGAAATTAAACGCAGAATAAATATGAGAAATGCGTGTTATTATTCGGTTGAGAAGCTTTTATCATCTAGTCTGCTGTCAAAAAATCTGAAAGTTAGAATTTATAAAACAGTTATATTACCGGTTCTTCTGTATGGTTGTGAAACTTGGACTCTCACTCTGAGAGAGGAACATGGGTTAAGGGTGTTTGAGAATAAGGTGCTTAGAAAAATATTTGGGGCTAAGAGGGATGAAGTTACAGGAGAATGAGAAAGTTACACAACGCAGAACTGCACGCATTGTATTCTTCACCTGACATAATTAGGAACATTAAATCCAGACGTTTGAGATGAGCAGGGCATGTAGCACGTATGGGCGAATCAAGAAATGCATATAGAGTGTTAGTTGGGAGACCGGAGGGAAAAAAACCTTTGGGGAGGCCGAGACGTAGATGGGAAGATAATATTAAAATGGATTTGAGGGAGGTGGGATATGATGATAGAGACTGGATTAATCTTGCACAGGATAGGGACCGATGGCAGGCTTATGTGAGGGCGGCAATGAACCTTCGGGTTCCTTAAAAGCCATTTTTAAGTAAGTAAGTAAACAGCACTAACAGACGGATTTACGGCAATAAAAGATTTCGAATTTTGTTCCGCTATTTCTAATGATCTGGCTTGACTAATGGCAACATCTAATGGTAGCGTTAAATTTTCAAGTAGACGTTGTCTTATGTGCTGTGATAACAGATCACTGATAAATGAACCATGTATAAAGTCATTTTTATTTTGATCAGCTGACACAGCCTTGAAATTGCAGTCTTTGCTTAACAATTTTAATGCTTCAATATATTGCTCCACGGACTCACCCTGTAACTGACATCTAGTATAAAGTTGGTAGGCTACCTGGCAAAAATTTCACTATTCAGTTTAACATACAAAGATTCCAATACTGCAATACCAGCAGAGTGGTATGCACTTCGCTGATATGCTCGTATACAGAGGGAGCAATATAATTACTGAGCAGCAAAAACCTGTGTTCTTCATTAGTTTTTGTAGATTCCACGAAGTTTTTAAACATATAATACCAATTCTTCCACTGCTATTCTGCACCGTAAGTATTTACTTATAGTCTATATCAAATCTTACAGAACGTAATAATTTATCCATAGCTACTTTATCATTTTATAGTTTCTGGTTATTAAATTATAAAGAAATACCTTTTAGAATGTAAGGCTTTAATAAGCAGAAAACTAATAGAAGTTGCTACAACAAATGAACACATTACTGTGACACCTAGTAATTCATTTTGCTACAATACGGTACATTTAGTAATTACTGTGTATTTACAATACAACATCAATAATTTCACGAACGTAATACTTTGTAGCATGTCTTGTTGCCTTAATAGCATCTTCACATCGTGTTTTCATAGAAAAGACTAGATTCTTGTACAGACCCAGAAACAAAGTTTGGGCCATCTGAATTTTTCAAGTTCCAATTATAAACATACTGCGCAAGCTCAGTAAGCACTTAGGTGGCCCAAATTTTATTTCTAGGTCTGTACTTCTGTGGAGTGATTTTTGCCCATTCCTATGCTACTACTCTTTTGAGCTCCCAAATAGATGTAGGCCTACCGGTACTCTTGCTTTTTGTGATCCTGATTTTCAAACGTGGTCACAGGTATACCAGATTTCAGATCCACTGATTGAGGTAGCGTTTTTAGTTGGTGGGGAACATTACAAATCAGCCAGATCTTGACGATTTCAACAGTATGTTTAGTGTCGTTATCAATTGAAACATGTAGCCTAATTACTATGCAACTCTATTTTTTCAGCACTTTGTTTCAGGTGTTACATTAATATATCCTTATACGTTGTTTTTCCCATATTATCTCTATGAAATGTACCGGTACTGGTATATTTCCAAACCCATTAGGTGACATATGGACTAATATCATAAGGGAACCATTCCTACGTTTTATGGTGGGAATAGTTTTTCCTGCATATGACTTTCTCTAAATTCTACTGCTTCCATCTGAGCTGAAAGATTTTCGTCTAAGATTTCGTCATGTAATAACTTATTACACGATAACAAAAGTCTTCCTCTTTTGAAACATGCTCTTTCGCAATCATTAGCTACTTCAATTTGTTTGACAAATAAAATACTTCTTTCTTTGAAATGTGCCATGATAGCTAAAATTCCATAAAATACGACGGTTGATCTGGTGAGACAGTTTGTTTACAGTAATGTCCTGCAAAACAGCGCAATTTTGGACACTGAATCTAGGAGCTCGTCGTATTTGTTGTAAAGTGAATATCTCATCCCCTTCATTTAATTTCCTTCTTTTGGTTTTAGTCTCTAATTCTTCCGAGACCCCTGATATTCAAATTTATTTATGATATACCAGTAGGCTTACTATCATACTGTTGAATGTTTTACCAATGTACAGTACATAAAATTAAATTTATAGATTTTGCTTAGACTAAATTTTACAACAGAAATTCAAATAAGTTTTTAAAATTAGTACCTGTAATTGAACTTTAATTATTGTTTTCTAAGTAATATCTTATATTTTTTTTTCGTGTTAAACAAAAAATAACAATACCGATTAATGAACGACATTATTTATTGTTGTTTTAGATTACCTTTCTTCAGAAAGCAGTTACTCACAATGAGATGTACAAGAGTAAAATAAAACATTTCGAGAGGAAATTGCTGTATCTGGAGGAACGACACCAAATCGAGGTAAGAATTTACGAACTACTCATTCATTAAAGATTAACTATTCTGAAGTCACCGAAGTACAAAATACAATGAATAAAGAAGAAAAGGAGTTACTGGTAATTATTGAATTTTAGTACCGGCATTTGACACTGCTTTTATCTCCATTGTAACTTTCATTAGGCTTTCATCTACCTTATTCTAAGTAATGACTGTTCCATATGTTACATTCTTTGTTATCTTTATTGTTATGAATTTATTTTTAGATGGAAGAACTACAACTTAAAATGAAATCAAAGCACGCACAATTGGTGGTAACCATGGGAGAGGAAAAGCAGCGTGAACTAGAAACACTAACAACAAAATTAGAGGAACGATATCGTGCACTCTTACGTGATATTCAAGCTAAGGCAGCTCGTCGGCATCAAGAAGATAAACAGGTACCGGTACAAAAATGATCATTTTTAAATTCAGTAGTTTCTCCTCATCTTATCTTTTCTCTGGTCTTGCAGTTTGTAACTTTGTCTTTTAACAGTACCACAATACTGTCGTCTTGGGACCCTAAGTAGTCTTGCAGTTGCCATTGGATCCGAAACTCACAGGTTCAAACTCCACCAGGAGTGATAAAATTCTTAACATGGCTTACTCCAGAAGAAAAGTAAAACTGCCTATCGTAGATTTACGGCATTAAAAGAATTCTGTCTCTGCTAGAGAGTTCCAAGTAAATTCTTTTTGAGCTATTTCTCGCCTACGTTGAATTCCAACGCTGAATAATCTGTGCAATTTAAAGCATCATTAAATGAAATACTATTACTAATAGTAATACTGAATGACTTTTATACATGTGGCGGTTATTTAATATTATGTCTTACTGGTCCCCATTTTATTCTCTAATTTTGAACTACAGTAGGACCTCTATTATGCGTGGTAATAAAGGGGGTGTACTAAATGGTTAATCGAAAAAATCAGATAATCCGTACCATAAAATATTTTCATAAATTAAGTGCATAATAGGTACATACAATTTCGTAATTTTCTCCGTGGTGTTGGTCTTGGCACTTCTTGTTCTGTTTCCTGTGAAGCGCCAAGACCAACAACGACCAGTTCTGAAGATGACCCATAAATAGGTCGAAACATGTAAACGAGGTACAGTACATTGAAGTTTAACACAGGAAAGTCTTATCATACATATTCCGAAGTGACACAGTGTTAAAACTTGTGTAATCAAGATGTATAGTCAAAAATTCTTCCACCACAGAAAATAGAAAAGTATTTTCTAAAGAATAATAATAAATGTCATTCTTGCCTCATAAAGGTGTAGCTCTCCCCTTAAAACTTTCTCTTTCAAGTCATTGTTTCAATAACATGCAGTAATATTGTTTAGCATTATATTAGACTATTCATTTGTATTACTGATTATTTGAGTTTATTTTTAACGTGAAAAATTTATGCTCGAAGGTGAAATGAATTGAACTTTATGGAAGTTTTAACATTTGGACTGATGTCACTTGCTTTAGCAACGGCAGTGAATTACATCACACTATTCTGACGTGACTTCCTTAGCAACGGATCAGACTCTTGCATTGATATGGTGTTTGCTAGAGGAATAGACTTACTATTTTGCAGAATTTATTCCCTATTTCTGGTATCATAGATGCATACTAACGGCTCTCCAACAAATCAATTCAGATGAAATGCAGTAATTTCAGTGTAAATAATACTTGTACAGGTACCTATATGGTATATATATTCAATAAAGAAAAAAGGAAAAAAATAAACCAGTAATAATTTAACACATAAATTGCATTAAATTTATTTCACATTCGATCATATTCATATTAAATGAGAACCAATTATTTAAAAACCTAAATACCACCCAATTGAGCATGCATGCTTCACACAATTACTGGGATTCTATGAATTCCCTGTCACTTTTTTATTTCTCCAGTTAGTATGTTCATGACCTTTATAGTTATAATACTAGCTCAATGTTCTTAAACTTTATTTGGTGTCATTAGTGATAAATTTTGTAGGCTATGTAATTTTATCGTTTAAAATATATTACTATATAGTAAGCCAATCGTTTACTAAACTCTTTTTCTTTTTCTTTTCCAGAAAATTGAAAAACTAGAAGCTCAGCTTGCAAAAATAAATGCACTGCTAACTTAATCTTCATTTGTCCAGTTTTTATGTACCATTGCAAAGTGAAGCTTTATAATATCAAGGTTTAACTTAATGTAAAACATAATTTATTAGTTAAATAAAGTTATTAATGTAATACTGATAGCCATGAAATTTATAATTGAGGGACGTTTTCACAAAACTCGTTATCTACATTTTTTTCGATTTTGAGGTTTTAGCGTATCCTTATGGTTTTGGGTCAGGAGAATCCAATGGTGCTATCAGAATTAAGCTAAAGTTGGTAAGTATATCAGTAAATTGATCTTGAAATAAAAGAGATTTTTCAAAACTCGGTATATACAGTTGTGTATTTTAGAAAAGAGCTCTCTTGAAAAAAACAAGATTTTGTAGATAACGAGTTTTGTGAAAACGCCCCTCAATTGCAAATGAAACATTGTTTCTTATGTAGTTTTGAAAGCTGAGTACGAAAATGATATCAATCTTTTTCTTTCACATCAGGTTATCATAAAATCGGCGGAAGTAGATTTGGCCATTTTGATGAACAATATATAAAATAATTTTTAATGATAAAAAGTGGCAAACTGTGGATCTTAAAAATACATTACGAAATATGTTATCATAAAATTTTTCAGATTAGAAAAAGTTTTAGAATGTTTACTACCCCTGTAGTTGGGATAAATTGCCTTAAGCTATGGGAAATTAAGAATATTTGGGATAAATTGCCTTAAGCTATGGGAAATTAAGAATATTTATAAAACCGCGCCTTCCTTTTTTGTGAGTAATATTTGAGAGATAAGAATGAGTCAGTTCCCTTCCTTTCCTTTATTATGAAGAATCATGGGGTGAAGGAAACCACTAGCACCCACTTCCACCCCATAAAACCAGTTGGAACTCAGAAATCTTACAGCAGCTATCTACCTGACATGCACAGTGAAATTTTCTTTGTGCATAGTGAGTTACTTTCATTTTGTGTTGTGATTTCTACTAAAATAATGTGTTCTCGTGGGTGTAGAAATAACCCAGATACATTCTACTACATAACTTATGTGGTAGTTAAGTTTTAGTGAAACAACAAAGTATAACAGCTTTCGTGAAAAGTATGTACCAGTATTTTTATTTTGGAAGAAAATTAAGCGATTAGAATAAGCAGTATTATATCATATAGTGTTCTGCCCAAGAACAGTCTTTCACTGATTAGTCGTGCTAAAAGAGCGCAGTATAAACAAACAACAGAGTTTGAAAGGGGACCAACGATTGGCCTGCGTGAAGATGGATTTTCGTATCGCGATATTGCTGCTTGTGTAGGCATCATGCCACTACAGTGAACTGAATGTTGAAGCAGTGGACCGAAGAGAATCGGACACATCGAAAATCCGGCAGTCGATCACGATCTGTGACGACACCATGGGATGAAAAACATCCTATTCACATGGTAGTGACGGATCGTTCAACTTCATCACAAGTGTTAGCACTGTAACAGGTGTAGCATTGTCTGCTTCCACTGTTCGACGACGTCTGCTTCACAGAGGGCTGGTTGCACGCACTCCTTTGCGGCAGATTCCCTTGACTCTAGATCATCGACGTCTCTGGCTTCAATGGGCTTGTGAACACAAAGAGTGGCGTGCAGATTGGCAACACGTGGCGTTTTCGGACGAATCCCGTTTCAACTTGGACTACAATGATGGTCGTATACGGTACACATTAGACGATATCGTGGTCAGCGGTATCATCCAGACTGCATTGTCCAGCGTCAAATTGGCCGAAGTCAGGCATGATGGTGTGGGCCGTATGGGGTGCCATTGGGTATCATTCACGATCTCAGCTGCTACGTATTGAAAGTGGACTCAACAGCAACCGGTACATCGAGGATATTGTAGAGGCAGAAGTCATACCCTTCCTTCAGTGCATTTCTGACGCTATATTCCAGCAAGACAGTGCCCGATCACATGTTGCCAGGAATGCTCCAGTTCTCTCCAGCGCACAGTATATTCAGCTTCTTTAGTGTCCTGTCTATTCGCCAGACATGTTGCCTATTGAGCATGTATGGGATATGGTTGGTTGACAAGTAGTCCGTCAACAATCTCCAGCAACCAACTGCAATGAACTATGGGCACGTAGGTATACAAGCAGCCTGGAAGAGATCCAAGGTCCCTTTGATTCAATGCCACGACATATAGCAACTCTCACTGCAGCTCGGGGAGGTTTCACAAAATATTGATGTACTCATGTGTATTCATGTGTATTGGTCTGAAATGTTAATCATTTGTGTACATCAATATTAGTATAGTAATACATTATGTCCGCAGAAACATTCCGGAGTTATAAACTGCTATAGCATCACTGTCAGTTGCCAGATTTATACGAAACTGGTATCATTAGAAAGAGAAACTCAGAAATGTCTGTACCTACCTCAAAGACCCTCTATGTGTGCTCCATGTGTCATGCTGCAGACATCAAGGCGATATTCCCACTCATGCCACACATGTTCAACATATCTATAGGGATAGACTCGATGGCGGCAGTGATACGAAGATGGAGCTCTTGCAGATTTTGAGGAGTGGAGGTATATAGACAGGATTCTTTATGTGACCCCATAAAAAGAAGTCACAGACGGTCAAGTCAGGGGACCTTGGAGCCAGCTGCAGAAGACATTATCTCGGTTCCCAGCATGCTCATTCCATCTTCCTGCAAGTTGTTGATTTAGAACATTCCGTACATCAAGATGCCAGTGAGGAGGTGCCCCATCTTGCCGGAAAAGAAATTCGTTGCCTTCTTCTTCCAATTGTGGAAACAGCCACTCTGTAAGCATATCAAGATAACTCATACCAGTGACAGTGTTCTCTTGAAAGAAAAATGGACCATACACTTTCCGTTTCGAAACGGCACAAAACACATTTAGCTTAGAGGAGTCACGTTCAACCTCCAAAATGAAATGTGGATTCTCGCTCTCCCAAATCCTAACATTGTGCTTGTTTACTTTTCCATTGACATGGAACATTGCCTCGTCACTAAAAATTAATTTGGCTGAAAGGTCTTCATCATCCGCCATTAGTGTTAATAAATTTTCACAGAAAACACGTTCAGATCATTTGACACAATTTGTTTATATCCAACAATGCTTTAATGACAAGTGAAATAGTGGAAACGGCGCTTTTTCTTTCTTCTTGTGCTGCCATCTGTTGTTTCGGTCAACAGTGATCAATTACGCATTTCCTGAAATTTTTTGAGCTCTTGTTTCTAATGACACAGCTATGAATTTCGTAAAACACATAGTGACAGAATTATAGCAGTTCATAACCCCGGAATGTTTCTGCGGACACACTGTATGTAAAATAAATTTGATTCAGTTCTCATGATTCCTTCAAGGTGTTGCAATTTTCACAGAGAGAAGTGAAGAAATAATGTAGCCTATATGAACAGTAAATAATTACGCCATATTGTATGGTTGGTCCTGAGAAAATAGTCTTCTTTTACGAAACCACTCTTAAAAAAACGTCATGTTCGTTTAGTGCAAGGAAAATGTTATTATTGTTATTATTATTATTATTATTATTATTATTATTATTATTATTATTGTTGTTGTTGTTGTTGTTGTTGTTGTTGTTGTTTATTGTTTGATACACTCTTTATAATCACTCAATAACTTATTGTTGATTTTACCATTATAACCACATTGGAATGACAAGATTATTAGCAATTATGTCATATTCTGGAATCTAGCATAAACTAAACCTATTTTTGGAAAATTGTGACATTAAATTAATGTGAAAACAACTGATGATCTGCAAATCTCCAACATATCCAAAAGCCTCTATTGGTGTAATATAAACTGCCAATCCTTTATCTTCCTGAACCACTACATCCATCACTGCAAGTGGAAGCAGTCAAATGATGGACGACTTAAAAAAAAAACAGAAATCTGTTTATACCCCATGTTCAGTTCTGTTTTAACACATGGATGGAAGAAACTAAAACATAATATATGGGGTATATAATTATTGTAGTAGGTCCTAATTAGTATAAAAAACAACGAAGGATGAAAGCCCTGATCCCATATAACAGATTGATCAGCCTAATAGACTTCCATGACAACTTATATCACTTTCACTATGCTGCCATGTAGCGACTGCACAAGGAGTCACATAACAAAATGCAGAAATCGGTCTATTTATAAAAGAATATAGCAAAGTACCTAGGGGAAAAGAAACTGGATCCTCTCTACCCTATTTATCTCCTGGACTAGTTGCCTCATAAGTGGTGCCCTGTGGTATCACTTGAGGTCGAGACCTGTCTTCGGACAGTTGACTAAAAACCCTGATCACAATATTATGTTTATATGTGATCAGGGCTAAATAACAACATAGCAAAGTGTAAACATGCAACAATATGTACGTTAGTGCGCTCTACCTCTCAGCAAAAGAAGTCACGTTACAATCCTTGTGAAATAAATTGCATGGAGTAGGTAATACCTTGCAATTGTACTTTCATCTAGTGGCCATTACCAAAAAATGTCTTTTTGACAGTGGAGGCTCTGGTGGTTGTTCTCTTTGATGTTGCCATTTCATAACATGTGCATGGAGTCGGCCTGGGTAGCGTAGTCGGTATAGCGCTGGCCTTCTGTGCTTGAGGTTGTGGGTTTGATCCCGGCCCAGATCGATGGCATTTAAGTGTGCTTAAATGCGACAGGTTCATGTCCACACCTGTGGAGTAACGGTTAGCGTGTCTGGCCGCGAAATCTGGTGGCCCGGGTTCGATTCCCAGTTGGGGCAAGTTACCTGGTTGAGGTTTTTCCGGGGTTTTCCCTCAACCTAATACGAGCAAATACTGGGCAACTTTTGGTGCTGGACTCCGGACTCATTTCACCGGCATTATCACCTTCATCACATTCAAATGCTAAATAATCTTAGATGTTGATAAAGCGTCGTAAAATAAGCTACTAAAAAGACAGGCTCATGTCAGTAGATTTACTGGAATGTAAAAGAATTACTGCGGGATAAAATTCTGGCACACCCGCTACAATGACACAAACTCGGCAGTTGCGAGCTCGTTAAATAAACCATAACAAAAAAAAAAAAAACATTGGCATGGATAAATATATAATTATTATTTATCCATGACATGGGAATGGCCAATCTCATAATAAACAGAATGTTTCAGAATTCACCGAAGAAATTTATCTTGTTATAGAGGGGTTGTAGACAAGTAATTTGATATAAGAAAACTGGGGTCTCCGACGAAAAATAAAAGCGTTATTAGTTGTTAAAGTTGTTTATATTTTGATACTAAATTACTATATTGTATTAAAATGAAAATAGAAGTGTGGAATGGTATGCGATGGTTTCGAACCTTATTAAGAATTGCATGAAACCCAACTGTTGAGAACTAATCAACCGCGATTTCAAAATTTAGCCTTCAAAGAATCTGCAAAATTGCCCGAAAGTAATGAGACGTACGGTAGTTAACTTCATTGTCTAACACGGACAAGATATTGCAGACATGTTTTTGTTTTGTTTAGGGTCTGACTCTCACGGACAGAGTTGTTTTACATGCCGTGAATATACGACACTTACAGTTTTACTTCCCTTTTTGGAAGCAGCCATACTAAAGGTTTTCCCTTCAGAATAATAATATATCATCCTCAATTGGATTTAACTATTTAGTTCATTGCGATCCCTGGATCCAGTGGCTTAACTGGTAATCACTAAGGTTCGGATAAAATAGCTGTATCAGGATAGGCATCCTTGGTCCGTGCTTCAGACTAAGTAAACACTACTTCCACTGTGTGTAATCTGTGTACTAAACTAATTCGTGCACTAGACGTAGTAAATATGCATCCATAGATAGTTGCTAACCACTAGGATCGCTACTATCGCCTCATTACAGACAATGCGAAATAGTATCTGCAAGTCTATTGTTCCTAGTACCCTCATAAACTTAAGCTTTGTGACTGTATATACTAGATTATGGTAATATCTTGGCATCGAGAGAAGCTACAGACCTGTGTCACCATTCGTTTGATTTGTAATAGCAAGTTCTGCAATATTATTAAAGTGATAATAGACACGCACGATGCACTTCGAATAAACTATAGTGAAACATTTGTTGTGAGCTAGGACTAATTCGGAATTTCGCTTCATATGAAGAGAAAATATATCCCCCATTAGTTACTTCTCTTATCATAATCATAGACCCATACCACAGCCCATACTCTCAATTTCAAAGCAGTGATACCCTTCTCGTAATTGCACATTAGTGCAACACAATTCTGTTGTTTAATTTCTGAAACTGGATGAGGTATTTTACATGCCGGTGTAATGTTCGTACGATAAGAGTTGCCTTCGGTAGCGTAGTTGGTATAGCGCTGGCCTTCTATGCTTGCGGTTGCGGGTTCGATCCCGGCCGAGGTCGATGGCATTTAAGAGTGTTTAAATGCGACAGGCTCATGTCAGTAGATTTACTGGCATGTGAGCCTCTCGTTGTAAAAGAACTCCTGAGGGACAAAATTCCGGCACACCGGCGACGCTGATATAACCTCTCCACTGGAGAGTCTCCAGTTGTCGTACGATAAGATATAGAACACAAAACGTATAAATATGGAAAAGTATTATACCTAGCTTTAATTTCTACAAATTTCATGTTGTAAATTTAAAGAGTATCTATTGCGTTACTACTGCCATCTACTCAGCGATGTTCAAATAAAATATGTGTATGTTTTCTCTTTGGAGACAGAAATCCAAAGAGATTTGATAGAACCAATTGGTCATCCTGATAAGTTATGGAAATTGTAGTATTATAATATATACGTTACATAATACTTTCATTAAATTCGTGTGAAGTATAATTATAATATCAGCTATTTAATTAAATTGTAAATGTTTGTCATAGTATATTTTTACACTTTTGTCCCTAACGTTTGAGAAGTGCAGTTTCTTTGACGAATATATTTGTGTACGTTGTTGGCCCATTTAGGCTAGTTGCTCACTAATTAGTGATAAATGTGTAGACACTAAATGAATGAAAAAATATGTCTAATCCAGGCGGCAGTAGGAGAAATGGAGCCATGAAAATACGCTTGACAAGTAAATACATAGAGTTTACTAATGAAAATTACTATAATGATAGTTTATCGCATGATTTTAGTGTCTGGAGATCTGTGAACATATCTGTTTTTGTTATGCATAGGCCTATTTCAATATGGCTACTTACATTAAACATAGATAATAGGCCCTTTAATTCACTGTCTCTTGGCTGAAAAAGTATATTTTGTACTGTCTTCGATCATTCTGTTGATTCTTATGTTTTGAATTCAGATTTATGATTAATTGTCAATTATAGTTATAAGTAGTAAACTTTGTATGCTCTCATTTTCAGTTCTTTGTGCCAGAAATTTGGCTAGGAAAGACTTGTTCAGTAAGTATGATGTTTGTGATAAAGATAAAACTATAAAACATATTTTTAATGATTTGTTTGAAAACAATAATTAATCGTATATTTTTTTTACATAGGATTGCCCGATCCATTTGCCAAGATTAGTGTTGATGGATCGGGCCAGTGTCACAGCACTGACACATGCAAAGCAACCCTCGATCCTAAGTGGAATCAGCATTATGATCTGTGAGTAGCCTATTGTTTTGACATTTCTTTTGTACCTGTCAGCTTTAGCGTACCGATTCTGTATACCATAATTTCTTGTAGGTATATTGGCAAAGGTGATGGCATTACAATCAGTGTGTGGAACCACAAGAAGATACACAAAAAGCAAGGTGGCGGTTTCTTGGGTTGTGTTCGTATCATGTCCAACACAATTCAACGCCTGAAGGATACAGGTTGTGAGTAATTTTGTCATCTTTATTACTGCATAATGTTAAATGTAGGCGTACTGAGGTACAGAATTCTTGTACAATATGCATATTGAAGATTGGTTACTCGTAGATGTGAAATGTGAATTCTGGAAGTTGCTTTTTCGGTCTCTGGCACCTTAGAACTTTCTGTGCGATTTATTTTTAAATTCTTTATTAAAATTGAATTTTGAATGTGATAATGCTTGAGAATTTAGTTTATATTTCGTCGCGTTGCTGATAGATCTTGTCTGCAGAAGCTCGGTAAACTTCAAATTGATGTTTAGTAGCTACATTCACTTCACTACCATATTGTCAGACCTATTCTTCGGCAGTGGCAGCTAGCTACTGGCCTAGCTCAGAGTGGAGAGTTGAATTTGAGATCTGACACTGTGCTTGGACGTGAGTTAGAATCACGCAGTAGCATTAGCTTATTACTTCTTCTCTTCTCCCCCCTCCCCTAGGTTTTTCTCAATTATAAGACTATGTCAGGCGAATCCTCAGAATCCTCTTGCCAAATACTCTTTTGCTATATAACCAATTCCACCAATGCTAGATAACCTCAAACTGTATTTGGTACAGCGTTCTTAAATAACTGTTTAAAAATAGCAGAATTATTACTCATATTTACTAGTGATACTAAGAAGAATTTTTTCATACATTGCGTTCTTAAATTTCTAAGATTTAAATATATAATGTGGAATTATAAGCCATAAGTAGGTAGGTAGGTAGGGTTTTTAGTTTCTAATGGATTTTGTTGTTTGTGTGTTAGATCAACGGTTGGATCTGTGTAAAGCAAGTTCAGAAGATCCTGAACCAGTTAAAGGTCAAATTGTAGTATCCTTATTATCTCGTGATGGACATGGCGGTGTAGCTGGTGGTGGTCATAATGCTGTGGTAGATCCACTAGGCGATTTGAGTTGTCCAGAGGATCTACCAGAGGGTTGGGAAGAACGTAGAACACCTGCTGGAAGACTATATTATGTAAACCATCACACACGAACTACACAGTGGGTAAGACCCAGTAGGTAAGTAATTTACAATGCTTGTCATTGTAAGCAAATAAGTTGCTTAGCCTATGTGTTTGAGTATGTTACTAGTCAGCAATGTATGCAGTGGAGGGGGAAAGAAACTGACCACTCTACCCCATTATCTCCTGGCGTAGTTGACTCATGATTGATGTCCTGTTGGTGTCGCTTATGAGGTTCCAACCAGTCAGACTGTTGACTAAACATGCAAGTGTTTGAATAAATATGAAGCATTTGTATAGGCTATTGATAATTTTTCGTTTATAAAGTTTTAAAGCTGTCTGCATAAAGACGAATTTAAGTTTAACATTTTTATAATGATACTTACTTTGCTAAGACATGTAGGCCTAGTATTCATTATAATTCCCCACCAGTATTCTTCACTCCTTTGACTGACATGAAATAATATTTAAATTAAATTTAATAATAAATTCTTTTTATGTGTCCATGTTCATATACAATCTGGTTTTTAAATATTTTAGTATGTAATCAACATGTATCTTAGTCATAATGCTTTCACACAAAGTATTCATATTCTTATATTTTTACGTGTTCCAAAGATGGGAGTTTATGCCAAAAACGTTTAACACTGTAAATGTTGTAATATTTTGCTAATCATAGCATTGTGATTTTGATAAGCAATTTGACGGACATATCTATTCAATTATTGCAAAAGAGCTTATCGGACCCACACATCATGTTCATCAAACTTAATAAATTCTTGTATGAATCATTGAACAAGAAGTAGATTTAGGAAAATTGAATATTAACAGCAGTTTCTATGTACTAATTTAGAGGTTACATAAAGATATTTTTTTGTTCTGTAGCTACATATTAGTGTTCTGTTTTGAAGATTGCCATTGAATTGTCTTTGGCTTCATTTTATACAGAGAAGGCCTATTAAGAGAAAAACATCCCTGATACATAAAAAGCCTCTGTTTTGAATATGTTGCCTGTGTATCTGCATATAGTGATTTCTCCTAAACTGTTTATGATTTTTTTTTTCATATCCATTGTCCATGAACCAATTTGTTTGAAATGATGCACGAGAAATATAATCTTGAATAAAACGAATTAATGAGTTTCTATTTGGAATAGAAAGTACAGGTACACAGTAGCATTCTAGTTCAAGAAAAATGGGACGATGTCTTGATTTTATGTATTACCTATGCAGAGTAAACTGGAAAAATGGTTGTTTGTATCGAAAACAAAAGTGGCTTCTTTCGAGAAATAAATTAATATGTACAGAATTATTTCTAGTCTTCATTCCGACTTTAGCCTCTAAAATGTTTACCTCTCTTTGTCAAATGACTACATAAGTGGAAAATGGTCCTTTTAGAGAATTAGGACTAATTCTAAACTGACCTTGTTATGCGTGGGTAGATTTCCACACTTGTAGAGTTACAGTAACATGAAAGGAAAGAAGTATGCTTAGAATCTCGTCATGAACCACTATTGTCTTGTTGACATTTGTATCACTCTTAAATACTAATTTTGGTAAATATTAGGTCTGATCAAAAAGTATTCGACTTCATTTTAATACTCCCAAATTATTTGCCATGAGTAAGACATCAATAATAATAATAATAATAATAATAATAATAATAATAATAATAATAATAATACTAATAATAATAATAATAATAATAATAATAATAATAATAATAATAATAATAATGCTTTATTTTTTTCTGACAGAGTTAAGGCCATGAGGCCTTCTCTTCCACTCAACCAGAGGATAAAAAAGGAAATACAGTACATGATTATAATTAAATGTTAGTACAACAGAAAATTAAAGGTATACCTAAGACAGGATCTAAACAGAAAAAATATGCATAAACCAGAGGATTATCGAACTTGAGTACCTTTTTAAACTAGACGAAAAATTAAATTATATGATTACTTTATAAATTAGTTACAATTGTGAATTTTAATATATATCCTAGTACACTTATGCATTCTAAAGTAAGATGTTTCACTTTGGACTTGAAAGCATTTAAGGTTGGGCAGCCCCTAACATCTGTAGGTAGTGAATTCCAAGAATTTGTATAAGACGAATATGCAGGAGTTCTGTGAAGAGGGACTGACAGTAGAGTGTCGTGTCGTGACCAGGTATACAGATTATGATGTGTGGATAGTTTATGAAATCGTGATGTAAAGTATTCAGGGGTTGATGTGTGTAAAATCTGATAGAGAAGAGAAAGGCAATGCAAACTGCGTCTGTAGCCAGCCGAAGCCAAGACAATTCATTGAAAGACAGTGATATATGATCATAAAGATGGATATTAGATATAAACTGAACACAGGCATTATAGATATGCTGTGATTGTGATGCTGACATTGTGGTGTGTGACTTTGAACCTTCCTATACTTCAAATAATTTTAGTCCTCCTGGCATCCAACTCAGCAACCTATGCTTTTGTTGTGTGATCCATGCTCAACTTGTTCTTGTTTCATGCTCCTAATGATCAGTCAACAAAGAATACTTAGAAATTCTCTTGTCACCAACAAGATGCCGTTCATTGCAGAGACCAGAGCTTTGACTGGCTCCATCACAATCAATGGTTCCTCTCATTGAGAACATTTTATTCAGAATTTTTCGGCAAAACACCAAATCCCAATATCCGACAGGCCTCCTATTCTCTAAACATGACTTCCCGTGACTTCTGGCTGTTCTTTATATATTTCGCGCAGTGGAGCACATTTCGATCTTTTGAATTGCCTTTTGTTTGCTAGTAATAGTTTCCTGATGACGGTCAGTTCTTGTGTCCACTAGTAGTTTTTAACAGGAATGTTGCTGATTTTAGGTAGTTGTGAATCACATGGTTGTCTTTTTTTTTTTTTTTTTTTTCACGACCATAGATAAAATACATTTTGCTAGACTTGGTAGAAAAATAATGTTACATGTGCATTGGTGCAAAATTAATGACATGCATTTGCTTAAACTTTACAATTTATGTATGAAGTCAGATGTCTTAATTATGGGTTTGTAATCTTTTGTGTACAATCCAGGCTCTTCTTATTTGGGTGGATTGTAAATGATTTCATTTCTGCATGTCTTTGGAATATTAGTTCAACTCTAAAAGATATTATTTACAATATGATAGAGGAACTGAATTACTATGAAGCACGTAAAAATGATGAGAAAATATGTATCATCTTTGTGACTTTTTTTTTTAATTGTGGTATTTTTATATTGAATTTTGCCTCCCCCTTGGAGCTGTAGTCAATGTGGTGTATGTCTTATACTCTCTGTTTATCTCTGTTAGCATATGCTCTCTTATTCACATTTTGAAAGTGAATTTTATTCTTGTTTATTCCTTCGGAAAATTTAAAGCAACACAGTTGTACTGAAGACTATTTCTTACACAACACAATTTTATTTACTTTGTTGTCATGGAAGAGCTCTGATATTTGTACTGTCTGTCAATATTTTTTGTACATCTGTAAATAGTAGCAATGGGAGAAAATCTAGTTATCCAGCATTATTTTTGTGGGCGATACCCTAGATCATATATGTAACAGATATGTCGGGCTTATAGGCTTTGAGGTTAACAACTTTTGTCAGGTTTACTATGCTGCCATCTAGTTGTTACATAAGGAGTCACGTAATAATTCCCATTTGAATTGCATTAGCGACTATGCTGCTATCTCGTGTTCGTTTACGGCGGATGGGTGGCAATCCTGGCGGTTGTTCTCTTCAAAGTGCTGCCGATTTTAACGTAGCGAGGAGTTATCTGTTACATATATGATCTAGGGCGATACCTATAAGACATAAGGTAATTGGATGATAGTCATCATTCAAAATTTTGGGGATAAGTATTTCAGAAAATTTCTTGTCATGACTGTACTCTCTTAAGCTCTTTACTATGATATGTGAGCCTGTGGTTTAAAATTAGAAAATATGTGCATATGTTATCTTCATTGGTAGTGTCTTGTAGATAGTCTACTAGATATGTCATGAAATTAATGTATCTTTCTCATTGTCATCGTTTAATTCGGTATCCCAAGAACACCAAATTATTTTTCATGCTTTTTTTCACAACATTGCTTTGCAGTAAAATAAATGTATTATAACATTTTAGAAATTTCACATTTCTAATAAATTATGTATGATTGCAGGCCACATTACAATGGTATTATTCCAACACATAATTCACCTTCAAGTTCAGGATTACATAATAGTGGTGATCAGAATGGCTGTGTATCTCCAAGTGCAAGTGTAATGTCCAATCAGAGTTCTCGAGAAGGATCAAGAAATAGTAACAATAACAGTAATAGTAATAACAATAACAACAATAATAATAATAGCAGTGCAAGGTAAGAATTCGAATATGTGTGTGTTAGAGAGCTTGTAGCTTAGAACAAGCTTGTGGAAATGTAACTACTCCAGTTTCAATCTCGATATAACATATTTTAAAATAAAATGTTAATTTAACTTAATTTAACACTTTCACTAATATATCTTCCTGCTCTGTCAGGAGTATAGGGCATCTGTAAAACACCTCCATCTAACTCGGTTCCTTGCCAACATTTTAACCTCGTTCCATATCTTGCCGCATGTCTTTGCCTCCTCTATGATTGTCCTTTTCCAAGCAGGTATAGTAACTAGATATTGTGGGGAAATTCTTGCACTGATTGTATTTTCAATTTAGTTATATATGTAATTATATGTTTGTATCTGTATGTTTAAGTTATGAAGTCATTAATTAGGTTGTATATATCTATAAAAGAATATGAGCATTGCATTCACATGCATGTGTTGATGTATATTTGGTGATACACGATTGTAAAGTTGTCCTTGGTGATCTAGTTGATATCATTTCTACCTATTACATTCAAGATTTGCGAGTACACACCCAGCCAAAGGCTATGGCTATGTGAGAGCAGAAAAGCTGTGTGTCTAGTGTCGTAGATTTATGACATGTAAAAGAATCATGTCTGATAGAGAGCTTGAGGAAAATGTGTCGGCCATTTCTTGCTCGCATTGAATTTCGATACTGAATAATCTCTGCAGTTGAAATCCTAATTAGAGTTAAATGAAACATCATTTACAATCGTAAAAGAGACCATAATTTTGATGTTATGATTTGACAGATTTATTGAAGTGAGAATGTTAAATCAAGATAATATAAATGTGATATTTGTATAAAATAGTCATCCGAGTTTTTTATCACATTAATATTTGCTGATATTTGGCAGGGAACAACGTGATCAACGTCGCAATGTACGGGTGCCAGATGAACTTCAGAATGGAGGTAGTCGTCGAGATAGCACAGGTAGTCAGATATCAGCATCAAGACGACGTTCTTCGAGACAGCAGCGAAATTCTCATCATCAACAACAAAATGGAGGCAGTTCCATGGGTCGTGTTCACCAACCTAGCCAACCTGGTGACTTGCCACCCGGTTATGGTGAGATTTTTGAACTTAATATGCTTCCTTTATCACTCAAATTATGTTATATGCGAGTTGGGTTAATATCTTTTCTTAAAGACGTTGTCTTGAAGTTAAGGAATTTGCTGAAATGATAAAATCTGTAATATAATAAGAATAAGTTGTGCATATATGAACTATATATCTTTTGTTTCAGAATTACGTACAACCCAACAAGGGCAGGTATATTTTTACCACATACCCAGTGGAGTGAGTACGTGGCATGATCCTCGCATTCCTCGAGAACTCGCAGTAGGTTCAAGTGATCTACTAGCTGAGCTAGGACCATTACCTCTTGGTTGGGAAATGCGCCAAACTGCCTCTGGACGTATCTACTATGTGGACCATAATAATCGCACAACACAATTTACAGATCCTCGACTATCTGGCTCTGTGATATCAAATCTTATGAAGTGAGTAAATTATGTCGTAACCAATTTATGCTCTTACTTTTTTGAAGAAAGAACAAAGATTTCGTGTTGCTGATATTGGAACCATGTGAAATACTTGCTTAAAATGTAAAGTATGTATAGATTTTGGAAGAAATTTAATAATAATTTTGAACTGGTGTTCTCTGTTACTGTCTCTCTCTCTCTCTCTCTCTCTCTCTCTCTCTCTCTCTCTCTCACTCTCACTGATGTGAAATACAATTCTGTGTATTTCGTTCATATTTATCTTGTTAATCAGTCTTCAGATTGACCTTCAGAACCATATGTTCAAAGTATCTGCTGAGCTCATTGATTCATGCATTTGTGAACTTGAATTTGGGATGAGTTAGGCATTCTCCTGTTTAAAATTTAGTCAATAAATTAATATATTAATTAGCTTTTTCTGTGGTTTGACTGGCTGACATTTTGAGGTTACCCCATAAATGTAATGATTGTTCACAGTCTAACAGGTGGCCTAGATGACATTCTTAAATCCAATGTTGATAGGCAGGCCATCTTTCCTCAGCTCTGCTCTGACATAACCAGGTCACATCCCCAGAAAAAACCTGAGAAATCTCAGGGTCCAGATGTTACAAGTTCTTGGAACCTATATCAGCGGTGAAACCCATATTACCCACCAAAAGATTTGACCCCAGCATATTTTTAACGATTGTGAATGATATGTGAAATGGAAAGATGAAGACTGTTGGTGAAGTGAAAGAGGGAGACAGGAGTATCCTGAGAAAAAACCCCTCTGCAACATCTGCTTTATCCACTACAAACTCCATCATGACCAGGCCGGGGATCGAACCTGGGCTTCCTGGATGAACACCAGAGTGCAGTGTTGAACCATTGATGCGACTTTTCTGTGGCTTGTCCTGATGGTTGAAGGGTCAGAATTTTGGATTACTGTTGTAATCCTAATGTTCACTGAATTTGATGATCATTGTGGCCTTGTTTATGTATATCTTAGTTGGTCTCCTTGTGGATATGTAGTGTAATAATTTCTGTGTAATTTTCTTATATGTGTTTATTCCCTAACAAAATTCCAAATAATGTGCTCAATGTTTAATAAAATGAAAATTGTAAGTACTGTGTTGGTGTTGTATTCTAAAATATTTAACTTTTACTTCATTATTTTTCATCGAAATATTAATTTTCATGCAATTTTTTTTTTGTGTGTATTTTGTTTCAGGAAGCAAAACATACCAACGTCTTCCTCTCTGACAAACCAAGTGGCTCTAGCGACAAGTGCTGCCACAACATCACCATCACCACCAAACACTAGCAGTGTTCGGGTAGATCCTATAGGAAGTGAGAATTCAAGTTCTGGTTTTAGTTCTCCAAGTAACAACAATCCGTCTAGTTCTAGCCTTAGTTCAAGTTCCACTTCCACTGTACCTTCACCAACTAATAATAATAGTATAATGGACCAATCAAATGAACGAACAATAGGAGAAGGGTGCAGTGGAAGTACTACTGCTGAGTCAGCTGCTGTTGTGAGAATGGGTGATTTGCCCAAAGATCTGCAAGATAACGAAAGTCTCCCCAAATATAAACGTGACCTGGTGGCAAAACAAAAAGTTTTGAGAGCAGAGTTGCAAGCCCTTCAACCCCAGAGTGGACACTGTCGTCTGGAGGTATCTCGAACAGAAATATTTGAGGTGAGCATGCAAAATATTCTATAATGATGCATTGATATTAAAATATTAATAATAGAAGATTGTAAAGAGCATATTACATTAGATAACTAAATGCAGCCAAACACAAAAAAAAAATTCTTTTTGACCTTATTTTATTTAAATGTATGTTTCCAGTTTTTATATTGTCAGACTTCTAGCACAGTCAGTCTCATCTCCACCTGTCCAACTTTTCTGGATTTTTGTTGATATTACTCTTCCTCTCCTTGACTGATTTTTTGTCCCAAACTCATGGTGATCCAAATTTTTGTGACAATATTCCAACTCGTACATTGTCTGTTTGCTTTTAGTTTGTCTTTTTTCATAATTGCGAAGTGCCCATTTCTTTTTTCCGCTAATAAGATTGGTAATAATAATTTTCTTCTGTTTCTCATTTCGTAGCTATCATTCTCACTTCTAATTCTTTTTTCTCTAAGATTCTTCAGTTTACTCATAATCACTTCTTTTACTCCCAAGCTTATAAATCTTACTAGAATTGGGCAAGTTTTTCCTTTACCTTGTCTATAAGTGTCTTCTGTGTGACCTTCACTAAAATTTAAACTGAATAGCTCGCCCAACACTTTACAAACTATATCATACGTTTCCATTCTAATTTTCCATCTATCTTCTTTTAGTCCGAAATAAGTTCATCCTTCATTAATTTATTTTCCAGCTGTAGCTCCCCAATCCTCTTGGTGTTGACCTTCGCATTTGCCTTCATGCTTGGTATTTCCTTTCTGCAATCTGGTAATTCTTGTCTTATTTTCATGAAGCCTTCCTTCATTTCTTCACTTACCACTTCATCTTCTCTTCTGTGTTGTTTGTTGGTTCAGTATTCACTACGGTTTGTGTGTATCATATGTAGGTCATTTCTCTCAGTACTCTGGTTATTGTTGTTGGCACTCGCCTTTCACACATTGCTCATCTCTGCTCCTCGTTGAAGATGAAAGGAAAGACAGTATAAACAGTTCGTAAATTTTTTTGAGAGGAATGGTATTTGTGTGCTTGTGTTCTCTTCCTGCCTCACAATTTTTTAGTTATTTATCATCTTGTCTTATATTAAAACAAATATGCTGTTTATTTTTGTAATTGAAAGTGAGCACACATGGAAATTAACTATTTCGACGAAAATGAAATTGAATGTTTGTTTTTAAATATCATCAGGCTGGTTTGCATTTTTTAAGTGTTCACATAAAACCTACTGTTAATATATTTAGCATTCTGATCCCTTTTTATTTAATTGTTCCATAGTCGAACTTTATTTTCTTTCTGCTTTTCTTTTCCTGCCTGTATTATAATGTATCTTCTGAAGTAAAAATTATCTGAAGTTCTTTCTCCTACAAAAGATATGATTAATTTAAGAGTAATTGAAACAGTTAATGAATTTTGCTATGTAATGCCGCAGATTTCTTGAGTGAATTTTTAGAATTCTCAAATTCAGTAAAGAAAACTTTCTTACGTCAGTATGGAATCCATTTATACTAGAACTCTATGAGTCTTTAAAAATGGACAACTTAAATTTGAACTCATTTTTATTTGATTCAGTTTTGTCAGAGAGAGTCAGTAACTCAAATTGTTCATAGCATCTGTACAGATCTTAATGAAATTATTTTCAGGAATAAACTGCAGAAGAAAAAAGTAAGTGTACATTAAGTAGGTTAAAGATATATTTCCAATCTCATTCCAATCCTTTTCATTCTTAACGTGATATTTTAAATGTTTACACAGCAACAAACTGGTTTTACAATCATTATTGCTGCATTGTTTCCATTAATTGATGTTAGTCTCTTATAAACATTAGTTCAGTTTTTGTGTAGCAAAGGAAAAGAGAGCGAGAGAAAAATTCGTCTTATAATATCTGTCAATCGGTTAATAGGGTGACGGACAATAGGGGTTCTTCTGTAGTTATAAATAGTCAAATGAAATATATATATATATATATATTCGTACACAAACTTAAGTTCTTTCCTTATATAACTATTGCTTTCCATTAATAGGAATCTTACAGACTAGTTATGAAGATGAGACCAAAAGATATGCGAAAGCGACTGATGGTAAAATTTCGTGGAGAAGAAGGATTGGATTATGGGGGAGTGGCAAGAGAGTGGCTCTTTTTATTGAGCCATGAGATGCTGAACCCACAATATGGCTTATTTCAGTACTCCCGTGAAGGCAACTATACCCTACAAATCAATCCAGACAGTAGCATTAATCCAGTGAGTTTTCTGATTTTGTTTGCTTTTTGGTGTAATGGTGTTAGGTTAGTGAAGTAAGTGGACAATTGTAGTCTTATTGTGAATATGGAAATTTATAATTTTCCAGTAGTTTACGAATTTAATTTATCTTCTTGTCCTACCTTTTCATTAGTTTATTAATAGCTTGCCTCAGTTACAGTCTTAACTGATCAAAAATGTGTGGTATTTTGTGTTTTGATTGCTGATCAAGATTTAATTTTTTTTTTATTGCGTCAATAAAGTTCATATAGTTTTATTTATAGAGTGTATGTAGGATTCATAGTTTCACTCTTATTTGCTGTAATATTTATGATTGTATTGTGTTGATTATGACAGGAGCATCTGTCATACTTCCACTTTGTGGGGCGTATCATTGGCATTGCAGTGTTCCATGGTCATTATATAGATGGAGGCTTCACCACACCCTTCTACAAAATGCTGCTCAACAAGCCTATCACACTGGATGATATTGAAGGAGTTGATCCAGAACTACACCGCAGTCTTACCTGGATGTTGTGAGTGTTTAATGATAGAGTGCTTGCTTTAAATTAATTCTAAATTTAAAATCTGCATTTAGATAGTAATGATAATAATAAGTGACCAGCTAGGTATAAGTGTAACTGAGGAGTCCAGGCTTACTTCACATTTCCCTCCAAATTGGTTCCATGCATTGTTCTTTCCTCTCTATGAACACATCAGAAACACAATCCATAAACTTTAAGTACTGTGGAACCTCCTTTTTTTTTTACACTTTTTAAAGGACTGATGGGAAAAATGTAAATTACAAGAAAGTGTAAATGGCAGGAAATTCAAGAAATAGATTTATTATTATTGTTATCCAAATATTGAAACTCTATTTTACCTTTGGTATATTAGGGTTGTAGTTTGTTACATGTGAAATACATTATGTAGAGATAATACACAATTTTAAAGAAGTAATAGTAGGCATGAGTCATAGTTACAATATAAATACACTAATTAATAGACAGTAAACAATACTAAATACGTTATGCATTCAGTTAAAACAAAATTAAATAAAATTAGAAAATTATAATCGAAGGTGTAGAGAGATTGCAAGAATATTACATAAATTTGCGATTTTATACATAATTTTAAGCAATAGTAAAGAGATAATGCACAAAATTGGCTTAGTTACAAATTAAACACCTATTATATCGGTGGTTTGCGATAGTAAAGAAAAAAAAAAACAAAATTACTTACAGTTACAAACTATATACCTGTCATCAAATACTGAACAATAGTAAAATCTATAATACAAACATAGTTATTGTTATTACTATTATTATGTCCCAAAGAGAGACACCTTGTTTTAGATAGTGTATTAGGATTTTATATCATCATTAATTTACTTACATACACTTAATAGCTACAGTCTTGCGTGGATGTGGTGTATAAACTCTGTGAATTGTTTATAACAACATTTTTTTCTAAGTAAATGGTAAAAGGGTGTGCAGTAATTTAAATTGCAGTCCGAGATATATCTTAGAAAGTGTCTTTTCCTTTCGAACACTGGACAGTGAAATATCAATAGAATGAAAGAAATGGATTTAAAAGTTCAAAATTATCAATCACTCTAATGTGGCCACAATTTAATCATTTTAACACAAAATAAATTACAATTAACTGTACATTGTATGAAAAAATGTGATATCTTTGTTTGCACTTGTTTCTTCTGCATTTGAATTTGTTTCACCCGTCTCTTCATTGCATACGAAGCATTGTATGCCCCCTCCTCTCCAGTTGAACTTGCATATACCACCTCAGGGTGGTGAGAACATCCATTGTTTCTTGACTTGTTGAAACTGCTTTGGTTCTTGACTTTTCGTCTTATTCTTGAGATAACACTAGACGTCTTCCCAGTCATGACCTTTGCATCATCTGTGCACACATCAATGCAGTTATCACAGTTATCCCATGGGATGCCACTTAATATGAAAAATCTGTCTATTAATTTTAAAATTTCAGCGTCATTTGTGTTAGTTGGTAACAGCTTGCAGAGAAGCAGATCCTTTTGAAAAGTCTCCAAGTATGTAACTCACAGATACTAAACAGTATTAAAATTGCCACCGATGTCATATTTGTTCATTCGTCCATTTGGAGAGAAAATATAGTGCATTTTATTCATGAAAGTAAAGACGCTTTCACATCCTCTGCTAATTTCCTTTTAGTCGTGAGATTATGTTATACGTCAGAGTAACTATGCCTACTAGTTTCTTGACTTTTCCATACAGCTTACATAAGGTTTAATAAGGTTTTCAATGATAGTACGCTCTTTGCCAGCTTGATCAACTCAGCAGTAACTGACTTAAGTAGGATGCCATCAAAGCTTATCTCAATTGTTTTTGTCAAAGCTTTGCTCTAATTATTTTTGTCTGAAAATGTATAATTTTCTGGGATTGTGTAAGTTCACCATACTTCCATCAGAAAAAAATCAGTTTTCTCACATTCTGGGTAGACCCCTCAAAATAACAGCACATTTTTTCTGAGAATATTGCACTGTTTGACAGCACTTTGTTGCAAATTATGCACTATGGATTGTTGTCACTGGTCTCAACGAACCCAATATCCAAGTAGAATTGAGGACCGTTTTTGCAAAACTTGCTAACTGCAAAATTTGCAAAATTTAGATTTTGATGGATTCGTTAACATAAGGCAGGCCTCTACATGATGTTAAAGGCGTCTTAGTAAAATTTGATTATTTCTCTTCATTGTAATGTGTCAAAGTGTGATCGTTTTTCCAAAATTTTCTTTCTGCTATGTGAGAGTTACAGCAAAATTTTGCTTGCTACAGTGTTTTGTCTCCTGTAACATTTAGTTTTTTCAGTTAGCAAGTTTTGCAAAAACGGTCCTCAATTGTAGTATTTTATTTTCACTATTCTTTTCCCTATGGCACTGGTCTCCAAAAAACTAGGCAGTTGATTCAACATTTCAGGAAATTCTGACATGCCCACTGTTGATCCATCCAAATACTTTTCATCCTGCCCACTAATTCTAGCACTAGCAATTGCTGCATCTTTCACATGTTAATTGAAAAATAATATTCATATCAGCTGGGTAATAATAATTATAATAATAATAATAATAATAATAATAATAATAATAATAATAGTAGTAGTAGTAGTAGTAGTAGTAGTAGTAGTAGTAGTAGTAATAATAATAATAATAATAATAATAATAATAATAATAATAATAATAATAATAATAATAGGGATGGGGTAAATAATAATAATTGAAGAGTTCACAACCAGAGTGGACCAAGTCCTTCTGGAATAATTATGAGAAATTGAGTCTTAAAGTTCCTGGCTCATGCTTCTGCCCTCTGTGGAGTAACAAATGAGTTATGGACTTGGTTTGTTATGACAATGAATAAATCTAAGTTTTCTTCATCTGAGATTGTATTAATCCACAAACTGACCACTGGTGGACTTGGTCCACTCTGGTTGTGAGCCCCTCAATTATAAATTAAGAACTGCATCTAACTTAATATATGGACATACTTGTTAGCTGTTGATATTTTTACAGCCAATGAAAGTACTGTGATTGTGATTTTGGCAGTTTTTTTTAAGGATCCAGGCTTCGGTGCAAAGAAAGATGAAGTTTTAGTACATGTTACAAACTTCTCAAATAATATTCTGGAAAGGTATTGAAGTTAACAGTTGGATCTGAAAGTACTGCTAAGTTCACACAAAGGAGACGGGGTTAGCGTGGCACCATCAATTCTGTCTAGTTTTGCCATGTCCAGTCTGTGTCTTCATTGTTATTCTCGATTTTTGTGTTACGAAAACGTGTGTGCTGGCAAAGGTGACTGAGGAAATGTATGACATGCACTTCGATCTGTAATACTTGTTATCTAACTGCTTCACAACATGCTGCAGGAGCTAAATAATTCCTACCCATTACATAGACACAGTTCGAGATTGCACAACATTACAATTTTTAACTTGTCACATTTATTTTATTTATTTTTCTTTCTAATCTTTTTTGGAGCACATGGAGATGCTCTTGCAGGACACAGTTTGGGAACAACTGGTGTACATATATGTAAGATCCCAATTATTTAAAACAATAAATTCTTCTGACGAAGTATGAATGAGTAATTTAATTAAATTTAAAAAAATATGTTATGTTTATTGTGAATTCTAAGAAACAGAAAAAATGTCATTGCCATGTTATAATACTTAGTTTCATCTTTGGTGAATTAGAGAGAACAACATGACCGGAGTTATTGATACAACATTCTCAGTTGAACACAACAGCTTTGGAGTGTTGAGGGTGCATGAACTGAAGCCTGGTGGTCGAGATGTCTTAGTTACTGAAGAAAACAAGAAAGAATATGTGAAGTAAGTAGAAGAAGAGCTGTGAGTGTAAATTCTATGAAAAAAAAATTAGTAAACCATTAGTACTGGTGGTTTAAGAGATATTTACTAGGAAATAGAAAACAAATGAACAGTATTGAAATCTCACTTTTGTTAGTTTAAAAGTAGTATTTGCTTACATGTCATTTTGAGGTTTATGCTAAAAGTGGTAGTGGCAAAGACAATGATTGCAATTGTATGTTTCCATTGGTAAAAATTTATGTAACAAATTATTAGTTTCTTATGTTTCTGATTAATGTTTCGCTAAGATATTAGTATGTGTTGTGTGTTTTACAGGTTGTATGTTAACTATCGATTCATGAGAGGTATAGAACAGCAATTTCTAGCACTTCAGAAAGGCTTCACTGAACTGATACCAGCGCAGTTGTTACGTCCATTTGATGAACGGGAATTGGAACTAGTGATAGGAGGTCTTGGATCCATTGACATTAATGATTGGCGAAACTATACTCGCCTTAAGGTTTGATTTTTTTTCTTTTCAGTTGAAATACTTTTTATATTTTCTGTGATAAAATTGATTGATTAAAATTAAGGTGATTATAGATTTATCAAGATTTTACTGTTAAGCAGTAATGAATAATGTATAGCAGAGTTCTCAGTTATGAACTTGCCTGCTATGTACATTGTTACATTTAGTGTGTAATTTTAACTTCATTTATTATCAGTTTGTTTGAATTTGTGTTTTAGCATTGCACACCAGAAACACCAGTTGTGCGGTGGTTCTGGCAGATAGTTGAAGAATACGGAGAGGAAATGAGAGCAAGACTTCTTCAATTTGTTACTGGTAGCTCTCGAGTACCTCTGCAAGGATTCAAAGCTCTGCAGGGTATGTTTGGTTATCTTAAATCCAGCCTGATACATGTTTATTTCTGAGTGATCTGTGAGGACAGATTTTGGGTATGTGCTTCTTTTGATTCTTGGGAAGAAATAATGCTGTCACAAAATAGATTTAGGATTAGATTTATTGATATTAGTTCACAGAAGTACAAACTTAATAATTTAAAAAATGATCTATATACAAAAAGTAGTTATACATAATAAATATACAATTTCCTAAACTGCTTAATCTATCGCAAATCTCATTAATTTATTGGTTCAAACTTGCATTTACGTCTGGTTTTAGTGCATGTTTAAACCAATCGTGATAACCATTAAAACTTTAAAACTTATTTATCTGCTCCTTTTAACAATTTTCTACCATAAACAATTTTTTAAAATCAATTTTTGTTTTTACTTTAATCTTCTAAATCTGTTGTATAACTTTCATATTTATGTTTAGTTATAGGTTCACTTATGCAATAGCTGACTCGGTATTTTTCAGTATGTAGGTCAGTCTCAATACTTGCTACATAATTGTCAGCAAGTTATTTGCTTATCATTTATACATACATCTTGCAGCATACATGTAAAGACACTTGACATATTAATTACATAAATCAATATTAATTACAGTTACAACATTCTTTTCCATGCTCACATTTTTGTTTAATTCTATTCTACTTTTTATTAAATTTATTCTATGTTTAATCTTATTGACATTAAAAGTCTTGTATATACAAATTAATTTGATGTTGTCTTTAAAAATGCTGTCAAAAATCTGAAAGTTAGAATTTATAAAACAGTTATATTACCGGTTGTTCTGTATGGTTGTGAAACTTGGACTCTCACTCTGAGAGAGGAACATAGGTTAAGGGTGTTTGAGAATAAGGTGCTTAGGAAAATATTTGGGGCTAAGAGGGATGAAGTTACAGGAGAATGGAGAAAGTTACACAACGCAGAACTGCATGCATTGTATTCTTCACCTGACATAATTAGGAACATTAAATCCAGACGTTTGCGATGGGCAGGGCATGTAGCATGTATGGGCGAATCCAGAAATGCATATAGAGTGTTAGTTGGGAGACTGGAGGGAAAAAGACCTTTGGGGAGGCCGAGACGTAGATGGGAAGATAATATTAAAATGGATTTGAGGGAGGTGGAATATGATGATAGGGACTGGATTAATCTTGCACAGGATAGGGACCGATGGCGGGCTTATGTGAGGGCGGCAATGAACCTTCGGGTTCCTTAAAAGCCATTTGTAAGTAAGTAAGTAACTAAATAATATATCTTTCTTGTTCAGATTAATTTTTTTTTTCTGATTATAGGAAGGTTTAGTTTTTGTTGTTGGCTACCTCTTAGTAAATAGTTTTGTTCTGTACTTCTATCATTATTTGTATTTGATTGTTCATAATTTTTTTCTGCTAATGTTTCTATATTGCCTATTATCTATAATTGATCGTCTCAACTTCATCCTCCTTGGTAGAATCCGCTAAGCTCATCAGTGTTGATGTTGTGTCACTTCCTCTAGCGCGCCTCGAACTACCTAAGGACAGTTGCACTATTTGTACACGATATTCACTCGCTCACCTCTCAGTCTGTGTTACCACCCCGCAAGCCGCCTCTTCTCTGGTTCCTGCAGCTTCTTCCATGCATGGTCTCCTTTCTTTACTCTTGTTTCTACTTGATGGATTTGCTGTCACAAAATAAATACATACTTCAGATTTTTTGGAATAAAATAATTAAGTTCTATAGTCCATGTAAATGCACATTTCAGTGATAAGTTCATACTAATTCGATACATGGATATAAGTATATATTTTGCTGCATCTCTTGTCACTTTACAGTCTCGGTATAAAATAGTTGGCAGTGAACTTTGAGATAGAGAAGACAAATATACCTATGCTTCCTACTTACTTACTGGCTTTTAAAGAACCCGGAGGTTCATTGCCACCCTCACATAAGCCCGCCATTGGTCCCTATCCTGAGCATGATTAATCCAGTCTCTACCATCATATCCCACCTCCCTCAAATCCATTTTAATATTATCTTCCCACCTACGTCTCGGCCTCCCCAAAGGTCTTTTTCCCTCCAGCCTCCCAACTAACACTCTATATGCATTTCTGGATTCGCCCATACGTGCTACATGCCCTGCCCATCTCAAACGTCTGGATTTTATGTTCCTAATTATGTCAGGTGAAGTGTACAATGCGTGCAGCTCTGAGTTGTGTAACTTTCTCCATTCTCCTGTAACTTCATCTCTCTTAGCCCCAAATATTTTCCTAAGAAATACTTATGCTTCAGTGCAAAAAAAAATCAGAATTAGGCTTTTAGGTATTCCACTGTGTCCTGGAACTTGACATTTCCAGTACCTGTTTCAGAACTGCATACAGATTCCATCATCAGGGCAAATAGCTAAAACCAGAGGGATTATCTACTCTGTTGGACTCGTTACACCTGATTAATCCAGACAACTGAGTTCAGTCTTCTCTGTCTGCCCTGATGATGGAACCTGTATGTGGTTCCGATGTGTTAGAAATTCCAGGACATGGTGGAATACCCAAAAGCATAATTCTGGCCATAGTCGCCATGAAAGCCTAAAAATGCATACTGGTATAAAAATAATAGTTAAAAAAAAATGTGGTTTGTCTTTGAGAATGCACAAGCACATGCCATACAAAAATGAGTAGAATGTTCTGATAACAATTAAAAACAGATGTTGATTTTAGGTTAATTTTACACAGAACTGTGAACTAAATTTTTGTTTTGTGGCATGGGGTTGAACAGGTCCCAAAATATAATTTGGTATGCTGAATTGAAATCTACTTAATTTTTTTTCTTATTACTTCCAGTTTTTCTTGCCATGTGAAAAAATATTTAATTTGTTCAATAATTTCTAATTTGTAAGTGCACTTTAAACTGCGTGAAACACTGCAAAACATGATAAAATCTCAAATGTATGGACACAACAGTTTAAAATGAATCACGAAATTTCAAACATACTTTAGGAAAACTATTTTCTCCTCTGTCTCATTGAAAACAAATGCTGAGTTGGCAAGTGTTTGTAGTCCTGACGAGAGTTGTGTCTTATTAAACACCAGCAGTAGTCAGCCAACATGGAGACATCCCATTGACCCTGGTATAGAGAAACGAACCCCGTTATGTCACTGTCTTAGATTTTCTGTGCAAGTTTTACATGATGTGTGGAGCAAAATTTTTGTCCTGATCTCCTAATTTCTTTTTAAAATAGGCCAGATATCAACTCTTGATCATTTAGGTAATGTTTCTTTTATGCTGCTTCATTACAGAACATCCGCACATGTAACAAAAATTGTTCGGATTGTTCACACAGCTTTTAGATGTACCACTCAAACTTTCCATTTTTTTCATATCCAAAATTCACAGCACAATACACGTTTTTGTCGGAACCATCACAGAATGGCTCCCCGAATCCGTGTATGAATACCTCCTACTTGATTGATTGTTGAAGTGCAGTTGCACGTTACTACAAGAGACAAATATTACACTGTATGGGCTATTCCATCTCAAATCGACCGAAATATAGAGAAAATTGACCTTGCAATTTTTAAATACAATGAAACTTTTTCTGTCCGTAGACAACTGTGATATAATGCTTTGTGCAAAGTTTGAGGCATCAGAACTTAATAGTGTTTAAATTAATAATATTTAAATTTATCGTATTTTCATAAAATTAGCAACTTTAAACTGTTGTGGCTCCGAAACCCTTTCACCCAATGATCAAAATCATGGTTTATTTTGATGCTGAGAAGTTAAAGTTTATATTGACATGTAAACAGTTTTTCTTACTTTTTATGGAAATGGAGAAATTTAGATCTTTCTTCATTAAGATGCCTTTGGCCACGAAAAAATATTTTTAAAATATATGGTTAGATTCCGCATTGAAAGTACAAATAAACACATATTTTTTACTGGTGGTACATTGATAAGAAAGTATTGAAAATATCAAATAAAGAAAATAAATAGTACGCGCGTGAACTAACCAGCTGACTGTGAGACGGGAGGTAGTCGAGACAAGCAAGGCCAGGAGACAAATGCGTGATGTGTCGTCTAGCAGTCATGGCTGGGCTAGCTTTATCACATGTTTTCATAAACACAGGAGTAAAATGACGCCCAACGCTCACTTATCTTGAGCTCTCGGCCAGTGCATGCGGTACTGTGCCGTTCAAGTCTAGGCATGTGAAAATAATTTATTTAATACCCTCGAAACTTATTGCCTAGCCACTAAGCAAACAATGCCGAATCCCTCTTAATAATGCAAAGTTTTTTTCTCAATATTTTTTTACATTTTTACTAATGGCCAAAAAGTCTAAAAGTAAGTAAAATTAGATTATCTGTCTCTCTGTGTACAATAAAAAATAAGGATTACTTCTTAACATAACCTACCAAATGTCAGCTTCAAAATAAGCTCTCATTCAATGTTCTGCAGTAAATGGTTCCAGAGTTCTGGGCGCTGAAAGAAGCTTGTTTTTATAAAATACGCTAAATTTGTCGCTCAATAATACGAAAACCGTTTGACTTTCGATAGTATATTTTTGAAAATGCACTCCCCTCAGCACCTTGTATAAGTAGGGAAAAAATTAGAGTATAAAAAAAATGCGAGGTTTTTTACTGATCGATTTCATATGGAATAGCCCGTATAATGATTATTGTTGTTTTTTTATTATTATGTGCAGGTTCAACAGGTGCCGCAGGTCCTCGTTTGTTTACAATCCATGTAGTAGATGCTCCTCTGGAGAACTTACCAAAGGCACATACATGCTTCAATCGTATTGATATTCCACCATACCAGAACTATCAGAAGATGTATGAAAAGCTTACACAGGCTGTTGAAGAAACTTGTGGATTTGCTGTTGAGTAGTGCCTCCAGGTACATAATAAGAGTCATAGATTAGTATGTTGGTTTCTACCAGGTGGGTACTCACGATGGTTATGAAGGTTGTAAAGAAGTCTGATACACATCTGTAATGAGTTCCTATGGTATGAAACCAATCTTGACTGCTCTGAAATTTGTGCAGGCAATTACAAGGCACTGAGAATTGTTCGATATTTTTATTTCATTTATAATAATAGAGTGGGATTTCGCTCTAAATCCTACCATGTAAATATTGCTCCATATATCGTTTGTGGATTAGAGGGATGTTGATCATGGTGCTACCTTTGACTAATGAGCTAAATGAGGTGCTGGACTGGCTCAGTGTGCTCTTGTGTTCAGCACCATGATCATGAGATTAACACAGAGTGGTTTAATTCTGACATATCTGTTAACGTCTCTGTTATTTGTTGCATTGTGATTGTATATCATCATCATCATCATCATCATCATCATCATCATCATCATCATCATCATCACGATTACTGACCAAGTTAATTCTGCAGAATCAATAAAAAATGTATCGAAATATAACACAAGAGCCATTAAATCATTTCAATGAAAACACTTTTAGCCTTTCATATGGCATAAGATTTAGATATTAAAGCATTTTTTATCACCGTCTTCTATGTTTGAAAATGTTGGTAAATACATTTGGAAGTTTCTCATACATTGATTTCAACATAAAATATAAAAGACGACATACTGTAAATATGCCTTTACTTTTTTACAGCACAGTTGCAAAAGTAATGATTTTGGGGATACAAATTATTTTATGAACTGTTTCATATGCATTAAGTAAGAATATGTCTTGATTTGACTGGCATGTTACTAGAGAACTCAGTACTGGGGAACAGGGCTTCTAAGTGAGGGGGTCTGAGTTTAAATCCTGCTCTACCCTGAATTTACATAGGTTGGATAAAAAGTAATGGCGACACTGACGATGGTGCGTTCGAGAGCTGCCAGCTGTGTGGACATGAACAAGGACTGTTAGATGAGTTAGTGCAGCCAGCGGCGACAGTACTCCAATCTACTGCAGTGTGTAGAACGTTCACTTTCATAGGGATAGTGCGAGTGCCCTAAGACCATCCTTACAAAACTAGAGCAACGTTCCTGGATCAAAATTGAAATGGCACGAGGTCATAGTGCGTAAAAATGTTTTCAGGGACTGCGTGAAGCATGTGGCGATGCAGCATTGCCATATCGCACAGTTGCACGATGGGTTAAAGCGTTCCGGGAAGGCCTTGTTGCACTGGTACCAAAGGGAAAGTGACGACTTTCTTGGACGAATCGTCACTATGGACGAAACCTGGACTCGCTCGTATGAACCAAACTTGAAACGCCAATCAAATGAATGGAAGCATCCCGGTTCTCCTCGTCCAAAGAAAGTGCGCCCTACACAAAGTGCTGTGAAGGAGATGTTCATTGTAGCATATGACATTGATGGGGTAATACTGCACCACGCTGTACCTCCAAGGCAGACGGAAAACGCGGACTACTGGAACATCCACTGTACTCACCTGATATGATCCATGTGATTATGATCTTTTCACCAAAGCGAAAGAACCACTGCGAGGGACCCAGTACAATATCAGAGATGAACTTATCCGTGCTTTAGGGCTGTCAGTACGGAACATCAACAAAGATGGATGTGCTGATGGTGTACGACGCCTTCCAAACATTTGGCAAAAGGTAATAAATAAGGGGGGCGACTATATAGAAGGTACGTAAATGTTGTACCCCTGTGTACCATGTCAGAAATATCGAACTGTTGCCATACTTTTTATCCAGCCCAAGTATAACTTCTGTTGGGCAAGCCCGTGGTCTGGGCAACACATGGGTTTTCTTCAGGTACTCTGGTTCCCCTGTGGCATCCCAACAATTCTCCATCATCATTCATTACGAGTGTAATGTGGATCCACTACCTGTGGTGCACTCTGGTGAAGTAAAAAAAGAAAAGCCCTGATTTCACACTCAGAATAATGTTAGTTTTCTCGAAATATTAATATATTAATATTTGCTTTACCTCTGATAGAGGTTCTGGCTGATATGTATGTCTATTATCAGGCAGTACATCTCACTTCACGATATGTGTCAGAGGAAGAACAATTGTTTGTATGCATCTGAAGTCTGATTAGAGGAATATGTAGCTAATCAGCGATGTATGCATTGAAGGGGGAAAGGAACTGTCCACCCTACCCCATTATCTCCTGGCCTAGTTGCTTCATGAGTGATGCCTTATTGGTGTTACTTATGAGGTTCAAACCTGTCTTCGGACAGTTTACTAAACAACAACAATAATTGCTTATTATTGTTCTCAGGTGTGGATTCTGATATAGCGACTTTTTCTTGAAAATGTGTTTCAAATTTTCTTCTTTCCCTGTTGTTCTTCAGTTCTTTCATGTTCAATTTCTACTTCGCCTATCAGCAGGACTTGATCTGAGTTAATATCTGCTCCTGGTAAAGTCTTTGCATTTTTTAAGCAATTTCGAAGTCTTTCTTTTACCAATATATAGTCTGTCTGATACCTGCTTTCGTCCCTTGGGCATGTCCATGTGTATCTTCTTCATTTATGTTACTGGAATAATGTATTTACAATAATCATTTCATTTCTTTTACAGAAATTCACCAAAGATTTCTTTTTCCCAATCCATATTTTCCAACTGTATGTCCATCTTGTCCTCTCACTGCTGCATTCTAGTTGTCCATTAGGATTACACATCTTCTCTTTCTCAATTATCTTTTCTAACTTGTCAACTTCTTCCAGTTCTTCATTTGCTAATCTACTATGTGGCATGTAAATTTGCACTAGCACTAAGTTTATTTTCTTCCCTAATAGTCTCACCATTATCATCCAGTCTTCTACATAATGCTCTGATATCACTTTATCTTTTACACGTGATCCCAGCAATATACGAACAACAAGACTTACCTGCTTGTAGAATCCTTACATTCCACATTCGAGTAATCTATTGTGTACTTTATTAATTAGTTATCATAATGTCTTTTTATCAAATAAATTTAAAAATTAACTTTTTCACATTGACTAATAAAAGTATGTAAATTAACTTGATAACTAAAACAATCACGTTACAGTATGTTGTTTCTTTACAATTTCTGCTGTAGTATTATTTCTTGCTAATGCACAAAAATGTAAACTATACATTTGGTAGTGATTATGTTGTATTATTTCTACTAAACTGGGCCTGGAAGATTTTTGAAGGCAAATGCAGTAACTTTATGAATATAAAAAAATCAATATTAATATATATTATATTATAATATAATAAGCCAATAAGTAAGTAAGTATTATATTATAATATAATGCCATATAATTTTACTTTCCAGGTAATTCTAGAAAAACTGAGAAGGAAAAAGTTAAGAAACTTTTACAATCTAAATCCTAATTTCCAGAAAGACATTTTAATTTTTTATGCTATTTAAATTAAAAAAAAAAAAAGGCTAACAAATGTTTCTTTCGGAACAGAATATGTTCTGTTATGTGCATTATAGTGTAGTGACACTCACTGAACAAATCTGTTATTGAATAATTCAGTTTTGGATATTTTAATTACCTATGCAATTAGTTGGGAACTTTCTTCCCTCCCCTCCTCCCCCAAATGTAATACTCCTTGCTGTCTACAGATAGCAGCAATACAGTGAGCTTCATTTTGCTTATATGATAGCATTGTGTATTAATCAGACCTATATATACTTTTTAGTAGCTTGTGCTTCCATTTTGTTACTTGTCATTCCTGTGATACAACTTTTATAATGTTAAAGAAAATGTAACCGAGGCATTGTTATATTTATACTTGACGTCGATCATTAATAGCATGTAAATGAATTTTATTTCTCCCTTCAATCCCCTTAAGCACATCTGCTGATCTGCATCCTGAATATTCAAGCATAAATCTTCAAATCCTTCATTATAAGTTCAAAATTATTGGAGAACCATCCTGTTTTGTTTTAATGCTGACGTGATTTCGTGGGATGATATTTGACGTTTTCCATTAATTTTGACATTTAAAGTTTTAAAAACAGTTATGAAAGATATTCTGAAATGAAATAGCGCATGAGAAACTGATCTCATTAAATGCTTGCGTTAGTTTTATCACTTTATTTTATATTTTTAATGCTAAATAGAACTTATATGTTGATGTATTTTTCATTTCATCTTTATTCTCCAACACATGAGACGGTATAACAGATATGATCAGAAAAATAACCCTCGCTTTGAAACTGAGATTTGGAGTTGAGGTCTCGTATTACTTGAAGAGATTTGTTATAGTACAGATCACTCAGCAGCCTACTGGGTGAAATGCTTCCATTTTGAAGGTTTAACTTACTGCACATAAATGATGTATTTTAATGCAATGGTAAAAACTTTATATTAAGAGAAAGAAGAAAACAAATGAATTTACATACTGTTTATGAAACAGTAAAATATGCTTTTTAGAATAGAATTTTTTTATTTACATAGCCACTCACCATATCTTGTAAATACTTATGCATAAAAGAATTCTTTTGTAAATAATTTTGTGTAATTTTGTACCATGTCATTTGCTTCTTGTAAATTATAAGGTCAAAAACTAAAATTACTTCACTGCCATGGTGATGAAAATGTATAGATGACAATTACTCTGCTGAAAACTGCAGGGGTTTATCATTAATCTGCTTTATTGAACAACTGCCGGATTCAATGATATTTCCTTGCAGAGGTGAGCATATATATGTATTTTTTTACTTTAATGAAAGTGAATTGTTGCAGTAAGCACTGTATGGTAGAATGATTTACATATCTTTAAGATAAATTTCATCAAAATGAACTGAACTACCAGTATTTAAGTTTTTAAAAAGAAATATTAATGAATCTCTTATCTTTACAGATATTGCAGTGGTATTATATATATGAAATCCTTCCCTTGCTTGAAAATATGCAGTTTTCTTTATTACAGTAGCTTTTTATCCTATAGTATCATCAAAATAGATAGTGAAGTTTCAAGTACGATTCTGTAATAAAGAAGACATACTCTCCTAAAAACTGTTATTTTGCATAAATTTGTTCTTCACCAGTAGTACTACAGTAACATCACTGTTGGTTCGTTGATTGATAAAGGATTTATGGTTATGACGTGAATTAGAATTGGAAAGTCTGCTTGTAGTGGTTATAAATTTTGGATATAAATGCTAATTTATCATCTAATCCATTCTACCAGTGTGCATTACTTAAATGCTTACTCAACACTACACTTATCGAAACCGGTGCAACTGTAAGACGTGTTATAAATCAGGTTGTTGATGTTTAAAGAAATGCATAAAATCTTTATTAGAACTTTAGAGATTATTACTCCGATTATTTTCTGGATCTGTGAATGCAATTAATGCGTCAGGAAAACAAAAAGATGTCCTGTATATATGACCAGTAATTTTCATCTTTCATATTGTACAGTAGAGTGACATCTTTTTAAGTTTCCTTTCAAAATAGTTTTCATATCAAATTATAGATATTAACCTACTGGTCACAGCGTGCAGTATCTTTATGACAGATATATAATTATGAGAGAGCTGTATACTGAATGTTGAGGAAGTGTTTATTGATACCTGATTATATTTATATTTTAATACGTTTTGAGAATTAAGTTAAAGTTACTGTTTAAAGAAAATGTGCTACTTAAATTTAATTTGTTGTGAATATTGTTTTTTTCTCTCTCTATATTTTCGATTTTCAAGGATTAGTTTTTTTTTATAGGTAAGGTTTCTTGTGATGTTATCTAGTCTGCACACTGAGTAGATTCAGGAATAGTAATTTCAAATCACTAGAGTCTTTCTTATTCACTAGATCAGTATTGAATTATATCACTGAAACTGAACAAATTATTTAGACTAATAAAAATTGTATCATATTTATCATCATCGTCATTTACCACTATCACCACCACCATCCTTTTCAAATTGAATACTTCTACAAAAGATGCTGATTATAAAAAGATCAAATTAAACACAAATCAACATGAAAGTTATGTTACAATTTATAATGACATTAGAGCTTTTATTATTTCTTTTTATGGTAGTGTAAAACTATTATATGCAATATTTCTGTACGGGAAATCCCCAAGTAGCATGTGTTTCTTGTGCAGAGGCCACACAGAGTGCGGTTCACACAGCTGCGTATGTGATGTTTGCTACTTTAGCTGCGTTGTGGTGTGTTTGATTCTCGGCTATATTTTCAAAACGTTGCTATGTACGTGCATGCGCAGTAGACTATTTGGACAGGTTTCTTTCATGCCAAGTGCAGAACTCGCATTCATGCTGCAACAATCATCTTCACAACTTGTGTTTTCACTTGAATAAACGGGTACATATTGTGAATATGAGCAGTTAATTGAAGAAGTTAGGAAGTGTGCATGCTTGTGGAACAAAGCCCTAGATCATATTGTATACTTTTATTGCGCATAAATCCCCATAACAATACGTAGGCTAAATATATTTTTCCCTTTCATCTGAGCCCAAGACTAAATAATATGAATGATTTTAACTGGAGATAGTTTGATCGAAGGAAGTGGTGCACGCGATTTTTTCGAAAATTTCGTAATTTAATATCTGCGGAAATATTGATTTTTATAGAGAAAAATATAAATATACATGGGTTAAATTTATTTTAGTGTTAAACATGTCCGAAAATGATGAAAGATGATGGAATGGAGAATATCTGCATGGACTTATCATAATATATGTACTTCGGTATATCATAATAATATATGTCCGAAAATGTTTAAAAAGAATCGGAGTTAGCATTGTCAAATCTTGATCTCTTGAGAGTGGAATGGCTTTTCTGCTAAAACAAGAAAATGAAACAGGATAGCTTCATTCCATAAAATAATAATAATAATAATAATAATAATAATAATAATAATAATAATAATAATAGTAGTAGCAGTAATAATGAATTTAAACACCACTGTGATATTATTTTCAGTCGGCCTGGGAGGCGCAGTCGACAAGAGTCCTGGCATTTTATACTTGAGATTCCAGGTTCGATCCCAGCCCAGGTCAATGGCATTTAGTGTGCTTAAATGCAACAGGCTCATGTCAATAGATTTATTGACATGTAAAAGAACTCCTGCGGGACAAAATTCTGACACACTGGTGACGCTGATATAACCTCGGCAGTTGAGAGAGTCGTTAAATAAACCATAAGAATATATTCTTTTCATTCCTCTGAATTTCAAAGTAAGCCATAGTAGAGTTCAATCAGCGTGGATGTTATTTATGTAATATAAATATTGTAATCAAATTTTGAAACTCATGATTAACTAAAAAATCTTCAGCGATGGAAATATTTTGTAAACAAATTTGAAATTAGCTCGAAGATTTCACTTGAAAATCCACTGTTAACAGATGAAAGTTTGTAACTCTATATACAGAGTATTGTTTGTTTAACTCGTTGTAAATCGGAAACCAGTAAAGATTTTGAGCTGTGACAGTTTTTAAACGTAATTTCCATCTATTCTCAATATTTCACTCACTTTGAACCCTCGTCTAAAGTGAAAAATAAAACATTTTGCTGCTGACCAACTTTTGAAGATGTAAATGTCTATTTTGAATAGATGACTTGGAAGTTAGTTTTTGTTTCTCTTGAATTCTTTTATCTGCTTTCCTTAGACACTAACCTATCAGTCATAAAAATTACAGCGCGATTGACTGACTATCATAGGAGCTATGTCATGAAATGTTTTAATGAAGCAGGAAATATTGTTTCTTGTCTCTTGGCTGCAACCGATAGAAGAGTTTCGTAAAAACATAGCTTTCAGTGTGACCGCTAGTTATAGCGAACATAGCGTACCACTCTGTGGCCTCAGCAGTGCAGTGACAAGATTAATTAATGTTAGTTGGTTAGGTGGTACTTACGCCAACTTCTTAACAGCAATCCCAACCAGGATTAGGTAAGAAAGGGAGGCGAATTTTGTAGGATTTTAACAGATCTACATCACTGATAAATAATAATTGAACGTATAATTGCTTATTTAAGAATACTGTCATTTTAATAAAGCTCTGCATTTACGTAGGTTATATAAAAACAAGAAATAATCATAATAAGAATAGAACAGAATTTCGCTTCCTCAATTTTCTTTGTACTGTCCATGTAATTAAATGACGATAGCAAATTTTATTTGTGAAATGTTACATAAAATGTAAATGATCTGAGATACAATGATTGTAACAGTGATCTGCTCTCAGATAAATGCAAGAATATGCTATTTGTTACATAATGTAAATGTGTTCTTTTTATGTTGTAATATTGTTATAATTGTAAAGAAATGAAATGAGCTGACACAAACCAGTGGGTTAATTGTATACAGTAAAACTTCTTTTATACGTTTCGTACTTAGACATTTTTCACAATTATAAATTTTTTCTGAAGTCCTGCAAAATTCCTATACTAAACTGTTTATTTATTTCGGTTATATGTTTTTCATTCATACCACACTTACACAATCGTGTTTTAACCCAGATATGAAATGCCATACATTCTAAATCAGTTTTACTCAAAATTAGGTTTGTCTTGAAAATGTAAGAACGCGAAAATACAATAAGTCTTTATTGTTCAGATGCAGCCCATGTTGAAATTCGTGGAAATTCAAAGCTGTCCGTGCTTGACTCCAACAACCTTGTGTCCTTGAATGACGCTGTTACTGCTTTAGAAACAGTGAAACATTTTGTAACACACCATGATGTAATTGAACAAATTATGAAAAAGTTATAATTTGAGTGCATGGTTTATTTCTTAGGAGCAAGTAGTAGACTTTTTTGTAAAATAATCACATGGGAAAAACAAGGTTAAATCAGTGTCACAAAATTTTCTGGATTGGAGTTTGAAATGTATTATGTCAGCCAGCTTTGACTCTAAGCAACTAAGTTTTCCTACAAATAATCTTACATTCTTTAAGAATATGTGTTATAAATTTGAATATGTATAGACTCAAAGATGGCTTAACTGTTAAGTTATAAATTTCTCTTATGAAATTTTACTGAATTGATTAAGTCATTTTCCCCATACAGTCTTCAAATCTATTTCAGATGTTATTAAATGCCATGTCAGTTATATGTCTTTCTCACTCTTCGTTCGTTTCTTCAGACCCCTTAAAACGTATAAATGAAGTTTTACTGTATAATGAATATAGAACATGATGCTCCTTACATTTTAAGGATTGCAGAAGTGTGCTTCATTTTTCTTTAACAATAAAACTTGCTTGGAAAACGAGTTACAATTGTGACCATGGCATATCAGTAACCAATTGAAACCTACTGTGTCTAAGAGCCATTAAATGATGCGCTAAAAGGAACTGTACTTTATAAGAAGTGTAGGTTGGACATTCTCCATTGCTGTTAATGAATAAAGAAATTCACTACATTTTGAAGATTTGCTCTATCTTCGTCTTCAAGTGAACAAAAATGAGGTGGTGTTACAAGCAGCAAAAAGTGTATCTACTCATTGAGGTCATTGCAAACAGGTAACAAAATATAACCAGTCTTGAAAATGTCATGAATTCCTTTATTCATTACCATCTATGGAAAAAATCCAGTCTACACCCCTTCTGAACAAACCATAATTGTTTTCTTCCCCATTTAGATTAACTCCACTTGACGAAATTGACGACTCTCTCTCTCTCTCTCTCTTTTTTTGTGCAGTGCCAAACTATAAGAAGTTACACTTAACTGAGTGTGACAGATCCAAGTTGATTTCTTCGAGCCGGCATCAATGGTGTGAGAGTTATCCTTTGTCTACTAGCGATGTTGCAACCAACATTTCGTCTACAGCTGCGGCTCTCTAAGGCATAGTGATTTCCTCAGCATGCCAGGGACAACTGGTGATGCAACTAGTGTCATCATTTATAGAGGGAACTGGGTGTGGCTTGCTATTGACAGTGCTGTCTGTGCTGGGGGTTTCAATGTTTTGGTTGCGGATCATGGTATTGAACCCACAACAGTTCAGTGATGACACGAAATAGTTGTAGCACCAGTTGTCCCTATCACGCTGAGGAGATCACTATACCCTAGAGTGCCTTGCCACTACTGCAGCTGTAGACGAAATGTCTGGCCGTAACATCGCCAGTAGACCACAGCCTATTAGCCTGGATAATTCTCACCCCAAGTTGGTTTTTCATTATTGCACTCAAATCCATCTAATTTCAGCGAAAATTAGGTGATTAATTACGTATACATAAATCCGAATGTAAATAAAATACTACTCGTATAAGACTGGTAGAAGAAGGCTGTGTACCTAGGGACACTGTTTTCATTCTGATTTCCAACTTTTTTTTTTATTTGGTTATTGCTTCGAAGCTTTTTAAAATTTCTCATTAATTGTGTATTGCTTAACTTATAAGAATTACCACTTTTTCCTGTTTAATACATTTGCCGACTTTTCTTTTTATATATCAACAAAGTGTTCTTAGGCATGAAGGGAAGTTTTACCTATGAAAAGGATATGTTGTACCTTGGGATGATTAATTGTACCTAAGGAAGGAGTAAATTAAACACAAATTTCAATAAAAAGAGGATTTCTTTTGAAAATGAAGAAAATATATCTACAACCATAAATGGAAATATGTAAGTAGATAAGAAGTAGTATACTCATAGAAAAAATCGTTCAAGTATCTTACCCTAGCAGATGTTCTTCAAAAGAATGGGGATGTGTGCGGTTTTTTTTTTATTTATCTCAAACTGAAACTTTTAGTTTGTTAAGGTACAGGTAATGGAAATTGTTTTCTGAAGCTAAATTATTGCGTAATTTCGTGATAAAGTAAAAAAAAGTAGTCATATTGTGAAATTTTTTTGACATTACATTTATTTTACTACATTTTCAAAAATATATTTCGGCTCATAATTTGATTTTTCTTTTCTAGATTCTTGTATAGTTTTAACAATTTATGGCAAATAATATTTTTACAACTTTTATGCTTTCCAAATTGATGTTCAACAATTCCTAATGTCTTGTATAGTAAGTCTACATTTCATTTTAATATGATTGTTTTTTTTCTTGTAATTACTTCTTACTATATTGAAAATCTGAAACAAAACCTGAAATTCATACGAATATATATATGGTACCGAGGCACACTGTTAAATCTGATTAACTGGTATAATGTATAATGAAATTTTGTAATATTTAGGAAATACTTCAAAAAGTAATTGTCATAACAGTGACTCATAACCTTTTTATGTCTCACGCCAGTGGTTTCCACACTTTAATGAAGGGCTCCACCAACAGCTTCGACTTTTTTTTACGACCTACTTTATACTCAAGTTTTTATATCCATAAAGTTTTACACTATTACTCATTATTAGAATGTAACATTCTTTTATATTATTTTACCTCATACAAATTAGGATTACGATATTAATAAGTTACTTATTAATCAGTCAGCCAGTCAGTCTTTCTTGTCACGAACGTGATCATATGCTACAGACATTGTCAAAATACAATATAGTGTATAATAATATAATAAAGGAACAGATAATTTAAATTAAGAAATATAAGAATGATAACATGAATAAAATAAATTACGAATAATTAAGAATATTTACACTACTCTCAAGATATTCCCTAATATTATACAAAGGATTGCCAACAAGCTATTGTACAACAAATTATTATGCACATTAAAATTCAAAGTGTGCATTTCTTGAGGCAATTTATTAAATAGTAAAATGGCGATCGAATTTAGACAGCTCTTAGACTGATTAGTCTAACATAATGTTCAACCAAATCACAGTTTTGTCTAGTAGGATATTATTTTATGAATATACGTTGTAGTTTTGAAATCTTTTAACCTTTTTTAATGTTGAAAATGGTGTTATAAACATATCGATCAGTTACAGTTTACATTTTTTCACTTTTAAATAATGCCTTTTTTTTATAAAATAACTTTAGAAACAGACTATTATTACCCCATTTACAAATACTATAAGACAATATGCTATGGAAAAGAGTAAAATGCACGTTTTTCAGATACATTTTTAGTATGAGATTTTTTAAAACATGTTAAAAAATATGAAACTCTTGACAGTCTGATATGCACAGAATCAGTAATGTGGAATCCATGTCACTTTAGAATCAATTTTTTATAGTCGCTTTAATTGCAATGGTCATATCGCGACTTTACTATGGATGGGATATCATTTTGTCTGAAGTTCAGTGTTCTCTGTAACCTGAAAATTATCTGATGCCCCGACCTGGAGTGCTCTCTCACCATCACGACTTCCATTGTGCTGACTGGATACTTAACTCCAACTGGACTGCCAAGGTGCTCTCTCACCAATACAATATCTATCACGACAGTTGGACAGTTAAATTCCCGACTGAAAAACCATGTCTCCGGTTTGGACATTTAAACTCTCACTTGACAGTTGCTATCTTATGTACAATGTTGAAACTATTATGATAGCTGGATTACTGAAATACTATTGTCGGAGTGTTATGGGCTGCTTTTTCATGGAAATTGGGTACCAACCCGCCCGGCATTTGCCTTTATTACTGGAAATATATAATATAATAGATTGAGGGAACCACGATAAAAACCTCAATCAGGTCGTTTGGCCCTGGAGTTTAAACCTGGGACTTCCCGAGTACAAGTCCCAAATGCAAGTGTCTGAGCTACCACACTCGGTAATCCAGAATTATTCCTAAAAGTTTCGCCTGAGAATCAATACATTCTTTGTCAAGTTTACGTGAAGAAAATGATATATTTTGTGTTTTAATTGCATTGAGGCAAAAAACCATTACCCTGGAACCATTGAGATGCTTCATTTAATGACCGGGTTATAGATTCATTGAATCCTGTAATATTATCCAAACAAAATAGAGTTGACTTAATTTAAATTGACTTAACATACACTAATAATAAGAATTAATATTTAAATAATAAACATAAAGCTTAGAATTGAAGAGAGATGCATTATTAATATTCTACAAAACATGATAAAATGTCGTCAAGATATAATTGAAAGAAAGTCAATGTGACCTGTGGTATTGTTTGCTTTCAATCAGTAAGTCTATATCAGGATTGAAGTATGTAAGTTACAATCTCAAATCACTTTCTAGTGACAATTTGTTTCTATATTTATTTTTTAAAGTTCACCGAAGTTGGGAAGACATGCTGATGCAAATATGTTGAAAAATCCATGAAGTACCTCAAAATAATTTTCGATATTTTTCAAAATTCTCTTATCATTTTAATCTTTTGATATTATCATCTTCATCATCATCATTATCATCATTATCATCATCATCATCATCATCATCATTTGTTTCACTTGTAATGGATTTGGTTAGCAGTATCATTAACATATTTATTACATTTAAAGAAGCAATGTTTTTTTAAAATTATATATAGTATTTTTCTAATAAATTTAATAACATGTACACATGCAGGTATAGAAAAGTCAAAACACATAAGTGCATATACAGAATTACATTAAATGTGAAGTTAAAATGGTTAATCAATACACTACTGAATATATCCTCGAAACCACTGGTACTCAATTTTTTTTTCTCCCCATACCCCCAATTAAAGACACTTTTCTGGAATCCTAAATTTCGATAATAAGGAAAACATTTTTTATCTAGATTTCCTCCAGAAACATCATTTATAATTAAAGCTCCTTCTACAGTCACTCAAGTTTGTACCCCCCAAAGTTGTTGGTTTAAATTATACATAACCAGTGATGACTCGTGAGTTATTACATTGGGGAGTTTACAATTATATAAAAAATAAAAAGAAGACTGTTTAAATGTTGTCCTTTTCTTATATATCTGTAATTGCCAATAATTTAAGACGAATATTTAAAAAATACTGGAAATGAAACTCATTTTGAAAAGGTTTGACACTAAATTTAAATAATAAATATGAAGCCTACTATAGAGAAAAATCAAATTATTGCAGTAACAATGAGAAAAATGTATTTTATAACTTGTTTTCTGTGAGTAACTGCAAAAGACATTGCACCACTCATATTCCTATAATCTGATCTTAACATAGAATATCTATTTTAAGGCAATCCTTTGCCAGAAGTTCATAAACACCTATTATTTCTTCAATTAGTACATAAGTGAAGTGTTTATCGTATTGTTGAAATTTTTCGGCATCAGAGACACAGCAGAAAAGTGAGCAGTAAAAGAGAATTTTCTTTTCACTTGATTTTTGATGATGTCGCGGACTTCTTTAGCTGCCATAATTCTACTAATGTAAGTGTTTTCAACTCTTCTTTTCTTTGATAGCACCTCCACTTTTTCAACTTCATGCCTTTTACCTCCATTCCCTCTCTTTCTTTCTTCATTGCCTTCTGAAATGCGTATACATTTTTTGTTATTTTTAGGGCATCAGTATTCCTCTTCTGATCTTGATTAAATAAGACATCTACATGTGGCATAATGTTGTGGAAAACTGTTACCCAAAAGAGAAAATGGGAGTCTTCCAGCATTCGTTGAATTGCTGTTGCCTGCTTTATTGTATCAGAGTGTTTAGGCCTCAATTCTGTTCTCTCAGTGGATTCAATTAATAATGTTTTCTGTTCTCAAACACGTGTTAACAGTTCTACGTTTGAAGTTCCACCTTGTAGCGGAAGCATGTGGAATTATTTTCCCAATCATTTCATCAAGTAAGGCAATTCTCTGAGGCAAGTTACAAAAAAAATAATGACATCGCTCAGGTTGAAAAAAAAAACACTCCAACATGTTGGGTCTGACTGGTGCATTGAGCTACAATTAAATTGAACTAGTGAACATAACAATATGCAAAATGAGCATTTTCATAACTATCTTTAATACAATTGCTTGACCACACGTAACATTAGCACCATCATAGCTCTATAGCAAATCCTCGGCCAGTCTTGCCAAATACCATTTCTCTATCACTAATTACATTGACGCTAAATAATCCAGTATCATTAAATAACCAACTAAAAAAATGGTCCCTCAAAGAAGCATCTAACTCTGCCGAGAAGTTGAGTAGGACTTAAAAGCATCTGAATTACTCAAGTCTGAAATGTCATTGTGGCCCCAAAGTGCTAGTTCGAATACACCACCAAAAATATTAATGTAGTCGACAATTTTAGAAAGTGCGTAACAATTTTCTGAGATTTGTTCATTATGTCTCTTTATGTTCAGGCCATAAGCACTATTAAGCTGTTGGCAAATGTCCACTTTCCCTAAAATATTGAACTCTAGGAGAGAATAAAGGTGTGACTGCACACTTTCATGTTTATTTATTTTATGACTTAAGTGCATCAAATCACTGACTACATTTGCCATCTTTCGCAAATAATATGCATGGATTAACCCGCTAACTTTACTAGCCATCCTCGCAGTCACAGAGTGCCTGTGCATGAATGGCATGTGCACACATGATAGCTTATAGGGAAGCTACCCCCACCATCTCACTTCTAAGAGTAGACTAGTCTTTCTCCCACTGACGTGTCATAGCACATGCTCCTAATCAGACGACAAATGCAATCTTTCTGCCACAAGGATGTTTATCCTTTGTCTCCCTCTCTCCCTCCCTCCCTCTGTGTGCGTGTGTTTTTTTTTTTTCTACATTTTTACTGGGGGTTTACGTGCTCAAGTGCTCTAATAGAGTAATAGAGTAACCGCCACTGTACATAGCTATATCTAAACTTAATCAAATTCAACAATTTATCATTTATTAAATCACGCCGTTTTAAACTATAAGAGAAAGAATCATGCTATTAAATGAATAATTAAAGGAACAACGTTACAGATATCATAGAAAAGAAAAGTTATCTTATTATACAGTATTATTAACTTAAGTACTGTCCTGGTAATGAGATGCCTGTTGTTTTCTGCATGTCAGCTCCTCGATTCTTGGCCGAATCTTCGTGAGTGCGAGTATCAGAAGTGATTCTGGATTCAAACGATTTCTGTGTTTCGTTTTGATTGATGTCAATAGAGTAAAACTCTGCTCACACAAATAAATTAGCAGCTGAGGGAAATAGAAGAAGGTGTGAAATGGCGATGTAACTCTTTGTGAGCATAACACCAAAAGTTGCAAATTGACAAGTTTTCAAATTTCATTTTCAATGCACTATCAACGGACAATTCTAACAGACTTTCTTTCTCTTTTAAGGGAAGTTCAGGGGAATTGACGGCTGTGGTGGAAAACGGATTTGTAATCCAATCATTAGCTTTGATCATACATAAAACATAGGCCTATATGCTTACTTTAAATTTTACTATACCCTAAAAAGTCTTCATGTACCCTCGGTTGAATACTACTATTCTAAACTACTGCAGATTAACTGTCTAACTATCACTTCACAATATTGTATTAAGAACTGAAGTCAGAACAGCTCGTTTGGCAGAATTATCCAATAAAATTGATTTGCTTGGAAGAATTTGAAGCAACAGTTCATTTCCCTTTATACAGTGGAAATTTGTTATAACAATATTGGTTTAACCAACACTTGTCTATAGCATCAAGTATGCTATGGTACCAATTAATTCCTCAGAAGGCATGTGTTTGTTTGCCTTGCTTAATATGATGTACTGTATGTAAACACACCTACCTTGTATATAACGTCATTGCCATTCTTCATTTTAAATGTAATTTTTCAAGAATGAAACAATTTTAAGATTTCACTACACATTTGTCCTTGAGAAGTAGGTGGTATCTGCATATCCAGGTAAGTTCTCTATTCCCACCTCCCTTTTATAGTCCGCATTGACATGCTGTACAGTTCAGTTACAGTAGACTTATAGAAAGACAACATGGTTACAAAAAGAAAGGTGTTTTATATCGAAGGATGAAGGGGTTGCAAGGAGGTATAGTCACCATTTGCTCTGTCTCAAATTGTTGAACAAGTTAGCCAAATTTTAAGTACCAGCTAAGTGTTTCTCCAACAGGGATGTTTGTTCAGTTTGTGATATATGATGGAAAGGAGTTGACGTCCTTTAATTAGGATTTTAAGTATGTTTGTGTAGAAAAATTCCTTTACAGAGAGAAAACAATAAAATGTGCTAATGAGATAGAACTCTGAAAATCAGTCTGTCAAATGATTTTCTCCAACTTCGTAATGCATTTGAAACAATTTTTTTTTAAACACAATATGTATAAGAAGCATAGTTTTGAGTTGTTTGTATATATCAAAACTCCATGCCACATCATATTTCCAGATAGTGGGCATTTAAAAAATATTTTTAAAAGGGCGAAATTGTAACAATTTTTTTCAGAACCAAATAGCTATTGACTTCTAATCTAGATTTAATTTAAGTAATAATATTGATCCTATTTTTAACCGAAACCAAAAAGAGGTACCATCAGATGACGTTACTTTGTGCCACTTTATGAGCTTTTCTAACTTTACCTTGCTACAAACAACCAACCAACAATTGTGGTTAATGACAAAACTTACCCATCAACTTTTAGCTTGAACCTTCTAGTTTAAGATCTTCAGGCTGAACTGCATATTATGTAATGTAATAATTAATTATGCAGTCATTAATGGGTGGCCTAAAGTTACCCCTCAAAAGGGTACCACACACACTCACACATTCTCCCACCCTTCTCCCTCCCTCTCCCCCCCCCTCTCTCTTTTTTACCGTTAAAACCCGACATCCCTCAAAACCAGTTTCAACTAGTATGAAATAGTTTAAGCAAATGTAGATAGATAGAAAGTGAGTTTTCATAAGGTCTAGAATAGTAACAGGTTAGGTTTGGTTTGTTTAGGCTTTTGTTTTGGTAAAAACCTAAACAAATCAAACCTAACTCGTCATTGATTCTAGATCTTACGAAACTTGCTGTCTATCTGTGCTTTTTAAAACTAGTTTTTACTAGTTGAAACTGGTTTTAATGGTAACATATATATATATATATATATATATATATATATATATATATATATATATATATTAAGCGAAATGAGGCCAATATCTGAATTAGCCTGACAGTTGGTTGAGAAAAAATCAGGAAAAACCCAACCAGATAATCATCCCAAGTGGGGATCAAACCCATACCCGAGCGCAATTCCGGATCAGCAGGCAAACATTCTACTGCCTGATTTATGCCAGTGGCTTAATCTCTTTCTTTTATTCAAAAGCATCTGCGACAAAAACAGGTAGGAGCTTTGGCTCTTATTCTGGAATGAAACTAACCTGGATGAACTGCTTGGGATGAAAAGTCATGCTACGTTTCTTCTTTCCTCACCCCACCACTCCACCCTTCTGGAATTCTGGTTATGAGTCACAGATATTACTTTTTATGCAAAGGTAATTCATCTTCCTCTCATACTCTCTACAGTTGTGTAGAGTATTGTGAATCACTTCAGTAAAGACTACATTATCAAGGGTGAACAGTAATGAAATTAGAACTTAAAAACTGCATTGAAATACTAAATCAAACATGATAGGGATTCTCTTTGGTAAACATGCTTTCCACTGTCATTATTATTGCCATATTTTTGAATTTAGTATTCACTTAAATAATTTTATTAGATCACAGTGACAAGACAGTCTAAAATTCTTATTCCTTAAAATAAGATATTGTTGAATTTATTTCATATACAATTTTGATATAAAGTCATTTTTACCTGCAGTACTGACCAGAGTCTGTAAAGAGATGTGTGAATAAATATTAAGGAGACCGATAATTATGAACAACTCTTGTTGGCCATGAAATATACAATATAAATAAACACTCGTATTTGGAAGTAATCAATCGAAATGCATTGTTTCAACAGGAATAAGTCGAACTGTTGTGCACATATCTCTTTGATACTGTATTTGTTCTGTATTGCAAAGGAAGCAGAATATTTCGAGCTCGTCAGCTCTAAATTCTATTCTAATATCAGTACTGACTTGGTACACTCATCAGTGATGGCTACAAAAGCTTGAAGCAATGTTAAACATTGCTTAAGGCTTAAATAAGAAATTAGAATATTTACAAAATCATAGTATGATCTTCAATAAGGTGGTCACGTTATTAAGTAGACAATGAACATGTTAAATAAAATATTTTGTGTACAAAATAACACTGTTAATTTTCCAATTTCAGAAAATGCATCGATTAATTTTGGGATGTTTCGATATTGGTGTAGTTGAAATTTCTGTAATCAATAGAGAACCATTTTATTTGCAATTAATAAGAATACAATATCCACCAACTTCATGTTATTACTTTTAATTTAATGTTCATTAATCATAATGGATAAATGTGAATTCAACTGCTACCTAAAGTGCGATTATTTGAAATATATTTTCATTTAGCGTATATTGGAAGAAATGTGAAACCATGAACATTATTGGTAGGTGAAGTTATGCTTTGTTGTAATACTTCCAAACACTAACTAGGAACACTTTTTGAAACATTTAAAATATATGCGTATTTGTTTAGCTTATTTATTTTCGACTTTCACATGATATCACTGAGATGTGACGGTGACCAGTTCCATATGGCCTACCTAGTTGTTATGAAGCAGCATAATGTGATATATGAGAAAGTTTCCTGATCATAAAATTCAAGTGATGCATGCAAACAAAATATGATTTTTGAACTATAATTGCATCATTATTAAATCAAACATTGCATTGCCTTTATCTGTCCCCCAAGATTTTACCTACTGTATGTCTAATTTACAGTTCTGTAACTATAAAAGATCACGATCTTGATCACATGATATATCTTAAAAATGTTAAGTTATGCATATTTGGAATGATTGTATGATATCGTCTGGTAATGTGCACTGAATATGGAATATACTTTGAGCATATAATTTACTAAACATTAAACTTAAGTAAATGTTAAGACAAACTTTCCTTTTCTGTTATATTCTATTGTAATATCTATTTTTATTCTTGCACTTGGTTTAGAAAGATATCGCTGTACAAAAATGATTCATAATCCATTAAATTGTGGAACTAATATACGTGGGCTTTAAAATTGTCTAAAAATATGTTAAACAAATGAGAATTTTCAAAAGTAAACTTACATGTTTAATACCTATTATGTGATCTTTACAGTTTGTGTAAGCAGTGAAAATTGTCAGTTATCCCTTATTGAATAAGTAATTTTTGTCTTGGTATAACTGTTAATACAAGAAAGTGAGGTAATTTTTAAGTATAGAGCTATGGTTTAAGAAATGAATATTGTTGAAATTAGAGGAGACTTGTATGCTAAACTGTTACATGATGTGGAGTGAACTCTACTACCAATACATTGTCTTATGAATGTTTTTGTTGATGTTCATGTAACATTAGCTGGGAATGTCATATGATGTGAAGTTTTGTACTTCCAACATTTACGTGGTCGTTTCATTATGTTGAAGTAAAATATAAGCTCCCTTCTGATACATCTAATGTCTCAGTTTGGCGAAGTCATTTGTTCAGAAGCATACAGTAATACAGTTTATTTCCTATTAATTACTAATTAAAAAACTCATTATATGGTAACTGCCAATTACACAATCCTTCAAGTGTAATACGAATAAAATGATGATCCTTATTTGACATAGTAATCAAAAATGTGTTGATAATTTTTTCTTATAAATGGGCATAGCAAGTATTTAAAATTTATTTCAGATTATAGAAGTCATATACATTTTGTATATATGATATGTTGAAACTTTTACACAATATTTTTTTCACAGTGTACTCTGAAAAGAGAATTTATTTAAGACTTCGTTTTAAGAGACAGTACTAAATATTTTACGAATTTATAATTCCTACAGAGAAACATTATTTTTCAGCATAAGTATTGTTTTTTGGTTGGAATTATGTCTTGTATTCTTGCAGGTACTTGAGTGAAGATAAAACGATGATACTGATAATTAGAGCAGTGCAAAGGATGCACTTGAAAGACAGAATGACATCTAAGGAAGGGCTGCTACGTTAAACAGTGTGTCTGTTATGTACAAGCAAAGTCATGAATATGATGCTTAGTGAATGTGTTGAAGTACAGGCGATACAAAATAAATTACATACCAGTACTGGTATTATTTTAGTTAGCATTTCAGCAATTCATTTTCAAGAAATCATTATTAAATGCTGTCATTAAATATTTCGATAAAAGAAGTAGTGTCTCGTGCTGGTTTTTGTTATTTTGTAACGAATCTTTGATATTCATTTTATAAAACACAATGGAAAATTATATTTTTTTATGTTCATAAAGAAGTTCGTAGTTTCCGTTCCCTAATTATTACTTACTATAGATCAGTTATCATTACGAAATTGATGTTAAGTTAAAATCCTACATTGCACATTTCTTTTGATAATTAATATTGATGAAAATCGTTTAACTGCTGAAAAAGCAGTCATCTGTAATAATTACTGGTTATATGCGCTATACTCTCCGCTCATTTTCTGTTAAATTTTGAGACATTACGTGAATGGTACGTTATTGTTTATTAAATATGATATACCGGTAATGAATCTTTTTTTTCAAGCTTCTGAAAAATCAGACACGTCATTCTCACTTTTTGGAAAGTATTCTAAATAGTATTGTATTTTACATAGAATATTTGCTTGACTGTAACATCATATGACTTCCCTAGTTGACACTTCTGTTGATAGTGGGGATCAGGTAGATATACGGAAAGCTTTTCAGAGGTAATGTGTGACAACAGAATTTATTTTATTTGCGTGTTTGCATTTATAGTGTTTGGATTTTAACTACCAAGGAGGTGTATTATGCTGCTGTGGCTACAGTAGTTCCAGTGTCTGTAAATAATAATAATAATAATAATAATAATAATAACAATAACAATAACAGTATCGCCATCTTTTGTAGTACAACTGCAAATTAATATTTTATTACTCATGTTTATATTTGAACAGAGGATAGTAAGAATTTTTTTTTCGTATTTCTCCGCACTTGGCAAATTACCCTCTATTGTATTAACCATATAACATTTCAGTGAATTCAATTACAGTAAATATGAGCATGAATGATTTCGAATGAATTATGCTTACCTTTTAATAATGTTAGGAGAAATAATGTAATTTATTATAAAATCTATACTTAATCGTAGTAACTAATGATTTGAAGATACATAAATTAATAAAACTGAATTTAAACTTAATATAGATATAAAACAAACAGTTTACTGAAGAACTTATAATAAATATTACGAGTAGTAATATTTTTATGAAAGAGAATTAAAGGAATTTATTGTACAAAAAGATAAAGACATAGCAGCTGTAAATTATAGTAACTATTTTATAGTTCTTTTCTATATCTATAATAGTAAAATCACTGAGCGAGCAAGCGCTTAGATGGTATCGCTTGAGATTCACATTCGGGAGGTCTCGTTTTCGAGCCCCAATGCCATTGAATCCAGTCTAGGTTTCTTCCGTTGTTTTTCTCGACTGAATATAATTCATTTTCAGTTAAAGATGAATGCTGGATTGGATCCCAACAGTAAACTACAGATAGTCACGACATGATCTATGAGTTAAAGCGACTATAAATAAGTATATAAAAAAACAAAATCTGTACTTTGTGGAATCAGATTCTCGAACACTCATATGTCTAAATGAAAGATTGGTTAAGTTGTGTAGTGATACTAGGTATTAACTGATTTGCATAATTTTCCTTCTGGTTTCCCCAGTGTAGTCCAGCTATGCTTTTGTAAAGGAAAATTAACATGTTCTTATGTTTAGAAATGCTTCCTTAGATGTATCAACATTATGCCATTTGGTTAATTTGTATTTTTTTTTTTTGTATATTATTTATCCTATAAAAGATTGACTCTCACAATGAGTTAGATAAAGTCATAAAACTTATTTTTTACTTAAAAATTGTCTTTCTGATAATGATTTACATAAGAAGTTCATACCCATACAGGTATTATTATTATTATTATTATTATTATCATCATCATCATCATTATTATCAACCTCATTTTCTCCCCTTTTGAATTAGTGGTGGGGTGAAATTCGAAAAACTGTGATCTTGTTGCTGTGATAGGTTTGTCACTAGTTCAGACTGTGACTACAATTCCAAAATCACAGCTCCGAGAAATAGTCATCTCTGCCCATATGTGACTCACAGCGAAGGCGACTGATGTAGTATAATATGTGACAGGTCGAGAGTCCAAACAAGTGCAAGTCAGAAGATCAACTTCAAGGACAATATGACTGGGATCTAATTAATCTTTGTCCAGTTCAAAAAGTTAATGTTGGCAACTCTTGATACCGAAGCTGTGCACTCGCTATATTCTTCCACAAATGATTCACTTAATCATGCATAAACATTCTTTGGCGAATATACTTGCCCACACATAGCTACAATATAGCTCAGAGGTCAGAGCATTTTGTGCTAATACTATTGTTAATATAACATGGCACCTGTATATGAACTCAATTCGTAGAAGAGCGATAACATAAACACTGTCGGCTCATGATGAGGAACATTGGTATTTCTTGTGGTTAGTTCAGAGATAAATAGATGGCAGTGAAACTGAGTTCTACAGTAGATGACTCGAAAATCTACAGAAGGAAACTGAACCCCACAATTGCCAAGAATCATCCGAACACAAAAATCACACTGTGACAAAATCACTATTATCTACCACAGTGATTTTTCCGAAACTGTTACAGTTTGGAGCTGTAACCCTGTCACACCCCACCTCTATTATGAATTTCGAATACTTTATGCTCAATTATCATTGACCATTTAGAAGTGTTATAATGTTAACATCTTGGCCATGAAAACTATTATTCAAAACGTGTTCAGTCTATTTTTATGAAAAGAATGGGCTAATAGTTTTTTTTTTATCCACCCGTCTGTGGACTGAGCTTGTTTTCAAGTGATATGCACAATAACACAAACTTTTAGACAAGGATTGGCGTTGTTTTGGAAGAAAAGAAGCTTATAATATAATATAATATAATGATATAAGTCTAAAAAAATCATATATATATAAATAAAATAGTAATAATAATAATAATAATAATAATAATAATAATAATAATAAAAATGACCAAATGGGCTGAGTGAGTTTTGGGATCACACTCTTCAATTGGAAAATAGGTTTGCGTATATTCCGATTTCTCATCTTGTACGTACAGGTATATTAAAGTTCTGTTCTTAACTGTAAAACTCTTTTCAACAGGTTACCCCGCGAAAGCCATCTTACTTCTGTGTGATATAGAATATTTTCATGTAACGAGCCCTTTCTTTGATGGAATTTACCACTTTGTATTGATATTACCGCAGCGCCATGGTGGTAATAGTTTGAAGTACTAGAAAGAAATGATGATTACCTAATATTTCGTGTGACTGTTGCACAATACATAATTCAATTTGATTATACTTTGGGTGATATCCACTGATTTTGAGTAAAATTATCGTTATTTTCGGCTTTACAAGGATTTATATTTTTCGAATGGGGTTTAGTACCGGTACAGTAGTGGGGGGGGGGGGGTCGCAAAAGAAAGTCTCGTCCAAAAGTGGGTCGTGCCTTCAAAAAGTTTGGGAATCACTGCCATAATGAATTCTTTGCGTTTTTCTAATAATAATAATTTCATTGTAAAGAATCCGTTTATGCAAGACTATCCTTTCCTTAACCCATTTTGTTCTTCTCCAATAATGTTTTCAAAATATTTTCAGTTTGTTTCTAATTATTATTATTATTATTATTATTATTATTATTATTATTATTATTATTATTATCATCATCATCATCATCATCATCATCATCATCATCGTTATCGTCATCATCATTTAAATGTTTTTGCTGTTCCTAATCAAATACGGGCTTCAGTGAAATTGTTGTTATACGTTGACAAGTTACTGCTATTGAAATTATTTGAGAATTACTAATTAGTAATAAAGTACCTGCAGACTATTGGCACTGCATGGCAAGAATCAAGTCAGCAAATATACCAGTAGTGATTACTCTTTTACATATGTAGTACTTGGAGGGGATGTGAATGAGAGGAAGCCTACGTGAGGATGAAAGAAATTAGGATGAGAGGAAGAAGAATTCAGTGTCGAAGAGAAGGTTTGTAATAAATCTGTGTATATCACTTGCTTTTCAAGTAATCAGTGAGACTGTGAAAACGGACTATTGAAATGAAAGTTGTAAAGCCATATTATGGACATACACCTGCACATAACAGTGTGTCTTCATAACAAGCAGTAGCTAATACTTAAAGAAAGAGAGACCTCTGAATGGTTCTGTTGTCCTGCCTAACTTTTAAATTGTATGTTGAGGGAAGGAATTTCCGAGAGTATGCGACTTCTACAGAAAAGTAAAGTTACTGCAGAAAATAGAGCCAGAGTGGTTGAAGAAATGTTATTACGAGTAGATATATGGATCAACATTTTTTATTGCAACTGGATTACACGTACATATTCATAGGCCTGTAATACAGTAAAATAAATTTAAAAAATTATTGTAAAGACTAATCCTTGTATTACTTATTATAATAATTTTATAGAAGTCCGTGGTAGGCTACATATGTTTATGTATAAGCCTACTTTCTGTTCATGTAGTACAGGTACCTACTTTACATTGACAATAGTCACCAGATTCTCCAATTAACCTGGTAAACAATTTGTTTCACACATATCCATAAAATAATCATTTAATAGTTTTTGTATAAATGTATAAGTTATAATGAGAAAGTACGTGCGAAGTGCATCACATATTTTTCATGTATCTGTAATAAATATTATTTAGTTATATGTCATAATAGACTTTCTTTTACATGATACAAATACCCAGTTCGTTGCTCCCCTGACAATTACATTCATAAACGCAGAATACTCTAGGTGAACTGGCTGTTGCAGCTTCTAATCATTCAGTGCCCACCAACACCCACTAGCTTTGTCTATGTCACTCTTACTCACTATTTTTAATTTGAACATTAACGTTATTTACATTTACTTATAGGAAATCATGTACATACTAGTACTAGTTCATAACATTCATCCATTACATTTTGTGTGAGGCATTGCAGATACTTTTAGTAGGGCTGAATTCAACAAATACCGGTACTTAATCATTTTTATTATTATTATTATGGGCTACTGCCATCTGAAATAAATAGCTGCTCAAATGCAGGATTCGCCACTATTTTGAGTACGAAAGACTAACTTGGTTCTGATGAGGAATGGATAGAACAGAGAAAAATTCTCTCTGACACCAGGACTCGAACCCGGGTTTTCAGCTTTATGTGCTGACGCTTTTTCCACTAAGCACACTGGATTTCAGTTCCAATGATGGATAGAATCCCCTCAGTTTAAGTTCTACCTCTCAGTTTTACCTTTGGTGGCGTACCCTCATGTACTATATCACAGAATATGTGACAGTGGCACAATGTCCAACGCACTATGTACAGAGGTGCACACATTACGAGTGACTAAGTGGCCGGAATCCGACGGGATGAGCACTGTCTTGAATCACTAAGTGATTACTTACGCATATCATATTATTATGATGTACTGAAGTACATATGATAATTCCGTGCAGGAATTCTGGGTTATCATATGATGAAGGATGGATAGAACAGACAGAGAAAAATTCTCTCTGGCACCAGGACTCGAACCTGGGTTTTCAGCTCTACGTGCTGACGTTTTATTCACTAAGCCACACCGGTGTTGGCTTGTTATATCTGACTCAGTTGTCTGGAGTAGCCAGACATAACGAGCCCAACAAAATAGGCAACCCCTCTGGTCCTAGCTATCTGCCTTTATGTTGGAACCAATATGAAGTTCCGAAATGTTGGAAATGCCAAGTTCCAGGATATGATGGAATACCCAAAAGCCTAATTGTGATTATGTTTTTCTTATGTGAAAAGTGAAATTTTTCCATTTTTTTCTCTCTCTACATTTTTTTTTTTTTTTTTTCATATTTCTTTTTGCACCAGAGAATAAACCAAGGAAAAGGTGATGATTACATATTGTTTCAGTGTAAAGTAAATTATACCAGTAGACCTTGCCTTAATATCGAAGTTACCTTATAGACTTGTCACAATGCTTGTTCAGTTCTCTTGCGTAATTTTAAGTTCGCCCAATCTGCTAAGTGTATTGCATTATTACTTCACTTTATTCAACAGTAAATTTAAAGGTGTTAAGATGGAACGTCTGTTGAATGTAGCATTAAAACCCCTCTCCCCCCAGTGGTGTATTTCTAAACAAAAAAGTGTCCTACTGCTGATATTTCAGTAATACCTTTAGTAGTTGTCTTAGTTGTCGTCATCATCATCATCATTATCACCACCACCACCACCACCACCACTATTTTCGCAGGAATGCTTATGGAATGTCAGACGAAAATACATGGGTTCGAATCTAGATATAGAGGTTATTAGTTCTGCGCAGTAGACCTCACTATGAAATTGTTTAAATATGAATGAAATATTACTTTTATAAATGTAAAATTTGACGATAATATGAAAATCACAAAAGTTTCCTGGCACCGCCCAACCTAAAAAAAATAGTACCTTAGAGCCGCTAGGGCCAGCCAGGCTTACTAGAGTTGACGATATGTACTCTTGTCATATAAAGTTTTAAAATTAATTAATTCAAATTTTGTACTTCATTTTATACTTCACACATTTAAACATTTTTTGAACTGTAACTTGGACTGAAAATGAATTTGCAAAAAATATGTGCAAGTATCTCCATATTCTCTTTGAAACTTAGTTACGAAATACCGAGTTGAAAGGCACACTTATGCCTCTCTTTAATTAACCATGTATTAGCATTTAATGTATGTGTACCAGTAAAACTGAATTCATGGTTCTACATTCTCTATAGTAAAAAAAAAAAGTAATAACATTTTAAATACAGTGCACTCTTATTCTTGCTTACATGAGATGAATGGGACCAAGCATACCTTACACTATCATACACATACTCAGTAATAAGATTCATTTTATGCCTTATAATTTATGTTTTATTTCACATAAATATAATGATAAAAGGAGTTTAGATATTGAAGCTAAATTGCATGTTTGTTTTTTGCTTTACCGGCACTTAATTCTAACATATCACATAGTCAGGAGTGTATTTCTGTTTGATAGTTATCCTAATTACCGAGTTAACCGAGAGAAATGAGTACAGTCACTGGAACTTTCCTTGCCATAATGTCCGTCCATTATTGTAGAGCATCTTAATACCTCCTTATGGTTAAATCTAAATCGCAGAAGAGATTCTTTAAATGTAACAGATTCAGCAAGTGCCTGAAAACAAGTAAAGGTGATACTTCAATTAATTTAGTAAGTCCTAGTCAATTATCTACATGTTCATTGAAATAAAGATTATTTTTTATCTTAATATTATGCTTTGAAATACTTGGACTAATTATTAGCGTACTTTTTCTAGATGCCATTTTTTGGCAGACATAACATTTTGCTTTTGTAAATTTTCTACTCATTACAGCTATCACCACATATCCTATTTATGGTGACTTCTGTAACGGTCAGAGAAAAATATACTTCAGACTGCTATAATAACATGATTACCGTGGAAATTGACAATTTAATAGTCAGATAAGTCAAGTCTAGGAATGAATGAAAGGATAATTTCCTGGCAGTAATTGTAATTATTGTATAGCGTGAAAATTCTGAACATGGGGAAAGTGTTTTCTTTAAAGGATTGATTTACAGTTGCTTCACGTATATAATTTGACATACTCTATCTTATAAGATATTATTTATAATCACTTGCCTTATGTGTGATATGAATATAGAAATTGCAAAAATTCCAGATTCCTCTGCAGTTAAGATCAGCAATAGTTGATTGTTGTAATTTAAGCTGCAATAAAGGTATAATAATTTGAGTAGACCCTATTACTATGTCTCTTCTTTATTTATTCCCATGGGCATTATCAGTTTTGTTCTTATATTAGCAAAATGATAAGTCATAATCTGAATTGCAGATTCACACAGTTTATGTAAACTGAAATGTTGTCATCTAATATAAAAGAAATAACCTGGACTCAGTGATTTGCATGACTGGGAAATGGTGTAAAATGCAAATTGTACTGTTTAATTTGATAACTTCTGTTTTTCTCTCATAATGTGTATTCAACTCAGATGTTGACATGATGTACCTCAGCACAGACCTTCTTCCCTAGTACTGTTTGTGTCCATCACAATATTCACATGGATTCATTGAAATCTGAAGCTCGATCTTTCTGTGACATGGGAAGCCACTATCTGGTCATTTTGTAGGGGTAATTGTGTGAAAATATTCAACTTTGGCAGTAGATGCCGGTATTGCCCAATATATTAACAGTTGTAGCTATTTAATTTTTTTCAGGTGATTGCAGAGCACAAAGGTAATTGCGAGGGAATAACGAAAAACGATGGTTAGTCAAAGAGTCAAATTATTATTTTTACCAATAGCATGGCTTCCTTTTGAATTCGAGTATGTTTTGATAGTGACATAACATGTCAGATCTGCAGAACTCCATGTTCTTTCCTCTTTCCTTACATCTAGTGGCAGGTGGATTTATATCACACTGTTCACCCAAGAATCCAACGTGCTAAAACTGTATCACTTTGTCAGCTTAGATATCAGTATCTCCTGTGGATTTACGTTAATTCAAGAATAAGATAATGAATAATGTGATTTCTTGTAGTGAGCACACGTGGAATACACCAGCTCTTCAAATAATATTTACCTTTTGTCAGTATTAATAAAAGTAGAAAACTCTATTAAAGAAATTATTTCTTCGTTATACTATATAAGAACATCACTGTGCGTATACTACAGTAAACTCTACTCTGCTGAATGAGTCATGTCGACGTCTGGGGACATAGCCCCTGGGACTTGTGTTATCCACTTCGGTAAGCATGCCTATGAACACTTTCAGATGTGTTCTCTACCTGTTAGCTCGTAGCATTGTAGATGTTACAAAAGTGTGCAAAATCTTTTAAACATACCATTCTCTCTAAGGTCTTTTGATGAAAAGATCGAAATAAAAGAGTGGCTAGACCTAAACCAGAACTAAAATTACTGGAAGTGGCAAGAAAATTCAACATAGATATAGGGTTGCCAATCGTCCAGGACAGCACAAAGAGAGGACTGAGAGTACCAGTGGCGTGTGCAACCTATTGCATTAGGGTAGGCTCTTCATGTTTGCATGCTACATAGGTATACAACTTACAATATCTCGAACATATTGATAATTTGATATAATTTTAATGAGTTCTGACATCAAACCAGAGCAGCAGCCAGAAGGAGGGTAAGAAAACAGAAACTTCCGGAAACTAATGATAAAATAAATTGGTAATTAAATAAATCATACCTTATTTACTTAAAGGTGAACTCCATTCTGCGTTCCTTTTTAGAAAACTCCTCAATGACATCGCTGTGGAATGTAGGGGATTTTCAGATTTCTTTCAGCTTTTTCTTCTCAATGGACATCAAGGCTAGACTGCTTAATCTTTCTTGCCCTTGAGTTGATCTTTGAAGTGATTTAATCCGCTTAAGGGCAGAAAATGTCCTCTCAGCAGATGCAGATGTGCTTGGTATGGTCAAAACCAGTAGGGTCAATTTGTACAATTCGACAAATTCTGTGTGGAGTTGTTTTGATTTTAAATGTGTCACCAGTTCATGAGGGTATTTTCCACGAAACTCTTCCATTGAATATAGGACTGTCAATTCATTTTTTAGACGAACTATATCAAACACTGCACTGTGCTTTACATTCAGCGCATCCAGGGCGGAATTAGGAAAATTTAATTTATAAGACTGAAATTTGTTTGGATCAGGCAATGAAATAAATTCCAACTGAAGGAGATTTCCAAACCTATCTGTAATATGGTTTGTCACATTGTCTATTTTTTCAAAAAATATTCTCCTGTATTTTATGACATCATTTTCCAGGCATTTTCTTTTTCGCGGCACTTCTTCACATTCGACTTCATTACAAACATCACTCCATAATGCATCAAATCTGTATCTCTCATGTAGAACAATACGTTTTGTTTCATTAACCTTTTCTACACAATACAGAATATCCAAATGCTTCGTTTGAAGAATGTTGTACAGAATGTCAATGTATGCATAGATCTTTGATAACACATTTAGAAGAAATTTGGTCTCAAACTCTGAAAGGAAAGACAAATATCCACGCGCAAGAGCAACAGTTTCACTTTCCCAGTCTGATGAGTTGTTGAGTATATTTTTAAAAAAGTCCACCAGCAATTTACGGTTCTCCTTTACAATATTGACTATTCTGGATGAGAAATTTCATCTTGTGGGTGCATTTCTTGGAATTATTCTGTTGGAATATTCAGTAAGAGCATGCGCGCGTTTTGTAGACTTGGAGAAGAAGCTACTTAGTCCATTCAATGTCTGAAAAAAAGATCCGGCACTCCTTAATACTCATAGCTGACTGAGATAAGACTAGATTTAGGACATGACTGAAACAATGAACAAATAGAGCTCTAGGATAAATGTCTTGAACTGTGGTTTTAAGTCCATTTATTTCTCCAGCCATCTCTGCCGCACCATCATATGTTTGACCAACTAATTTGTCTCTAATATCATAAGATCCCACTATGTCCATTACATGATTAAATAAACCATTACAGGATCTATCTGCACTCACATCAACGAAGGAAATAAACGTTTTTTGAACCTGTGCTGTCTGGTCATGGACATACCTGAGAGTGGTGGATAGTTGTGATTTGTTGCTTACATCGGATGTTTCATCTAAAATAACTGCAACATGCTGGGCCATGGAAATGTCATTCTTAATAGATTCCATCAACACGCCACTGATAGCAGCTATCAGGTCATTTTGAATTCTGTTGATGTGCCCTTAAATGTTGTAGACGACTCTACATGTTCTCGAAGAGTAGTGTCGTAGCTGCTCAACAAATGTAAACATTCTATATAGTTGCCTTTGTTAAGTGAATCTTCACTTTCGCCATGCCCTCTGAACGGCAGTACTTGCATGGCTAAGAAGCACGTTGTGTCGATTAGGCTTTTCATTATTTCTCTGTTCTTCTTCACCATTTCATTGTGACGCGCCACATCCGATTTCAATTGTTGATCAAGTTGGGTGTCAATACGAACACTTCCAAAACAAGAAAGCTGAACAACCGAACGCAAATGACATTGCGATCGTTCATGTTTGACAATGGCATTGCTGAGATTATTTAAATTATTATAACCCTCTTTGTGCCACACACTTTGTTCGTTACAAATTAACGGTTAGCACGTCTAGCCGCGAAACCAGGTGGCCCGGGTTCGATTCCCGGTCGGGGCAAGTTACCTGGTTGAGGTTTTTTCCGGGGTTTTCCCTCAACCCAATATGAGCAAATGCTGGGTAACTTTCGGTGTTGGACCCCGGACTCATTTCACCGGCATTATCACCTTCATCTCATTCAGACGCTAAATAACCTAAGCTGTTGATAAAGCGTCGTAAAATAACCTACTAAAAAATTGTTACAAATTAATAAGCATGACCAGCAAAATAATGACTGCATCCTGTTAGCTAATTAGTTTTCACATATTGGTTCACATTGAAATAACGTAAATATTCTCTACTCTTTTCTTTATGTAAAAACTTAAAGTTCGGAAGCGCCGGCACTAGTCTTCCCCCCACAGTTACAATTTCAACTTTTTCGTTCAATGATCTACAACCGAAAGTCCTTTTAAAAATCTGTTCAATTATACAGTGATCTTGTGCCATATTACAACAATATCGCACTAGTTTTACCTCACTTTGTTTAAATAAACTCTATAACACACTCACTTTACCAATAGAAGTTCAAATAAACACTATAATACAGTAATTTCATCACCAAAAGCGCTTTCATTAGCGCCTACCAGCCTAACGTACTACGGCAATGGGCAAGACACGTAAATCAGGGCGCATGCGCCAGCTGTTCTAATGTACTGATTATGAAGGGAAACACTACGCTCACTGCAGGGCCAGGGAGGCTCAGCAAGCCGAGCTGCCCAACTCTCCAGTGACGAAAGATGACGCGAGAGCGAGCACACAGCGGACAATAATTGAAATGCGACGTACAGTACCAACCAAAAGGAAATGAAAATAGGATGCCAAGCCAAAATTTGCTGAAATTAGTTAAGGACTCTGCAGACTTTCTTAAATTAACAGTATTACTTTTAAATACAAATTTAATAAATTTCTTCCTGTCTGTCTGGGTAGGCGCAGCAGACCTAGCCTACCCAGAATGCACGCCACTGGAGAGTACATAGAGTGTACTGAGAGGACTGAGAAGACAGAGAGTGTACTGAGAGTACATAGAGTAGAGTTAGAGCGCATAGAGTGTACTGAGAATAGAAAGGTGCACTGAGAGTTGACTCAGAGTTCAGAGAATGCACTGAGCGTACACATAATGACTGAGAGTGGACTGATAATACAGATAGCGGACTGAGTACACAGTGGACAGAGAGGTTATAGAGTGGACTGAGCTTAGAGTACAGACAGTGGATAGAGAGTGCACGGAAAGCACATAGAGTGGACTGAGAGTAGCGAGAGTGGAGTAAGAGGACAGAGAGTGGTCTGAGGGTACACAGATTGAACTGAGAAGACAGAGAGTGGACTGAGAGTACATAGAATGAACTGAGAGGACAAAGAGTGGACTGAGAATGCACGAGAGTAGTCCGGGAGTACATAGTGAACTGAAAGACGACTGAGAATGCATAGAGTTGACCGAGGGGGCAGAGAGTGGACTGAAAGGACAGAAAGAAGACTGTGTGCTCCAAAAGATATCTGAGAGGAATAGGAGTGGATTGAGAGGACAGTGGGTGGACTGAGGAATCATAGAGTGGACTGAGAGGACAGTGTGATCAAAGAGGACTGAGAGAACAGAGAAGACAGCCAAAACAGAACAAAAAAAATGTCAGAGGGGTCGGTGAGGGCAGAAGGGACGGACAGAACAGACAGAACAGGGAGTATGTGGGAGTAAGAGAGGACTGAGAGAACATAGAGGAAAATGGCAGAGAAGACAGGGAGAACTGAGCTAGTTTGAACTCAGAATATTTTTTCCTGAGTTTGATCCTTGCAATCTTGTAAGTTACTAGTAAGGGAAAGAAGAAATGGCTAAAAAGGATTAGCAGAATTTGTAGACATAATATGTTCCTTGCCGAAAAACGTACAAGTCAGTGTTTGAACCCAGTGAGGGCATTCTTTTCTGAGTTCCTAGTAAACTTATTAGTGGGAGTATGAAGGAACTGCTAAAAAATGCCAATTCTGTAAACATAATGTCCCTTGTCCATTTACTAAAAGGCCACAGCTAGAACCCTGTCGGCATTATTTCCAGAGTTCGATCCTTGTAAACTTGTAACTCATTGTTACAGATACGAAGGAAATCCTTAAAATATTGCAGATTTCGTGAATATTAACAGGCCATAGTTTGAGTAGTTTGCTCTCGGAGTAACAAAATCTACATCGATATAAGGCATAGTCCTCCTACGCCTCCTTCAATATAATCCCTGTGCTTGGTGCTGCGATGCGTTCAAATTATAACAATGCTATCGGTATTATAGAGAGAACTACAGTCTAGTATCGACCTTATATTAAAATGAAACTGACGCAATGCGAAATGTAATTTGTTGTTTGTAAAAAAAAATGGGATGGCTGTAAAAAAATTACAATTCAAAGATTTTTTTGCGCTCTCAGTCCTCTCTGTTTGCTCTCAATCCACTCTATGTGCTCTCAGTCCACACTTTGTGCTCTCAGTCCACTCTCTGTGATCTCAGTCCACTCTCTGTGATCTCAGTCCACTCTCTGTACTCAGTCCATTCTGTCATCTCAGTCCACTCTGTGTATTCTTAGACCACTCTCTGTACTCTGTGAGTTCACTCTATGTGCTCTCAGTCTACTTTCGGTCCTCTCAGTCCACACTGTGCTCTCGGTCCACTCTCTGTCCTGTCAGTCCACTCTCTTCTCCACTCTCTGTCCTGTCAGTCCACTCTCTGTTCTCTCAGTCCACTCAGTGTACTCTTAGTTCACTCTCTGTACTCTCAGTCCACTCTGTATTCTCAGTCCACTCTCTAAACTCTCAGTTCACTCTTTATACTCTCAATCCACTCGCTGTAATCTCAGTCCATTCTGTCCTCTCAGTCCACTCTGTGTATTCTCAGACCACTCTCTGTGCTCTGTGTTCACTCTATGTGCTCACTGTCCACTCTCAGTACTTTCAATCCACTCTGTGTACTCCTTCGAAGGTGTACTCTGAGTCCACTCTCTGTCTCCTCAGTTCATTCTGCTCAGTCCACTCTTTGTATTCTCAGTCCATTCTAAATTCTCTCTCAGACACTCAGTCCTCTCTGTTATTTCAGTTCATTATCTGTCTACTCTCTGTGGTCTCACTGATTTCTCAGTGCATTCACAGTCCACTCTCTGTCTCCTCAGTTCATTCTGCTCAGTCCACTCTTTGTATTCTCAGTCCATTCTACATTCTCTCTCAGACACTCAGTCCTCTCTGTTATTTCAGTTCATTATCTGTCTACTCTCTGTGGTCTCACTGATTTCTCAGTGCATTCACAGTCCACTCTCTGTCTTCTCTCTGTCCGTTCGGTCCTCTTGCTGTCAGCTCAGTCCATTCTGTTCTCTCAGTCGACTCTCTGTCACCCTCTCTCTGTCTTCGTTGTCCAATATGTTCTCTCGGTTTTTTCTGTGTTCTCTCAGATCTCTCTTTCTCTCTCTCTCTTATCTCTTATCTCTGTCCTCTCAGTCCATATGAAATAATGCCATGTCTGGGTTCACACTGTGGCCTGTGTGTTTGTGAGCAGGGGACTTATTTTTACACGATCTGTAATCTTTTTTAGCAATTTCTACAAGGGTCAAACCCGGAAAATAAATTCTATCTGGGTTCAAACTTTGACCTATTAATATTCCGATAGGAGAGATTGTAATATTAACACTTCTGCTAGTTCGTTGATCATCCACCGGAAGCTCTATAGAGCTCACTGGCTAAGAATGTCTATGAATACGACCATACCACAGTCTACTATATATACCAGACTGTGACCATACAGTATAGCGATCCCTTTCGGTTGATTTATGGTACCACAGATGGTACTTTGTTAGGTTGTATAATTCGCACAACCATTTTTACTGTCGGGAAGGTGCAAGTTATTACTCCACGTAGACTGAGTACCTTGACATTTCAACTTCTCTCACTCATACTATCAGAAAAAAATACGTACAATACCAGTATTAATTCTTTGTGTATAAACTTTGCTTGTGGGCAAGTACTTTTCACAGTTCGGTAAATGTTTTATTTTTGTTATTACTATAACCTTGAAAACGTCGTGATTGCAGTCTGATTTATCGTTTATAGTGAACTTAGTTACGGTGGTTCGGTTACAGGATGAAGAATATAGTACGGTATAGTGAGAAACTTTTCCAAATATAGACTCTTGTCACGATAATTTGTTTAGGAAAACTACGAGGAAATCCAGTGCGATAGGGACTACACAAGAATAGGTAAGTAAGTAGTTTTTAGAAGTAATGGTATGTGGTACAGTACAATAATTATCATGCATAATTATATGAAGTTAGAAAAGGTTATGTGCAATATTGGTGCATTAACCATGACATTGCTCTACAGAATCTGGTTAAATTTGATTCTCTTCTGTATTTTCATATGCGTCATTGCGTCTCCCAATGATATTGGTTCATTGGTGTGTTCTTTGAATGCGGCCTATGACTTCTTGTATTACATCGTAATAAACACATTAGCTGGGTATTGCTAGTTATTAGAACTGCATTTAATTTTTTTCTATAAATTTCTCTAATTGTTACTCTTTTTAACATCTCTTTGCTGGGTAACTTTCGGTGCTGGACCCCGGACTCATTTCACCGGCATTATCACCTTCATATCATTCAGACGCTAAATAACCTAGATGTTGATACAGCGTCGTAAAATAACCCAATTAAAAAACATCTCTTCCTACCACAGTGATAGGAATCTATCATCGTGTTTTGACAATACGTTGGACGTGGATTCTATTCCTGCTCGCTTCGCTTGCATGAGATGCATGCTGGTGATTAAAATAACGTAGACTATATACATAGATGTCGTTCGCAACGCCTTGGTTCGCAACCACAACAGCGCTATACGTTGTCATAGCAACGGTAGCTGTATAAACAAATATGTGTCATGTTGGAGATGTTTGCGATGATTGAGACAGTTTGCCAGTAAGTGTAATTGTACTTAGATAATTGTGCATTTCAGCATTTCGTACGATGGCAGAAGATATAAATGATTTGAAAATTGTAGAAGAGTTAAATCAGAACGATGACAACATTAATGTAGATATCGCTGATGACGACAGTATACCAACGAAAATATCAGCTGAAGAAATATATCAAGGAGATGTAGAAACAGTTGAAAAATTAACAGGAGACAATCTCCTCTCAGGAGATGAGCAAGAGGAAAATGAAGATATAAAATTTGAATTTGAAAAAGAAGAAGAAACATTCACTATAGAATCTAATGCAAAAATAAATGAAGACAAAGAGACAGGAGGAGAGGAAAATTTACCAGAAAGTAAAGCATCAATAATTGACGTTTCATATTCAGAGAAAGAAACGAAATTAGAAGAGAATGAAGCAAAAGAAGCAACAGGTTTTATAGAAGAAGGAGACTTTAAAAGTACAACACACAAAGACGGAAATGGACCAGTAGAAGAAAAAGAGGATGAAGCTACAGATTTTCAAGGAGAAGGAAAAGCAGGAGAAAACGGAAGAGATGAAGAAAAACCAAAAGAAGACCAAGGAAAAGATGACACAGAAGAACTTTCGGAAGGTGAGAAGTCAGAAGGTGAAATGGAGAAGTCTATGGAAGGAACTGTTGAAGGGAAGTCAATAAAAGGTAAGATATAGCCTACACAGGCCTGCATGTAATATGCAGACTCTACAGTTTTTCTGAGTATTTATTCAGGCAATGAAAGATTATAGTTACCATAAAAGTGCCTGCTTACCGTACTTGTTTATCTTTTTCAGTTCCTAGTGGTTTTTCGATGCGAAAAGAATCTACCTTCGAAGATATTACTCTTGCTCCTGAAATAGAGTTAGGATATAGTTCAAGTGAAGAAGAGAAAGAAGAGGAAGAGCAGGAAGAAGAAGTAGAAGAAGAAGAAGAAGGAATTAACAGAGAAGCAGTAATTGAGTCCTACAAAGCCCTTCAAGTTGAAGCAAGACCGATTGTTAAGAAAAATATAATTTTACTGAAGAAGATGGCAGAGCATTTCAAAAAGCGCAAGGTACGATATTTATGATGATCAGATGACCATTAATTTTTTTAACTTTCTAACGTAATTAATATAAACCAACGAAATATTTATTTTTCACAACAGATAATGAAGCAGGCTATCTACTTTCCATTCAAATAACAGAGTTCTTAGACCTACTTATGAAAGACAATTACGTATACTTCTTAATGTAAGAGATTGTCACAATGTCTTATTCAGAAAACTGATGTTATTCCAGTACCTGTAGCTAAGTTACTGAAGATATAGGCCTATCATAACAATAAAATTGTAACTATCGTCATTCTTGGAGAATGTAAAATGTTTGCAAAAAAACCTATCATAATTTCAAGAATAGGAACTTCGTTTTTCTTCTTCTTCTGCTTTACATTTGGCATTTCATGTTTTTTTCTTACCAGTAATTAAAGGGATGTTTTCATCATTTTACTGATTACCTGATGTTAATTTTACTCTGAGATACCGTACTAACTAGACTGTCCCAAGTCAGTCTTTCTAATATATTTTCATATTGAATACATGCTCGTTCCACTATCTTCTGCGTTCTAGTATGGTACTCATTTATTTGCACTGATTAACTTTATAAGTTCTTCTTTACTATGTTAACATTAGAAAATTACCTGACTGACTAGTTTCGAAGTGGTATTATTCATTATCCAAAGCCTCATTTATTTATTTGATGAATTTGATACTCACACATTATATGTTTTCGTTTCCGATTTTATCTTCTTTTGCAATGCTAATAATTTTAGGTAGATACGATTTTAAACCTTCACGGTGTTTAATATGGCGCACCAATTTTGCATAGAGTTTTCAGTTTTGTTGTTTCAGTTTCTGTAATGTTATTTTTTGTTTCTCCAGCATACATTGATGAATAGGTACTGACCTGTTGTTGCAGCATTTTACTTCTTTATTGAAGTATCTGTTCTTCCAACTAATGTTGTTCATGCGTCCAAAAATTCTGTCTTTTGCCTGTTTTATGCTATGCAGACATTATTAATTTAATTGTGGTATTTAATTGACAACCTTATTCCTCACTGATCTACCTTATTGTTATTCATAAACTAACCTTGAAACCTGTGATGAAAATATAATTTTCTGTAGGGATTTTCATCTCTTGATCATAATGTTAATGGTAGGGCCTAATAATTTTGGTACCAATATACAATATTACATATTTTTTAAGTTAAATAATTTTTACTGTACAATTGTCTAATATTATCTACTGATATTATTTTAAGTTTTAATGCATTATGTTTCAGATGGAACATGTATACAAAACTCCAGAGCTATATTCTGTAGATAAAGAAGTCAGATATCACAAACAGTTGCTTGCATTTGAAGAAATTAGAACGATTGAAAGAAAACAACGAGCAGAAATAACAAAAGAACTAGAAGATTTGAAGACTCAAAAGAACAAAGTTATAAAGACGTTTACAGAGGAGTTCGATGCCTTCATAGCAAGAGAAAGAGAAATCGGCATTGGTTTAATTAATACTAAGACAGGTAAACCCATACCTGATAGGGTTGTAGAACAGTTTCTTAGAAGACAAGTCAGAAAACAAAAGGAAGTGAATGAAGTACGTCTTGCATTTATTAAAATTCGTGATTGCGTAACTGCCAAAGAGGTTCAGTTACGTTCCCTAGAAACATTTGGTGAAAACTTACATCTTATTGACTACGAACAACTGAGGATGGAAAACCAGAATTTCTCAGAAAAAATTGAGGAGAGAGATGATGAGTTACAAAGATTGCGGAATAAAGCAACTTCAGCAATACAGATAATGGCTCAACTGAGAGAGAAAGCTCATGCTACTGATCAGAAAATGGAAGATCTATGTGAAGTACTTCAATACAACGAAGTTGAAGCGAATAATGTATGTTTATAGAAATATGTGTCTATTCATTTTCACTATCTTATTTATAATAGTAAGTTAATTAATGACATTATGATGATGATTTAATAATAATAATAATTAAATTATTACTAATTAGTAGGTCGGTAAAAATAGCAATAGGAGTAGCAGTAGCAGTCTATTGATGGAACCAGTATTAAAGTTGTTTTTGTGACAGTAGTGCTGATAGTGATGAAAACAGCAAGTGCTGTAGTAATACCTGGTAGTACGAGTATTGGTAGTGGTCGGTAGTAGTAGTACTGTTCTCCAACCAGGAGCTCAACCGTGAAAGGAATGTGCTTACTATTGCGTCATCTATTGGAGCGAAGTAGATAGATAATATTATCATTATGTCAGTTTAAAAACCATGCGCTCTCCTGCATATGTTATTTCCTATAACTTATGGAGGGATTAAAAGACCAGGAGATTAACAGTGATCTAATTTTGTAACTAGGGTAGTATAAATATGTGTGTAACAATGTTATTGTTTGTGCTGTGAGAGCGAGCCAATAGAGATACGAGTACCCACGTGTGTGACCTTATGACATCTTATGACATCAACATCACAGCATTACCCCGCTGCGTTTCATTCCGCAAAGACTTTCTCGTGGTTGGAGCACAGTAGTAGTAGTAGTAGTAGTAGTAGTAGTAGCAGTAGCATCAGCATCAGCAGTAGTAGTATTGATCTACTAATTAGTAGTGGCAATAATGTTGGGGCCACCAGTGTATTCTAGGGGTAACGAGCAGGGCTCGTGCTCTGAACCCATACTCGAACATGAGTTCGAATCTCACTTGAACTGATAGCCTACCTCAGTCATTTCCAACTGGACAACATGTGACATTGAAATGCGTTTCCCCTTACAGAGTAGAGCTGTGGAGCACATCAGGGAGAGTAAAGTTTTATCTCAGAGATCATATTATGTCTGTGAAACAGGCAGCATCAACTCAAAAATTTATGACATAAGACCACTCTAAGGTCGACTAAGACCATGAACATTGTGATTCGGTGTGTAGGGGTTGTAAGAGGGCGATGACTGTGGTGCATTACAGGTTAACTAGTTCTAGTTAATAATAGGACAGATCTAACAGGCCATTTAAACGACTAGGAAATATTCTTTTAGGATTAAGTGTATGACAAAATTATAGCATTAAAACAAAAGCTATACCTAAATATTAAAAAACCAAGTGACAGCAGATTAATACTTCTCATTTTCGAAAGTTAACAAAGGCGCTCGAGTATTCTCCTTCGTCTGAAAACATTGAAGAGTTTCTGCAGACATTAGGAATTTTTAGATTAGAATTTGAATGAAGGATTAAGAATTAACCTTCTGAGTCAGATTCACAGCTATTTGTTAAACATCATATTCAGTCGATGTAGGTAACATTGTTTCAGAACTACAATTAGAGCTTATTCATCTACAGTGTGACTGGGAATTAGAGAATGAATAATATACAAATGAAACTAGTTTGTGCGAGTTTCACAGAAAATGATTTCCTCTCTTATATAGATTTGTGACAAAGATGCTGAAATAAATTTGGTTCCACGACCAACTTTTATCACAAATTAAAATAACAAGCCCTGGCAAAGAAGTTAACTATCAGATTATAATTTATAGTGTGCTTTTTGACTTAAAGGAGAGGACACGCTCTGTATATCACCGAATTAAATCAGATTTTGTGACATGAAAGTACAAGACGTACTGTTTAAAGTCATGCCTGGTATGGGTGGCCAATGACCCCTCGTTTTGGAAATATTGGCTATTGTTTGTGACATACTTCCGTTAGGTGCCTAATAGGAAAGCATTAGACTGTGTATTGTATTGTATTGTATTGTATTGTATTGTATTTATTAACATTCCATGGTATTCATACATGCTTACAGCTAGAATATGGAACAAGTCAAAAAACTTAATACTATTATAAAATCTTAATTTATAGTCACAGTCTAGATGAAATATATACAGACGAGATTTACAATATAGTCTACTAGTACAACACATAGTTTTAGTATCAATTTCATGAAGTGTTATTGAATGTCATGAATTCACCTACAGAATAGAAGGCGTGAGAAATTAGGTACTTCTTTAATTTGGCCCTAAATAATGTTATGTTTTGAGTTTCATTTTTTATATCAATAGGGAGGCTATTAAAAATTTTTACTGCCATATAACGCACTCCTTTTTGATAGCACGATAGACTTGCCGATGGAGTATGAAAGTCATTTTTTTGACTTGTATTTATGCTATGAACTGTTGAATTAGTTACAAAGTTTTCACGATTACATACGAGGAAGACTATTAATGAAAATATATACTGACAAGCCATGGGCATTATTTGTAGTTTTTTTAAAATAGTCCTACACGATTCCCTAGATTTGGCACCTACTATTGTTCAAATTACTCTTTTTTGTAATAGAAATATATTGTTACTATCTGTGGAATTTCCCCAGAATATTATTCCAAAACTCATTATCGAGTGGAAGTATGCAAAGTATATTGTAATGGCGTAGCTCATGTGGTTGGATGCTGAGTTGTCATCCAGGCAACCCGAGTTCGAATCCTAATGCCTTCTCATATTTTAAAGCTTGATATTATTATTATTATTATTATTATTATTATTATTATTATTATTATTATTATTATTATTATTTTAATTCACTTTCAGTTGTCAGTTCCTATATTCAAAGCCATGTTGAAATATGCATGGTATGCATCAAAATTAATAAACGAACGAGAAGTGTTTGTGAATGTGAAGGATGTCTGTTTCGCAGCAGAAGTGCGCAAAAATGTATGTCACTGTGGACAACCTTCTTTCATTTGCTGTGCATGGTGCAGGAAATATGTATGTTTGTGTGTTTTTACGACATCATAATGAATCGGGTACAAAATGAAATGGAATAGGTGCTACAGAAATAGAACAGACACCAGTGACACATCTTACCTTCCTAAGTGAGCAGTATTTCATTGTTTATCCTTTACAGTACAATGTTAATTAATTAGTAATTTGTTTAAAACATGATGAGGCATTCAATACATTGAGAAATGTGATATAGGTATGTAAATAGATAAATGTGATCACAATATTAATCATTCTTAAAAGAAAAAAATATAGTACCAGTTAAGATTCGAACTCAGGTTGCCTGGATAACAACTCAGCATCCATCCATATGGGCTACGCTGTTACACAGTATAATGCTTCCCTATTGAGCACCTAACGGGAGAATATCACAAACAATAGCCAATATTTTCAAAACGAAGGGTCATTAGCCACCCAGGTATGACTTTAAACAGTACGTCTTGTACTGTCATGTCACAAAATCTGATTAATCCGGTGATATACAGAGCGTGTCCTCTCCTTGTTAGTGTTGCTCAAACAATGGTTCCTAATTTAGAAAAACTGGTAAAAGCCAAACACACTAAAAATACAGAAGGACCAGCACAAGTACTAGTGAGATACAATAAATAGCTTATAAGGTCTTCCTTGTTTTTTAATACAATTAGTCTAAATTATTCTATTATTTAAACATGAAGCTATTAGAAAGAGTAAGCAACGAAATATTTTGTTTGCTTGAAGTCAATTTCTCTCAGTCTCAGTTTTATATTTGTAATACTATAAGAAGTGGGACATTATTATAATTAGACTTTTATTTTTATTTGCAATTGCGGAATTTAAAATTTTATTGTTAATTGACAGTGTGTTAAATGGATGTAACGTACAGTATGAAGAGAAGTTTATCACATTAATAAGCATGATTTATTTTGCGCCTTAAATAAATAAAGTTAATTTGGAATCAATGCTATCACTTCTAATTTAAAAATAAGCAAATCAATATGAAAGATAAAACCATTCTGTAAATTTAATAAATCAGGAACAGCAGTTCTTAAATCTACTGCTATTTAAAAATCTCCATCCCTTCCATTGCCTCTCCCCATATTTTGCTAATTTACCTATGCTTCTCCTCCCAAGGACCTCGAAAGTAGAGACGTGTGACGTCACAAAGTCAGCAGTTGGAAATGCCTGGTCTACTTGGTCAGTTTTTCTGAGGTTTTTCTCGATTATAGCGAATGTCAGTAATCCATGGCAAATCCTTGGACAAATATCATTTCACTCCTACCAATTACACTGATGCTAAATAACAGTTCAGTTGATACAACACCCTTAAATAATCGTTACGAAAGTAATAATGCCGGTCGAAGAAGCAGCAGTATTAGGTGTAATGTTGATTGTGTTTGTAGTATTACTAGTTACTGTACACTAGAAATAGTAACATCAGTGGCAGTGGCAATGTGATGATATTGTGAATGACTGACTATTAGTTTTATGATGGTCATGATGACAAAAATGACGACGATATTAACGAGAACATTAATGGTGGTAGGGTACTTTATATAAAGGAGAAATGCACACAAGTGTGCATAGGTTGTTGGTTAGTCTTCGGTGCTAAGTTCGGTCACTGTTTTTGAGCACTCGATACACTGCAGGACGTGGTACTTATTATTTTAACACTAGTCGCAATATGCGACTACAGCTTCCTATACTTCCTGTTTGAACTCTTATCCTGTTCTTTTGTTGCCCTTCCTTGTGCGTCAGTGAGGCACATAATATGTAACTAATAAATCACATAATAGAACACCAATCTTTTATCATGGCACAATTAAGCTTTGCACCTCTTATTGGTTACTGCATTTTCTTCCCTCCCTACCTTCAGTAACTCCAGGCCCTTGTAATTGTGTTGCTGTAATAGTATTCTGTTTAATTTCAACTTTTCAGACTCGAGCGTATGTAACAGAAATTAAGAAGCGCCGTGATTTCCTCAGAAGTGAAACATTACGTTTACGTCGAGAGGCAGGACTTCTGACACACCCTCGTCTGTTGGAGGACTTTGCGGTCAGCATTGAGGAAGCAGCTCGTTTATCTGCACAAGTCCAAAATCTAAAGAATTCCTTTCACGACCAGAAAAGAAGTTTATCAAGTTTACGTAAATGCATTGAATCTCGTACTTTGCTTGCATCTGTGGGAAGAAATATTTCTGTAGCACCATCTACAAAACCGCAGAGGAAGAAATCAATCCACATAGAACAAAAAGAATCAGAATTTGTTTCGAATTATGCCACTCGACCAAAGACTAAACCTGTGCATGCAGTAACATCTGAGCTTTTGAGTAAAGTGTTTACAAAAGCATCAAAGCCTGATCTGAAAAGACATCCTATTAAGCATCAGTCGAGACAATCAATTAGAAGTGTGTCAGTGATCCCAATTAGTAAAGACAGACCATCATTCTTTCCTCTTTCTTATAATGTTTACATGATCGGTGAGAAAAAATAATCTATTTCAAATAATGCATCTTAATGAGTCTCTGATTTTATTGTAATAATATGAGAACCCAGCCATTACTTTCTCTTTGTCATAAGTGATTTATTGTTAAAAAAAGCTTTTAAGTTGAAAAAATCCACAGTGTTTGTTTTCTTATTGCTCATTTTATAAATTTCTTGTCTGAAAAACGACATGTATAAGCATGTTTCAGTAATAAATCTGAATTTTTGGAGTATTTGTATGCACAATAAAATTAATATTACTATGGACTAGGAACTTCACTCGTTTCCTGTTAAAAATCCATGGTCTCTATATATTTTTCCTCAAAATGCTAGGTTTCAATTTTGTTATTCTGATGTGGAGCCAAATATAGGCTCTATCATGTCTTTATCCGTGCGTTTTTTTTTAAAGCAAGACGTAAAGCGCTGCAGCAAGACTGTTCTTTTATTACATTTGCTTCACCATCGCTGCAGCAGCAAATCAAAACTTCGCTTTACGAGTTTGCTGCACGATCCATCATGGCGGAATGCGTGTTTTGGTCTTTTGCAACGTTTATTATTGTTAAAATCGTCTAGTAATAATAATTCCATGTCATTATCATGGAAGTCGAAACTATTTAACATGTTCGGTTCTTTTAAGGTTAAATTTATTACCGTAAACTGGGGTAAAGAGGATCACATGTGGTAAAGTGGATCATATGTGTATTGTTAGATAAGTCAGCGCCACATGGATCACACATGCAAAGAAAACTATTTTTAGTGGCATTTATAGAAGAAAGGTTTTTCTTTGCATGTGTGATCCATGTGGTGCTGACTTATCTAAGCAATACACATATGATCCACTTTACCACATGTGATCCTCTTTACCCCAGTTTACGGTACTGCAATAATAGAAGCCAATATTAATTGTCCACCATTTTGCAGTCAGCTGACCTAATTGCGTTTTTTTCGACCCTCATTTTGCTGCAGCAAAGGCATGAAGCACTTTACTGAAGCGCTTTAAAAAAAACGCACAGTTCACAACAGAAAGGAAGAAACATAAGTTTGTTGAAATTACTTATGTCAAATAGGCCATACATCTCTAACATTAAATACTACTGGTACCGGTACTTGAAAACAAATTGTATTGTGTTTACTTTTCTTTATTTGTACAATTGCTTATTTTATAAATTAAACCTATATGAAATATATTACATTACATACAAAAAGTTATAAGTAAATGATTGTATGAAAATATACAATGAAAATAATTACAGAGCATTAATAATGCCATGGTTATTTTGTTTTCACAAGAAAACATTGTCAATTTTTCTTGAAAAGGCAAGAATATTATCATAAATTAAGGATGATGTACGGATGTTGTCATAGCAATTATCTGGTGTATTTCACTCATTCATTATTATGGGTTTTTTCATCTGAAAAAAAAAAGAAAGCATATATTTAGAAAATCATTACGAAATAAGGAAAAGCATACCAGTACTATACAACATTTGTTAAAATGCTCTTTGAATATAATATAGTATTATATTTTCCTTTTTTCTTCCATAAAAGGAAATTAGTTTACATACAAATGATAAAAATTCTTATACAATTTCCTTTTATGACATAAAATAGAGTAATAAAGTAACATAACAGTAATGCATTTTAAGCTGAAAATTATGTGCAAAGTTGTCTTGTTATGTTAATGTTAATCAATAGAAGGCAATATTTTAGAGTAGGTTGAAGGATTATTTAATACAGAATAATTCTGAAAGTTTTGGGGCAAGTTGTCTGCACTTACTATGCCCATTAGGCTATAATCTAATCACTTACACATGCCTGATAGCAAAGTCTAAAATTAATTTCGCAGAAAATCATATGTAGTGAGAAAGATTGACCAATATCTTCCCATGAAGTAACATAACAACCTTTGCATAGATAGATGTATGCCAAAGGAAATTGTTAATTATAATTTTCTATTGGAACTTAACATACTGGTAACTGATGAAAACAACAATCAAGCATGGAATATTAAATAACACAGTAGGCCTAAGTATTTATTATCTCTGTGTACTAAAGGAGCAACGCAATTCTTAGTTCTTTTTTAAGTTAGAGATACCTAATTTATAACACTTTTATCACATGATGATTATGATTTTAGTAATATTTTATATTTTAATACCGCTAGATCTCTTGCCACTTAAATTAATAAACAGAAATAATAGAGACATAGATTATTATTCAGGGAACGCGTAATGACGTTGTGGTTATGGCATAGTTGTGCATGCTGGAAAGGTCGCAGGTTCGATTCCCTATGTTACCATTGATCTAAGCCTTCCAGCTGTACTGTAGCTCTGAGGTTCACTTAGCCTCTAACAGGAATGAATACCGGTAATTGGAGTGAAAAGAAACCAACATTTAAGACTGACATTCCTACTTCCACTCAGTGCCAATTGTCTCGTGAAGGGAAAGACAATATCCCACCACCGAAAGAGCCTTCTGGCATACCTTTGATATTACTCTACTTTTACACATCGTGTCAGTCATTTCATAGTAAGAGCAAAATTACTTTTAATAGAAGAGAAACTGTATAATATAATATCTTGTCTGCCAAAAATTCTTTCATAAGTGACGTTCTCACTATTATTACTCTCATTATATGTAGATTAAATGTAATGTATATCAGTGGCGCGACAGCCCATGAAGGGCCAAGGCCGAGCAGCTGTACTGACCTCACGTCCACATGCCTCAACAGAGGTGAACCAGAACGGAGGTATCCTATGGTTAGCACGATGATCCCCCCAGCCACTATAGCTGGTTTTCATAACTGGATTTCGCTACCTAGTGTAGCTTCCTAGGTTCATCACGATGCTGGGTAGGCACCAGTTCCATACACTGGTCGAAATTTCATGAGAAAATTCTCTCCCCATAAGGACTTGAACCAGCATGCATTCCGTAATGCTAGTCCTAGACATGATGCCTTAGACCACTACACCATGGCGCGGGACGTATAATGTATATACGATTGGTATTTGTAATATAATTCATCTGTATGAAAGTATTGGAGTCAGTGTAAAAAGAAGTTCTTATCATAGAAGAGTCGAATTTTTCCTTCAAAATTAAAACGAATGACAAATGGGTCTTCGTACCCTAATAAGTGAATAAACAGTCAAAGTGAGAATATAACGAAAAAGTTCAGTGGCACAGAAAAATATTGGGGATGGAGATAGCTACCTTTGTACATGTGAATTTATTGCGTATTGCGAATCATCGAGCTACTAAATTGAAAGAAATTGAAGGATGTGATCCCAAAACTCCTCCAGTCCATTTAACCATTTTTATCATTTATACATATAGCTATATGATTATGTTTGAACCCTCTATCATTATATTTTAAGCATGTTTTCTTCCAAAACAACGCCAATCCTTGTCTAAAATGTTGTCTTATTTTGCATGTCACTTGAAAACTCTCTCAGTTCGTAGACTGGTGGATACAAAAACTAGTCCGGTCTTTTCACAAAATGGACTGAATGCGTTTTGGGATCATACTCTTCAATTACAGTTTTTAACAGTACAGTCCCATAGGAAAGATTGGAGGAAGCTGGGTTTGCACTGAAAGACGTGCCCTTGGGCAGAACACTGAATGATGATGAGTCCCATAATTATTAGTTACCGTTTATAATTATATTTTATCATTATTTAGTATATTCGTAACCAACATTCAATAAGTTTAAAAAACTGGTTTATAATGTTCTATGACGTCTTTCGGCTTTCATTATCCACTGTTCTCTATGTACACTTTATGTCTCATTTACACCAGATCCTATCAAACTTGTGGCAATTTATTTTTGTCAGCTACTTTTTGGTTTTTCCAGTATCCATCTACCAGTCCACACCTGTGGAGTAACGGCTAGAGCATCTGGCCGCGAAACCAGGTGGCCCGGGTTCGATTCCCAGTTGGGGCAAGTTACCTGGTTGAGGATTTTTCCGGGGTTTTCCCTCAACCCAATATGAGCAAATGCTAGGTAACTATCGGTGCTGGACCCCAGATTCATTTCACCGGCATTATCACCTTCATCTCATTCAGACGCTAAATAACCTAAGATGTTGATAAAGCGTTGTAAAACAACCTACTCCATCTACCAGTATGAGTTCGTCCTAACACTCATATTTTCTTTGTTGTCCCATTTTCTTTTAAATGTACAGTATGTATTGTATGAATTTAAAGCATCACAAAGAGTTTCATCTTGATTTTATACTGTATAATTAACCCTAAAATCGAAAAGAAGATCGATTAAGATAAATTGTATTTTACCTTTGCTTGTAATGGTGCGTGACTGCCCCTTCTCTTCTGTTCCGCCTCTCATTGTGTTAGGATTGTTCCACGGCTGAAGTTCTCCAGATCCCAGTATGATGAAGATTACATTTGTGACAAAGAAGACCCCTAGCACTACCCAGAATACTATTCTCCACTCTTGAATTGTGCTCTGTATATAGAAAAAGCAACGTATTACAATAATAAAAAAGTCTTCAATCTTCTGAACATTGGGCAATGAAATCACATAAAAGTTTTTGAAGAAATTAAAGTGCTATGATAAGAAATAAGAAATGTGTTAAGGAAAAGGGTTCTAAAGATCATACCCTTAAATTTTGAAGTACAGTCCTGTAGATATTCTAACTTTATCCTCAATTTGACATATTGAAGGTTGAAAATGATATAGTCCTAAGTCACAAAACCTTACAGGAAAGCATATTGAAAGTTGGGAGTCCAATGTTATTAGGTGCGGTATCATAATTTCTTCAGCGTGTATTTCTGTTATTTGTTGAGTAAATTTTATAATATTTTACAAGTAACTTTCCCATATGTGTAAGAAATGAACTCTTACAAAAAACAGTTTTTGGAAAAAAAATGTGGCTTTGGACTATCTCATTCTCACCCCTTCATATATATTTATATTTATCCCTATTATTCATTTATTCTATGGGCCACAAAGTAAATTTTCGATATTTCCCTAATTCGCAGATTTTCCTTTAGATAGTAGCATATGTTAAATTGTTGTTACATACCACTTTTTTTTTTACAGTTTAACTGCTAAATGTGTAAGATTTTGCAGAAGTAATTTTGTGAAGGGTGCAGAATTTTTTTCGGGCCCATGGATGTAGCACTACCTAAATACGGATATATAATTTATTTAGGTACTGTATGTACTATGTAGGGTACTTACATTTGGAGTGAGAACACCAACTAAATAAGGTGTAACAATTCCAGATATTGCTCCAATTCCATTCACAATAGCCATGAGGGTTCCAGCATAATTTGGACTTAGGTCAAGTGCATTAACCTTCATTCCTGGATAAAAAGCCCCCATTAATGCTGTACCCATTGTAATCAGTGCGACTACCGCTGTTCTGTCACAACCAGCGTAAGAAGCAGCAATCATGCCGACTGCTGGTCCCACAGAGGCTGTGAAAAAAGATCACAATAATTAATTTGCTACCTGTAATAATATGAATGGTTCATTAAAAACGGTGTGATGTAAACATCGAATTTATTATTATTATTATTATTATTATTATTATTATTATTATTATTATTATTATTATTATTATTATTATTATTATTTTGTAAATTTGTGAGAGGTTGGCTGCTTTCTCTCATTTTTGCGCGTACTAATTCAGAATTATCCATTAATTGTACCGAAACTATAATAACTTACTGTATGTAGACAGTTCATTCTCTATGTCAGTGGTATTCAATGTATGCAGCATTGTCTCAAGTAGTACGCATCCCACGTATGAAAAAATGCTGACACATTTATTTTGTTGTACTTGTTGACAATTATTGCAATTTACATTTATTTCCTTTTACATAACAACTCCGGTTTTTTCCGTGCTTCAATAACATTTTTTTTGCACGATCTGCTTTTTGTTGTATTTACAGCTATTGTTGTTAGACCTTGAAAGTTAGAATTCCTACCAGGAAACTTGTTGCTAGGGTAACCATTTTTCATAACCTAAAACTATACTAAAATGGACCTATTATAATGCACCTATTGTTACTTAGTTACCATTACAGTATAGTTTTGCGAAGGCTTTGGAATAATATTGCTCAAAATTTTCAATGCAAATGCTCTGCTCCTTTTTTCAAATTTTCCTTGATTTTCTAAAATGCATTTTCCAACCTTGTATCGTAATATACTATTACATAATTCATTACTATTATTATTGCATTAATTACTACTGTATAATAATAATAATAATAATAATAATAATAATAATAATAATAATAATAATAATAATAATAATTTATTTTGCATATAACATCAATCATAGTCTCTTGTTATTTCTTATATAATTGCAATCCAATTTGGGGGTACGAAGGTAAAAAAAATGTATTTTGGAGGTATGCTAACATAAAAAGATTGAATACCACTGCTGTACGTGATTCCCTTTTGTTTTGCTTCAGTCAGATGATGATAGTCTGACACAATCTTAAATAGCTGATGTAAATGTAGATTAATCTTTTCTCTGGGTAATGCAATATGTATCCCACACTGTGTACTACGATAATTTAATAAATACAATTTAAATTCATAGCCTACTTTTTGGCTTCTTTCAAGAAAATCAGTCTGGCAAGTTAGAATAAAAGGCTATTTTTAATAAATGACGAATGAATGGACAGAAAAAAAATTAAGATCTTCTTAATGTTTCAGGGATATCATAACATGTATTTCCATGAAAATATAGACATCGACTTTTTACTGTCTGAAATATAAAACTTTGGTGATTGTTGAGGTCTTATAATTTTAAATTTATGAGTAATATTCGTAAGTTTATTAGACTGTTTTCTTCCTTTAGTGTCACTTACCTATAGTTGTGAATATTTTGCGAGCGATTGTGATTGATAGATATCCTTTGTTGATCAGAAAATCACAAATCCAACCAGTTATTATTGAACTTATCCACATTACTAGATATGGTAAAGCTGTCAGGAATCCATTCTGTGAAACAAAATATATAAGTAGATAATTTTTTTAGTTTGCATCCAATATCTCGTCGTCTAAGCATTTGTGGAAGAAAGTCCGCAAGTATAATTTGAAATTTCATCATTAATATTTGGTTTTACTATATTAAAGTATTATATTTATTTAATGTAAGATTATACAAATAAATAAACTTTAGAATTGAAAGTAACTGTTTATTTGTCTGTACTATTCACATCTGTAGAATCAGGTTATTCCACTTAAAACTTAATTAAAGGGAGAGTCATTTTACTTACTTCAAATATGTTGAATTTCATTACATTCTTGAAATATTTAGGCAGATCAGTCACCAATGTAAAAAGTCCCCAGTCGTGGCCAATTTGAGCAAAAATCAAACCCCAAAGAGGAATTGAGGTAAAGATTGCTCTCCAAGGAGTTGGAGGAGTCTGTAAAAATAAATACCAAAACATATATATATAGGCTATATGAAGGGTACACGGGAAAAACGATCAAGGTCCATCAAAAATCGAAATTGAGTTAATAATGCTATCTTATAGTGGAAAGAAAGTACTATCATGTGGTCTCGCTAGTAATAAGAAATCATCATTCTTGACATTCCACTACGTCAATTTCTATTAAATACACACATAACAAAGTATAAAGTGCTTAAACTTTAATATTTGTTTTTCTCGAAACTTTCTAAAATGGACCTTGATCGTTATTCCCGTGTACCCTTCATATATCTGTGTGTATGTGTGTGAATATTCATATTCAGTTTGTCATTGTAATTAAATTGTATTGTAATTTATTTAGTTATGTAATTATTATTCTAATTCATAAGCAACTTGTCCTATATAATGTAACATGTTCAGTGAACGTAATAAATTGGAATTGAAATTGGAATTGAAATTGAAACCCTTTATGCAGTAGACCTACCTCTGATCTATTCAGACTTTCAATAGTCTTTTCGAGAAACATTTTTTCTTCATCAGAGATAAAAGGATGAGACTGTGGATCATTGTAACCAACAAATATCCATACAATGAACCAAACGACACCCAACGACCCAAATAAGTAGAATACGCTTGGCCATCCCATAGGTGAGTATTGTAGTAATACTCCACTCAGTGCTGTACCAACAACTGTTCCTACTTGAGCACCTATAAAATTAGAGAACAATAAAATATTTGATGTTATTCAGCCTCAGTATTGTATAATAATTATGCATGTAAGCATGGTGTACGCAGAATTTTGTGGGGGAGGGGGGGTTATTATTAAAATTGATTACAATTTACATTATCAGTATTTTAAATTTTATGTACTGGTATTATTATTATTATTATTATTATTATTATTATTATTATTATTATTATTATTATTATTATTATGTTACGAAATATTTGTTAATATTATATTCATGAATATCCTTATAAAATCTTTGAAAAGTAATATTTTCACAGCCATCCGATTTTTAACAAATTTTAACTTGTTTAATTTTGTATTATACAAAATGCTTGTGTCATTATTACACTTACGCAATAATCATTTATATATATTATCAGGAAAATACATAGAAACAATCAACTATGTAGAAATAAATTTAATTAAACACAATAATGGAACATGGCACTCACCAAGGATGAAGAATGAAACTAACATGTGAAAGAGGAGTAGGAGGACTTTGCCTTATGTCGATGTAGATTTTATTACTCTGACAGTGAAAAATTAGAGAAGGAAAAACGATTATGGGAAAAAAATTTAAATCTAAATATGTCATTTTTTTAAGTTCAAGGGAGGGGGGGGGGGTTTCTAACCCTGTAACCCCTCCCCTTGCGTACGCCCCTGCATGTAAGTCATTGAGTGTGCTTTGTTGAGCCTCAAACTCTTGACTGCAGTGAAATTATACTATGTATTGTCATCAATATTATTTATTTATAAAGTTATGATACAGTAATAGTAATCACAATCTAAAATCAAACATACAGTATATTTACTTTCGTACCTCTCTATTGACTTAGAACAACAATTAATATAAAACTTACCTGCAAATACGAAAGATCCCAGAGCTGCTCTTTGTTGTGGTGGAACCCAGTGAGCTAGCAGGGCGTTCATTGCTGGGAAAGTTGATCCCTATAAACATAATTGCTCCATTGTAAATATTTGTTGAGGAGTAAGAATATCCTAGTTCAGGGACTGCGAATCTCAAGTGGAATCATAATTATATTCAGCAAATAGGTAGTTGATTTTTTATGGAAACCAAGTGTTACAGTAAAAATTTTAGCCCATTGCACATCAAACAATTATTATGCAATATTTATAACTACTCGCAGAGGACACTCTGCTATTTGTATCTGTAGTCTATCAAAGAAATATACGAAATGAGAAGTGTTTCCATGGTCGTCGGTCACATACACAGCTGCTTATTTTAAAATAATTTGTGAAGTGTGACTGCCAAAAATTCGTGAAAAATAAGTTCTTTGAACCATAACTTTTAGCTGACCATGCTTGCTTCATATAGAGTTAGGTACTTTTAGATGCAAGGAAGTACGTTTCCGTCTCTTTATTTTCCTTCTTCTGCCAAGAGCAATGATGGGTAAATTCGAGACATATTTTTCGTGAATTTCAGCAAGGCTTCTAAACTGGGAAAACACTTATTACCACAGTGTTTGCAAATATCACAACAGATGGAGCACCAAATATGACAGGGAAGAAAGCTGTATATGTTGGGGTATTTAACTAAGAATATCCTGAGAACAATGTACTTTTACATTGTGTCGTCTACTGTTTAGTGACATTGGCTCCTATCCAGCAGGTTTCGAGTTCGATTCCGATTCTGCAAAGAGATTTTTCCTTAGTTAGAAATTGTTCCTGGGTGTTTGTGTTGTCCTTAGGTTTAAGTTATTTTTAGATAGATACAAATAAGTGTTAGGAGGGGCTGGCGCATCCTACCAAATTCACTATGAACATCCCCTTAAGAGATCACTAGGAGTCGCTCATTATCTGATAAGACTTATATTCATATATGTTTCATGTAAATCTGCCCTAGCCACGAAACATTTAAACGTTAATTAATATATACTAAAAAAAAACCTTTGTCATCAATACGTAGTAGTAACATTTTCATACTATAGAAATAGCTTAGGCCTATATAAGAAGACGTGTGAAATGTCTGAAAATGTGTTGTTTATACAAACATAAGCTAATGAATAAGATTTAATAAAAATGCAATCATATTTAAAAGTATAGGTACATATATGTGGATGTGGAGGAAGGAGAGAATTATCTTACTCTACTTAGGCATATAATATGTTCATAATCGTTTTCGTGAAAATTCCCAGGTTCAAAACCGGCCGAGATCGGCAGGTATATAGTACCAAGTGGCGTATTCTATGAGCTATCTAGGCTAGCTGCGAAGCCCATAGCTGCACTTGACATTGGATAGGTATAACCGCAAGCTAGTAGGCCTATATACTTCGCAGTAGATCTGAGATAGCGACAGCATGGATTCGTGATCTGTGGCATGGATGGACTCTGGAAGGGTTGGGAGGGTGGAGATGGAACCAATGCACTCACGCAAGTTACATTGCTTCGCCATATCTATGGCTTCGCTATTCAAAAAGCTAGCGGTAACAACTTTGTTCGAGAAATGACGACTCCTATAGCACAGGTTGACACTTCGAGCATTAAAGTATTTTATGTTCGAAGGGTTGACAATCTCCGAGTTTCAGAATGGCCAACCAATCTTATACGGTACACATATTTTATCGAAGCCTTTGTATATGTATTAGGTTATACTACAGTATATGTAAATATGTTTTTTTTACTATGTTTATATTAATATTGAAATGGATCCACGAAGGCTTTATTTTGGTTCTTGGTAATATATTTAGCAAACTTTTAATTTTCGTGCCAGGATGAATAATTATAGGTCTATTGGCAATAATGAAAGCTTTGTCTGAACTCCGCGCGCTATTTTGGCCATCATTATTTCTGTTCATATCATCATATGAATGTTATTTTCGCGTGTGAATTTCAATGGTTATATTTTATATAAAAGTCGTTAAGTTTACAGTATTTTTAGTTAATTGAACACCTAGGCTCGAACGTAACTGTTGTTTGCCGTGTCGTAGTGTATTTAATAGTGTGGTACTTGAAAAATGTCTGAGGTTATTGGTAGTTTGATGAAATCATCATTTTATAGACTTAGATTTGGAGAAAAACTGAAAATTATAAAAAATGGAAGGCTGCAACCAGTTATTAATGAATGAACTCAAATGTGAACATAAAGAAAAAAGTCGTTATTATATTAGAACTTCCAATACTGCAAATTATGAAAAGTACAGTACCAGTATGAATGGTTAACTGAATCTGGTGAGTTGAAAAAACTTTAGTGTTGGTCTTGTCGTTTATTTTCCACAGAGGTTACTCCTTGGAAAATAAATGGGTTTAACAGCTTAAATTATTTACTCACTGCATTCGATAGACATCAGGAATCTGTCAACCACTTAACTTTACAAACTTTTGGAGCAGATAGGATTGGCCATGCACTGAATGAGCAACAGAAAATAGCAGATTCCTTACATAATGAGAAAGTTAATGAAAACAGGAGGTTTTAAAACGCTTAATAGATACAGTTACAGTTTTGGGCAAGCAAGAATGTGCATTCAGAGGGCACAATGAATCAGAAAATTCTGTACAAACAAAGGGATATAATTATATTGAATCTCTTGATTATTTATTATGATCCAGTTATATCGAATCATTTGAAGACTGCTACAGTGTTTAAGGGCATTTCTCCTGAAATTCAAAAGATTTAATTGAATCAGTAGCCAGTGTAGTCACAGATACAATAACATCAGAAATAAAGGAAGCTCCCTTTATAGGTTTAATGTTGGATGAGACAATTAATATATCCAAAAAAAAGTCCGTTGTCAACAGTTATAAGATATGTTGACAATGAGGGAAAATGCCAGGAAAAGTTTCTATATTTTTTCTGATGTTTCATCTGACGGTATTGCACAGGGACTTTTCACTCATGTCGTCAAAATAATTGAAGACCTGGATTGCGCAGAAAAGTTAGTTGCCCAGACCTTTGATGGAGCAGCTGTAATGGCCGGACATGTTACAGGGCTTCAGAAACTTGTAAAGGACAAATATCAGACTTCATACTTCATTCACTGTTACAGTCATATATTAAATTTAGTGCTATCTCAATTCACGAACAACAATCGAGAATGTCGGCAATTTTTCTCATCACTTTCTGGTTTAACTAGTTTCTTTTCACACTCTACAAGCCGTTCACATGCCCTTACAAAACTTCATGGAAAAAAACACTGCACCCACAAGATGGAATTTTTCATTCAGATTAGTAAAAACTGTAAGAGAGTATAGGCAAAATCTCATTGAGTTTTTCCTTTCTGTTGAAGATGAGTCAGAGGAGTGGACTCCTGAAGAAGTGAATGTTGCGTCTGGTTTCATTCGTTTTCTAGAAAAATTTGATACAAAATTTCTCTTGAAAATTTCCCATGGTTTATTTACTCATTCAGATGGTCCAAAAAGAAAGAAGCTTGATAAAGGAGATTACAGAAGAATTTATTATGAAATAATAGATACCAGTACTCTGTTATTACAAATGAACCTCAGATTTGAATCACTGAAAAATATTAAAGTTTGTCTCTCTTTTGGATTGTAACATGTGACAGTTTTACGCAAAATTTTCCAGGAAGTCTTTTTAGTGAGCTCAAAGTTCCCTATGGTAGCTTCTTTGACACATTACGTCTAGAGAATGAACTGAAAGTTGTGTACTCTTCCAAAGAGTAAAAAAAATAAAGCAGTTGGTGAGATTACAACATATATGAGATTAAATAAGTTGCACGTAATATTTAATGAGGTTTATAGCTGGGACACTTGATATTAACATTTCTTTCTACAACGGCAAGTGTTGAACGAAGCTTTTCTGCTTTGAAAAGAATTAAAACGTATTTGAGAACAACGCAGCGACAAATACGTCTGAGGAATGTGGGTGTTCTCTCAATTGAAAAAGAAATTCTTACTTAAAAAAAAAACACTTCGGACGTGTTCTATGACAAAGTGACAAGGAAATTCACGCAGAAGACAAGAAGAATAGACTTTCTTTACAAATTATTTCTGAAGGTAATCCGATGCCGGATTGAATCCTCTCAGTTTAAGTTCCACTTCTTATGTTCCACCCATCCTTCGTCATATGATGACGCAGAATTTCTGCATGGAAATATCATACGTACTTCGGTACATCGTAACAATATGTAAGACGAATGTTAGGTAATCAAGTGGCGTACCTTCGGCCTCATCTCGCCAAATACCATCTTACTAACAATTCCATCGACGTTAAAAATTAATAAATAAAGTCATTGTTGTTATTATTATTATTATTATTATTATTATTAAATAACCTAGTAGGCTAGTTGATACAGACTTATTAAATAATAATTAACTGAAAAATTAAGTTTGGCGGGTAATATTTTGAAGAACTGGTTTCAGTGCAGCCTGTACTTAAATTTACACATTGAAAGGATTCATAACATTAATGAACAGTTATGAGTTCTCAAAGAACTTTAGATAACAAAGCAAGATTTACAAGAGAGGAATATCATTTTTGGTTACAGCTACACACTTTGATATCTTTAATAATTTATAAAAATGAATTATGAAAGTCTAAAGAAAAGGAAATATAAGTTAAATATGGCTAATCAAAATTGAATATTATCTTGATACATTAAGAATAAGAATTCATTTGAATTGTCTGAAATTTCCTATTACATACAGTATGACCTACTTGGTAGTCGAAATACAAAAGAATTATATGTGTATACGTTAAATTTGAGTAACTGCAATACCGTATTCTTATATGGTTTTAGGTGTGACGAAAATAATGTCGAACTCACCTCACCAAGACCTTCTATAACACGCACTGCAATAAGCCATCCAGCACCTCCTTCCGTAGCTGCGAGTGGGGTAAGTAATGTAAAAACTGCTGTACTTAAAATGCCTAAGCCAAGAGCATATTTTCCTCCAAACTTTTCTGCAAGAATTCCCCCTGGTATATGGGTTATAATATAACCCCAGAAAAAGGAACTAAGAATTAATCCTTGTGTTTCCTCATCCCAGTCAAAATCACGATGCTGAAAGAGAATAGAATAACATCATTTATTGGTATGTAGTAAGAGCATTTCAACGTATTCACATTGTTATATTTATTTAATAGGTTTTTAAAACAAGATATAATTTCACATATATGTAATGGAACTCTCTAAGTTTGTCATTGGATAACATGAGGCTGACTGTATGTGAGCTCGGTAATCTAACTCCGCTCAGGTTTTCATCATTGGTTTGCGCCGCAGTGCAAATGCGCTTTTTCAATTCACGCACATCATGGGAGAGTTGTGGTTTGTAGATAGTGTTCTTCACATATCTATAGGGAAAAAATCACAGGGCGTGATGTCCGGTGACCTTGGGGGATACCGTAGAAGTTGTTGATTACCGTTAGCTGAGAGTTCTTTGCTGATGGCTCTGTATAAAATCGTGTACTAAATTGACGTTGCTCACTCAACACTTACCTACCCGTGCGCATGAAATTGTAAGACGCAAAATGTTTTCCCCTTACCACTGGCAGCCATTTTTACAATTATTCCGCCTGTCATCTGGCAGTAGAATTATGAAGTACTGAACGTATTCATAAACTTTAGAGCGTGTTCCGTTGTTTTTCTTCGGTAAACTGATTGATGGTAATGCAGATGGAACGTGATTTTCTCGTTCTAATCATTTTGAAATTCACTGTATTATTTGGCTGATATTACATACATTTCAGTATAATCCATGGAACATAACATAACACATGTATTTAATCGAATATTCTATAAGTTTTTACTTCGACATAAAAAAAGCCTTCGTCCGCATCCGGTATGGGGCACAGTGTCGGTTGATCAGATGTGACGAAAATGTGTGAGATTTGAAACGCTTTTAACTCGACGTGTAGTCTGATGGTGACGGCAGTGGTATCGTGCGGTGGATAAGGTCGTACGCGTGCTGTGATGGATAACTTATCGGGGTCACGAGCGTAATGTAAGAGAAGAATGCGAGGTAAAAGTTACCACATTTCGTGCCATTCCAGGAGTCGTAACTCAACGATTGGAGAATTACACGCATGTTTTATCACTCAAAGAATTCGTTACGGACTGAGCTACAAAATAAAAGTGCAAAGCTAGTGAATAGATGACTGTAACGTAGTGAAAAAAATAGACTTTTAAAAGTGTTGAAATATTTACAAAGAAAATATTGAAAATCCTATAAGATTCGGCTGCGGAAGGAAAAAAAGGAAAACACGCCAAGCAAAATGAGGGGCCACTTAATGGAGCCGAGCGAACACGGAGGTGACAATAACGCTGCAAAATGGCCGATTGATCACTAAATTAATGACAAAAATCCCAATTTCGTAAACAGTCCAAACAAATGATGATTGAGTGGCGCAAAGCTATATAGGCTATTATCGAGACTTTGCAGACGTATTATATTAGGCCTGTTATAGCCTATAGGGCTACATGCAATATAATTACACAAATTATGTATATTATATTTATTTTGTGTTACTTTGCATTTAAGCCACAACGACTATTGTCCCTTCAGCTTACTATAACTAATATGTATGTTGACTGTTAATAAATGCTATCTAATTTTTTATTTTATTTTTGATCGAAAATCATTACAGGAAAGCTACGATTATTATGTTTCTTTTTTTCTATGAGGTCCAACTGCTTTAAGAACTAACAGTGCAAACTGTCTATTATTACAGAATGAAATAAATGTATTGACATACGTCGTCATGCAAACTGATGCAATTAACATTAATCTTACTGCAAAGAAGCTAATTCCATAGTTTAAATTAGATTCGATTTGAGTACCGTAAGTGAAAACTTTAGTTAGTGCTTAGTGATTCTTTCTTTTACAGCATATTTAGCTGCGGATATTCTCATACATTTCAGCATTATACGTCATTCTTTCTGCGTATGGCAAGTACATCTACTTGATTTCGTACAAGAAAGAATAAGAGGAAAAAGAAAAGATTTTCCAATTAATTAATTTTACAGTTTTTGAATATTATTTATAGGGCTACATACAGTAGCTCACTCAATATTTTTAGCATTTACGTTGTTCGTAAACTCGTTAGTGTTGTAGCGTTTGATAATTAAGAACGGGTAATATAAATTATTGACATATTTTTCAACTTGTTTTTTCATTCACCATTATCAGCTGTGTAATTATATAGTCAGATTAAAATTCAGTTATGTCATTTAGGTTTCTAAAAAAAAAAAAAACTCTTAAAATATAGGCTACTCGTGTTTCTTTAGACGAAAATCCGTGTGCACGTATGACATTTAATTATTATTTGTCCCGTGTGCTTCCAAATAAATATTCATGTGATGCATAAGAAGCTGAATAAGCCTGTTTGATCACATTCATTATTTCGCGTCCGTTTTATGTCATTTTCATTAAGTCAGGGTTAATTACAAGATTAGGCTGAAAGTCTGCATAGTTTGGCAACAGCGCGGCGCAGCTTCACGTACGAATACACACACGCACTCGGTTTGAACATCTCAGTTCCGTCCCTTGGTCATCGCAGTGACGTTGCCAGACTCCCAAATAGCAGGAAATAACAATATGTGTTAATATTTTTGTTTTATTTGTAAGAAAACTGTCCATTTCATTGATAATCTGCAAAGGGATAAATCATTCCTTATCAGTTTGTCTAACGATAAGAATAAGAATCAGAATGGTAAGGGTTATACTTACCGAGCAAAACAGTGTTAATATTTAGCGGAAAATTATTTTTTCTGAGAAATTATTTGGGACTAATATGGTATTATAATTTTTTGTAATACTCTTTCCAAGGAATAAGCTGTTAATATCTGTACAGTCATATCACTTCTACCTGTAAATATTAAATCAGCAGTACAACATACAACGGTAAACCATTTATTGATTTTGGAACAGACTCTGAAAATGTATATTTTCATAAAATGGAGAATTACCACTATTATTTATTGATCTGACCCAATCTTTTGGGTTTACCCTGCGACACAGAATAGCTCACAATAAAATTTAAAATGAAAAATTATATAAACAGGTTTCAGACAAAAGTGATTAAGACATAAGAAAAAAAATAGAACCAAGTATAATTTAAATTGAATGTACGCCTTAAAGATGCTGACGAAATATCGCTACAGAAAATTTTATAATGGTGGTGACGATGGCATCTTGAAGATCTCTTGTCAGCTTGTATTTTTCTCGCCACTTTACAAAGGCTTTCGGAATGGTGCCTCTCGCTCCAAAGAAGAGACCGGTAACTGTGATTTTTTCTATGTTGTATTTCGCTGATAGGTTCTGAATCGTGGGCTGTTAAACTAAACTGTATTTGGCTGGCTGAAAGCTGACGTAGGAAGATTAGATGGAAATATAATTTTTCCTTGATTTCACAACGAACAACATAATGACGTCTCATTCATTTGTACGTTAGCTTAAACTATTTATGGTTGTTTCCACGATAATGCCAGATTAATTACACTAATGTATCAAACTTTTGAAAGTGAAAATGATGGATTATATTTCTCGATGTCAAGGTCTGAGTACGGACGCACTGCATAAATATTAATTACTTTTACAATTTACAACGTATTATCCTGTTTATAAATATAGAAAATAATAGACTTACATCTGCGACTGTGGATTCTTGTGATGGGCTTGCAGCACATGCCTCAGGATCTATTTCTGTTTCATTCTTTTCTTTGGCAACCACCATTTCTGTTATGGCGACCGACAAGCATATCCTCATTGTATATGCATTTGCTATTGCTAGGAATCCCATAATGGCCAGCACATAGCGTTGCGGTATACATGCTGCAAAATAGAAGTACATGAGCATGTAGTAAATTGTGTTGAACATCTAGTTATTGAAAGTTCTATGGCATACATTAACGACAGACTTAAAAGCAATGAGAATATTGTGATTAATCTTCTTCATCAAATGTTGTGCTCGACTTCAGTTGATACAGCGTCGTTAAATAAATGATTGAAAAAAAAGCAAGTAATCTACAAGTTGCTCTTGAAATTAAGTTTTTATGAAGTTATTAGATTCTGAAGATGGGTGGATTTCAGTTCATTTGGAAATCCCGATAAATGTTCCACGATGGCTTGAATGGTAGACTTGTGTTGTCATTGCTATCATTAGGTTAATTGTCTTGTAGAATGCAGTGTTTACAATGTGCTTGAAATGGCATTACAGATATAGTTACAAATTAGATTAGGATAAAAAGTTGTTCGGTAGTACGATAAGGCTTTCGATTGAATGGCCTAATTTCGATTGGCGATGTGCATTTTCTTTCAGTTTCCAAATCGTCTTGTACCTAGCTTGATTTTTTTTTGGTAAACATACTTTTTATAAGATTTTTAAATTATGTTTATTACCGTTGATGAGTTTCGTTTGTGTGGGTAATAATTTTCCTAGAATGTACAACTGTGTAGACGTTCAAAATTGGAGCAATGAGCCCAGGAACTTATTTAATGAAATCGCACCACAATATAGACTGTTGCTGTGACAAAAATAAGTAATATATGAGCGCACAAAAAGAATGCAATTTGTTTTAAGGTGGTTTTAGAATATGCTATGTTCTTCACATAGTGGATTCATCAAATTTTCTTCACTGCCTGGCCAATATAAGACCGATAAAACCCTACACCTTGTTGTTTGCCTACACCTTCTAATATTATAGTCGGCTTAAGATCTTCGAAGTTTCTGTTGTCTTTAAGGAGTAAATAACTCCATTTCTGAAGAAAAATAAACTCGAAGGTAAAATTAATTATTACTAAAGAGGGAACGAGAAAGGTACCGGCATATATAGTTTCTGAATATAATATTCAGTAAATTTTACCTGAAGACCTCTCATTCAGAGACAGGGTTGTCTTATGTACCATTAATCGACACTTGTTTCGTGGGTTTACTTCCTTTCCAAAGGAAGACATGCTACATATTTTTATCATCCATCAAACTATTTGATTGAATTAGTAATAAATTATAAAATACTAACAGTTCAATCTACTGTAAATATAATTACATTTTTGGCTGAGTTTGATCCCACGATTCTAAGATCTATTACAATTTATAATGACGATGGAGGACGTACCATTTTGTTCAACAACGAAAACTAAGTTCCTCTATTTAATTGTTACTTTCTATATTTACGTTGTATCGTCAATAAAAATATTTTGCACATTAGTTTTTGTTTATAATAATACGTCATGTAGAAAAACACAGACTATGTTGTGGTACGCAAAATTTGGATCTGTTATTGTAATAAAACTCAAATTTAGGTGTATGTGTGAAATTACAGTATCAGACGTATTTTTTTTTTATCAAAATGTGGTATGGATTCTCATCTTGCCTGTAATTTTTGTAAGGCGCTAAGGCAAAAAGACGGGATAAGCCCTGAAAGAAATGGGTCACAGACCTACGTCTCCATCCCCACATGTCTCGGAATTTTTTTTTTTAATGAAAGCCTTCGAAATAAGAGCCTTGGATTTCGCGCATTGCCTTCGGTACTTGGGACGAGTTTACTGGAGTGTCACTCGCACAGTGCAAGGGGCTCGGATCCCTTCTCGTAAGCACTGTGGTAGTTCCACTCGATGCGATGTGCAGACTTTTAACATCTTCGGCGATCCTGACCTGTTGCTGTTCTGTCATGCTTCTCCCCCCTCATGTGGTTGAAATTAGGTTACGTCAATTTTCGGCTTTCGTCTTCAAAATTCTTAAAGTTCCTTCGGAGTGAGACAAGTAACCAACAGCCTTGGAGCTCACACATTGTTTTTTCAACCCCAAATTTCCTTGCAAGGACGCATTTTCACGTAAATATTTCTCCTCCCATTTACATTGATATGGATTATTGATCGAAAAGTGTCCACACCTGTGGAGTAACGGTTAGCGCTTCTGACCGCGAAACCACGTGGTACGGGTTCGAATCCCGATCGGTGCAAGTTACCTGGTTGAGGTTTTTTCCGAAGTTTTCCCTCAACCCATTATGAGCAAATGGTGGGTAACTATCGGTGCTGGACCCCAGACTCATTTCACCTTCATTCCATTCAGACGCTAAATAACCTGAGATGTTGATACAGCGTCGTAAAATAATACACTAAAAAATCGATCGAAAGGTAGGACAAACATGTACGTGCATTTAAGCCATTTGCATGGAACTATCGCGCTATCCCAAAATTTTGAAATGGATGAGAAATATTGAGCAACTTTTGTCTAAAACCTTCTCACTAAGAGGAAGAGTTATTTTACGTGCAATAAATCTAAAACATGGACCTTCCAGCTTTATTTTCCTTAGGGTAAATCAAGAAGTGACTTGAAACTTAATGAGACAGACAGTGTAGAGAAGTGGAATTCCATATAGAGGCAGAGTAACTTAAATGAAGCCATTCAATTGTTGCGTGAAGCTTTTCAACGACTTGTAAGAAAATCTGTCATTCGAACAAGTGCTAAATTAAATGCTATCGGTGGGATTGTGGGTACAAATTGGATCCGAGATTTATGAATTGAAACTGATGACGATGAATTTTAATGAGTGATAAAATCCTAAGTATGTCTTCCTTCAGGAGAGATTGTCCTATGTAGTACACTTACAGCACATAGAAGAACCCTGTCATTGGTAGAAGGCTCAAGGTAAAATTTGTCGTCCATTTCCCGCCCACGTTGAATCTCGAGGCCGATAACTTTTGCAGTTGAAGACGTCGTTAATAAAATACTATTACTACTACTACTGTACTATTGATACATATCTCAAAATCTACTGTCCACAGAGTATTTCGAAAAAAAAATATATTTTTAAAACTGTAGAAATGTTTCACGTAGTTCAGAATCTGTTTTATACAGCTAAAATATGCGTTTACAAGAAAAATGTATGAAAAGATAAAAAAGAAGACATAAGTTTTGAGTTACATTATCTTTACAGACGGGTAACTACGTACAATGTGACTGTGTTATTTGCAGCACAGAATCCCGTAAATAATTTTTAGAACATGCATAAGGCAGTCCAGAAATACGCTAGTATAAGCCTATGTATTGTGCATTAACAGGCTTGAAGATCATCGGGTCAGTTTTTTTTTTATTTTACCAAAAAACCAATAACGAGCAACTAATTTATAAATATACTGGAAATGTTTGTTCTACAGTTTGACAATAAGGAAAATATCCTCGTCTCTATGGTGTATCAGCATTGTTTGTAACTTCTAAAATCAGAAGTAGAAGTAGAAGATAACAGATTCTCTGGCCTCCTCGCTTACGTATTTCAATTCCTTCGAACTTCTAATTCGGGAGTTCACACATATAAAGTTCTTTCCACATAAATTCCTTCACCTGTGTATCCTCATATTCTTTCAAGCTCATATCAAAAAGAGCATTATGTTGAGACACATATCCAATAATAATAATTTCGTCTTCAGACCGCGAAAAATTACAAAACGTCTTGATTTGTTTTGCAGCCATAACGTACAGATTAGATATTCGATATTGCAACATGACCTTCTCTAAATATCGATTATTGAACACGAATGCGGCGATGTGCGTCCTGAATTTGCTTCAGAATCAACCTCCAGCGATTTGCGTCGCGTCCAACGAACTGCGCTGGCGATCTTCGCTGTAAAGAAACCGTGCGCATTCATTTCAACTGCTAGCAACTCCGGCGACAATCGCTGGCGATGTGCGCCCGGCGATGATCGCCGTAACCAAACCGTAGCTTAAGGGAGCAGGTGAACAGTAACAGTTGTGGCAACGGATTTATGGTGTGATTGAAATGTAACTAGATACATACTACAGAGTGCCTGGAAAAAGGTATACGAGATTGGACTCTGTAGAAATACAGAAGCCAATCAATAAGTTTCCAGATTATCCTAAATGTAGACAACACACAGGACATAGGAAACCGAGAAGTTATCCAGAACAAGGGAAACGCCTGGAATATGTACTAAATGCATCACTTGAAAGGCAAAGAAGAAGACTAGTCAAAAGGCGATCATGGAGAGATTTCAGGAATATCAAAACAGGTTCTTGACATGTTTGCACGAAATCGCATGTGGAAGCTCAGGTCTTAAGACAATCTAACGGCATTTGATAGATTGACTCTAAGGCATGGAAACAATGATCTTCAGTGGCACGTGAATGTATGTTTAACTGTACAATAAATAAAAGTGCAGTTCGTAAATATTTTGATTACACTTTGTACCTCAGTTTTTTGCAGAAATACCTAAACTAAAAAGAGCTTTCAGCAAATGTGAATCAAATTATTCAATGTATTGCCTAATCATATCAGAAATCTTGAAACCAATAGTTTTAAATTAGCTGTCAAAGATTTGTTACTTAATAATTGTTTTTACGATATTAATGAGTACTATTAATTACTTAGGAACTAAGTTCTATAGAAGTAAGTTTTGCTTTTTTTTTAACCAAGTTTTAATAATTTTACTCTGTCATAATATATTGTAAAATGTTTTGACAATAATGTAATTAATATACTACAGAGTTATGCTAAATGTTCTTATTTAAGTTTTTACAGTACCGGTATATGAACAAGGGAATTTGATTTACGACAGTTCGTTTTCTTGTAAATGACTTAGAAAATACCGGCATTACGACTGTACTTTCGGGAAATTTACATTTGTAAATTTGTTTTGCGTATGCTAAATCACAATAATTATGAAATGGATAATAGGTAGTTCGTAAAAGTGCGTAAGAGACATTCGATATAAATCTACGATTCGATATAGTATTGTAACATATATCTAATACAATTTAAAGAAAATGGATTGATTTTGATGATAAGTGTATAAGATAGAATAGAACTATTTATTTGAATAATAATAATAATTGTAATTTCTTGATTGTAATTGTTTGCTTCCTTGAGCAATACATCATGAATTAACTGTTGCACAAATAAATGTTTTAAAATGGAATTCAAATAATCACCTTTATACTGCAATCGTATTTCTATTTTTTCACACTTAAAATTATTACTTTATTTGCCTTATAAAAATTCTGTTGTATCTATGAATAATAATTTGAACCATAACTTTAGAAAACCTCACAAGAATTTAAGAATGACCAAATTTATGTATGAACTGAAATGTTTATTGCTGTCTGGTCATGTCTACTTATCTTTGGTTACTACACAGCAAACGTGACTAAAGCTCAAGCTTGTGCAGTTTTACATTGTTTTGTAGTAGGATGAAAACATCTTAGTTATGATTTTTATCTCTTCCTTCTTGTAGCTTGAAAAATAGTTGTGTAATAGTCATCCTTTGTGGTAAAGCTGTGACGTTTGCCCATAAGTGATAATTTATTTCTTATTTATGTCACGTATCTTTTAAAATGAAGATACACTTCAGAGCCTAGGCTATATGATGACTGTATGTAGACAAATGGAGAATTGGTGAAATAAAAAGACAGCAAAAGCAGAAGTATTAGGAAGATACCTGCTCTACAACCATTTTTTTTACAGATATCATAGGACGTATCAGGCATCGAATCTGTTTGATTTGTTCAGAAATCGTCTGCTGAGTGATCTGATCTTCACGATTTGAATTTATAACGAAGAATTAATACTGAGTAACTGATGTAATTTAAAGTAGGGCTAATCATGTGATATGTTCTTGCTTTTCAGACAAACGAAACCTTATTTTCTTTCTCGTAAAAACCGCTACTTGACCTCATTCTAAACATAGTATATCATATTTCTAATCAGTACATCCCACTCCTAAATATACTGTTCCCCTGTCTTCTTCAATATGTGGACTAATTTTTATTTCCCGTTTCAGTTTGGAACTAAAATTTATTATGTAGATTCATCAGTTTTCAAGGCAATCACTTTTATCAGTTTCACTATGCTGCCATCTAGCGACTACAAAAGAAGTCATGTTATCACCCTTATGTCATTGTATGAAGCAACTGTATTCCATCTAGCAATCGTTATCAGAGAAAACCTTTTCGGCGGTAGAGGCCTCTGGTGGTTGTTCTCATTTTATGTTGCCATTACATGGGAATGGCCAATCTGATATATATATATATATATATATATATATATATATATATATATATGTGATCAGGGATAGTAGTAATTATGATTGGTATTGGTGACTACCGGGAGACGCGGGATCATCCCTAAACACTACAGCTCAAATAGATTTTTTGTGCATCCGTGATGGAATGAATTGCGTGACGATCGTGCTGCTGAGCTAAGCCAGCTTCACCATTCGTCGCACCACACATTAGTCTCCAGCCAACAAGTCCGCATGCTATAGCTCTGGTGAAGGTCTGTGTTACCTCAGGGATTCTCCTGAGTCAGTACTCCACAAAAGTGAGATACAGGGCTCCGGTTCCTCACCGAAGATCTTTCCATCATCTAAACCCCACCACTACTGCCACCTACCAAGCTCTGAACAAACTACGACGAACTCCCATCGCAGCGTACAGCCGATCCGACACCGAACAAACACAAGTAGATGTCCTGTTTTTTGACACGGAGATGATAATAATAAAAGGGTTGTTGTGAGTGTTTGTGGAATGAGAGGAGAAAACGGAAAACCTCGAAAAAACCCTTGACAACGTTGGTTTTTTCACTAGAAATACAGCTCCTCCATTGTCGGGATTTCAACTTAGGTCCGCGTCATTGGACGTCAGAGTTCCGCCTACTGAGCTAAGAATGCTCAGTTATAATGATGTATCAAACCGAGAACATAGCGTATTACTGACGTCATGAATGTGAGCACCTCTTTAGTTTTACTGAAATTTTATTTAATTTTTACTGTACAAAGGCATAGAGAAAATATTATTTAAGTGATATTTCGGAGTTGTATAACACTTCATCTGAAAATACTAATTTATTTTTTTAATATCCGGGAGTATACGCATATAATATCATAGTTTTATTTTTTTTTTAAAGTAGCGGCATTCTTTCCTTGGAAAAGAAAGCGTATTTCCATTTGAAACAGGCTCTAATGGTTTATTATTATTATTATTATTATTATTATTATTATTATTATTATTGCTGTTGTTCTGAAATAGATTAAAATATTGCATGGTAGACCGTATATTTTCAAAATATTTAGTACATTGTAATATTAAGTTAAAATATAATTTGTACACAAATCGAAAAATACTTGACCAGAAGTGTTGGAACAACCTATCTTCCCCCAAATCATTATACAATCAATTGGACGAAAATTTCTATAAAATTACTTCTGAACAGTTACTGTGTAAGTGTGTAACTAGGAGTAATATGAAATTTGTATTGCGTTATTTAAATTATGAGATTATTCAAAACTGTTCTAATTTAGGAACAGGGCATGATGCATTCATCAGAATATTAAGTGATATATTGTAGACGTTTCAGATGAAACTTGTGAATTGCGCTCGCCTGTTTACCATTACTTTAACGTCGTTTGAGGACGAATGTTTATGTTCTTGAATGAAATAGAACGATCTTTTTCTTACGCACTGATGTGTGAAATTGTACCGTACGGCGGACCCTACTCAAAGCCTGATTGTATGCCTGTTCTTCGCTGCACGAATATTTTGTTATGCCGTCAAGGTTATTTTTCACGTATTGTGACATAGCATGTTATCTAATCTAAACCATTTAACTTTCGGCAGAACTATTCAGGGTGTGCTAGATGTTAGCAGTCGGAAAATAAGAGATAGATAGCTATTATTTAATTGGTTAATTGATTTCTAATTTCGACAACTAGTTCCGGCTTAACTGAAACAATTTCTCTAAATGTGCATTTTGTATAAATAAGTCGGCGGAAATCGTTATGCATAGAAGGCTGTGGACTCGTGAGATTGAAACGATACGTTTGCGATTCTTCCAGATAACTCCACGATCATTATCATGGTGGAGTTGATGATAACGAGATGGTATTTGACGAGATGAGTTCGATTCGCCATGGGGTTATCTGATGTTTGCCTTACAGTTGTAATAAAAACCGAAACATGTAATTAATCAAAGTGGGATTTGAACCCATTCTTGAATGTAGCTTCAGAGCACATGTTTAGCTCGCTTTTCTCTACTGTGTCAGGAGGTAGGTTATTTATTCGACTATATATTGAAATATCAACCAGTCTGACACAAATGGACATTGATTTGGAAGTGCACGAATAATTATTCAACTCGTATGAAGAAATAAGTAAATAAATAATGAAAATAAGTAAAAATAAATAAATAAATAAATAAATAAATAATGGATAGAAGATATGCTGCAAGTTTGAATTACAGTATAATGTATAACATTACGCTTATTTAATGCACCGTCGGAAAATAATTACGAGAAATGCTACCATAATACAGAGTGTCCGGGACGAACATTATCGAAAATAAATTTTAATAGCTCAACAGCCAACAAATTTATTCAAATGCAGTTTGCTGAAAAGACAGAGGAACTCGCTAAGTTTTTACGTTGACCAATAAATCTCTACATGCACCATTTTGACTAAACAAATGAACGTATTAATGCGGAAATGAGCTAAACTATAGAAGTAAGCAATAGTGACCGTGCTATGTCGAGGCTCGAACCAAAGGAAGGAGAAAGAAGTGAAGATGGCTACGCAATGTATTGCCAATAATTATCCCTGGACCAAATAGTTTGGCTAGTTTAGTAGACGTTACAAAATATCGAGTTAATATGAATAATGCGTTTAGTCAGCAAATAAAGACAAGTATTTATTTCCCCTGTACCAAAAAATTGTACTTTCTCTTGTACCAAAGGGGACGCGCGGTAGCGTTAAAGTGTAACACTGCAAGCCGGAAGGTCGTGGGTTCGATTCCCTTTGGGATCATGTATTTTCCCCATTGATCTAATTTTTCGAGCCACACTATGGCCTTGGAGTTTATTCAGCCTCTGACAGAAATGAGCACCAGGGACATTTCCTTGCGGGTAAAAGCGGCGGGCACGTAAAGGTGGGGGTCTTAACCTCTCTCCAACCTCTGCGCCGATTTGGCTTGCAATGAGGTTGACTTTATTTTGCACAAAAAAAAAAAAATCAGCGAAAGGGACGTATTTTCCCTGGAATGATTACTTTACAAATTTCTCTGTACAATTGGCTTTGATTTCTCACAACGTTGCGGCAGGTTTTTAACTACTTACCTGTATTCTAGAGTCGTTCCCAACAACGAATGGAATCTCAGTGTCGCTAACATAAAACTTAACAACAATTAAACATTTAGATCTAATAGGGATGGAGTTACGGTGTTGTCACCATAAAAACTTAGCGAATTCCTCTGTCCCATGCAGCAAATGGCATTATAGATAAATGTATTAGTTTCTGAGGTAGAACTTTCTTATCCGTAGTGTTTTGTATATTAAATAAAACATATGTAATCGTCACTGGACAACACTCATGTTGTAGGAATGTAGGAGGAAAACATATCATAAAGATGTTTGAATTGAGTATTATTTGACTTATTCATTACCTCTGCGTTGCTGAAATAACACACGTAAATATTTTTTGCACTTATAATTAACACCTCATTACGTACAATGCTTCGTTTACAGCACGTTCCACTACCTTAGCCATTTGATGGTTGACAATCAGTACAGTAAACTCGACGTATTGAATGGGTTAATATTAGGTTACGCCATACTTTTAAAATAATTTTGTTTTGCTATTCGAAACTTTGCAAAATAATAAAGAAAAGGAAATTAGTGTAATGATTTTAGTAATTCAGTCCTGCGAAAACTGTCATACAAATAGAGGGGGTTTATTTTAACCTCATAGCAGGATGTTTTCAAATCCAACACAAAAAAGGACACATGAAGGAATTTACAGTAATAATAACAATGACAATATTGGAAGTGTCATTTATATTATAGATAGGCCTGCTTTCTTATTGGTTATAAATTTTATGTGTTTCGCAACAATCCAGTTTATTTATCATGTAGAGAATATTGTACTGTTTATAGTTCATTTTATTCATCTATCATTTGAAAGATATACGTAAATTGAATATAATAATAATAATAATAATAATAATAATAATAATAATAATAATAATAATAATAATAATCCTAGGCGCGACAGCCCTTAAAGGGCAAACGTGTACCAGGTTTACGTCCACATGCCTCAGCAGAATGAAAGATCATCCAACCAGAACGGGAGTGACTTGTGTTCAGTCCCCCCCCCCCCAAATCATTATAGCTGTTTTTCGAAATCGAATTTCGCTCCCTATCGTAGCTCCCCAAATTCACGTTGCTGGGTAGTCACCGCACCAACACACCTAAAATTTAATGAGACTTCGAACCAGTGCGCATTTTATAACGCGACTCCAGGTACGACGCCTTAGGCCGGCTTAGACCACGACTCAACGCTTCTGGATTTGAAATTTGGAAAAAGGATGAAACTACCATGACGTGGAGTCAGTATGCCTCCAGATCTCCGCCTAAAAGAACACAGGAAATCATACTGACGACTAACAATCATTTATGCTCAATGCAGAATTCGAACCCACGGTTGTTGCTTCCACACACTATGACAGTTGCGTCGCGTCATAAGCGTAACAATGGCCGCGTCGAGCTGATAACTTTGTTATCTTTACACAGAACAATTCGTTTTCCACTTTTAAACACAGATAAAGTAAGTTTAATAGCTCCCCTGCGGTGGCTGAGCGGCCAACCTTCAACCTGTCATGCAGGTGGTCCGGGTTCGAGTCCCGATTACGCCTGGAATTTTTCATTTAATATCCATGGCGAACAAGGTCGTAGTTGTTTTTCTCGGGGTTCTCCCTTTTTCCATATTAGGCATCTACATAATTCCGTAAACATTTCTCCATTCCGTCATCATTCCATAGCATTCCCCGAAGAACGGCGGCTGGCGACGTACGTAGGGGGTTGGCCTAGGGACGAATGGGGTTGCCTGTTCGAAACCTGGGTACGTATGTTAGTGTAGTCAATCTGTGTGGGTTTGGGAATGCGCTTGGCTTGAGGATTAGCGCAATAGATTTTGAAAGGTCGCAATGTGTATATGAGAACATTTCAGATAATAGGTAGTTGAATTGAATATAGGTCAAATGTACTAAATATATACAATAATTTAATGAAAATAATATGTAGAATAAACATTAAAAGTTAACAGTAACTTCACGAATTAAGTCGAGAGAGATGAGTTGTCATCAGCCGAGGCTCTATTGTTAGGTAGTGGCGTAAAGTTAAAAATTTGTTCAGTGCCATAAGGTTGTAACCAGTAGCCTACTTTTAAAGTACTATGGAAAGTTTCGGTATAATTTAAAATTATTGGATTGGTACATAAGTTCGTAGCGTTTTTCTGTACTTTCATTCATTTAATAATACTGTAGTAACACAGCTACCATAGCAACGAAAAACGCGAACTTGTGCACCAACCTAATAACAACGATAAAAATTTAACAACACGCAACATGATTATGATATGCAAGAATATAATAAATTACAATTACTTACTAAACAGAAGAGAAAATAAGTACATATTATGTACATTCAATTGCAACATTTACACTTTAAACTCAAAATGCATACCTCTAAGACAGTAGTTGTTAATGCCTTTTAATTTCTCTAAGCAAATGCATTATTTTATTAATAAATCATTTTTAAGAAGATATGTTTTGTTCTTGACGATACCAACTGTAATACCTGAATGAATGAACGAATGAATGAATTAATAAATGAATTAATTAGTGAATCAATCAACTAACGAAAGAATGAATGGAAAAACCAATCAGTGAATCACTGAATCAGTCATTGAATCCATGGATGAATGAATCAATGGGTTAATGAATTTATGGATGAATGGATCGATGATTGTTTGATTGTAGTGAGAGAAAAGAATTATCAATTAAATAGTAGGCATATACGATGATAATCACGTCCTTGCAAGGGTTCTTGGAACTCCTGCAAGGCTCAATATGGTCTGTCTTTGCCGTCCACCCACAAAGAGTGAGAAACGACTCGAATATTCGTTAAACCGAACCTGAGATACTACGCGAAACGAAAGAGCTTTGCATACTGACTACAGCGCCAGGCGTTCAATAGCAATATATAATTTCTATTTTTTGTAACCGGTTGTGCACGACTCTGACTCTTATACACTGGAATAGACAGATGGATAGATATTCACGTTTTCAATAATCTCTTGATTCCATATAAGTTGCTGTCCACAAGACTATAAATCACTATGATTAACGTAAAAATTGATGATGTAGCAGTCTTCGAGAGAGGAAACAAGCCTCACAAAATCTAACCCTTAAGATTGATGATGTTGGTGATCCCAAGGATATATATTTGAAGTCTACATAATGATTCTAAACAAAAACAAGTTTCTTATTTATTGTTATTATGCCAGAAATTGTCAAGACATTTTGTCAGAGTTGACTTCTGTTTCTGAAGTTTGGGAATTTCTTTGAAAGAATTAATTACAGAATAGTATGACAGATGGCAAATATATTCTAGCAAAGTTGAATTTTGATGTAGAGGAACATCCGATAAACTTTATCTCCAGTCCTTTCGTTCAGGGACTGGTTTCTTTTGTGTGACGTATAACTATAATACGGTTTACTGCTTTACTCGTACTTACCTTCTAAGAGATGGAAGGCATGCAGAGATTTTTTATCGCCATTAAAATATATTTTTCTCGGCTATGTTTGAGCTCACGAATTTAGGTTTTAATGGCCAACATGGTATCTTGTCAGCTATATATAATAATTTGTATTTGAGCGTAATTACTTCTACATGTATGGTTTCAAATTACATAGCCGGTAAAATGATATGGCGATAATGGAATGGAGAAGAAATAAATGAAAACGAAAGTTTCGTGAAAAGGTGTCACATAATCTCTTCGTGAATCACACATCTCAAAAAATCTTCGAAAATCAAATCACTATCATTTTCAGAAGAAGTGCTACGGCCGAACTAATGGATTAAATTCTTTGGGCCTTCCGCAACAAATTTAACACTGAGAAGGTAACGAAATTTGAAAGTCTCGTAATAGTGAGATAGTATATGCTACAGGCGTAGAACAACCACAGGTTTGGAAAAAGCATGTAATTGTAAAGTTAGTTTGAATCTTTGACCTTGTTTCCATTCTTTGTCAACGAACAAACTGATTATCGTAAAGAATTTCTATACATTATGTCGTGGCATTTTTGTAGTTTTATCAGCGTCTTTATCAAATATTAAAAATACCGGTACGCGTTCTTATTCTAATATATTTTAATTTATCTTAGATTATATATTATTTTTTACGTTACGAAACTTTGTTTTTAGATCCTTTACCTTACGCCGAAAGATTTACACGATAGATTTATGCAGTGTTTAATTCAAGTAAGTTTCACACTACTGATGACATGATAAAATGATTGTAAATTGGCGAATAAAAAGAGATTTGAATGAAAAAGGTCATTATCTCCTCATAGAAAATGTCCAGTAAAATGTGTTAAGTGATTGACTACAACAAAATATTTATAATACAGTTGGCTATTTAAACTTCATACGTTCTTCATCACGTACCTACCGACTTCAGTATAATCTAATGCGATATAGGGGAGAGTATAAACGTATATTTTGACCAACACTTGACAGGCACATTCAGACCTTCCTGGTTGTGTGGTCAACATGACAGAAGGATATCGCTGAGACAACACAGGACAGCAAATGCCAAGGGATAAACGTTCAGTCCCTTGGAAGAATCATACATTTCTTCCATTACTCACGCCGAAAATCGAACTATAGGCCGCTTGGATGGTAAATGCATACACTATCCACAGAGCCGAGAAAGTAGACAACTTTTTAAACACGAACTGGAAAATTTGCCTAACTGAAATACAATTGGAAAATCTTACCACGAGACCAAATAACGAAATCATAAAGATTATTTTACGAATTTGAATGATTTTGTGAACTATACCTGAATAGTCTGCGCTTTATCATGTTTTCTTTGAGTAGGTAAATCGTTTTCCTCCAACTATGGATAAAAATAAATTTATTTGAAATGCAATTAAGTTTTTCTTACTTCATGATGATTAACAGCAGTTGAGTTAATTCAGGTTATGGAGATAGATAATCTTCTATACTCTCGACTTACGCTTGTAATCATCCAGGAAAGGTCGATAGAAGTAGGCCCAATAAGTTTTCCTTGAGTTGACCTTGTGAGCCACATACGTTTCGTAACTATTTAAAACAGTTTTGTAGCACTTAATTTCTCTCTCTCAATCCGGATTGTGCTCAGGGATGGAAATTTTATATTTTTATATAATTATGAATTTATAAGCGCTTAGCCTAGTTATGTATGTAAGTCAGCGGCTTAGTTGTGAAGATTAAGTGCATACGTTTTCTAATACTGTGAGGTCACCGTTGGGATAAGGAACTAGTCTGCAGATCCTTGACCGCGCTCGGATATGAGTTCGTATAGCGCTTTGGCTGATTACCTAGTTAAATTTTTCCGAGGGTTTTACCAATAGTCAGGTAATCGACGACGAATCCTCTGTTTCATTTCACCAAATTATCATCTCGCTATCAGCTATACACCGATACTAGTTAACCTCACAGTTGATACAGCATTGTTAAATATCTGATTACAAATGCTGCAAAATGATTGAGTATCATTGTTATGAGGAATGAATTAATAAAAAGAGGGAGAAAGAAAGACGTATACATTAAAGGAATCACGTATCGCGTTCTTGCAAAGGCTCTTGCGACTCATCTTATCCTTTATGTGAGCTCCTAGGCTGTAGTACTAAGGAAGAAAGTTGAAAATATAACTTTTAAAAAACAAACTTCGCAAAATAACGAATACCAGAAAACATATGCTGTATATTTGAATATAGCCTACATATTTTATGTAAATCTGTGAAAAAATTAATTACATTGTTTATATCTACATAAACTATAAATGTATAAATGAAGTCAAATATTTTAACTTTCAAAGTTTTGAGGTTTCCTTTTGTTTGTGACCCATGTAACTAGAGTTCATCTGTTTGGTACCGATGCATATTAAGCTATTTCATTTAAATGCGTCTTTTGATTCATAGTTCATGAAAATAAACTATCAAAAAGTATTTTTAGTTGATTATTTAACGACGCTGTATCAAGTACTAGGCTACTTAACGCCAATGGGATTTGTGAAATGGTATTTTGGTGAGATGAGGCCGAGTATTCGCCATAGATTACGGTACCTGACATTCTCCTGAAAGTTGATAAAAATCTCGAAATAAAAAACAGCTAGGTAATCAGCCCAAGTTTAAATCGAATCCATGTCCGAGCGCAGTTCCGAATCAACAGACAAAGGTACTTGACGCCTGAGCTACGCCAGTGGCTAAACGGCTGGTTTAATTTGCAACATCATAAAATATCTGGATAGTTCGAAGTGTATAAAACGTGTAATGAGAAAATATGTATTATCTCGTGACATTCGCTTTACTTTCCCAGTTGTTTCTATTTCAAGACTATGCTCATTCTTACAGTTAGTATAATGGAAGGAAGTTTCAAAGAATTTCGGAATTTATTATCTGTAACCTGATACAGAAATCCAATGATCGCCTGTACTAATGCATGCAACATGTGCCAATATTGATTTTTATTAATGCGGTACACACAATTTGTACGTAGATTGGTAGGATGAAAACTATTATGTACAGTAGTGGCAAAAAAACCGGACCGACCCTTGTAGCTTATTTCAGAGTCTTGTTCACTCCAGAGCACGATAGACTGGTAACTAAGACTTTCGTGGTTCGAATCCTGCCTGGGAAGGAAACTTTTTTTGTTCCTTATTCAAATTTATCCCCAATAATTTTCGATTGCTGGTAAAATTCATGTTCTGGGAATAATAAGTTAATTAAGTAGTAAAATATCGCTGCAATCGAAAAGTATTGGGAATCAATTTGAATAAGGAACAAAAAAAAAGTTTCCCTCCCAGGCAGGATTCGAACCACGAAAGTCTTAGTTACCAGTCTATCGTGCTCTGGAGTGAACAAGGCTCTGAAATCAGCTACAAGGGTCGGTCCGGTTTTTTTTGCCACTACTCTAACATTTTAAATTAGCACCACATCGAGAAACAGTCTTTATTAAAGAACTAATAACATAGACATGATCTTCGAGTGAGGTCGTTTTTATGTATCTGTCTGCAATAAAATATGGTGATAATAATAATAATAATAATAATAATAATAATAATAATAATAATAATATATTACACAAAATTGCTACAGATTTCTTACCAGTAATACTGAAGAAATAAGATTAGTTACTTAGTGAACATTGCGTGACAACAGTAATTTCGCACTAATTAAGAGCATTATGAAGTGAATCGATATTTCGTAAGTCTGTTCATGTTATACTAAATAATTCGAGCCTTGTTTTGAACTAAGTTAATAAATTTGATATAAAGCAAAATTATATTACCAGTCTGGCGGTATAAAAACAGTAAATATTTTTTAAATTTAATTTACAGCACGTTTTGAAATAATTATTTATTTTATTCTGTTATTCATTTTGTCTCTTATTCTATATGTTATTAGTGCTATATTAATTGATCTAATACTTAAAGCGATAATATAAAATTCCTAGATTTGTTCATTTTGTGTATGGAAAATTAATCAGATTCACTTACCATTTGCTAATGATTTCCTCCATCCTGTAAGCATGATGAAATATAGGTATAATTAATATAAATGGAACACGTAAAATATAAAAAAATAATGCGAATTTTATTTTGTGTTGGATGTTTTTTTGTTCGAAGAGATCAAATCTTCAACACGATAGGCTACTTGTAAAAAATGTAATGACACACATTTAGAATACAAAGTACACACACTGCTGTCCAAAATCAGATAAGTAAGAATTTATTTCACTTGAGCCGAAAGGTAATAGCGTTGTATGGTTCCAATAGTTCTTTACGGTGTCGTCAGTTGCGACGCTATCGGCGTGTGTACTGCTTGGCAATGCGAGTACGAATGGGCTGTGTACAATTAACTGCCTCTTTATACGACAACTACTGGCCACTCGGACAGCCAGGGAAAGCTGTCACATTCAAGAGTTTCAGATAGTAAACGAAACTGTCTTTTTCCATCTGAGCATGACTGGTTACTCCGGTGAGCAGCCTACCACTTTTGTGTTATCGATGACACTTGACACTAGAGTAGCCTCCTGATAAGAGAAACATTTTATACGTCACATACAATTTTTTCTCATTTTACATTAATTTCGTCGTCCTCGGTGGTCTAGTGATTACAACACTTTCTGTTGTATTCGAGGTTTGCGGGTTAAAATTCGGTTGAGGGCAATATATTATAGAGGGAGATAAAATCTTTTTCTTAGCTCTCTCTGGGAGTTAAGTAAAGCTGTAGCTGTAGCTGTAGATTTTCGGCAGAAAAAAGAGTGATGAATAAGTCACGGCAAAATTTGTCGTACTTTTCTCGCTCAAGTTGAATTTCGACGCTGAATAACCACTACAGTTGAAATAGGCGTTGTTGAACACTACTACCTACGTTACTGCCTAGTAACAGGAACATCATTTTATTTTTACTTCAATTTTTATTGTACCTGCGTTTCTAAATGTACTTGACTCCCACCCCTTTCACTAATGTCCTAGCCAACGTCAGTCACACAAACTTACGGCCGCTGTTGCTAGCAGTGAAGTAAACAGTAAGTGGTTTTTTGCTCTGCAAACTTTCATCTGTACAAATATTTTCACCTAAGTTACTCCAATGGTAAGTTAACATTTTTTTCTCCTGGGTTCAAGTAACACCTTAAGGGTCCAAGTAACCCGCGTTGACGGTACTCAATTGGATAAGATGCTGAGTGGATTCCGGAGCAGCTCTAGAAACGTTGTTAACGAGAAAGATCCCGTCACCATCCAGGATTGAATCTGCGACCTTTCAGTGCGTAGTCAGTTGCTCTACTAACTGAGCTACTCGGCCGACATAATGTACTTACACCATATATTTATAAATAAACCCAAGTATTCTACATTTTTGGAGACTACAAGGGCTGCCTTTTGTTTGTAATCCAAAAAACAATTACCGTATATATCTTACTATTTTGATGCACAGTAGTAAATGATGTTATGTTCTTTAATGACATTTCAAGAAAAAAAAAAGAACTATAAATAAGAATGTCATTCGCAACATGATGAGGGGACTGAATTGTCGAGAAACTTAAATAAAGGTGAGTGTGCCATTTTCCCGAGATTAATTTTTTAATTTTTCGTCCTGTCCACAGCTGAGAACCCTTATTTACAGAAAAATGACTGCAGAAAGAAAAGAAAAGTCAAACTTAATGTACATATTTTACTAACACCGCTGTATCTGCTAATCAATAGTGCATTGATTATATTTTACATTATATTTTCTATTTCAGAATTTACCAGTTATGTTGAGAATAAGATTAATTTTACAAGAAAGTACAAATAATATTTATCTTTATAGAACAATTGTCTAACAAAATAATTCTACTTTTGTTACATCAGAAATAAAATTTTCGTGACTGCCAGTCACTGGACCATAAAACGCCGCACTCCGCACCCAGTACTTCATTATCAGACTGAAGACATTTGTCGTTAAGAGTGGTGTACTGTAAGAATATTCTACTATGAAACTCAACGATAGGCTTTAAAGAATTGAGTCACTCTAAGTACTTATTTTCTTACGATATTCTTATTTTTTCACGTATAGAAGTCTTGGTTGATTGAATATTTTTATCTCCACGTGATGCCGATTAGATGATCTTGAAATCTGCAAGTTTGAGTGATTTGTGAAGTGGAGGTAGGTGTAAGATGAAAATCATTAATACAGATAATAAAATGGTAGGCGAAGATAATGATTATATCAGAGTTTAACTTTGATGTAGGCGATAAATGGTCGATAAATTTTTCTGGAGCCTCTTCATTCAGGGACAGGATTCTTTTATGCTCTGTAAATATGCTATCTGTAGCTTCCAGCTCTAATTTTTTCCGAAGAAAGTCATGATAAGAATTTATATAGCTCTTAAAATATACCGCGACGAGCCTACGTTGAACTCTCGAATCTCGAATTTAATGATAAGTATAGTAATCACTTGAACACAAAGAGTAACAATGTTCATAGAGCAGGGGTTCCCAACCGATGTGTCGCGAGATTTATCAATTGAAAAAAAATTATGCCATCCAGAAAGTCTCTTTACAACGCATTTTCTTGTTGACAACGAAGTCTTTGAGATAGACTTTACCAATGAAACGTGAATACCTGCAACAATGCTCAGTTTAATTTTTCTGCCGGGCGATAATTCGAATGAAAGTGAACACTGCAACAATGCTTAGTAATTCGTTTACTCTTCCCACTTAGTAATTAACAGAGTTTAGAATCGTCAGAACATATTGGTCATGGTCAGTTTCAGTACATACGTGTGAGCGGGTGATAGTGCGACTATTGTATCACGAGATAACAAATGACCGGCAATATAGTTATTATTATTTATCATACGGGTTTTCTTGGTGTGGTGACAAAACATTCCCAATCCCCGAGTGTGTTGTGTGTATGAAAACTCAGTATTGCTGCCATGGTTCCCAGTAACTTGAAACAACATTTGTTAACAGAATATTCATTTCTGTCAAGCAAAGATATGAATTATTTTTGTCGGTTGTTGGAACAAAATAAAAAAAAAAACAAGTGACGCTTATGACGACATCGATACGTGGTTCGCAAAAAGTACAAGAAGCTAGATATAAGGTAGTTGAATTATCGTCAAGGCCAAAAAACATACACAATAGCTGAAACGTTGTTAATGCCTGCCTGTAAAGTAATGGTGAAAATAAGCCAGGGATCTGAAGCTGCTAGTGAAATTGAAAAAAATCCTCTCTGTGCTGACACAATCAGCCGCCGAGTTAGTGACATGACAGTGACATCGAATACATTAAGGGGAAAATAAAGAGCAGTCAGAAGTTCTCACTTCAGATCGAGTGTCCACCGATATTAGTGGTCACGCACTACTTCTTTCCTACATTCGTTACATTGTTGGAGATGTAATTGCAAGTAATATCTTTGTTTGCAAAGAACTGCCTGGTGAGTGAAGAAATACAGAGTGTAACAAAAGTTTCTGTAACAGTATGTTAACATTATTCTCTTGTTAATTTCCATTTTCTCAGGGACCATGATCAAATTTTATGATGTAGGAGTTGGTACTACTTGACTGTGGTGTGATGCAATCCTTTATTATTACATAGGTTGGATAAAAAGTAATGGCAACACTGCTGTCACGTGACGATGGTGCGTTCGAGAGTTGTCAGCTGTATGGACATGAACAAGGTCTGTTAGATGAGCTTGTGTAGCCAGCGGCGACAGTACTCTGTTAATCTACTGCAGTGTGTAGAACGTTGACTTTCATAGGGATAGTGCGAGCGTCCTAAGATCATGTTCACAAAACTAGAGCAACGTTCCTGGATCAAAATTGAAGTGGCACGAGGTCGTAGTGCACAAGAATGTTTTCAGGGACTGCGTGAAGCATGTGGCGATGCAGCGTTGCCATATCGCACAGTTGTACGATGGGTTAAAGCGTTTCGGGAAGGCCTTGTTGGAAGTGCTGTGAAGGTGATGTTCATTGTGGCGTATGACATTCATGGGGTAATACTGCACCACGCTGTACCTCCAAGGCAGACGGTAAACGCTGACTACTACTGCAGGTTCCTGCAGCACCATCTTCGTCCAGCCCTCAGGAGAAAACGACGACACTTGGGGATGCAGAACCCCATCATTCTTCATGATAATGCAAAGTGTCATACCGCTGCTGCTGTCAAGGACCTCTTGCGTCGCTGGCAATGGGAGATTCTGGAACATCCTCCGTACTCACCCGATATGATCCATGCGACTACGATCTTTTCACCAAAGTGAAAGAACCACTGCGAGGGACCCGGTACAATACCAGAGATGAACTTATCCGTGCTTTAGGGCGGTCAATACGGGACATCAACAAAGATGGACGCGCTGATGGTGTACGACGCCTTCCAAACATTTGGCAAAAGGTAATAAGTAAGGAGGGCGACTATATAGAAGGTACGTAAATTTTGTACCCCTGTGAATAAAGCCATCTCAGAAATATCGAACTGTTGCCATTACTTTTTATCCAACCCACTAATTTGGCTGAAAATGTGATATTTACCATCCAATTTTTGAAGAAGAAAAAAAAAAAAAACAAATATTCACTGTACCAGAAACTTTTGTTACACTCTGTATTTCATACAACTAATGAATTGTATGTGGTTCATAATGAGGTAACATGGGAGGATTGCGTTGGTGTTTGTACAGAAGGAGCCGCTACTACGACAGATTGAATGAAAGGAATCGTGGCTAAAGTACGTGAAGTAAAACCTTGCATATGGAGTGACCATTGTCCCATTCACCGCGAAGCACTGTTGCTAAGTCTTTGTCATCTCCTCTGAAAATTGTGATGGACGAAGTAGTAAAAGTCGTTAACTTCATCAAATCGCAGTGTCAGGAAATGGGATCAGAACACACTACACTTCTGCTACATACAGAAGTGCGATGTTTATCACGAGGTAAAGTGTTTGCGCGAATGTCTGAACTTGCATTTTACTATTGAGGGGCATGAGTACGCAGATTTACAGATGATGAATGAGTGTCTAAGTTGGTCTACCTTTCCGATATTTTCGTACATTTGAATGAGGTGAACAGAAAAAAGTAAGGTAAGAACAAAAATATTCTGACTAGTCTGGACAAGATTCAAGGATTTGTGGATACAGATTATTGAAAATGGGTCGTTTGAGATGTTCCCAACTGTATGGCTCCTTGCTGATAGTAATAAAGTGTTGATGAACTTAATTAAAGAACATTTAGTAATCTTGCAGCAGAAATTCAAGAATTATTTTGAAGAGAGTGTTCAAGATTTCGACTGGGTTCGTGATCCATTCATTATGGATTCAAAACATCTTCCGAATAATACACTCGTACAAGATGAATTGTCAGAGTTAAAAGCAAACAGAACATTGAAATTAAAACTTCTCGAAATGCCTTTGGAAACATTTTGGTTGTCAATAAGGAGTGAATACCCAGCTACTTCGAGATGGCAGTTAATATGTCATTGCCAATTTTAGCTACATATATGCGTGAACTGGAGTTCTCGACGTTAACTGAAATTAAAACATCAAAGAAGCAGAGACTCAAATACACTGATGAAAAAATAAAGCTTGCACTGTCAACCATTTCGCCACTCATCAGCCACATGTGCGCAGCTAAGCAGGCCCAAGTATCACATTGAAGATATGAGTAGTTATTTACTTTAATATTAATAATAGATACTGTTTGTGTATTTTCTACAGTGAGTTAAAATTCATAAATTATTCTTAATAAATGCAAGAATCGATTTTTGTTTTTATAATAATGATAATGACAACAGTGATGGTGGTGGTGATGATGATGATGATGATAATAATAATAATAATAATAATAATAATAATAATAATAATAATAATAATAATAATATGAATTCAAACAACCCTAGTACTTATTTATTTGTATAAGACAAGTATATGCATAGATATGAATACATACATTGTTACAGTTAGGCACAATATGATAGTTACAAGATCGCCAACATCGTCCCGGTCAGACACTTAAGAAGAAAAATACCACCTCTCAGAATTCGAGGTTGTCGGTCTGATGATGGGAGCATGAGGATTCATAACCTCCTCCTTTGCCAAAAGATGTAAAAAAAAATACGTCTCAGTTAACACTGTTATGAGAAAAATAGCTATTAGTGCCTTAAGTGCATCCATTTGGATCTTATGAAATCATCAATACGGTAACAACATTTGAAATTGATATATTATTCGTCTCCTGTATTTTTACTTCCGGGGACAGAACAACTAGAGGCTTCAGTGACGTCACTACAGAAGAGCCAACACACAGCAGAATTGTTCGTTGCACTACAAACTGAAAACGTTGACCACCTACTTTCACTGATCCAGCTGCGCTCTCACAGTACAATAACTTCCGTTCAGAAAATGTTTTATAGATGAATGGTACCGTACCTGCTAGTGCGGTAGAAGGGGGTGGTCGGATCGCTTAAAAGTAACGGCCTCCAAGCTTCTAGATGTTCTGTCCCCATTCACAACATAGGTTTCGTTCTCTCCTTTTTTCAATTATATAATTCTTAATTATGTATATATATACTCCGGGTGATAGACATTAAAATAATATATGAATCATATACGGAGACTAAGAGGAAGGCAGAAATAGGAAAGATTGGAGAATGCTGGTCTTGCAGTGAACGACCTGTCATTTGGCAGAAAACTATATATGTATTCGTATGTATATATACTCCTGAATATCTGGTACACTTTGTCAATCCCGGCAGTCTTTAAATAACAAATGAAGGAAAGTTTTAGTAATTATTAATCGTACAAAAAGAACAACATTTTTACAGGTGCTCGATTTTTACATCCAAAATCGACTAGTGAGACGCTAATGTTGTCAAGAATTTTTGACTGCTCGAAACTAATAATATTAAGCATTTGAAAAACGAGCAGAAAACCTAATTTCGTTCATATTTACAGACAAAGCAATATAAGTCAGAATTACACCATGACTGTTATATTGCTAAATTTTTACAATGAAACAACTTAGCCAAAGCAACAAATATTTTGTTGTAAGTCATACGAGGAAAAACATAAACATAAATTCATTAAGCTCTTCAAGGAAAACATGTCTACGAATTAGATATAGAAACGTCATGTTGAGAAAATTTATTCCATCGCGCTGTTGACTGATTATTATCGACTACTTCCGGAAGCAGTGTAATGCATGTATTGCCAACAGAATTAAGTAACTTATCAAGTACCGGAACAAACATTGCAGAAATAACATTTTAAAGGTAACATTCACAAAGGCTTGTGCAGATACAAAAAATTCTCTAGAATCCTACACTTAAGAATCGGTTGTTAAACAGTAAAATACATTAAGTATGATGTGAGAGTTTACCGATGTTGAATGTGGTGTGAGTTTTTTTATATTTTCACCGTATTATAAATGCTGAACATGGAGAAAGAAATATTCTCATGAAACTTCGACCAATGTATGGGACCGGTGTTCACCCAACATCGTGATGCAGTTGGGGAGCTGCGACAGGTAGCGAATTCCGGTTACGAAAGCCAGCTATAACGGCTGGGGGGATCGTGCTAACCATACGATACCTCCATTCTGGTTGGATGATCGTTCACCTCTGCTTCGACATGTGGACGTGAGGCCAGCAGCCGGCTGGTCGGTCATGGTCCTTCATGAGCTGTCGTGTCTCGGATTATTATATAAATGCTGAACCACCCAACGTTTCGGAACTACAAATCAGTCCGATCATCAGAGAAGGCATGGAAAGGAAAACCTGTTTGTAGGATCTATTGTCCTCAACTGGAGAATAGCTCTTAGTAATTGATCAAACAGTTGGGTTCCCCTTTCTTTGATGATGAAGCTGATATATAACTCCGAAACTTTGGTTGTTTCTACGGTGAAAAAGTACCATAATGAAATACATTATAGGCTACGTAATAACATCACAAATATGTATCATCGTAACATATTTAAAATAATGTGTGCATTAAAGATATAGGAAAGCGATGTGGCTGGGATGCGATTAGATTACATTGCATAGATTAGATGAGGGATCACTAATTCAATTGCCGGATCTCGATCCGAATCCGGATAGCAGGGCTGTCCTTCCGGCTCTATTAAAAATACAGTTTTCCTCGTCAATTTAATTTTATCTGTGTTCACTGAGTCATGTAGTAATGCACACATTATAGTAACTACATATGCGAATATGAAGTGACCTTTATCATCAGCTGTTATTGCACACGTACAGTTTGTGAGTTGTTTGTTAGGACTTATCTTTCAGTAATTTGCTTATGATTTATGCCCATTAAAGTGTGATGTAAAGCATAGACGCCAAAATAAAAAAAAATAAATAGTTTTTATCAAATTAACTGATTTGTATTGCTTCTAGTTAACTGATCTGTACCATTATATTTGATTTGTGAAGAAACTGTTGCATTAATCAAGAGTTATACCGGGCTTTCATTTCAAAACTTTCCAGTCAATTTAATTTAAACAAAAATACACGTCAATTTAGATATTAAGGAAGAAGTTTAAAAGCAGTGTTAATTGTATTTTAGATTTCACTTCCTTCGAAATTTGAAATGACACCACTATATTATGTTAGGTCTACTTAAATTTGAAAGAGCATTCAATTGTTCATATACTCGTATCTCATTCATTTGTTCTCACATCTACTATTTTGTATCGTCGCCTGGTAACCTGGATTGTTGTTATTGTCACTTGGTTGTAGGACGAAAACACTGTTTATTTTAATTAATTAAATTTACTAAATTAAATGATCAAAATGTGGTTCATTGTTTGCTGGACAAAAATACAGCCTAGCCTATTTCGGTGCTTCTCTACATAACTTAACTACAAACTTCGGCTTTTATTGTCCTCTAAAAATAGGTTTATAATACCAGTCATAATATTCCTTAATATTAGTTTGTATTACTACTTGAAGTAACCTGTAATCAACAATATTCTTTGTAGTTTTGTTCTCTTCAGCTCTAATCAACAATAACAACAATCCAGGTTGGCAGGCGATGATAGAAAACTAAAGATGTGAGAATAAATCAATGAGCTATATAAAGAATTGAATATTATTTCAAATTTAAGTATCATAATATGGGGAAGCCACTCGAAATTTAAAAGAGACAAGGGAATGAAAAATAAAATGCAATGAACACTGGTTTTAAACTTCCCCTCAATATCTAAATTGACATGTTTTTTGTTTAAATTAAATTTGTTTGAAATAGTTATTTAGAACTGGGAAGATTTGAAATGAAACTATACCAAGTGCAAATCGTTTGCAGGAAAGTACCCTGTTGGTAGTAGCATTAGAAAATTTAAAATGAATAGGTATCAAACTTGACAAATATTCCTCAGCTGCAGAACAAAATTAATACTGTTACACATATCTTGGATTCGCGGAAAACATATAAAGTTTTTAACCTGCGCAGATGTAATTGAAGAGAGTAATTAATTATGATTTATTTACCGACGTTCGTAACTGCCGAGGGTATATCAGCGTCGCCGGTGTGCCGGAATTTTGTCCCGCAGGAGTTTTTAGCATGCCAGTAAATGTATTGACATGAGCCTGTCACAATTAAGCACATTTAAATACCAACGACCTGCGGGATCGAACCCGTAACCTCGGGCACAGAAGACCAGCACTATCGACTGCGTCACCTAGACCGACTTAAATAGTGATATTTGGTGTTACAACATCATTTGGAAAAATAGTTGTTATTGAAACTTTCCAACGTGTGTCAGTCTCAGGTTCTTCAGACACAGGAAATACTAAACACTATCTGTCTATCTATCTATGGCTCTTCGGCCCGTTTTCGGGCCAGGCTTCCACAATTCTTCCTCTCCATTCTTCTCTATCCCTTGTTGCCACCTTCCAGTTCCGCAATCACAACAAACTGGTAGTATCTTCTTGAACCATATCCTCTCATCTATTCCGTGGTCTTCCAACAGGCTTTTTCCTCTATATTGCCCCTCTAAAAGTTCTCCTTGGTATCCTACCCTTCTCCATCCTCAGTATATGTCCTGCCCATTGCAGTCTCCTGATCCGTATGAAAGTTGACAAAGCTATATCGTTGTATAAGGTTTATAATTCATGATTATATCGGATTCTCCCTTTTCGTTCCCTTACCACTGGTCCAAATATCCTCCTTAACACCTTAAATACTCAACACAATGAACTTAAATTGAAAGAAGCTCTAGAAGTCATATATATATATATATATATATATATATATATATATATATATATATATAATGCTTGCTGTGGATGAATCATGTGATACCCATTAATAATATGTAAAAAAAGGAATAATTTTTGGGGGAGTTATTAACAAACTGCTTCGACCTTAGAACAGAATACAAAGCTCTTATTGGAGTGCTAGATACTTTCGAACTACATTTCACATTATTAATTGAACTAATGGTGCATAGGTCATTGTAAGTTGAACTAAATGCTTAGTTCAGAGATTGAAGAAATTAAATCCTCATTCGATAACATATCACTTTATTATCGATCAAAATGATTGTGTTGAAAATTAAATTCTGAACTTCAGACAGTGATACAAAATGTACCTAATCAACATAGACCTATTTAACTTTATTCATGCTAAATTATCACTTAGCTATCTCAAGTTCAGATCCTTGCTTGATGAAATGTGAAGTAAATTTTCTGAATGATGATTTGTTGTTGCATAACAATGTACGTTGGTTAAGCAAATGTGCTGTATATATTTAAGAGATTTTATGCTCTTTTTCTCATTTCGATCATTCATCGGTATACTGTAAGTGCATTTAGAATTTCTAGAATGCAAAACCCATATATCTGCCATCGATTTCTTAACATAGGTACCTAAACACGAGTGAAATGAGCAAGGAAGTGCAAGAAAAGGAAAATTTTTAATTGAAATATCATAAACCATAATTTTCTTCAAAAAACTTTTCTTTTTTTGACTTAGACAATGGACTGTAATATTACTTTTTGTGCATCTAAATGATTCCATAAAAATCAACGAAATAGACTGCGACCGTTTCATCATGATCACTACTGATTTAAAAGTTAAGTTCAGGAGAGTGTTAAAGATTTGAAATAATGTAATATACTAAAGGTTTTTAATAAACGTTTTTCTTTGATACCAACTAGAGTTGCGGCTTTATATAATACTGGCCCGATAGTTTTGGTAGAATACGAAAATCGGGTATTCTACGATAAAAATCGTAGATTTGATAGCACTGGTCAGAAAAAGAAACTTGAATGCATGTGTAGGAATCGAATTTTTTTTAAAGTAGGGGGGAGTCGGGTAGTATCGGACATCGGGTAATATCGGACAGTGGGTTTCTTTCATCTACCACACGATGATAATACCTGATTGACATGGTTACGTTTCAGTAATGTCGCATAGAGAAACGTAACCATGTCATTCAGGTACTACCATATGGTGGTAGATGAAAAAAATGCACTGTCCGATATTACCCAATGTCCGATACTACCCGACTCTCCCCTAAGGATAGTAGAATCGTTTAAAAATCAAAGAAATGCCTTTTTAGATTATTCAGATTTGTATAATTGGTGTGTATGATAATTTTCACGTATGTGTAAGATATAGAACAAGTATTTATTTACAAGTTCCAGTCGTATAGGAATAATTTGTGTTACTTCTCTTAAATACTGACAGATTGTCCTGAGACCGAAAATAGCATTTTTGAAATTTTTGTTTGTATGTCTTTATGTTTGTTACCTTTTCACGTGATAATGGCTGAACCGATTTATACTGATATGTGAAATAAGTTAGGTCCCACTTAAATTTTAGGCTATGTGGCATTCAAAATACTCTCTTTAAAAGAGGGAGTGTAAGGGGGACTGAAGTAAATAAATAGAAAAATCTCACTTATTATTGATTTTTAGGATAATATTAAGTGACAAAAGTTACTTTAAAAATGTTTTCGACAAGTTTTATTCTAAGCAAACTTTTTATAGGACAGATATTTAACAACATATATAAGTTTTAAAATAACTATGCGCTTTATATCCGTGCCCTCCCAGTCAAGTTGATATAATAAAATGAAAAATGATTCCTAAATTAATTAAGGTGGCCTTGTACAACAAGCGGAATATATTAATTTGACACTTTTGAAAATTTATTCAGTAGGCCTATGTCCGAACGAGTAAAACTCATATTCAGGGGCTACACAAGGACAGATTCTTAATATGTTGCACATATAATATAAGAAATAATAAAGCTACATTGTGGAAAACATATAACATGAAAAGAATTAAAGGAAGATAATAAATAAGAACAGTAAGGTGTCACTGAAGTTTTAAACTCTGTCTAAACGCAACAGCTTACTTGACGTTTTACTTGCAAATGCAAAAGGTTACAAGTAAGAAGGAACATGTGGACCGTAAAACTGAGCGATTTTTAGAACTGAACGCAGACTGAACACTAAGTTGGAGACATTCAGTTGTAAAAATCTCTCAGTTTTACGGTCCACATGCTCTTTTCTACTTGAAACATTTTGCATGTGCAAGTAAAACGTCATGTAAACTGTTGCATCTGGACCGGCTTTAAGGAGAAAGAAGAAAAAGTTTGAAACCATCAAATAAATAAATTAATCGAGAATTAAAATAAGTAATCTTGCCAAAAACGTGTTTTCTTAAACATTTTTTAAAACATGGGGAATTTGTTGAAACTTTATATTCTAATGGAAGTTGATTATAAGTTGTTATTAAAAATGCTTAATCCCTTCCGTACCATAAATTACTGACCTATTCTGAGAAAAAATGACATTTGTTTGTAACAAATGCAGTGAAGCGCATGGATACGGCTAGTTCTAAATAAATCCATTTCTAATAAGGAACAGAAATGCACTTTTCATATAGAAATACTGAATATAGTCTACGTCAATACATCACTCAGTTAACTTCTGGAACTTGAGTTCCAGCGATAGGCCTATCGTATTCCAGAAAAATCTTCTTCCAGTGAAAGTATTAAATAGTCTCTTTAAGAACAAATTTCCATGCTCAGAACAAGAATCGTACCCGGGATATCATGATACAGAGTCAGGAATTCTGACCGCCATTCCACGAAACTGTAATCCGCTTTTCGTATAGTCAATTTTAATAGCATTGATAAATAACATCGCCTGTTAAATATGCAAGTAGTAGAACTTTGGTGTATCTAAAGTTGCGTTTTATTATACGAATAGGAAAAATACCGTAGCTATTCTATTTTGTCATGGTATTTTACCGCAGCTGTACCAGTTGACAACCGAGCGAGGTGGCTCATGCGTTCAGCACAGGACTCGCATTCGGGAGGTCCGCGGTTCAAATCCCCGGACCGACCAACCTGTGAATTTTCCATGGTTACTTAAGGTACGTACATGTTGGAGCGACGATAAACGATAAAAGAAGCAGCGGTGCTATATCAGAGAGCATGCATTGTCATTGAGGTGTGCATAATGGAGTAACGATAAAGGCGAAGATAGACGATGAAAGCGACGAAAAAGAAAGATGCCATTTTCTTCGCTCTTATCGTTCATATTATCTTTGATTAAGATCATATTAATCTGTATAATGACCGGTGGTTGTCAATATATCCGAATATTAATCGATTTATGATTATTTCGACAAATTAATTATCATGGATATTGACAAATTAATCAGTTATGTGTTTATTCGTGTTATGTTATGGGATTAGAAGAACCAATCACAACACAATGGATTTATACTAGATAAGCTTTGGGATGAGGAATGGGTTCAATTTTGTACGTATTTAAGTTATATTAACCTTGAACCTAGCAGCTGATATTTTCTATATATCTTCTTTCATTAAGTGGATGTAGGCTATAGAATATCTTCTACTAAATAAAAATGTTCGCTTCCCGCGTTTTCGTTGCTCCCATATGAACACTTGATTCTTTGATAATACCAAAGCGTCGCTAGGTCGTTTCTCTTGTACATACTCTTAGGCAAATGTCGGGTTGGAATTTTAATTACTACGGTTCATTTCCCTTCCTCTTCCCTGTAGAAAACGAATTTAGATTTCATATCATTCTTCATCATCATCTCATTCCATAGGCCTATTCAGGTCTTAACGCATATCTTCGTCCGCTTACAGGAAGGACATCCTCTTCGAAACCGTTTCTAGGTTCTGAGCCTTTCGCAATATCTCTGCCAGAATTCATTATGTAAAAGCACTTCCGAGGGCGCTTCGACACCTTAGAAGGGCTATTGGAATGGAACCTGTGCTGCTTGATCACCGTGGTGGTATGAGGGGTGTAGAAGGCCCGTTTGGTGAGCGGGTGAGGGGTCTCATGGGGCTGATGGGCTGGTACAACTCATTCTTATTCATCCCATAATTCGAGACCAATAGACCACTGTCGAGTCCACACCTGTGGAGTAACGGTCAGCGCGTCTGGCTGCGAAACCAGGTGGCCCGGGTTCGAATCCCGGTCGGGGCAAGTTACCTGGTTGAGGTTTTTTCCGGGGTTTTCCCTCAACCCAATACGAGCAAATGCTGGGCAACTTTCGGTGCTGGACCCCGGACTCATTTCACCGGCATTATCACCTTCATATCATTCAGACGCTAAATAACCTAGATGTTGATACAGCGTCGTAAAATAACCCAATAAAAAAACCACTGTCGAGCCGACTTGCTGAAGGGTCGTCCCTAACCCGCCTCTAGCCACTCACTACTACTACCAACTGACAATGGAGCAGTGATGCAGAAGCTATTTTCAGTAGCAAGAAAAGTTCGCGCGTCTGGCCGCGAAACCAGGTGGCCCGGGTTCGATTCCCAATCGGGGCAAGTTACCTGGTTGAGGTTTTTTCCGAGGTTTTCCCCCAACCCAATATGAGCAAATGCTGGATAAATTTCGGTGCTGGACTCCGGACTCATTTCACCGGCATTATTACTTTCACCTCATTCAGACGCTAAATAACCTAAGATGTTGATAACAAGTCGTAAAATAACCTATTAAAAAAAATAAATAAATAAAAACTTCACCTAGAGTTCATTCAACTACAAGAAAATGTGATTTGAAAGAGGCATTAAAAAGTATCTCCAGTCATTCATTATACAGTCTAAATATGCATAGGCCTATTTAAATAAACATACAGCACATTTTTGGGTTCAATATACACTTCTGAATAAAAAAATGAATTCAATAATAAACGAAATTTAATTCACGACTGTGATTGAACGCTTAATGAAAATACTTGTGCTGATTTATATATATATATATATATATATATATATATATATATATATATATATATATATCAGATTGTTAACCTGTATCTAAGAAGAAGTGTCTCTTCTCACGCTGATAGGTGGCTAGTAGTTTTATTCCTGCAATGTGTGTAACATTGAACAGAAGTTTTTATTAGTATTCCCAAAATAAATTTATATCGTTTTCCGAGGACTTTGGGAAAAAAGGCGGGGTACAGAGGTCTTCTCCTGAGTTTAATTCTAAGAGCAATCTAAATACAATTGGTATGGCATTTTCACTTCATCATTTCATTTTAGTTGATTTTAAATTATTCATAAACCTTTATTTTATAACATTAATAAGAATAATACACTAAAATAGTAAAGTTATTGCTCTTTATAGTACAGCATGGCTTTCTATATTATTACTGGAACTTTTCAATATCACAACCGATATATAGTTCTCAAATCTCTCTGGGTGACATTTACTATCTGATTTATAGAAAAACTGCTTCTTACAGTCCAACGATGCTTCCACGCGGTCATCTCATATGCACATTAGATATAATATTTTCTCAAATTTATTTTCGATAGATTGGAGGGAGAGTAAAAAAACCCTTAATAATTGTTTTATTATTGAATATGTACAATAAGACTACAGATACATCACCACTTTTCAACATAGTCCCCATTACGTTCAATGCAAGTGTTCCTATTATACTTACTTACTGGCTTTTAAGGAACCCGGAGGTTCATTGCCGCCCTCACATAAGCCCGCCATTGGTCCCTATCTTGAGCAACATTAATCCAGTCTACGTCTCGGCCTCCCCAAAGGTCTTTTGCCCTCCGGCCTCCCAACTAACACTCTATATGCATTTCTGGATTCGCCCATACGTGCTACATGTCCTGCCCATCTCAAAGTCTGGATTTTATGGTCCTAATTATGTCAGGTGAAGTTACAATGTCTGCAGTTCTGCGTTGTGTAACTTTCTCCATTCTCCTGTAACTTCATCCCTCTTAGCCCCAAATATTTTCCTAAGAATCTTATTCTCAAACACCTTAATCTCTGTTCCTCTCTCAAAGTGAGAGTCCAAGTTTCACAACCATACAGAACAACCGGTAATATAACTGTTTTATAAATTCTAACTTTCAGATTTTTTGACAGAAGACTAGATGACAAAAGCTTCTCAACCGAATAATAACAGGCATTACCCATATTTATTCTACGTTTAATTTCCTCCCGAGTGTCATTTATGTTTGTTACTGTTGTTTTCCAAGATATTTTAATTTTCCACCTCTTCGAAGGATAAATCTCCAATTTTTATATTTCCATTTCGTACAATATTCTGGTCACGAGACATAATCATATACTTTGTCTTTTCGGGATTTACTTCCAACCCAATCGCTTTACTTGCTTCTACTAGAATTTCCGCGTTTCCCCTAATCGTTTGTGGATTTTCTCCTAACATATTCACGTCATCCACATAGACAAGAAGCTGATGTAACCCGTTCAATTCCAAACCCTCTGTGCTATCCTGAACTTTCCTAATGGCATATTCTAGAGCAAAATTAAAAAGTAAAGGTGATAGTGCATCCCTCTGCTTTAGCCCGCAGTGAATTGGAAAAGCATCAGATAGAAACTGGCCTATACGGACTCTGCTGTAAGTTTCACTAAGACACATTTTAATTAATCGAACTAGTTTCTTGGGAATACCAAATTCAATAAGAATATTATATAAAACTTCTCTCTTAACCGAGTCATACGCCTTTTTTAAATCTATGAATAATTGATGTACTGTACCCTTATACTCCCATTTTTTCTCCAATATCTGTCGAATACAAAAAAATCTGATCAATAGTCGATCTATTACGTCTAAAACCACACTCGTAATCCCCAATAATTTCATCTACATATGGAGTTAATCTTCTCAAAAGGATATTCGACAAAATTTTGTACGACGTCAACAAAAGTGATATTCCTCGAAAGTTACTACAGTTAGTCTTGTCCCCCTTCTTAAAAATAGGTACGATTATGGACTCCTTCCATTGTTCTGGTACAATTTCCTTTTCCCAAATTGCAAGTATAAGTTTATAAATTTCGCTAGATAATGCCCTTCCACCCTCTTGTATTAATTCTGCTGGAATTTGATCAATACTTGGAGGCTTGTACTTTTTCAGATTTTCTATCGCAATTTCGACTTCAGAAAGTGTGGGTTCCGGTATAAATGGCTCCTATTATACTATGTTGAAAAGTGACGACGTGTTTGTAGTCTTATTGTATATATTCAATTAATAAAACAATTATTAAGGTTACTTTTTGACTCTCCCTCGTAGTTCATTCACAGCTTACATAAACAAGCTGAATGATATTATAATCACACAAGAATGTCAAAGCTCTTTAGAGTTTACAATGCGTTTACTATGTCGTCTGTATATCGATATGTTTTTATTTCCCAACCGGATTTCTCGTAAGGCGATAATAATTCAAGTCAATATCGACTTCGAACAGGAATGCTAATGAACGGTTCTATACTAAAATGTAGACTACACATAACAACTCACAGCTTGTATTCTTTCAATAGTTGTTCAAATGTGATTTGTTCAATTCATTTCATTGAAGTTGAACTGATTAATTTTATGGCATCATTGATTTTAAGAGCATGTATTTGATTTGATTTTTCGTACTGTTTTCCATTAACCATTTCGTTTGTTTATACTCCCGGACCTGAGACTTCATATAGCGTTTTAAAGTGGGCTTCAGCGAATTCTATTTGGTCATCTCTGTTTAAATTACACCTACTACTGGTCTCTGTGTACAAAATAAGATTGCGCGCAGCTTTATCGTTGCGCGGAATCCATGGTCGTAGATTCGAATCCCAACTAGACCATGGATGTTTGTCCGTTGCCAGTGTGATGTACTGCGTTGTTTTAGGCAGAGATCCGCCACGTGTATGTCTAATGTCAATTGGAGAAAATGCCAAAGCTCTTTATGGGTTACAGGGCCAAGGAGTTTGTTAGTTAGATTGTACGTATCTGTTAACAGGCTACACAGCCATACGTAAGCTCTCGTGAGCCAATGGATTCCATGTACCCACGATAGTTTGGATACTGTTAACCCAATTCCTTTCCCTCCTACAAATTTCTTTCTGTAGAAGTTTAGAAATATTTGGGGCTAAGCGGGATGAAGTTACAGGAGAATGGAGAAAGTTACACAACGCAGAACTGCACACATTGTATTCTTCATCTGACATAATTAGGAACATTAAATCCAGACGTTTGAGATGGGCAGGGCATGTAGCACGTATGGGCGAATCCAGAAATGCATATAGAGTGTTAGTTGGGAGACCGGAGGGAAAAAGACCTTTAGGGAGGCCGAGACGTAGATGGGAGGATAATATTAAAATAGATTTGAGGGAGGTGGGATATGATGATAGAGACTGGATTAATCTTGCACAGGATAGGGACCGATGGCGGGCTTATGTGAGGGCGGCAATGAACCTTCGGGTTCCTTAAAATCCATTTGTAAGTAAGTAAGTAAGTAAGAAGTTTAGAAATTTCGCTTACATACCTACCAGGAATTCATTTTTATTTTTTTTCTGATTGGAGCATCAAATATCATTGAGTCTCACAATAGGCCTATTTGTAGAGGTCTGTGTCCACGAGATAGAACACTTGTCTAGAGAATGATTGTAATTTAACCTGGATCTCTCTCAAATATTGATAACGTTCTTTCACTTGTCGTTAATCTATGATGGCGAAAACCAAAATTTACTATTTACGTTTAATGAAAGCCATATTTAGAATTTTTATCTTGAAAAATTCAACATACTCGCTTGGGTTTGAACCTGCGAACCCTGGATTCAGTGGCACACATGGAGGGTAACAAGGCATGACACTTTTTCAGGTATAAATAAACTTAAAACCGTTCTTAAAAATGTATAAAATATATATCAGCGAAGAAATGAGGCGGTGCATAATCCCACTTTCAGAATATACAGGTTCCTTTCAAGAGATCTTAGGAATATAGTAGTATGTGTACATGTAATTGCAAGGGGCAGTAATTATCACCATTTGCCACACTAAGAGATTATTTTACCTCACGAAATCGCTTAGGATTCTAGCTACAAGAATTTCTTTATCTTCGGAAATTCATGAAAGATTAGTGAGAGATCAGCAAACATAAACGATAAGATATAATAATAATAATAATAATAATAATAATAATAATAATAATAATAATAATAATAAATATATACTAGTGGCTTGTGCAACAAATGTTGCAAACTAAGTTCATTAGGCGTTCAAAAAAAAATTCTTCAGATTTATTTTCAATGAAGAATACTAGACATCTTGAAAGTTATTTGCTTCCGGAATGATGAAACATACTCCCTCTGAATGGTTTCTTTATACCAAATATTTTTTCTTGAACCTATCAACCTTCAGTTTTTGATAGTCAACGCGAAAACGCAAGTAACAATGTCGGGACGATGAGTGGGTTTTTCATGTGGGAGTAAAGCAATAGCTATTTCAGGTCATTGTGGATTCTAGGTGAAAGTTAAAAAATGTCAGTTTTGCTGTGCTTTCGAACAATAGACATAGCATCTTGGTATAGCTGCTGCAGGTAGAGCTTGAAATGTAGAGGGTAAAATCACTTTATCCTGCTAAGAGATCTTGCTGAAATGATCTGGAGACTACAAAATTTTCTAGGCCTCTTATTTTATCAGTAAGTAGTATCTTTTGATCTTTTCTTAGGAACTATATTTTTTGCGCTGTCTCAAGCCAATACTGAAGAGAATGACGCATATAAATATCTACACCACACCGCCATTAAGTATATGAAAAAGACTCAACACCACTTGATTAATAACTATAAAAATATTTGATTTTTAATAAAAATATTATCTTACGTAAGTTTTGTAGTTATGTACTATAGCCGCCACTGAGTAAATTATAGAAATGAAGATCTAATTTAAGATATTCTCTACATCTGCTTACATAACCCCAAAACGTTTCACTTTCATATCATCAATATAGCATTAATATGTATAATTAATGAAAAATAGTCACATCATGGCATTATCTGTAATAATATTTCATTTCTAATGGTAATAATGTCATCAAACCAACTCAAGTTTTGTAGATTTTAATGTTCAATACACAGCTGTACTCAGAAAATTACACACTGCAGAATCAGACCTGTAAATTATTTTTAGTTATTAAAAACCAATTGAATTTGAGCTCTAGATATGTCAGCAATCCTGCAGGTCATGGCCTTCGTGTAATAGCCTATTGTTTATTGTATTGTGTATTTTGTTTTGTACTGAAATGTAAAGGAGAAGCGAAGCGAGCATCAAGTCGGCCGCGCTGAAATGCAATTAGTCCTCAAAACTGACGAAAGATGGATTTTTGAAAATAGGAAAATCATGTAGGAAAACTAACGCTTCACTGAAAGTTATTATTTTTGTGAAAATCATTAGATGCCAAGCTTTAAAATGACGGGTCATCCATTAAAATCCGTTCAGCCGTTTTCCCGTAATTTCCATTACCAGTTCAAATTATATATATAGATATATCTACAATAAATTTGATATAATTATTATATTCAGTAGGGACTTCTTCATTATGGCGGTTAAGAAAATCCCATACATTTGCATGCAGACATATTTCATCGTCATGTCGTCACATTGTGCAAGCGAGAGAATTTGAAGCAAGCGGTATAATAAGGCAAACATGTAGGCCTAACGTATGCAACCAACATGCGGTCACTTTATATTTGTGGAGAGTTAAAATTTCAAAATTCTGTCTTACACTAATTTCAAAGAAGTAGGCTACTATATAATATAAAATAGAATACTGCAAAACAATAAGTGTCTTCACAATAATGACAATGATAATAATGAAATTTGCAGCTTTACCATGAGATTCTTTGATATGATTTTCCCTTTCCACTTTAATGGAAATAGCGAAATTTGTTACTGCATTTACTGCCGATTTTTTGTGTATAAATAAAAATGCACATTTGTTCCTATTTATTTTTATGTTGACTGACGTCTGGAGTATATTTCAATTTCAATTAAAGTCAACTACGAATAACAGAACCAAACAGATTAGATCTCATATTTTGGAATGACATGGTAAATGAGCAGAATGTAATCCACACAGAGTTACAGAGAGGCTTTATTAAAATACTACTAAAATTAAATAATTTAAATGTGATGGTAGAGTTCTTTTCCATTAATATCATAATACACTTCAAATGTTTAACGGTACTAATCCAAATACTGTATTCCATTAATGACAAAGACTACACCTGTGGAGTAACGGGTAGCGCGTTTGGCCGCGAAACCAGGTGGCCCGGGTTCGGTTCCTGGTTGGGGAAAATTACCTGGTTGGAGTTTTTTCCGGGGTTTTCCTTGAACCCAATATGAGCAAATGCTGGTAACTATCTGTGCTGGACCCCGGACTCATTTCACCGGCATTATCACCTTCATCATATTCAGACGCTAAATAACCTAAGATGTTGATAAAGCGTCGTAAAATAACCTACTAAAATAAAAAATTAATGGAAAATGCAGAACAACCTAGTAGCATTTCTGTAAATATTCTCGTTGTACAATAATTCTTGCTATGGGCCTTTATTTTACATAATTATATGATTATGAATATTAATTGGACCGCATTCTGTAGAAAGGAATCAATCCACAAACAATTTTAATGCCTCAGTAATTAAATAATTTCAAGGATGCATATTTTAAACAAAGATATGTCCTACAATACACTTTTAGATAAAGAAATAAGTATGTATTTACAATTATTCGTGAATTTATTACTCACGTTTAACTTGAAAGTGTATTTTTCTCAGTTTGGGTATCATGTGAGTTGATTCCTTTCTGCAAAATGTGGTCCAATTTATTGTTAATGAAATGGACCTGACTTTGTTAGTAGTGTAAGAAACACATGCGATGGAAATCTGTTGTAATGGGAAAATATCATTGTAACTCTAGCAAGATTTAAATTCTATTTGTATCGATGATGCTTATTTTAACGATATTTTGTAATGTTTTGAGTTTGTTATTTTTAGCATCCATGGCAAAAAATAATGTGTGAAACGCACTCTTGCAGGTTGAGATGGAAGTATTTCGTTTATCAATTGCTTCTCACTCCGAAGTTATGTATAGCATCAGTTCTTTAAATTCTAACAGTGACCTCATCGCTTAAGCTATCTGAATGCCTGTATGTTCCTGCACGCAGGAATGAACATTCATAATGCGGAACATGTGATATAATCTATTCATTACAAAGAAGTCGGATGTGTACACGATTTCAAGATAATGTGTAATGCATGTCGTCATATTTTCCAGGTTATTTTTTACGTTTCATTTTTGAGTTCAGGCGTTGGGGCCAATTAGATGGATTCCATATCGGTGTCCTGAGAATTTGATATTATGTAGTAATTTCCTGTTGCTTTCTAGACAGTTCACATACACTATCTTTTATATTAGGTTGGTGCATAATTCCGTAGCGATTTTTCATAAGTTCATTAAACACGTCAGATACACATAAGAGAAGTTAATCATCAACAATATATTCTCCTTCACTATTTACAACAGTCTGCCAACGCTGAAGCAGTTTTCGATTCCACGCCTGTAGAAATCGCGTGGTGTTGAGTTAAAGAAGTCGTCAAGCCATGTTCGGAGCGCATTTTCATCCTGAGAGGAAGTTCCTTGAAGGTTGTTCGATAGAGAGCGGAAAAGTTGAAGACCTGAGGGCGCAAGACCAGGTGAATAAGGTGGGTGCGGAATGACTTCCCAACGCAATTCCTGGGTAGTGTTTTGTGCCAGGTTAGCAGAGTGCGGACGGGCGTTATCGTCGAGTAGCATCACTTCACGCAGTTTTGTTGGTCGTTTTTCTTGAATTGTGTGTGCAAGGCGTCTCAGTTGGTGGCAATAAATGTCGCACGATGGTGGAATGGTCGCAGTTCATCATATTTATCAGTTCTCGGGTACACCGACAAGAATAATTGTGGAGTAATGTGTTTAAACAGTCTTCATTAAACCCCGAAGATCTTCCTGAACGTGGAGTGTCATTAATGTCAAAAACGACCCTCCTTAAAATGAGAAAATAATAATAATAGCCTAATAATAATAATAATAATAATAATAATAATAATAATAATAATAATAATAATAATAATAATAATAATAATGGTTTATTTAACCTGGCAGAGTTAAGGCCATACGGCCTTCTTTAACATTCAACCAGGAGTAAAACTCATTTTCTTGCTGTGCTCTCTCCGATAGCATTGTCCCCATAGCCTACACAGCGCAAATGTTTCTGGCCGCCTCCGCTGCTTTCGGCCCTCTTTTGAACTCAAAAAGAAGAATATGTCGAAAATGTTCCACTTTCTTCACTTGACACTCCATTTTCTAGCGTCCACGGCTCCACTGACTACGTGCAAAAATGAAAACTTCAATATGTAAACTCAAGCATAACAATTGAACTTCAAATAAAAATGGCAATCGGTAAATAAACCCATAGCAACCGGAGTATCAACATGTGAACAAAACACGCTATGAACTTATGCACCAACCCAATAAATCAATTGATTTGATTTGTTGTCAATATAGGCACATAGAAACAAATTATACAAACCGTAAACAAACAACTCTTCATTAAATAACTTTTTATGTGGGTATATGTCGTTTTTAAAATGTGGACGTTATTCGACATTGATGGAATAGTAGGGTCTATAGTCTGAAGTGGAGAAATAACTGGAAAATATGCCCCAGATTCTTTTCTCTACTTGTTTCCATTCTATATTTGAAACTAATAAACCGGAAACGACGTGTCTTCGACGTCATTAGAGGCTCTGTTGTGACGTAGGAACGTGAAATTCAAGTTCAAAGTTCTTTCACCGTCTTAAGGTTTCCACTGGTGTAGGCTATTTAAAGTAAGAGCATTACGGGAAAATTTCTCGAATAGGTCCCCGCTTGAACGTTCCACGTGAAAAATCGTTATAGTCGGCTTTAAAAAAATAGTTGTTATTTTGTGTTACTTTTTCAAATAAAAATCCATTAATTTTTTTAGTGAAATAATTATATTAAATTATATCGAATAAATTGACTCATAAATATTGAATATGAACAAAACTCCGTAAATTAGTTCAGAAGAAATCACTATACACCAATCTAGAGACAAAAATGTTGATAAAGACTATACCGGTACGCAAAAAGCTTTTCTAGCTCGAGGAGTTGAAAACGCGTATTTTCATTAATTTCTCCAAATCATTTCAATTTACGAAATCACGACACTATCGCTTTATACTTAGTAAAATTAAAAAGTACACCATCAGACGGTCCACACCTGTGGAGTAACGGTCAGCGCGTCTCGCTGCGAAACCAGGTGGCCCGGGTTCGAATCCCGGTCGGGGCAAGTTACCTGGTTGAGGTTTTTTCCGGGGTTTTTCCTCAACCCAATACGAGCAAATGCTGGGTAACTTTCGGTGCTGGACCCCGGACTCATTTCACCGGCATTATCACCTTCATATCATTCAGACGCTAAATAACCTAGATGTTGATACAGCATCGTAAAATAACTCAATAAAAAAACCATCAGACGTTTTTAAAAAAAAACTTTTAATTTTTTAAATTACATTGACTGCATTTTCTCAAATTGAAACATTATACTGAATTATCTGAAATTAAAGTGAGTTTTAATTACTTCCGAAACTACTATCCCGAATAACTGTTAGGCCCTACTAGATATACGCATAATACAGACATTCATTTGCATTAAATTTCATGTAGATAAACACGAACGTAGTAATTTAAATACTTAAATGGAAAGTTTTCTTTTATACACGTGACTGTAATTTAAATGGAAGCCGAATTTCATAACGATGTAATTGCATCTATTAAGGAGTCCGTAAGGGGCTTTCTCATTGAGCCAGTACTCAATGGAAAACAATCCTGTTGACGATTGTTTACAAGTCAGTGGATATTAGCTCCATAGAGTCACTTCTTGTCGTCAATCGTCACCATTCTTATTTCATCTTATCTTTAAATAGTTAAAGAAAAATTCGTAGGTGTTTTAGTTAAAATAGATTGCAGTGAGTGAATAGTTCCTATATAGATACGTAATCGCTACTGCATTGCAAAAAAGGCATTTTGATAAGGCAAGGCCTTTGCTTTGTAATTTTTCACGCCCTTTTCTTTGTTTCCCTTCATTAAAATTTAATATCCATGTTTACATATGTATAATAATTTTTTTGAGGATATACTGAGTCCGTAAGGGCTACCCTCAATGGGGGCAGTTTACTGTTATTATTATTACGACGACCTTTAGGAAATTACTTCTATTTCAATTGTCAGGCAGTATAGGTTACAATTATTGTCTTATTAAAATGGCAACGATTAGTGGGAGATTACTTTGGTATAGCAGAATACTATTTGGTCTTTCGTGAAGCAATATAGATGCGAATAATGAATAATTTAAATTCTCTATAGCATAATTTATTGCATATTTATGCGCTGTTTTATGTATGTTTGTCTACACAATAGATTTACACTCCGTATTTCTTATTAACTATTATTTTATTCCGTATTTCTTTTTTATTTCTTCTTGGCTTCGTGTTTTTTTCTTGTTTGTTTATTATTGCTTTTATTTCTATCTTTCTCTACTTACCGTTTTTATCCTAGCGTTGTGCGAAGCATAAGGAGAAAGTATCGTTACTACAAAAAATCATTACGCGTTTTTAGGCTTTCATAGTGACTGTGATTACAATTAAGCTTTTGGGTATTCCACCGTGTACTGGAACTTGATGTATCCACATAAATCATATTAACCTCTCTTTTCTGTAACATAATTGCTCAGATTTATTCTCCTCCGTGTTGATGATATTAGTATTTACAATTATTTATAGTTTCACACACACATACACACACACAGACACAGACAGAGGCACAGGCACAGACATAGACACAGGCACGTATTTGTATATTCATGTTTTTCCGAGTGTCTCATTTTGACTTCAGCAATTATTTTCCCATATAGCTAAACAATAACCATTTAAAACCTTTGCTCACAAGCAAACATTCTGATGGGGGCAGATAAAAAAGTTAAATTTTTATTTTTTTTTATGTTAATAATGTCAAAAGAAGTGCTTATACAAATTATAAGTTACCTATGCCAGTCTACAATATTTCGGCACAAGTAAGTTAATTTTTATATGTATACAGAACATGATTTGCAGGAATTGGAAAGTTTTTGTCTCTTGTAAAATTTACTTTTTGTAACATGCCACTTTTTTGCACGTTCCGATTCAGTTATATTTCTTGTGTATAATTTCCGGATGAAGTGTCTGAATGTGAACAAACTATATGCAACAATTTTTGAGAAATCATTCTATACAGACAGCGTACCCCAAACAACTTTTGCTGCATGAAGGATGCTGAAAACGTGTATTTCCGTGAAGATATCGAAATACATTTTTTGTAACATCATTATACTTACTCTATATTCTTCGCATAATTAGAAGAGAAAACTACCTGATGCATGAAACGCAACAGATGCGAAATGACTTAACTGTTTTATTACAGGCCTTTTGAGTGCCGAGCTATAAAATGATGTAGAAGTGGGAGGGGAGAATAGCGGGTTGCGGATGCGTTACGTACATCTACATAACGCTTGTTGCCGACGTTATCAGCACTGAAACTTTTCGGGGTACTAGGTCGGGGAAAGATAGATATCTCTAAATAAATACATGACGTTGATGATATCATGGTTGAACGTAATAATGGATATATGGTCTCTGAGTGGCTAATCTCTTTATCCTGTTTAAATACATAAGTATTAAAAATGTTCATAGTTTGAATCATTCAATAATAATAATAATAATAATAATAATAATAATAATAATAATAATAATAATAATAATAATAATAATAATAATAATATATTTTTTAAGATTTTCTACAATGCTGTAGTTTTCTTCAACCAAACAAACTTGTAAGCCATGAAATATCATTGTTCATTTAATTTTTTTCATCCACTGTTCCCTATCCAACACATTTGCATCTTGTAATCCTTTCACCGTCTCACTCCTTCCATCCACTTTTCAGTTGGTCTTTCTTTCTTATTCCTTCCTTCTGGTTCCCATCGCATCACTTCCTTCGGTATAATTACATCTTTCATTCTCATTACATGCCCGTACCATTGTAAAATTTTTTTCATGTATGATTTATACTACATAATTTTCTACATTCATTATATCCCTTATTACTGCATTTTTTTTTATCTTTTCCTTCCTTTACTTTCTACGTGCTCTTCTCTATAAATCCTTTTCAGTTGCTCTTAATTTCCTTCTTGTAGGTACCCTATTTATTATCCAACTCTCCGCTCCGGACAGCATTATACCTAGTCTGCACTATTGCTTTATAAATGATTTTCTTTGTTTTGGCCAATGTGTAGTTGCTCCCGAGTAATGAATTTAATATAATAATAATAATAATAATAATAATAATAATAATAATAATAATAATAATAATAATAATAAATAATTCCACTGGAGGATTCAGGTGTTTCATACAAGTTATCCATCTAACTGTATTTTTTATTTTATTTTACGACACACTGTAAACTGCGATGATTATTTAGCGTCTGAATGAAATGAAGGTGATAATGCCAGCGAAATGAATCCAGATCTAGCGCCGAAGGTGCACAATAGCAAGGAACTTTTAACCCATTAATCCTTCCGTCCATTAATGTATTATTATTATTATTATTATTGTTATTATTATTATTATTATTATTATTATTATTATTATTATTATTTTCTTTTCACTTACTCATAAATCCATTAATTAATTTATCAATCGATCACCTATTCCAGGTAATCGGCGCATTATTTCTTTTTATTTATTACATTGGAGCTACTCCTGTTGGAATGTTCAAGTTTATGATAAAGATCAGCAGGGAAAGTGCAGTATCATCGTCTCCAACTTAATCACTATGCATTGTTTTTCTAAATTCATGATAACAGAACACTTGTAATAATTGCAAGATCTGTTGATAAAAGAAGACAGTGAGACTGGTTGTCTAAGACATAAAATGTTATCTTTCTGTATGTCTAATAGATTTGAATACCTATATTATTCTATTTTGAAATCGGTCATTTAAAGACTCTGTATCAAGTACCAGGTTATTTAGCGTCGATAGAATTTTATAGCGAGGTGGTTGGTATTTGGAGAGGAGTCCCAAATTCGCCATGGAATTGCGTCACTTTCGCCTAAGAGTTGGTAAAAGTCTCGGAAAAATCCAAGCATCTACACAACCCAAGCGGAATTCGAAATCTTGCCCAAAACGTAACCGTGGATCAGTGTGCAAATGCACTACCGCACGAATTACACCTTTGACTTATTCTGTTTATAAAGCTAAAGGTATCTGAACACGCCTGGGAGACATGGATGTAGAGCTCCATGCTTCCTTGACCTCGGCACTAGATTTAGGTGTGTGGTCGGTATCACTCTCCGAGAAAGACCCGATAGTCAATTTGGCAGAAGACTCAGTGAACTTTGGGGCTGTTCTGGAAGTCTGACAGCGAGAAAAATTCCGTCACTACCCAAGATTCAACCCGGACTTATTTAAGTGGATGTTTAATTAATTTTGAAGAGATTTTTATGGTATTGTTCATCGCATATTTTAATCGCTTTTAATATTTCTTTTCGATTTTCGAAATTCTATATCAAAAGGTATTATATTATGATCTTAAATTGTTTGTGGTGAGAAAGAAATTCTGACAATCGTAGTTTGTAATAGGATTCAAACTATGATACATACTTCCCAAACTATTAATATTATTATGAAAACAAACCGTTCAAGAGGAAAATTGATTGCATGTTTGCCTAGCTTTTAAATTACTTGTAGCAACGAAGCAATTCTGAGTGTGTTTTGCGACATCTTTATAGAAAATTTAAGTTGTTTTAATTTATTATTATTATTATTATTATTATTATTATTATTATTATTATTATTATTATTATTATTATTATTATTAATGCATTTTGTGTGCAGAAAATGGAAGTTTATTGACTTACTTTCGTGCATAATAAATGATTAAATTTATGTTATGTCTATTGAAATACAAGTAGTTCGTATACATTTTTATATGGTGTGACATAAAAGTCATATTTTCTGTTATTTTGGAAATTATTGTTATTTCTCGTTTATATTTATGTTTTGTGATTTAATTGATAAGAAGACCGTGGAAAGCAACAATGTTACAGTTAATTTGTGTTTTGTTTCTGTAATTGTTCGGAGTTATTGAGAGATGAAGGAGAGATCAGAACGGTATTCTTTGAGTTATAATTGATATTGACTGTGAGTCAATTGATTCTTGAATAGTAAGTGGAGCTGGTACTGCTCTGTAACGACTATAATAGAATAATAAGGGAAGCTGCAGACAAGTTTCATCGTCGTCAGTACGCTATGTGTCTCGAGACAGTGGTAGGAAATATTCGCAGAATATTGAAATCGGCACATTTCCACTCCTATAAACTGCAGCATGCACACACAATGTAAGAAGATGATCCACGATAGAGGCGAGCTTACTGTAAACTGAATCATGCGGTGTTTGCGTATTGGCCATTTCTTATTTCTTTCTGGATGAGTATGTTCATTCAACAAATGTACGATATTTATCCAAAGAAACCTCAAGATGGATACGTGATCTATCTATCTATTAGTTCCCTTTTAGGGGAGGGCACGGATTGGGAATGTCCTCGCATGCCGCTCGGGTGAGCCCATTGTACTACCAGGGATGGAATGATGTGAATGTCCTAATGTCCTCTACTCTACAGATCCCCCTGCGCACCGCGTCCGAACTGTCCTACAGCCTACATGATCCCTTTACCTTTCCATGTAGGTCTCACCTCGATTCCTCAACCCTGGTACCACTAGTTATCATGAGTCCAGTGGAGAGCTGACAGTGCATAACGCTACCACCAACAACGAATGACCAAAGATCAACGGGGTCCAAGTTTTGTCGGCAGTCCGCAGCCGACAACCCGAAACCCAGCAAAGAAACGAGGATGCTAATGAAAGAGGGAAAAGTGTAATTATGATAGTGAAATCAATCCGAAGTCCAACGCCGTAAGTTGCCCAGCAATTCTGCTTCGATTGGTTGAGAGAAAACCTCGGAAAAAATCTCAAATCAGATAACTTGTCTGCTCGTTTCACTGTCAAACGTGCTAACCGTTACTCTACAGTGGTGGATCCTAGTGATTAAAAAGTAATGAGTATGTTGTAGTATGCTAGACGATTTGATTTTGAGACCATATTTTTCATGCAATTGTGAACCAGTACATATTTGGCGACAATGTAATGGGATTTCTATGTGATTTATCACTGAATAAACTGATGAAAATGTGGTTTCAGCTAGATTATGCTGTTGCAATTCATGAAGAATCTGAAAAACATGTTCGGTGTTCACTGGATTAGACAAGATGGACCTCAGTCATGGCCTCCACGTTCATCAGGCCTCACAACTCTAGATTTTTGTATGGAGATATGTGAAGCCGCATGTTTTTTCTGACAGAGCCTGCATCTATAAAGCTGAATTTATAATAAATGATCGTCGACATTATCTAATACAGTCTACTAGCAATCATTTAAAGAGCGATAGAGATCAGGATCGAATGAACACTGTCTTCAAGTAAACGGAACACACTTTGAACATTTGCGGTAGTGCACTGTGCAGTTTCACTGAGAATAGTAATCTTTGCGTGTAAATCTAGTCATGTTTACTTGAGGTTAATGTAATGTAATAATTTATTAGTTTGTCTATAATGCTGTGCTATAGGCTACAGTATTTCATATTATAATGTGATTATAACGAGACTTGTTTCAAAGAAAATAATTTGTTATGCTTACATTTGTTATTTCAAAATAATATTGTTTTCCCCATTTAGCAAGTGACTGTGTGTCACACGGTATTTGGCAAGATGACACAGGAACTGAATGGTTGGGAAACACGTGATAGTATGAGAAAGTGTCATCGTAACGACACCTTTTTTCATATCGGTAGAGGGATTTATCCCAAATCCGTATTTTGGCTTGCACTAGATGGACAATGTTGGGCTCTCGTAACGGCGCCGAATCTTCATTTAAGAAGATACAAGACATCACATTCACAGTGGATTAACATCTTTGTCCTAGTCGGGATTCTAAATCACGACCATGGCTTCCATACACCACTGAGGCCGTTATAAATATATGGTTATGGACAGTTTGTTATTATCGTTTAATGACCTCGTGACTGTTCTCTTTACATACTACTGATATGCTGCCAACCACGCCAGGTAAACAGATTCCTAGGGCTGAAGAAAGGTCCATAACGTTTACGAGAAACAATTCTTACAAGTCGAACTTTATGAATAGTTCAAGGATATAACATAACACATTACTAGCATATTATATTCGTGTTCCAGTTAAATAAATAAATAGATAGATAGATAGATAGATAGATAGATAGATAGATAGATAGATAGATAGATAGGTAGGTAGGTAGGTAGGTAGGTAGGTAGGTAGGTAGGTAGGTAGGTAGGTAGGTAGGTAGGTAGGTAGGTAGGTAGGTAGGTAGGTAGGTAGGTAGGTAGGTAGGTAGATAGATAGATAGATAGATAGATAGATAGATAGATAGATAGATAGATAGATAGATAGATAGATAGATAGATAGATAGATAGATAGATAGATAGATAGATAGATAGATAGATAGATAGATAAATTAATTAATTAATTAATTAATTAATTAATAAGCGGGCAGGCAGGCTTCCTTAAAATTTCACCAGGCGCGGCTCGTTCTATGTTTCTAAAGGTTCATTGAATCTCCTATAATTTTCTTTTTAAAAATATTATCTTTCACTCGTAGAAACCGAGAATATATGTTTTCGCGTTAATCTGCAAACCAAAATTTGGTTGAGCTGTGCTCATATCGATGAACAACTATTTGCCAAGTAGGAATCGCTAAAAGTAAGATTGAACATCCTGACAAGTGGTTTTTGTGAGAGAACGATGAGGGAGTGAGGGAGTGTTATATGGCCGTTATACAGTGAAGTCGCTACAACGTTCTTGTAGGGATAGATGCAGGAGTGAAAGTGCCAACTGCTGTCTTTTTCTACTCAATTCCTCTCTCTCTCTCTTTTTCACCTCATATAGCCTATCCATTTTACATTCCAAAAATGCGTTGTGCAGTGTATTTAAGATAAGTTAAGTTAAGTCTAATAATGCAGAAACATGTTAATTTTTCCGAACTATTTGAACCGCTCCCCAAATTGACTCACCAAATAAGTTGTTAAGCTGTGAGTTTCAGTGATTGTTTGAGTGTGATGAAGCAACCCATATCATGTGCTGAAATTCTCCTTTCTTTCTTTCTTTCTTTCTTTCTTTCTTTCTTTCTTTCTTTCTTTCTTTCTTTCTTTCTTTCTTTCTTTTCCTTTTATTATTTTCCTTTGACAGCAACAAACGAGGCCAACAGAAGAGTTTATTTTGCACCATATTACCACTTAACCATTTTTGTTGTCCATACCAGGATGCAATAGAAACTCGCGTTTTAAAATTATCTGTCAGAAAAAATGTCAGCGATGTCGTAGGTATCTCGGTACGCCATCTCTTTATTTAAAACTTCCTTTCTTTCAATATTATTTCTTCTTGAAAAAGGAAACTCTAACAATGAATTAACTACATAATCAATATTTCTCGCATTTGTTTCTGTTTATATTTTCTCGAAACACGTAACAACATTGGCCCAGACTCACTACTATACTACGAAGTACAATAGTACAACACCCTCGCTTAAGTCATAAACTGAGACATAAGGAGAGAGAACAGTGTGGGTCTCTGCCTGTCGAAGAGCGGGAATTTTTATGTTATTTATGGCCTATTTAGGAAGACAAGTCACCACTGCTGTTCCCACCCCATTCTACTCTTGAGACAGGTTCATGAATGGGAGGAGCGAAACGCCGAAAAGGGTGCGTTCTGGAAATTATTTCGTTGAAAAATAGCTTCATTCTTGGTATTCTCTATAATTTACATACATCTCTTAAATCATCTCTTGTGAAATGGATTAGATGGATATAGTGTATGGGTTGAAAAGTCATTTCTTTTAACACATTTACTTCATTTTTTATTTTGTACAAATTATTTCAACAGTCTGCCATTGTATAATTTTTCCTGAAATATCAGCAAAAGTTTCTCTTTCACATCGGCTTGTAATAATTTGATATATCGCGATTAGATATGTTATATCATAATCCATAAATGACATTTTGTAAGTTGAGAAACCGATGGATGAAAAGATTCCTTAATATAACTGTGAAATACGTAGGCCTATACAGTTTTTGATGTTTGATGTAGTAGCCGCGTCAGTGCTTAGCGCTAGCGTGCTAATCTTCCATCCAGGTTCGATCCTCGGCCAGATCGTGATGGAATTTGTGGTTGGAAAAGCATACGTTGTAGTTTTCTCGGGGTATCTTCTTATTTCATCTATCATCTGCAATAGTTAAAAATAGGCTAGGATGAAGTCTTGGGTGCAGTACGGATCTCTAATGCTGATTACAGGATTTAAGGACTTGGGCTTAAAGCTCTGAGATCCTGGGGATGGGACCTCGCTCTTTCAGGGCTGAGGCAGGTTGGCCCGTCGTCAACATTAGATTCACAAATGCTGCTCAGGCTATCCATTGGACTTGAACAATCATCGCTTATACAATATATGGCGCACGATGGATCAATGAGTAGCTAAGTGCATTGATCCGTCCCGAGTCCCGATCTCGAAAAAACAAACCGAGCCACTTGATGTAATTTCGTCACAGATCTCTTTGTTGTTCTTTACGCGGAGATTGAATAGCGCAATCTATTACGTCTAACATCTTGTTTTCCACTGGATATGTGAGTAGGATGAAATGCCTTAGCATAGTCACAGCTTGAAGTAAATGTTACAGATTAGCACTGTGATATGTGTCAATACTGAATTATTTGTTCTCTCTTAAGTAATAGGCTTAATATTTTACTTTCAATGTAACTACAGGTGATAGTTGAAGCGTTTACGGCAGATTTTAATGTTATGTTATTCTTACTGCTTTCCGCACATGTCATAAAGATTAAAACTTAATTGCCTGCGCTTGAGTATACAAATATAATCATCCCATAGGCTTTATCTGGGGCATGTTCAAGTTAAAAAATATACGTCGTATGGTGTACGTTATGCCTGCCAGTTTTTCAAATACGTTGTAGGAGTGATGAACAACAACGACATTTTGAAGTAGTAGCTTTTCTAATATAGGTAGTAAGTGCTACGATGTTTTTGTAACATATTGAAGCGATGGTATGTACAGATACGGAAATAAAATTTAGAGTTCTGTTATTGTGCAAGTTTCGCTTACAACACACTGCGCATGTGCAGGAAACAAGAGGTCCTGTATATATGCTACTTGTGGACAGTCGTGCGAAATTGTTGCCTATATATAGGTGAACTCCTATCAGGACGCGCTCCAAATTTTAATTCCATATCTGTACCTAATAAACTATAGCTGTTTATTAAAATTATATAGGGTAAATTAGGGCCTGTTGGACAGTCGGGCATGTTGGACACTTTGAACGTTAACGTGTTACCTCGCCACTTGTGGGCACCACATTCTGCTAGAAGTCAATGACGGAAGTAACCCCACTCGTGGCTAGTGGCTACTTCCGTCATTGACTTCTAGCAGAATGTGGTGCCCACAAGTGGCGAGGTAACACGTTAAAGTTCGAAGTGTCCAACATGCCCGACTGTCCAACGGACCCTAATTTACCCTATAAATAGTAAAATAGTGTCCCGTTTCCATCTGCTCCGGTAATATCAATAATGATGATGATGATGATGATGATGATGATGATGGTGAGCAGGAGGAGGAAAAGGAGGATGATTTAAGAATAAATTAAATTCTGTTTGCAAATTTTATAAGCAAATGATGAAATCATATGTTGTTTTCAAGTACTTACAAGGTAATGGGGGAACATATATACTTTTTAAAACAAAATGAATTTTAATGAAATGTTTGTCTCCATTCTTACTACACAATTCGGTTATTAGGACATATACTGGATCAAACATTTTTTTTTTTGTCAAGAAAAGTTATTATTAAAGAAGAATTTCTTCGCGTAAACAAAACTGTTCATAGTATTGAAAATACTGTTAAATATAACAAACACAGTCATTATTCGCATTTGAAGTTCTCATCTGCATCAGGAATTTCAGTGTGTTGTCTTGTAAAATCCATGGTACTCCTTCGGTATAGTAAGGGCGTCACATTTTTTTTAGTCCTGCAACTAGGCTTGAACAGTGAGCAGATCTTCACTGTAGACTTTTGAGAATGGATCCTCACTTCATCTGCCTCTTGGTCATTTCAGATTTACTTGATGTAAATCAGATTTGAAGTTTGAAAAATATTGTTCTTGGGTCTGTTCTTCGATATTGCAACCAACAAACACTTCTCCATGGATTTTTTTTTTTTTGGAAAATGTTTCTTGCAAAAATGACTTAAAGTCGTCAAAATAATCTTAAAGCATTGTTTTCAGAACATACGCTGAAGGTTTTTTTTTGGGCAGTACGAATCAGTTGTGCCCATTCTTCAGCACTGAAATATGTTTAGATTTCTTTCATTCATCACATAATTATTAACACAGGAAGAAATTTCTAATTTCCCTCTTTTACCTTGAGTCTCATCCCAGACAGACGTAACAAATTGCATTGTGATTCCCCAAATCGAATATCGTCAGATTATAAATAGCCAATTTAAGTAGTGGACATTGGATGTGCCTGTCCCTTTGGTTTGTTTAAAATTGCTTGTAGATCAAAATTGAAGGACAATATTTTCTGATCTTGACAAGATAATGCATTATCTTACTATCATTCTCATGGTCACTGTCGTCTATTCAGCTGTCAGTTGAAGGATGGTTAGAGCTTCCAGAATCGTCGAAATGTTAGCAGTACTTATTAGTTAAAGCACGAAGTGCCAAAGACATTTTACACCTCTGCTTAACTACATCTCGAGTCTTACTAGCAAAACGATTTGTATTTTAATACAATACATGCAAAAATGTTCATGACATAATTACGAGATAAAAATAGCACCACTCACATTGTTTATGGTATTAATAAAATGTAAAAATGAATGAATGAATGAATGAATGAATGAATGAATGAATGAATGAATGAATGAATGAATGAATGAATGTGCTCCATTGTTATAAAACTAGTGCCAAAATCACGAAGTAGCATTGTCTCTTACTAGTTTAGTATAACACTCAGTGCCAAAATCACTAATGTAGCACATTCGTTAATACTGTCTTACTAGTTTACCATTGTGTCCAATGCCAAAATCACGAATGTGACACATTCACTGCTTTGTCATTGTACGTTTTAAGGTATGGCGTTTTTTTTGACTAAAATTTTCTTTGTAATAATTTTAGCTGCAAAATCCTAGTACAGAGCATTGTACGCATAAACAGCAATAACTCAGTGAAAGAAATTTCAAAATTGAGTAATTTTTAGAAAATATATGGCATTTTGAAGAAATAGAATAATTTTTAATTAATTATTTTTTTAAGGAATCAGAAAGTGAAATTGAAGTTTCTGATATATGGTTATGTTAGTCTACTTTCATATGTTGTCTGATAAATATCTTAAAAAGGTTGGTTAAAAATGTAGATTTTCCTCCAAAACGTTAATACATACCTTAATCTCTAAGTATACAAGTGTTTTAAGAATTGTAAATAACTCGGAAATGAATGATCTTTCACTTATGTGACTTTGGCATAAGAATCTACACACAGCACATATTAAGAAAGTGTACTTAGGTGAAAATGCGAAATTTTGCACATTCATGGTTCTGGCATTGGACCGACGACATATCAATAAGTGAAATCAGTTATTTAAAATATTCATCTTTTATTTCTATTTTTGAGTCATTTGTTGGTGCGTAAGTTCCTATAATTACCATATACATTCCAAAAATGTTAATAATTTTATTATGTGTGCATTAGTTTCATCCCAACTTTTTATTGAGTTCTTCCATTTGGTTTTTTATCAGCAGCGTAACTCCTGCCTGTGTTCTAGTTTCTTTGTTCACTCCTAAATCTTTGTCAGTAATTTCTTTCTTCACTTCCTCTAATTTACCCGTCAAGCTTTGTACATTCTAGGTACCAATATTCATATTCCGTGTTCGTAGCCAGTTTCTTTGCCTAAATTTCCTACCATTCACATTTATTTGAGAGAGATACGTAGCATGAAATTTTTTACCCAGACAGGGAGTTGGCTTGTCTCGAAACCCCCACTCTGGAGGACCGGGTTTAATTTCTGAGTACCTTCTTCTAGGAAGGTTGCTAACCAAGGCGAGACCTACCTCCCTGCTGGTGTGCTAGCTCTACAAGCAGGCTTGCCTCTTCCGTTTGAGTCGCCATTCTGGGTGCTTGATCCTTCTTGCCTCTCGGCCATTGAGGTCTTCATCCGTATCCCAGGGCAGGAGCTCTCGATATACACCGATAGACTGGGTACTTGACAGAACTTATTCACAATATCTTATTTCCCACCTCCGCGACGAGAACGCGCCTGTCAAGAATTACCCAGTTGAATACAGTAAGTTACAACTTTCTCCTGGGTCGGATTAACAGTCTTGTTTATCATGCTGTAGATAATTTACTGTTCATAATTTTTCTCCTTCGTGCTGAAACAAACTTAGGAACAGAAACTGCGAGCAACAGAAATGTTACGTTTTTAAAAGCACGGAGAGTTTATAATTGGCGACCGATAATCCTTTACGAAACGGAAGCTTTTTTTATATACTTGTAATTAATGATAGACAATTCTTTAAGAAAGAGAGACCCTCTAGCTGTTTAGCCATCTGGTCGTAAGAGATAAAGAGTATTAAACTTAAATTTAAAGGAAGGGTAATAATAATTATATATATAATTTCACTTACAAAAATCCCTTTTTATAGGAACTTAATTATTTCATTTGTCAGTTTATTTTAAGTACCGGTACCTGTAATGCAAAACTCACGAAGAAAACCACCCGATTTTTCCCGCAATAAATTGTCATTTTACTTTTTCTATTTAAAATAAAATCCAGTAATGTAGAAAAGAGTTCTGTATTTATAGTGCATAATTTCGGGATAAATGTTTTTATAAAACTGAATAGGCACAAAATGCCACCAATAGTTCAAAATGATTTAATGTGCACATACAAGTAACCAGACGGTATTACCATAGCAACTTTTCGGTATTAGCACAGTGTAGTATATACAGTCACGAAGCTCAATACGTAGTAAATATGCATATATAGGTACTTGCTAACCTTTAGGATCGCTAATATCGCCTCATTACAGACAATGCGAAATAATACCGGCACAGTCTGTTTTTCCCTCACTCTCACAACTCAAGCTTCGTGACTGTATATACTAGAGTGAACTAGACTGTGGTATTAGGGTTAATGAAAAACGTATCTGCGAAAATTTTTAAATATATTTTTGAAGCGTCACAAGAAGTTACTGTCTTTCTATATTTCGCATAAGAAAGCAGTAAAAGGATAAATGATTCTTAAAAAAAAAACAACCCAAATATTTATTTTTGTCCACAAAAATTTACCGTTGGCCTCATAAACCAGAGATTTCATAATGAAAATCAAAGCCATTGTTTTCCTGCTAATGGTAGATAGGGGAAAGCAAGGCAAAATCGTATTTCGCTAAATATTTGCGTCTATATAAACATAATATGATATTAAATTTAAAAGATAAAGCCGGATTATTTTCAACAGTAGGTAATAAAATGCAAGGTTAAACAGATTGAACTTGCCAGTTTATGATACTGACAGATAATAATCTCATGCTACAGGACAGGGATACCCCAGAGACCTCGTACCTGGTGTTAGTGATAACTTTGGACCATGTTGTTCAAATCTCAACATCATAAGCAGTTTTCATTCAGCAATTGAAAGCTATCAAAAAGAATAAATAAAATGCCAATGAATAGTTTTCGCATATCAATCAATATTGACGTATCATTATCGTTAGTTGTCTGAGTTCGGACACAATCATGTGGAATATTTACTTAAGTGTTCTGATTGATACGAGATTCACGTGACTCCATATCTCCGATGATCTTATGTGAATATCAGATCGTAAATTATAAATGCGCAGAATCGCGATGTTATTCTGAGTAACTTATTCAACTTCCACTTAAACGTGGCTGCCAAAAGAAAGTGTGCAAAGTAAGACACTTGGATGAAACATGAATAATTTGAAAGTTATATGAAACAGTAAAGATAAATGTATAGGCAAAGATATGCACTTGAAACAAATTTTAAATGTATATTAGGTAGCAAAGAATAATAAATAATAAATAAGAGACGGAAATCGAAAGAACGAAAATGCTCACACAATACCTATTAATTTAGATCTGTAATTTAAGCTTTCAACAAACACCAATTCTGCAGTGCCTGGGAAAAGTGACATAAGTCAGTTTCCACAAACCTTTTTTGATAGTTTATTGACAACTTACACTGGTTTATGTCGATTTAATTTTTTTCTGTATGAATTATTGTAATGGGAGAAATACTTATGTCTCTTTTTCCAAGCGAGCAGATGTTCCGTAAGTTGTCAATAAATTATCAAAAAAGGTTTGTGGAAACTGACTTATGTCACTTTTCCCAGGCACTGCAGAATTTATATGCGAGAAATATTGTAAAAAATTTCAGTTTACTTTTCCATTACAAACCACGTGAAAGAATTTGATACTTGTACTTCAAAATGAATCCCTTTCAATATTCTATATGTTTCCGGCCTTCTCTTAAACAATTAGACAGAAATATGCAGATCAAAATATTTTTTTGCTTAAAGGTGCGCACAAAATTTGTCAAACACGGCAAGAAATACAAACTCAGTTTCATGCAAACAACATATATTTTCTTTCTCATTTTTAGAACTATTTAGTTCCCTTATCATTTTGCGAATGTATCACTGTTTGACGTTTATTTTCTTGAACTATAATTTAAAAACATAATAGAAATAATTCAGCCCCGTGGAGCAAGATAATGGTAACTAACCATCAATTAGTCTGCAGCATAAACGAGTTGTCATACTCATAAATGTATTTAATAATAGTAATAATAAATAATATGTTTTCATGGCTTTTAGTTAACAGTTCACACAATTTCTGAATATGAAGCTTGTTTAATCTCGTTGCAAAACATTTTTAAAAGCATGTTGAAGTAGATTCTGGGTTACCGTTATGTTACCCCAAGGGGCTGAATTTACGATCCACTGAAATAAGAAGATACTGTGTGGTTTTCTGTATTCAACACAAAAAAGCATATTTATAATCTCAAAAATAATGATATATAATTTAATTTATAAATTGTATGCTTTGTTACAGATTCATGTGACACTATTCTGCTCTCTAAACCTAATCTGTTAGGGGACAGGTGGAAACGTTCCATACTTAGTTTTCTTGGTTTATGTGTAGGCCTATTTGTAACTTTAGGAATTCTATCATATGGACTCGCCACATGTGTCATTTTATTCGTTCATCCGTTTTATCACATGTATACATTCATAGCCTACATAAATACATACATATTGTACATAAATACTGTACGTAGCCTACATACATACATACATACATACATACACACATACATACATATATACATACATCCCATTGTAATAATTATGTAATGGTAAACGTGCTCTATATATTTTATTCTTCAAATTGAGACTGTGCCCGAACCAGGTGATGTGGTTAATATTGCATTGCCTTGTAATCGATCATATCCACTTGGGTTTATCGTGGTTTACCAAGTCTCTCCGGCAAATGCCGGGATAGCACCAATTACAAAGTGCCATGGGCTACTTCCTACCCAGTCCCGTAACGGTTATGGGATAACCCCAAATTATCGCACTTCTCATGTCTCCCGCGACAGACAAGCCATCTGTCCGATAAGTAGAGAAAAGTGATGGAAGATAGTGTTTTCTGCCGGAAGGCAAGAGTGGTAGGTGTTGGTAACCGTTCGGGACTCGTTGAAATGTCCAAGAAAAAAAGTCTGTGCCTATGGTAATTATTAAGGATTTAAAGATACGGAGACTGTTTGATCAAATTACATCTTGATTGAAAATAATATTGTATTTTCTTTCTGTGATGTATCTAAAAACGGATGCGACATCATAACACACAAGTCTGCACTACATTGTGCAGATACAGTCATCTATTATGTGTGCATTTCGAACTGGCGGATCAAGGTCACGTACAAACGTACAAACGACGCACGAGTCACTGAAGTGAAAACTGTGAACTGAAGCACCAATAATCCCGGCTATCCCAGATGACTTTAGTTGAGGAGAATGGTGCAGGATTGGGGTAAGCACACGTGGCAAATGCAGTCCATTGCTTGACCTTGAGCCGCCAGTTCAAAATGCACAGATAATGGTCGTGATTCAGAGTAAGCTCACTTTGTGATTATACTCGTATTGTTGACTGCTTACAGTAATTTTCCTCTGTTATTATTTCGTAAATTAAAGCGACGGTTGATGAATATTCAAGAAGAGACAATCATCTACTACCATAGTAGGCTCATTTATGATAACTACTTTCATAAAAAAGAATGTTTGTTTTATGTTCCCTGAAATTAGTAGGCGCAGAGTCCACAAGGTAAGCTCTAATATGTGCCCTTCCTGAATATTAATTTGGTTAGTGATATGATATGATTTATGTAAATACTTACGGGAACATTGCTTTTGGATTCGTCCAAGTGAGGCGCGAAGTAAAAAATTGCATTGTGAGGAGCAAAATGTTGCTGTGCAGAGCTGACATACGCGTGTTTTTTTCGCATCGTTACAATATGTAAGAAAGAATTACTTCGTTTATAAATGTTCAACAAAAACAGATGTCACAGTAAATTTCTACAGCTGATAACGAATAAACAAATAGTAGAATGAAAACAGAAAACATCGGAAATATTCACGGGTTCTGACTCGTAAACAGTTATTGCATTTTACAGCATGCAGCAAAATACGTACAATAAATTTTATTATAGAATAGGAAGGGGGTACAAAGCTAAGTATTTTAAGAATAGGAACAAGCGGTCTCAAACGCTTCACCATGGAGCTGCATGTATTGATATGTGTAAACGTTGAAGTTAAACTGCAATTATTGTGAAATTGTTTATTTTTTGTCAGATGTAAACAAAACTCATTGGCGCAGGCTCTGTCATAAGCAAGCTGCTCATCAACCTCATCCCGAATCCACAGTCACTCAGTGTACAGGTTTTCGTGGAAGAGTTAAGACATTTCAAGAAGTAGGTTTATGAACGGTTACTATAATTGTACAGCCAACTAAATGTAGGTTGAACGATGTAAGCTGTCACTGGTCACTTGCATGGTGGGAATACAGTAGACATTGTTTATGTTTTATTGTTTACTTGTTCCGATGTGCCACTTGCAGTTAGACAAAACCTTTCGTTTCAACATGACGGCACACTTTCATATTTTGCTCGTGGAGCCAGAAATCACCTAACTACAACATTTGCCAAGAGGTTGATAGTAGGTGGTGGTCCAATAGTATGGCCTCCACGTTGCCCTGACTTAACAGCGTGTGATATTTTCATTCGGGGTACTATGAGGACAAGGTTTACAGCATACTATCGGAGATGAGCAAACCTTAATACAGCTGCAGCAGAAGTGATCCAGACCATCCCTGGAATCTTTCAGTTAGTGCGCCAATCCTTGTTGCTCCGTTATGTTGCTTGTCAAAATGTTAATGGGGCTCACTTTGAACATTAGTTCAGGCATGTTGTGCATTAAACTTACAGAATTTAATAAAGGAAGCTGTATTTAAGATAACTATAATATAATGATTGGACCAACCAAATACATGTTAAGATTCTGTATTAAATGATTTTTTTTTTGTTAAATGTAATATAGTTCTTTTCCTGACTAATCACCTATGTTATTATTTTCTAATGTGAGTGAGTTTTCCTTTTTGCTTGACCGCCGACAAACACATTACAAAATTGTGGCTTTGGATCTGACACCCGCAGCGAAGCGTCTGAGACCACTTGTTCCAATTCTTAAAGTACAGTAGTACCGTACTTAGTTTTGTGCTATCTTCCTACTCTAAGTTTTTGTAAGTATTTTTTCCGCACTTGTATGTTGTGGCGTTATAAAAATTAATCAAGTTTTTGAGTCACGTAATATTTACAAAAAATAATCGCTTTCTGCTTAATTTTTTATCAAGAAAATAAATTTTCTTAAATTTTCGGACTCATGAGATTATATCATGTTATTCACTAAACGAACACACTTTGAAAGGAAAATAAAATCCATGCTTTTCGCATATCCTATTATTTTAAGGACAGTAGATTAGGTTTTTTGTTTTTGCATATTTACGTTCATACTTCAGTATTTAACTTTATACATTTACTTTACCGCTACCTCTTGATTTTAAAGTCTATCTTAGTTGGGGTTCTCAGCCACCTGCTGGAAGTATAAACTATAGAAAAATAAATAAATACATAAATAAATAAATAAATATAAACACAGTCTAATATATACAGTCACGAAGCTCAATACGTAGTAAATATTCATCCATAGATAGTTGCTAACCACTAGGATCGTTACTATCGTCTCATTACAGACAATGCGAAATAGTACCGGCACAGTCTATTGTTTCTAGTATCCTCAACAACTGAAGTTTCGTGACTGTATATACTAGACTGTGGTATAAAGGTACGGTCACACGTCGCTACTTTTGCAGCGCTACTTTTGTACTGCAGCTGCAAAAGTTGTGTGTCGTGTTCACACGTAAGCCAAAAGTAGCGCGCTGCACGCTACTTTTCGTGCTGCGCAACCCGAGTGCTGCAAAAGTTGCAACTGGAGGTTGCGAGTCTGTTCACACGCAAGGCGCTACTTTTGCAGCCGCAGTCATGCTGCAGGTTCCCATCTCAGTGTTGACTTCTCAATATACATTTTGTGGTTATGTTCGCATTATTAAGAAACTCATGCGAAAGCTTCCTTATCTATTATTTGCTTTTCTGTCGTATCTAGTATTCAGAAATTGACATTATTTTTGCTATAAAGCTTTTAAAAACACCTATATACTTAAATGATAACCAACAGTATATTCACGTAATCAATGTTGGCAACCCTCCTGTTTGGAACTACGCTACGGAAAATTTAAAAACTGATTTATATCTTCAGCAATTATGCTCAGACTGTGTTGTGTATTTAATAACTGGTACAAATAACTTATTTTCATCACATTTAACATTAAAATATATCAAAACGATAAAAGTATCATTGGCACATTTGGGTGGTAACACTAGTTGCAACCGCAGCAAAAGTTTCAACAAAACCGATATCAAAAATGCTGCGGCTGCAACCCTGAGAACCCTGTTCACACGTCGCTACTTTTAAGCTGCGCGCAGCATGGAAAAGTAACGGGCAGCAGGTTCGGCAGTCGCTACTTTTCGGGTTGCACCGTTGTTCACACGTCGCAGTACAAGAGTTGCGCATTTTTTTGTACTGCAGCGCTGCAAAAGTAGCGACGTGTGATCGTACCTTAAGGTTGACCTGTAGTGGTAAACACGGCACTGCACAATTATTCACTCACGTGAATGTCATTACTATATAGTTATTAATCTTTTGTTTTATATTTCAATGGCAAAACGTGATGTCTGTTAATGTCACGTGGATACCGACGGAGAGTGCGTGTGTAGAATTATTACTTCGAGTGCATTGAACAACGTGATAGTGAACGACCGGTAACTCGAGAGCAGCATTTATTGCGTCGTAATAGTTTTGTTGTAATTTGACATGCCTATTTCTTAAGTTATCTGGAGCTTAGGAACAAAAGACAAAGTAATACGACCAGCAAATAAAGATACTTTAAGTCGTGGTTTTTCTAGTTGCAATTTGGACAAAGAGATATAAGAGAAGAGTGCTGACACCTCGAGATATAACCGATTAACATTTGCGTGGAAGAAAGTGAATATTCCATTTCTGATTTAGGAGCAATTTTGTAAGGCGGAAATTTATTAACCTCAATGAAAGGGTGATGTGAAGTAATAATAATTAGTAGAGTTTATTGTCTACATCAGTGGTCGTCAGCACTCGCTGAAATGTGCAATGGGTACGCGGTGCCGTCCCGTGTGCACTGTCGTGCAACAGGGAGAGATAGAGAGCATACCCGCTAGCAGCTACGAGAGCACTCTAGTGCACAGCGTTTTCCGCGGGTAAGAGAGGCTAGCCCCAGCGTGCTCTGTGCTGACGACCCCTAGTCTACATGGATGGGAATCCTGTTGTATGTTTTATCAGAACCAGTCGCACATTGTAATTTTCAGCAGGCCAAGGAAATGAATGATTAAAGTGGACCCTATATCTTCCAATGTATTCTTCACTTAAGTGAAAGATATAATGCTCTTGATTATATATGTGAGGTAAGGAGTTTACATTTTGGTGCTCGTGGGACATCTTTTAAGTGAACTAAAGAGCAACTCCAACATCTGGGATTGAACAGACACCAATAAAGAGAAATTCTTAAGCACATTTTAAAGGATTCAGTACATATACTAAAGAATCATCCGTTTAACAATTTCTAATTTCTCTCACATATAAATTATATATAAAAACTATTACTATATCTTTTGTTGTGTTTTTTTCTAAATTGTTCATCACTTCTGGTCCGGTTTATTATTATTCTTTACTATTTTGTAGTTACGTAAAAAGCAAAGAAGTCACAGACTTGTGAATGTTAAATAAGTTTTATGGTAGGTATTAAATTTAGAGTTAAAGAGGTTATAGCATATTAAAGAAAATTAAAAACCAAACAATTTGCGTAATTAATTCATTGGATACTTTACGTTTTGATCTACAGTAATTCGATCCAAAAGTATCGGATGAGACGTTTTTGTTTACATTCTCCTCTCACAAGTCTTACGGCGTGGATGATTGCAGTTAGACTCACCCCCAACGCAAAGCAATAACCTCAGGGAGCACTGGTACTCTTTGCAGCTTGCAACAAGTTACATTTCGCATTCTCAAGACTATTGAACGTATCAAAAAATTTATTTCACAAAACTTGTTCGCATTGGCTTGATCTATTATCTCTGTGAATTAATGTAATAGGTTCCCTTTCATCCTATATGTCGTTTTATTAAATTTTTAGAAATACTTTTCTATATACTGAAGCAAAGTCATTATGTAACGGTGTCATACTGTAGATATCAAAAGATGGCTTGATAAAAGATGTGGGCAGTGCTTATTGTCATTGTATCGTACTGGTAATTAATGTTGAGAGTAAGATCTGAAGTTCAAGTACTGGGAAATACCTGTAGTTAATTAATTAATAAATGAATCACAAGTAGTAAAGTACAGTGGAAAAATATTAAGAGAGAAAGAGTTTTTAACTGCTTAACTTGAACATTTTTAAGAATAGTAATTTACTTACACATAATGAGTCGCATTGTAAATGTGTTATAGAACGTCTTTGTAGAAGGAAAGGAGAAATCCAGCAAGCATGTAATAATTTTATTGTCTTAACATTTCCATATAAATGAGATACTGCACTCTTATAAGGAATATATGGATTATGAAAGGAATTAAAAAGGCTAGTAATTTCTCACTGACTCCAGTAATTACTAACCGATATATAAAGCATTCAGAAGCTGCTGAAGGTGCAAAAGTTGAAAACTTCTTAAGTTTCGATACAGCAATCAGTAAAGATAACATATACTGCGATCTGAATGACTGTAGATGAAGATTTTTTATTGTGTTTTATTTGGGAAGAAATGACTGCTATTCAACTATTCAGCGCTACGACAGTAGATATCTATTACGCTTACCCTCGAGCTATTCCAGCGCCCCCGTCCAGAGGAATGGTATGGAATGATAATGGAATTGAAATCGGACGGAATGGTGTTGATGCCTAACGTGGAGAAACGGAAGGGCCCTGAGAAAAACCGCTACTGCAATCTTGTCCGTCACAAGTGTCACTAAGGATTTTTCAAAGAAAAATTCCGGAATTATCCGAGATTCGAACCTAGACCACCTGAGTAACAGGCCGATGTTCTGACTACTGAGCCACTACATGGGTCTGTGGCTGAAGTTAATAATAATCAATCGCTTTAGAACTGATCGATGTTGTCCCTTAGGATGCGTTGTAACCACGAAACTCAATTACACAGAAAGTGGCTCTGAATGCCACATATACCCATAATGTGTGTGTGTGGAGGGACAGACAGACAGAAGTTTTATGAATCGTATATTTGGAAGTAGTTAACGTTTTTAAAGTTTATTTTCATCAATCGAAAGAATAAAGTCTCCATATTTTATACAACTTAAGCATTTTAAACAGAATATCACACACACTATAAGTCAGTATTCTGAGACTGTAATATAACATGATGCAAAATGTTCGAAATTAAGAGAATTTATTGCTTAAAAATGCAAGAATTAAATAATTTTAATTTAAAATGCACAAAACTTACGTTTGAACGTCTAATCTGTTTGTTTACTATGTTTATTATATATGCTGTTACATTTCCTGTTCTTAATATCCCTTTTTTGTTCGTTCCCTACGTTTCTCTTTTGTGATCTTTCATGTCTAATTTCAATTTTATTTTCACTCTGTGTGTTTATTATGCTTTGTCCAATGAGACAGTCTCGTTATTGGGAAAGCTGAAAGAGTGTATTTCTAAATAAAAAATAACATATTTTATATGACAACAATTCGTCTGAACAGCCATTTGTAGACATCTCCTCTATTTCCCAATAGCTGCCAAAACGTTATATAGTGATAGCTGCAGATATTTCTCGAGGAATGTAGTCCCAATATCCAACAAAGGTTCGTTTTAAATGCTCAATATCAGAAACTGTTCTCTTGTAGTTAATTATCTTTTCCAGATGACTCCAGACAAAATAGTCCATGAGGTTTATTCATTCATAATGTTCTGCCCAAAAGCAGGACTTTCACTACAATCCCAGCATTAAGAACTGGTTTACAGAATCGCCGTGAATCTGGTGCTATAAAATCAGCACCGTTCATGTATAAGTATTACACTGTGTTTTCTCCCAGATGAGTTGAGGTATCCTCTTTCATAAAATAATCATTTGACATTGCATCTTCTATTTCCGGAAGTATCTGATATAGGACATTTTCACAGTATGTCTGTGCATTGAACTTTATTTCCTTTTCCTTAATTTGAAACTCCCGCGGAAAACATCACGGAATCATAGTGTGATCTTTCGCGGAATAATCTCTCAGGTGGAATATTTTTTTTTGCATCCACTTTAGTATAAACTTTCATTCCAAGTGTTTCAGGACTATCAAATTGTGAATTTTTTTCCACATTTGTGACTCATATATTCGTAGTTTTGTAGTTTTTTTTTGCTCTGGCTGTGAAATTTTTCAAGAGTTTCCTGACCGTAACTTGTCTTTATGTCTAATGGCTTCATTTAGTAGAGTTACATTATTCCACTTGAAACATCTTAACTCCAAATCCAATCTACTAATACTGTATGCCAGAGTGAGGTGTGACTTTATACATGTATGTCGCGATGTTTGACCAATACTTGGTTGTGCCGAAACTTCGTCTTGGCTGCAGAGCAATTCATGCACTTCTAGTTTCTTTCATAGAACGTGAACAGAACTAGGTCTTATACTTCTAACTTTACGACTGATGTTGCGGTTATCTGTATCTTGCTGATCAAACGTTGCACACTTAAGATAAACCGTTCTCTCTGAGCGTAGACCTGCTTTTTAACAATTTGACAGACTGATAAGTTGTCATATTCATGCAAATGCTTATTAAAATAATATCTTGTCTTGGATTGAAATCGATTCATTATTTTTTACATAAGAACTCAATGGGAAAGAAAACATGAGGATAATTAGACAAAAAATTACGAAGCCTACCAAATTCACGTGACAGCATAAAGATTTATTGGACGAAACGTTTCATTTTGCGCTCTTACAAGAAATAAAACATCATGTGTAATAAATTCAGAATAAGTATATATTAAGACATATTCCCAATCTACAAGGACTAGGAACAATTTAAATTAAATTATTAAATACGAACTTTTAAATTTAGATACCTTTTTCGCTCACTGCATAATATACAAGTATATACATATTATATACGATATAGTATCCATATATAATATAGAAATGATACTCATTACGCTCACTCTACGTTTTCATAAAACGAACTATGAAGAGAAAGAATTATTATGCTGCAAAAATCGATTTTGAGATATTTATAGAAATACGCATTTTAACATCTTTGATATCGAAAACTGCTACGATCTTGAAGTTCGTCTGTCTATGTATAATTTCTTCTCATAAACTATTAGACGGATTTTGTTCATAGAAAGTACCAATGATTCAATTTACTCGGAAATAATGCACATGAACTAGGCCTGTAACGACTCTTACTTGTTAGTGAAAAAATCGATGGATCTTTATTTGAAGTAAACACACAATTGCGATCCACTTAATATAATATAATATAATATAATATAATATAATATAATATAATATAATATAATATAATATAATATAATATAATATAATATAATATAATATAATATAATATAATATAACATAACATAACATAACATAACATAACATCTTAAAGAGTATGGTATGTTCAAGGCCAATGAAAATACTGACTTTCTTAATATACGAGGGATATATGTAGGGATATAAATAATATTTTGCAATATACGGTAATAGCAGTAATATAGGCCTATAACCAACATAATAAATTGCCATGTATTAGAATATAATAGTAAAATAATAGAAAATAATTATTATCCTGTATATATTTGAGAAAACAAACTTTAAATTAAAATACCATACACAACATGATAAATTATCCAGATCTGCGTTCGGGCGTGGGTTCGATTTTCGCTTGGGCTCATTGTCTGGTTGATTTTTTATGAGGTTTTTCCTGACCTAAAATCAGATCTCAGATAATCTATGGCGAATCGTCGGTTTATTTTGCAAAATAGCTATTGTCAATTTCATCGGTGCTAAATAACCTTGTACTTGATATAGTGTCGTTAAATAAACAATTAAAAACAAGATAAAGGAACTGAATACGTCAAATCAAGAAATAGTGTGATTTTCGTGATAATACATTTTATTTTCTAATTATGCGAAGTGTAATGTAATTTTACAAATATCTACTTTTGCGATTTTCACGGCAAAACACATTTCTAATACCCTTCATATCTAAGAAGGAGTCTCGTCTGTGCGTCTGTGTATAAAGACTGCTCATGAACTATTGCACGGATTTTGTCCCTTGTTACTATCTACGAGTAAATTTAACCTAGAATCATGCACATGAAATACAGTCTTTTTTACTTAAAAGACAATATATTTAATAATACAAAACAGACTCAGTTGATTCGGATAAATTAATTAGTATTCACATGATTACACATACAGCGTATATTTTTGTATACCAAATTAGGTCTTTAAGATACCTTTACGAATTATTTAATAGAAATTGCCTAATCCTAGCCGTTATGAAAATGGACTAAAGAAGATCCTTTATTTTTATTTTTCTATAATAAATAATTATTAATATCTACTGAATTATTCCTTCAATCGAAAACAACAGCAAGCAAAACTTTTAGGACTTAACTACATCAATGCGAATTATTTTATGAAACTAACGTAACAATTCTCATTACGGTAATAGGGAAAACATAAGTATGAGATTGCATTTCTCTATAACGGTTTAACTTGTTTTCATAAGTCGTAAAATGTACAATAAGATTTTCCCGATCGTCAAAAAATTTTAAAGCAAGCAAAGAAGGCCTTCTATTTTGGGCCGCTCTGTGTAGTACGAAAATTGCTTCCTTATCACAGTCAGTTTTAAGGCCAATTTTGTATTCGCGGGTGACTGCACATCAATTATTTTTTTTTCTGTTGAACTGCTTGCTTGACGAGTAATATAGTCAAAATATCGTCTTAAACAACTAAATATCGGGTAGTCCAATGTAGTATAAGTAGGTATACGGTTAGAAGCTAATTAGTATGTGATCGTTTGTATTTTTCATACAGATGTAGGATAGTAGGTATACAAAAGTACAGACAATTATGTTTAGCTCTTGTTTATGCACCTCAATCTTGCAGATGCTCGAAATTCCTTCCCTCAACATTGATGCACTCATGGAACTTGTCAGCGTCACTACAACACACAATTGAACACAATGTGCGGTTTCCATCAATCTCTTGAAATGTATGTGGAATGAAGTCACGCAACTGTCGTACTGTGTGTGGTTTTCTTTCATAAATCTTGTTCTTAACCATATCCCAAAAGAAGCGACTATTGTATAGATACTTCAGAGCCACTCGGTATTATAATATTTTAAATTACCGTTTTCGTAGATATTAAATTCACATTAAAAGCAATTACTACAATGCTCTACGAAGAGCTTTAGACATAATGAAAATTTGTGCATAATTAATTAAATGCATCTATTTAAACTGTACAATGAAGTCAGATATGCTTTTGGTATTATAGTAAGGGATTTCATTTATGTATGTAGGCCTACGTCATTTGAATGATAGTTGAAGAAATAAAAAATAAACAAATGCCATTTGTAACATGATAAAAGAACTACAGTTTTACAAAAAAAAACCTAAATATAGGCTAAACATAAAGTCAAGTCACGGACTTTCTAAAGAAGGATTAATTTGTCTGGTCTATATGAAAAAAGTAGGCTCAAGTTGCCAGATATTCATTAATGTTTCTGGATACTGAATTAGAAACTTTTATCTTAAAATGTGTCATAAAATTTCATATTCTTATGAAGTTTTCCTTAAACTTGTTATAGTCTAACAAAGAACGACTACATGGTCAGATCTTTATCAGATATCTTTGACAAATGTTTGATGCCTGCGATATAATTTGCGCATGATAGCAGCGTGTTTTGAGTGTGATGTTATATTTATGGTGTTACTTCATCATTAAGTTATATAGATACTAGAGACGAATAAAACTAACCGCCGCTCTCGCTCGCTGTGTTCGTTGCACTTGCCTTTCGAGTCTCGTCTCGTAACTCCTGTGCACTTCGAGTCTTGCCATCATTCTCGAAATAGCATTTGGTCGATGTGGAAAGATTTCGTAACTTTGAATAGCGTACATTATTGAAATAAATAACATTAGAGATGTTTAATTGATACAAAAAGAAAAAAAAAAGAAAAACAGTGTCATAGTTATTAAAATGTTCTGGTTCTATGATCAGATATTACCTATGGTTATATAAATAGGAAAAAAAATTCTTAAATAAATTTGCATTTAAGAAACCTAAAACATAACATTAAATAAATCGTTAATATTTTTTTTCTACTTGAGATTGTGCAGTTGATCTCAAACATACGAAAAAAAAAGTAATTACATAAATAAAGATTGAGGAATGGATTATTGTACACTGAAAGATAGAGATGATGTTTCAAATAGGCTACTTGATTGTTTATAGATATAGTATAACAGTTGCCAAAACAGATAAAAGTTCAGTCTGGTATAAACAACGTTTCAAGGCTGCTTGACGTTCGAGAGTTTACCACTCTCGATATCTTGATTCATTCACAAGCAGTCAACGACGTAGGCAATATTGTCGTGCGGGTTTTCGCCTTTGCGGGCGCTGTTAATCTTGCTTTCTCGATCGTTGTTCAGCTCTAATAAATACAAATCTGTGAGTGAACTGTCAAGCCAGTGCTAACATGGCACAGCGCACTGTTCGTCAAATGGCTAGAAATCTGGCTTTCAGGCTGAAGCCCCGAGTTCATATCTGGTGTGTCCAAATAGAATATTTGGCGAACAAACTTGGCTTTGTGGCATAATTTATCTAATAGTCCTATTGGTTATCGTAGACTAATTCCTTATTTATCCATAGTTCACAATCACCCTCATTGCTGGTACAGTTGTTTAGTCAACTGTCCAAAGATAGGTCTGAACCTCACAAGTGATACCAAGAAGCCACAACTTATGAGGCAATTAGGTCAGGAGATAATGAGGTAGGGTGGCCAGTTCCTTTCCCCTGCATCGCCCATTAGCTACATATTACACTAGTCAGACTTCAGATTGTTCTTCCTCTGACACATATAGTCAAATGAGATGTACTGGCTGATAATATATGTAGGCCTACATATCAGCCAGAATCTCAATCAGAGGTAACTGGTACAGTAGCGAAGAAAATTAAAGCATTATATTATCATCCCAGGACACCAATTCCATGGGATCCTTATGACCATGGGTGGGCAACTCGTGCTCTCAAACTGTGAACAAACTCAGTGCTAGCTGCAGTGTACGAGGGCCTTGCAACACGAGTGGTTGTTGGTTCGCTTGCGTCTGCAGTGATTGGCTGCTTGTAGCTGCAGCGGCTGCCTCGGTGTGTGCTTTTTTTGTGCCAAGGTTTTTAGCGCCTTGGGAGTACGAGTTGCCCACCCATGCTTATGACTATAGTCCACAAGCAAAGCGTCACTGTATGTAAAAGATAATAAATACAGAATTTATTCAGATTAAATTTTACTAGAATATCCTGTAATTGCTCCTAGTAACTAAACTAAAATGATAACATATTCTTATTTTTTTACAATGTCACACCTTTAAACTCAGAATAAATATGGGAAATGCGTGTTATTATTGGGTTGAGAAGCTTTTATCATCTAGTCTGCTGTCAAAAAATCTGAAAGTTAGAATTTATAAAACAGTTATATTACCGGTTGTGAAACTTGGACTCTCACTCAGAGAGGAACATACGTTAAGGGTCTTTGAGAATAAGGTGCTTAGGAAAATATTTGGGGCTAAGCGGGATGAAGTTACAGGAGAATGGAGAAAGTTACACAACGCAGAACTGCACGCATTGTATTCTTCACCTGACATAATTAGGAACATTAAATCCAGACGTTTGAGATGGGCAGGGCATGTAGCACGTATGGGCGAATCCAGAAATGCATATAGAGTGTTAGTTGGGAGACCGGAGGGAAAAAGACCTTTGGGGAGGTCGAGACGTAGATGGGAGGATAATATTAAAATGGATTTGAGGGAGGTGGGATATGATGATAGAGACTGGATTAATCTTGCACAGGATAGGGACCGATGGCGGGCTTATGTGAGGGCGGCAATGAACCTTCGGGTTCCTTAAAAGCCATTTGTAAGTAAGTAAGTAAGTCACACCTTTAAATATTTGTACATACCCATAATAAAGGTTTGAATTTCTTGGAACGAGAGAATGTACAGTGCGAAAGTAACATATTCACGTGACCGATTGTTTACTTGTCCATTCTCATTTTCGAAATATAAAGGAAAGTGCCGGAAAAAAAAAAGGATTTCGAGATTTTTATACACAAGAACCTTTTGTGCATTCCTGATAGAGGAAAATGTGGTTTATAGTAACTTATGTTTTGTGTCTGTTTACAATGATTGTTCCTAAACTAAAGAACGGATGTTGTTCACATTCAGTGTAAGTCGTTAATCATTTGGTTTCCTCTAATCGCTGTGGTGTTAGCGTTGCCTTCATGTCTACTGTACGTACATTGAGAAGGGACAAAGATTTAGGGAAGGATTTGCAGGTGCATTTACCTACTGTACACAATCGAGACACCTCGAAATGTAAGTTTGACAGGGTTAGCTACGCAACAGCTGAACCAACGATTCTAATAAATGCATTTTGTTTATTATTTCTATCTTCTTATTATGGAATTCGATTGTACCTCAAGAGAAACTCGTTTTCCTGTTATGCACATTTCAATAATGGTCGACTTAAAACAGTGTATAAAAATAGAAAGGCCAGTCAACTAGGAGGTGAAAGAGGAGTTTGTGCTGAATAACTAATGGTTATAAACTTGCTTTATGTATTTTCATTGGTTTAGTAAATAAATCGCTTCTTACATATGTTAGGTAATCATATTTACTACTAGGAAATGCGATAAGCATAAAATGCTTGTATATTTACAAAGCTTATCTGGATACGTTGACGTTGTCGAGTTTATGAACTTTCTTCTGAACGGTATCTTTTACAAACCCAGTTCACTCTTAATGTGTGATGTGATCCAGTTGTGTTTACCGCTTCCGTATCCAGACCGTACAGTATTTGCTGTCGTCATGCTTTGATGTAACAGTGCCCATACTACAGGAATATATTTTTATTTAACGACACTGTGTCAACTACTGCATGCTTTGTGGGTCCCTATCAGCACGGCATGGCCCGTCCTCAGGTTGATGATCGAGGAAACGGCCTCCAGATATGGAGGGTAACTTCGAATATAATATTGAATAAGCAGTCCCGGACAGTCGATAAGGGGTGGTCCTCCAGCTTGGGAGTTGGGCGAAGAGCTTGTTACGAAACCCCAACATAAACCTCGGAATGGGACTGATTATTTGGCGTGACCACAGCAAAGGAATAAGGTTATGATATTTGGTATTTGGAATGTCACGAGCATTTATAGAACAAGAGAGGTAACATTAGTAGCAAAAGAATAGCTAGATATAGAATACACTTTATGGAAGTACAAGAGGTTCAGTTAGATAGGAATGGCATATCACCAATAAGTGATTACTTTTTTTTACTATGGGGAAGGAAACAATAATCACTGATTAGGAAAAGAATTCTTTATTCATAAAAGAATAAAATCAGCAGTATAAAAGGTCGAATTTATCGGTGACAGGTTATCGTATTTAGTACTTAAGAGTGGATGGTGCGATATCGTAGTTATAAATGCTCACGCTTCTACAGAAGAGAAAGATGACCACATAAAACAGCGGTCATCAGCTCAGAGCACCCTGGGGCTAGCGTCTCTTACCCGCGGAGAACACACTGCACTGTGGTGTAATCGTAGCTGCTAGCGAGTATGCTCTCTACCTCTTCCGGCTGCACGACGGAGTACACGGGACGGCTCCGCTTACCCTTTATCCATTTCAGCGAGTGCTGACGACCACTGATATAAAGGAACCTCCTAAAACTATGAGGAATTAGTACACACTTTTGATCAATTATCTAGATTTCACATGATAATTTTATTAGGGGATTTTAATGCTAAAGTAAGACGGGATGATATTTTAATCCGACTATTGGAAAAGAGAGCTTTCGCGTAACTAGTAATGATAATGAAGTTAGGTTAGTCAACTTTGCCACATCAAAAAATTGTAGGCCTATTATGAAAAATACCAAATTTCTGTTGAAGAATATACATAAACACACTTGGCCTTCTCCAACTGCATGCATTGTATTCATCACGTTACATAATTAGGAACATTAAATCCAGACGTTTGAGATGGACAGGGACTGTACCACGTACGGATCAATCCAGAAATGCATATAGAGTGTTAGTTGAAAGACCTGAGGGGAAAAAGACCTTTGGGGGGTGCCGAGACATAGATGGGAGAATACCATTCAAATTGATTTGAGGGAGATGGAATATGATGGTAGGGACTGGATTAATCTTGCTCAGCATAGGGACCAATGGCGGACTTATGTGAGAGCGGCAATGAACCTCTGAGTTCTCTAAAAGCCATTTGTAAGTAAGTATTAACTACTAGGTTATTTAGCATCGATGGAATTTATTGGTGGTAGCGTGATGGTATTTGGCGAGACAGGACAAGGATGCACCATAGATTACCTGACATTAGCCTTACTGTTGGAGAAAACCTTTGAAGAAACCCAACCAGGTACTCGCCCCAAGCAAGAATAGAACTTCATCCAAGTGCAGCACAATATCAGCAGGTAAACGCCCTGCCACCTGAGCTACTTCGGTGGCTACCACACCAATATTGCGCCAATGAATGTGATACCAATTAAATGGTAATCTATTGAATTTCATACGTCCGGTTCGTTAGTGGTTAGACCAACATGTCCCACCACGATGACCCACATCTGTGGCTCAAGTGCTAGAGCGCTGCCTTCCATCCAGGCGGCTCGGGTTCGATCCTCGGCCAGATTGTGATGGAATTTGTGGTGGACAAAGCAGACGTTGCAGAGGGTTTTCTCGGGGTAGTCCCGTTTCCATCTATCATTACACCAACACTCTCCACCACCCTCTGAAATCTTGGGGGTGATACGGGTTTCCGATGCTGATATAAGAAGGGCTTAGGGCTCCGAGTCCTGGAGCGTATCAGACTACCAGTATGCGGACCTGGCTCTATAAGGGTCTTAGGCAGGATCAGCATCGGCTGATCAGGAAGGCCCTGGGACTCAGTGTTCCTGATGCTTATGAGACTATTTGTCCGCGAAGCGGGACCTGGCTCTATCAGTGGCTGAGGCAAGATGGCCCCCCTGTCAGCATTGGATTCATGAATGCCATCCGGAGCACCTGTCAGACTTGGATTTTTTTTTATTTTAGTAGGTTATTTTACGACGCTTTATCAACATCTTAGGTTATTTAGCGTCTGAATGAGATGAAGGTGATAATGCCGGTGAAATGAGTCCGGGGTCCAACACCGAAAGTTACCCAGCATTTGCTCATATTGGGCTGAGGGAAAACCCCGGAAAAAACCTCAACCAGGTAACTTGCCCCGACCGGGAATCGAACCCGGGCCACCTGGTTTCGCGGCCAGACGCGCTGACCGTTACTCCACAGGTGTGGACGTCAGACTTGGATAATCATCGTAAATGCAGGGCGCATAATGGGCTAAAAACGTGCCCAAGGGTGCCAACCCGTCCCGGTCCAGCCCTTATAAAACCAAGCCAAGCCAAGTCCAAATGGATTGGAAGAGGAGGACTGTGTCGACTGTGTCAAGACCAGCACACTTTCTCCTAATGTAACGCCATTGGACTTTTCTTTGGACCTGTGTCGAGGAAATGGTTGACTCTCAGAGCTCCACCGCGGTTGAAGATAGGGATCATATTGTGCAAAGTATCTGTGCAGACGTTATTTGACATCTTTAAGGTATATGAATCATATGCGGAGACTAAGAGAAAGGCAGGAAATAGAAAGAACTGGAGAATGCAAGGGGTTTGGAGTGAAAGATCTACCCTTGGGCAGAACACTATGAATGAATTTGACATCTTGCAGCTTACACTTCGACTGAGTACGGAATTGTGCTTGTGTGAGAGATGTCATCATTTTTAACATCTGCTATAATAAACACAAACCGTTGTCAGGTTTTCTCCTACGATAAATATGTATTGTATGCTTATTTTTCGGCTGTAAATAAATATGATTATCTAACATATTTATGAATCTCTGTATTTACTGAACCACAGCGAATACAGGAAAAGTTTATATTTATATTGGGTTGATGTAAAAGTTCGTAGCATTTTTTTTCGCTGTGACAAACGTTTTTATTTGAGATGAATAGAAGACAGAAATTAATTAGTAGCATAAGATACTCTCTTACATTATCTATGACTCTGCTAACGCTAGGATAGTTTTCCTATTCCGCGTCTGAAGAAATCTGTTGGTTTGGAGTTAAAGAAGACGTCAAGCCAAGTTTTTAAAGCATCTTCGTTATCAAAGGAGTACCCTTGAAGACTGTTGGATAGAGAAAGGAAAATGTGGAAATCTTAGGTAGTAAGATCGGGAGAATATGAGGGAATGTGGATTCATCTCCCATCCAAGCTCCTGGATAGCGGCTTTCGTCATGTTAGTGGAGAGGGGACGTGCATTGTCGTGTTACAGAACCACGTGATGCAATCTTCGCCGTCATTTTTTTTCAATTGAGGCCGCAGGGCTTCTTAGTTGTTGGTAATAAATGTCAGCAGTTATGGTTACATTCCTGGGAAGCAATTCGTAGTGCACAACTCCTTCTTTATCCCACCAGACGCATAACATCATCTTCTGTGGATGGACACTAACTTTTTTATGTCGAGCCGCCTCCGCTGCCTTTGCCCTGCATTAAACTCAAATAGAAGAATATTTCAGAAGTATTAGTTTTTTTTTCCACTTGATGCTTCATCTTCTTCAGTCCAGAAATAACACATACTTTTTTAAAATTCGCAAAATTCAAGCCTTATTTACAAGCACAACATTCCAAATAACAAATGACAAATGATAAACAATCTCCTAACAACGCAGTAACAAAAATGTTATTAACTTATTTGTCAACCTAATACATTAGTTATTCCCATAGTTGGTTGACCTCATTTTAATATAACCTAACGTTTTATATAGGCCTACCAACTGGGTGAATATATTGTAGAGAAACTGCATCTCAGCAACCTGGCTCTCAGTCGAGTCCCTCGCAGGCTCCCAATGCGCAGAGATCATACTATCGGTGATACGCAACACAATATCGGTAATTCGACATTCCACAAACTATTAATAATGTAAAATATTACTAAACATAAGTAGTTAAAACATACTTAAAAGAACAAAAATCCGTCCATGTAGCTGGCCTCATGTCTATATGCCTCAGCAGAGATGAACGATCATCCGATATGTACGGGGTAACGTGTAATTAGCACGATGATCCTCACAATCTTTATATGTAGCTGGCTTGCGGAACCGGATTTCGCTACTCATTGTAGCATTCAAATTCATCACGATGCCGGTTCCATACACTGGTCTAAACTTTATGAGATAATTTTTTCTCCTGTTCCGTAACGTTAGTCGAAGGAATAACGCCTTAGACTGCAGAGCTACGGGGCCGGACTAAACCATTACATACTCACTTAAATTAAGAAAGGAGATCCTGAAGCTGTCTGCCCTCTTGTTCCAAATATTTTTCTCACTTTGTAAGATGTGACATATCAGTCACTGCAACTCTCTTTGGTAAATGGAGACAGTACTTTTTACAGTTCTTCCAGAGTATGTGGATTATTTTATAGAGGAAGTGTTACAAATATGAAATAATGTGATATACATGAGAAGAGTTGTATTCTAGAGGAAACCTTCCAAATTACTACGTACTGATTACTCTCGCGGGAATGTGTTAGTTTACAGTTAGAAGCTGAACTGTTGAAACATTTGTCATTATTGCGTTTTCGAGGGAAGTGAAAATTTTGGCGATAAGTTTTTTCTTGAATATGCATTTTTATTCGTCAATGTTAGAAATATTAGTGATACATATTCTTAAACAGAAATAGGTCTAATGTGTGTTTGTAGCAGTGTATGTTTAATTGATTTCGTTTTTAAATTGTGATATATATTGAGTTATGACTTACACCATCAGTGTGTCACAAATATGAAATACTAGTATTATTAGTATTCCATCTTTATACTCTGTTTTCTGTTTCGTTACTAGTGTTGGAACTTGTAGGAGGAGGGAAAACCTCACATTCCAACAAACTTAGAAAACACTGCAATGAAAAGCAATGCAAGAAGCCATAAAACAAGTTTGAGGGAAGATGTGACACACAATTCATTTGGATTCAGTATTACGGTTAAGAAAACACTTTCTAATGAAGATGCTGAATGCTTGTTCTGTGCTTTTCTTAGTAGAGGCCATTTTGACTTTGCAATTTTGTTAATCTTGTAACTTGTGAATAGTATTCCATATTTATACCTCCATTTTTTATGAAGGAAATATGTTAGATTTTAAGGAAATAATTTTGATCAGACGTTTTATAACATCTTACGAACTTCTAAGTCCGGTGTACCATTCACAGGACGATACTTTACGTTCATTATACAAAACATGTAGGTTCCAAATAGAAAAAACAAAATGTAGTCCATATTTGTACCTCTTCCTCTATACTTTATTTTTTAAAGTCTCCCAGAGGTAAGAGTCACAGAGGATTAGATAGGAGGATCGTAGGGACCATATATTCTTACTGATAATTCTATTCTCGAACATTGTATGACGTTCATCCATTAAATAGTGGATTGTACGTGCTGTTGTAGAATCCTGTTGGACAAAAACACGCCTCCTTTATAAGTGATGTCCTATTTTTCGAGGCGTAGATGATAAAGAAAGGGGAATTGTGGAGATCATTGGTGGAATGACACAGTTGGCTTTGCTCTTTCAGATACATCTCCACTGGGATTTGAACTCGGGTTTATGGTCGTACGCGTCGTAAGCCAGCGCTTTACTATTTATATTTTGTAACAAGGTGGCTTTGTACAGGGTAATACATGGCTTCAAAAACGGACAAGCATCCATAGTGTAGATGGAAATGAACTGAAAATGACGATCGATAGTGATTTAAAGCTGCGTGTTTACCATATCTGAATAAAGAAGTAGGTCAAGTTCTCCAGAGTCCACTACACTCTACCTACAGCATAGATGTCCAATTGTAACTCGTACGAGTTAACCCGTGACATAAGCAACCCGCAGGACATATTCTTTAAAGTCTTTTTCCTATTTTATAAGGAAAGTTATTGACTTTAAGGAGAGCATACTTGACGTGCAATATCTCCTGGTTCTATAGGCGTTTGGACACCCATGCACCACAGTATTATCAGAATACACTGCATTTGCTCACATCTCCATTCAGTCGCATGGCAACCACGCACTGATCGTAGCGAATTCTTATCTATTATCTTCTCTACACGATTGTGTCGGGCACGAGGGCATTAGTTCGACCTTGAACGCGTTGTACACACTGCTGTACCGACTTATCTGTGTGCTCACATTAGCCAGCTGATATGCATTGCAGTAACATGAATGAATTGTTAGAAGTTAATTATTTATTCTTTCTATGTCTACCTACAGTAGAATGTTAAACTTAAGGACGCTGCAAGGAGAGTGGGAAGGAAAATTCTAAAAATAAAAAGTATTGAGGTTAAGGCCTACTGTACGGTGTAACTTTTAGGATTTCCTTAATGATCCTGTACGTCGAAGTTGGTAAAGGCTTCCTCTTTAATTTTAATCCCATTCTAATATCACTTCCTTTGCCTTCGATAACCTTCGTTATAAACTTGGCCGGTGTCCTCAAATCTTCTTTAACGACCAACGAAATACAACTCTTATGCTTCGCCTGTTATGAAGTAGGTAACAGTGGTGAACAGAGGGGAGAAATGACCCTCACAGAATCTTTTTATGCGATCTGACCATGCAAGAGTTCTCGACAAGTAATCTAGCGGAAGTCCACCGCTGTGGAATAATGGTCAGCACGTCTGGCTAGGAAATGAGCGGACCCAGGTTCAAATCTGGTTGGGACAAATTGCCTGGTTGTGGTTTTTTCCGGGGTTTTCCCTCAACTAATTGAAGCAGAATTGCTGGGTAATTTTCGGCGTTGGACCGCGGAATCATTTCGCCATCATTAATTCAGATATCCTCATCATCCGTACAATAGCATGGGTTAAGTCCACGGTGCGGCATGCTGTAGGCTACTTGTACAAAAGTGCGGCCGTTCGGCTATCCAGTCATTCACAAAAATAAGAGTGGTAAGCACACTAAGCCTCAGGCTGCAGTGTAAGCCTTTGGGTCCCTCCTCCGCACAAGAGAAAAAACCTAGCGTTACGAAATGCGCGCTGGTTCGAGTCCTCACGGGGAAAGAAATTTTCTCATGAAATTTCGACCAGTGTATGGGACCAGTGCCCACCCAACATCGTGATGCATTTGGGGAGCTGCGCTAGGTAGCGAAATCTGGTTGCGAAAGTCAGCTATAACGGCTGGGGGGATCATCGTGCTAACCACACGATACCTGCATTCTGGTTGGATGATCGTCCACCTCTGCTTCGGCATGTGGACGCAAGACCAGCAGCCGGCTGGTCGGTCTGGGCCCTTCATGGGCTTTAGCGCCACGGATGCTATGCTATGCTATGGAAGCAATGATTATATTGCAGTGTATCACATTTTAATTTTTAATTTCCTTCGTAAATTATTCCGAAAATGTTATGATATTCTATACTTTCGCTTTGCTTGTATTCAGAAGAAGAGTTTTGGGGTTTTCATCATTAATGAGATTTAATATCTCAAACATGTGGAAACTACTTACTGATACGAATTCACCATCGCGTTGCTATTGACCAAGTCTCAAGAGTAGCCTAATCTTTGGACCGGTTATATCTGGCTAATCTGATCCAATTGTTTGGACTTAGGTTATTGCCCTGATGATGGAACAGTATTTCCAAAAGGTTAGAAATATTAAATCCTAACATAGAAAACCAAAAACTCTTCCGATGTTGAAAATGTTGCCTCGCTACCGGAAAATGTTTTGTTGACCTTCTGAAGTTCCTCTGCTGTTATTTACATTGAATTTTCCAGATAATATTTTATATAAGTTTTTATACAATGTGAAAGTTTGATTTGTAAGTTTTCTCTTTGGGTGTACCTCAAAGATAAAATTTACAAGGCTGTCTTATTGGTCACACTGCCTTACAAAAAAATCTGTCATCAAACACTTCTTGCGGTATTTGCTTGCTTTCATTTGCGAGTATGCAGTCGTCAAATGTTGTTGAAATCATTGCATACTATCTTTCTTCTTTATTGAACGTTTGCATAGAAAGAGTCATAGTTTGTACACTGTAACGGCCAGCCGTATTTGTAACATTAACAAAATCTGACCGTACGCTAATTGCGTTTAAAGAGCAACATACACCAATATTTTTGTTATGACAAAGAATTTCGTGAATAGTAATGGGGAAATTTTCTGTGGATCCCTGTCCAATTTTCTGTAAAATACGAGTAGATACAATGTAAACAGTACCTCATTTGTAGAAATAGACGTTAGTAGCAGAGTATCTAGCTCATCACGGTGTAGGCCTACTTTTAATAAAAAAAAAAGAGAGACGCTCACAATGGCACATTCTCATAGGCCTACTAGGGTCACGAACGTGTAAGAAATGCATAGATATTATTTCATACCGTTTAAATTTCAATATCTTTGTCACCGTATGTTCTGCTAACAACCAATTCCTCCGCTAGATATCTAAGAGGCTTTCTTATTGAACGTTTGAACACTATCCGCGATGTCATCCAGTTTCCCGCTTCCCATAAGAACGTGTTGAGATTTATTTTTTTTTTGATCTGACCCCTTTTTTTAAGATTATTTGCATACCTTTAAATAGCTTCTCTATTTGACAAAGTACTAATGAAAAATTCAATTTTATTTCAGTGACATTGATGACTTTTTCTAACGTAAAATAAAAATACATTGTTCCGTACAAAAAATTGCCATTAATATTACCTCGAAAACTATCGAAACCAAACTAAACTGTGCACAGATATGGAAAGAAAATTATCGAAAATGGCTAACACAGGATAAAGCACCGCCAGATAACAGCGATTGACTAAAGGTTCGTTCACACTTTTCAAGTAACATGAATTCAAGTCACTTGATTCGACGAACTAGAAAAGTGTGAACTATGTTTCAAGTTGACTTGAAGTCAAGTAACGGCTTGAATTCAAGTTTCAAGTGAAGTTGAATCTCTTTCTACTTTCTACTTGATTTGAAAGGACACTTGAAACCACTTGAAGAGTGTGAACGTCACTTGATAACTTGAATTCGAGGAGAAAAGCGCGGGAACTTAAATTAACAGCTGTTTTAAGAGCGTTAAATTAACAGCTGATTGTTTTTCTGTTCTACATACGTAAAAAACGTAAAAATAATAGGAAACAATAGTAAATTAAATAATGACAAAATATTTGAGTTTCTGAAGTTGTATAAAACTCACGGAGGCCTGTGGTTTATAGAAACTGCAAAGTATCATGACAGAAATACAAAGGAAGCTGCCAAGGAAGGAAGAGTTCATTGAAGAATTGAACAGCAGAGATTTTAACGTGGACACAGATGAAATATGAAACACAATGTAAAACCATTAAACTGTAGATAGAGAAGAAGTGAAGAAGATAGGAGAGATTAAGAAGAGTGTTGCTTGAAGGGATGACATTTATCGGCCGAAACTGGAATAGTTCAATGTGGCTGATAGGTTTCTTTTTGGGAACTGTAACAGCTTCAGAATAATCATTTTCAATTATGGTAAATCAGATCTGCTTATATTTTATTACATTTGCGATAAGAATTATTAAATCTGGTTGAAGGTTTCACTTACTCTATTTGTAATTGTCAATGGTCGTGTATTTCTCTTACTGATCTAATTCCTAACCCATACTGAACAACGCGTCTTCCATTTCTTCAGTTTATTTATCATATCCCTGGCGGAGGCTTGCTGATACTCAAAAATTCCTAATTGGGCAACTTCCACCGACGCCATTTTATCCTACTTGAAAACAAAATAACTTGAATGTGTCTGAACTGCGACTTGAATTCAGGTTACTTGAAATCACGTGACTTGAATTCAAGTTACTTTAAATATGTGAACGAGGCTTAAGGGTTTTCCCCGATACACGTGACTCTCATGTGAAGCACGCAAAACTCACTGAACGGTCAGACCACATAAAATATTCCATGTAGTAAGCCTGCATGCACCTTGCAGCCCACTTGCAAAACCGAAGGAGAACAACATGTAATATTTCTAATCTTATTTATGAACCATATGTGTCAATCACTTTGAAAGGGAGCGTGCTTCTTGTATTGTATTCAGAATTAAAGAACTTAAATGAAATATGTGTAACATTATATCTATTTATATAATTTGAACTGGTAATGGAAATTACGGGAAAACGGCTGAACGGATTTTAATAAATGACCCCTCATTTTGAAGCTTGGAACCCAAAGTTTTTCGGAAAAGTAGTAGTTTTCAGTGAAATGTCAATTTTCCTTCATCATTTTCCTTTTTTCCAAAATCCATCTTTCGTCAGTTTTGAGAACTAATTAATTGTATTCACGGCCGACTTGATTGAATTTCAGAACAAAACACACACTACAATAAACAATAGGTCATTACACGAAGGCAATGACCTGCAGGATTGCCGACATATTTAGAGCTCAATTCAATTTGTTATTAAAAACTGATTCTGCAGTGTATAATTTTCTGAGTACAGCTGTGTATTGGATATTCAAATCTACGAAACTTGAGATGGTTTGATGACATTATTACCATTAGAAATTAAATATTATTGTAGTTAATATCATGATGCATCTATTTTTCATTAATTGTACATAATATTGATGCTATATTGATGACATGAAAGTGAAACGTTTTGTGGTTATGTAAGTAAATGTAGAGAATATCTTAATTTAGATCTTCATTTCTATAATTTACTATATATAACTACAAAACTTAAGATAATAATATTGTTATTAAAAATCAAATATTTTTATACTTTTTAACCCAGTGGGGTTGGGTCTTTTTCATATACTTAATGACGGTGTACTGTAGATATTGATATGTGTCATTGTCTTCAGTATTGGCTCGAGAGAGCGCAAAAATTACAGTTCCTAAGGAAAGATGAAAAGGTATTACTTACTGATAAAATAAGAGACCTAGAAATTTTTGTAATCTCCAGATCATTTCAGCAAGATCTCTTAGTAGGCTAAAATGATTTTACCGTCTACATTTCAAGTTCTACATACAGCAGTTATACGAAAATGCTATTGTTCGAAAGTTTAGCAAACCTGACATTTTTTTAACTTTTGCCTACAATCCACAATGACCTGAAATAGCTACTGCTATCGTCCTGACATTGATATTTGCGTTTTCGCGTTGAAACTCGAAAACTGAATTTGGATAGGTTCAAGAAAAAGTATTTGGCCTAAAAAAATCCATTCAGAGGGAGTATGTTTCATTATTATGGAAGCAAATAACTATCAAAAAGACAAGTATTCTGCATTGAAAATAAATCTGAAAAATTTTATTTGAACGTCTAACGAACTTAGTTTACAGCAGTATTTGCTGCACAAGCCACTAGTACGAGTATGATCTGAGAATATGTTTACTGTTATGTAATTTGTTACCTTTACGAAAACATGAAATTAAATGTTGTTCAATCCGTTTACTCTGTAAATCATGAATATGTATGCCACAGTAACGTAGGTACAAGGTGATATTCTAATATATCTGTTATTATATGTGTGTGTTTGTTTTGAGAAATCAAGAGCTGGAAAATAACAGAAGACTTCAATTAAGACAGCTTGTTTTTTAACCTACATTCAAACTGGGTAACACCGTTTAAGACTATCGAATGCAATTCACTTTTCGTTTAGTGTTACAATGTGTGTTTAATTCTTAAAGTAATAGGCCTATCAATACGGTTACAGGATAAAGGGTTATTTTTATTTTCAGAAAGTCTGGGATTCTAACCCTGAAGTTCTATCCTGATTGTAGCTTCAGTGCCCGCACATTTTTACAAGGCAGTATCAGTATATAGTATGAACCGTAAGTTATGTAATTAATTTCAGGGGGTTAGTCTTTGAGATTTTTCAAACAAAAAAGTTTAATATAATTTTGCTCGTTTTTGCTTCCTTTTCGAGATAAAAATTGTTTTATATGACATTTTCATTGCGTGTTTTGGGAAAGCCATTGATTTAATTCCCAATATTCAAAGTCAATTTAAGAGAGCAGTGTGTTATGATAATAAATGATTGAATGAATTTTAGTTTTGTTGTTTAAATATGCTGAAATTTGATCCAAACAAATGTATCTTTTCGTTCTGCAAATAATTTTAAAATGTTACAATTGTTCGGATAAAATTTGTGCATATTTAAAGGACAAAGCTAAAATTATTTCAATCATTTTATCATAGTACACTGCTCTCTTAAATTTACTGAGCATATAGGGAATAAAATTAATGGCTTTCGCAAAACACGCTATGAATTATTTCATGTAAAACAATTTTTTCTCGGAAAGGAAGCAAGCAAAAACGAGCAAAAGTGTATTAAACGTCCATATCCGTCATCGTTCACATTTACAAACACGAAAGTTAATCCACACTGTCGAGTGGCTCGCTCTATATTTTATGAAAGCAGAGCAGGGTTCGAATTCCTTTAATTTCTCACCTAGGAAAAACAAACAAGTGAGTGGTTAATGACATGCTCCGGCCGTTATGCCCTCGCAAGGGAAATCCCCGTATTCGTTTCATAGAAAATGAAGTGGGTGTCAGAACATAAGTTGTTCAACTGCATAAATTTAGTTCTAACGGAAATGAGATAGCACCACTGAAAATATAGTGAAGTAATACCAAATACATGAGATAATACTGAATTACAGGACAAAAGAAAAAGATAATACTTATCAAGCCATGCTTTTCGCTCACATTCTTTCGTAACACAATGGGAAATTCGTTTTGATGTTTCAAGGCTAATGCTAAGACATGTCCCATTTGAAGTACACATTGCTTGCTGGCGGTAATTCTGTAGAGTTTATTTAGGAATGTATTTTCTTCTCGGTTATGAATGTAGTCTTATCTGTACAAATTCCTTCCTCTTTGTATGACACATAGATTTATTGAATTATAATAATTTCTGAATAAAGGCGTATAACACATTTTTTGTACTGTGTTATAATTGTTGTTATACATATTTTATATAGCCTAAAATATAAAAAATATCTATGCTTACACTTCATAAATAAATGTTCACAGTAAAGTCTGATAATAAGCAGCACGGGTTTGATTGTTGTATTAAATGTGAGTAAAACAATTTAAAGAATTCTCATACATCTTTGAGAGCATAAAAGATATAGCGTAAATTGCACTCGCTTTGCACTAAGATTGTGAAATTTACGTATCAGATACTAAAATGATTAGATTAATTATTTTTCATTCTAGTAGCCATTATCACAAAAAATAAAGCATTTAAAAGTAGAAATATCGGTAAAAGTCTACATTATTTTTTGGATTAGAACAATTTTAGTCTTAAATTATAGCCTATGCATTTTTGGTATTGCACACTTACATGATGTAAGACTATTGGCAGGCATAATTCTGTAGTGCTCGGGAAAAGTGGCACAAGTCAAAAATGTTACTTTTAAAGGAGAAGGAAAAAACTGTCTTCACACTGGTTTATGTCGATTTGATTTTCTTCTGTTTGAATTATTCTAATGGAATGGGTTATTTATGAAAGGGCCTAAGTCGCTAATTTTGTGAACATGAGCTTGTAATGTAATAACTGCTCTTTGGGTGTAGATACATCGATTTAGATATGAAGAGTACTAAGTTTCACACTCTAATGCTTAGTAGAATTTATGACACAATTTTTATTTCAGCCATAATTTCAAAATTTCGGCCTGTAAGCAGTTTTTCTTAAATTACTAACAATTTAGTATTCAAGATTAGGCCCTTTCATAAATAACCCATTCAATGGGAGAAATACTTACGTCTCTTTTCCCAAGCGAGCAGATGTTCCGTAGAGTGTCAATAAATTATTAAAAAATGTTTGTGGAAACTGACTTGTGCCACTTTTCCCAAGCACTGCAGAATTGTGAAACATAATCGTTTTTGCATAAGTTTCACGATGTTATACATAAATTTTACATACAAAACTGCATCTACTGATAAAACTAATGCTTAGTAAATTACCCTGTTTAAATTAAAATTGCACAGCAATTAATAGGTGTGATGTACCTTGCCACCGTCTCTTCTTTGGTATTGGTTTTGGTGGTAGTAATCTCACTTTCTCGCTGATGCAGCCTACGCCTACAGGATTTGTTCTGAACGGGGAGACCATGATAGAAATCTACTACAGATGCACACACATTAGCACAACAGTAGTAACTGATCTGCTTTGCGAGGAAAGAAATTTTCCATAAGCGTATTCATTTTAATCTCAGCGCAAACAGAAGTTGGGAGGATGTTGTGACGTCACTTCACGTTTGCCGAATGAGATTAGAATCGACATTTGTTCTTACTTTCCATGTCTCAAAGTGCATAAATTAAATCAGTCTGTAAACAGTATCAACGGGGTTGCCCGTTACGTTCATTCATCCCTTTCATAGCAGTATCGTTTCTATATTTTATTTTCGATTGATGTTTGACCTTTACCTCGTCGAAAGTTGAAACACATAGGTAAATGTTCCAAACTGACAACAGAAAAACCAGACTGTTATTAATACCTAGCCGATGACACGCCTGACTCCCGTAATAGAAAACGGATATTATTACCGATGCTTTCCTCAATAAATGATTATGATTACAGGCGCAGTAGAATAAGGAACAAACAAGTAATTGCTTGAGTTCATGTTTTGAATTAAACTTTTATTTTAATAACAAAATCTGACCTACATTTTTATTTGCTTATGGAGTTCTACTGAATTATCCCGCGCCGTGGCTTCATGGCCTAAATCTAAAGCGTCAGTTTGCACAGTGTACAGTATAAGTCATTCGTTATCTCGTGAAACCTACTCAGCGTAAGAAGATGGAAGTGGACTAGGAAGGTTACCTCACACACTACGCTTCCACTTGCAGTTAGCTACAGTAGAGCGAATTTAAAAGGCATGATGAGGGCCAATAAGCTAATGCAATAACAATAGGAGTTTTGTAGGATCCGTCTCTGCTTATCTATTTAACAAATATTATTAGTTTACAGTATTTGTCACATTTATTTGGTTTTAACGTTTTCGGCTTAATTAAGCCATCTTCAGAAAAATTTTATGCCTATATACATGAAAGTAGTACATGTGTGTATGATACAAATAAATAAACCAATTAAAACAAATCTCTGCAGAAGTAGGTGAACATACAATGAATTAAAACATTACTGTATTGAAAACAGGGCTATGTGAGCCATAATCACAGTTATTAAAAGTTATTAATAATAATAATAATAATAATAATAATAATAATAATAATAATAATAATAATAATTATGGCTCACATAGCCCTGTTTTTAATACAGTAATGTTTTAATTCATTGTATGTTCACCTACTTCTCCAGAGATTTGTTTTAATTGGTTTATTTATTTGTATCATACACACATGTACTACTTTCATGTATATAGGCATAAGATTTTCTGAAGATGGCTTAATTAAGCCGAAAACGTTAAAAACTAAGTAAATGTGACAAATATTGTAAACTAATAATATTTGCTAAATAGATAAGCACAGACGGATCCTGACAAAACTCCTATTGTTACAGTAGAGCGTCTCGTTTAGGCACAATGAAAACGTAACACAGTACAGGTAATGTGGGGGGGGAGAACGATAAACACAAGGGATGCACAAGGTTTTAGTTGCAACATTTATGGCGGAGCATTAATTGAAATTATATATTACAAAAACACACAAAACAAAGGAACACAAATTGCATAACGTTATGGTATACTCATTTTAACAAACAAGCAATTATAACGTTGAAATAATTCAATATAACAAATCAAATTTTGCTACTTATATGTTGTTACTTTCAAGCAGCATTTTTTACGGTCATGAATTTCATTCTCTGTCTGACTAGCATAATATCACCGTCTTCTATGGCGGAATTAATGAAACTACAGTATATTGGTCTGAAGTAACAACACTATTTCCTAAACATAATTATCCCTTCTCAAAGTTCAGTTTATTCGGGTACAGTACAGTATTTAATTATCCCTTCTCAAAGTTCAATTTATTCAGGTAGTAGCTGAATAAATTCAACTTTGAGAAGGGATAATTACGTTTAGGAAATGGTGTTGTAGTCAGTTTCTCATTCTGCAACATATACTTACAAATGGCTTTTAGAGAATCCAGAGGTTCATTAGCGCCCTCACATAAGCCCCCATCGGTCCCTTTCCTGAGAAAGATTAATCCAGTCTCTACCATTATATCCCACTTTCCTCAAATCTATTTTAATATTATCTTCCCATCTCGACCTCCCGAAAGGTCTTTTTCCTTCAGGTCTTCCAACTAATACTCTGTATGCATTTTTGGATCGTGCTACATGCCCTGACCATCTCGAACATCTGGATTTAACATTCCTCATTATGTTATGTGAAGAATACAATGCGTGCAGTTCTGCGTTGAGTAGCTTTCTCCATTCTCCTGCAACGTCATCCCTCTTACCCCCAAATATTTTCCTAAGCACCTTATTCTCGAATATCCTTAGCCTCTGTTCCTCTGTCAAAGTGAGAGTCCAAGTTTCACAACCATACAGAACAACCGGTAATATAACTGTTTTATAAATTCTAACTTTCATTTTATTTGAGAGCAGACTGAATGACAAAAGCTTCTCAATTGAATAATATCATGCATTTCCCATATTTGTTCTGCGTTAATTTCCTCTCGAGTGTCATTTATATTTGTTACTGTTGCTCCAAGATATTTGAACTTTTTCACCTTTTCAAATCATAAATTTTCAATTTTTATATATCCATTTCGTACTATGATCTGGTCACGAGACATAATAATATAATTCCACATTCTGCAACATATATAAGCAGTATTGTTATTAATGATTGAACAATTCCTGTTAACGTATTCGTGTGAACGGAGTTTCTCCGCACTAATTTGAATCAGAACGTACCACAGACATCAGTTAATTCCAGATTCAGTTGTGATCCTTGTACTCTTGAATATTCGTTCCTAAATTTAACTTCTAGCATGCTTGAAATAAGCTCACTTATCTTATTAACAGACCGGAACTATATTAATTTATAATGTATGTAATATTTAATCAATCAGATAACTTTTCTTCCCTATAACAGATGTCACCTTGTTCATTTATTGTTATATTTTTGGTGTTTCTGGGGGCTTAAATACTGGAACACCCTATCTCCAGGGGACATAAATATGGAGGTCCCATGCCCGGGGTTAATGGGTGAAGACCTCAACGGCGACATTCACAGCGGCGGAAGAGGCAGCCCTTCATATGGGGATGATACATATGATAGACGTGACTGTTAGTCTATGAGCTGGCAATCCCAGCAACAGTCTTACTCTGCTTCACGCTGGTAACGTGTCCAGAGGACAGTTAATTCTACTCAGTCTCTTCAAGGAAACAGAAATGGCCGGATAAACATTATGACGAACCAAGCTCAGAAAAAGGACAAAAGACATGGAATATCGGAAGAATTGAAATTAGGTGTTTGGAATGTAAGAGGTATATGTCACAAAGAAGAAGAATTACAGAAAGAACTTAAACAAGCAGATATTGATATAGGAATAATCCCAGAAACAAAAAAGAAATTAAAGGGATCTGTAGAGTTGGAAGATTATATAATGTTATATAGTGGAGTCCCACAAAATAAGAGAGCGTCGGCAGGAATAGCAATACTATTGAAGAAAAAAATGGAAAACAAAAATACAGAACTATGAATTTATTAATGAACGCTTAATGAAACTGAGATATAAAACACCTAGAGGACCAATGACAATAATAGGATGCTATGCTCCAGAGGAAGGGAGATTGGAAGATACAAACGAATTTTACGATCAGCTACAAACTATATTGGATAAAACAAATAAAAATGACTATATAATTATAGCAGGAGACTTAAACGCCAGAATAGGAAATATACCAATTGGAAAAATTATGGGAACAAATGGAGAACCCACAATCAATATCAATGGAAATATCTTAAGAAATTTTGCATTATATAACACACTGAAAATCACAAATACATTCTTCCGCCATAAAGATATACATAAATATACTTGGAGTGCTAGAGGTAGCCGTACAATCATAGATTACGTGATCGTAAATGAAAAAGTATCAAAACTGGTAGAAGACACACGAGTGTACAGAGGATATGATGTGGGTACAGATCATTTTCTATTAATATCAAGAATATCAATACCATCTAGATGGAAACAAATTAAAAGAAACATAAATGAACCAAAACAAACTTTTAAAGTTCATCTCCTACAAGAAGAAAGTATACTACAACTGTATCAGAAGCGACTTAATCAATATATAGATGAAAGACCAATAAGTAATAATATAAATTCAGAATGGGAAGAAATTAAACGTATAACTATAAAGGCTGCATCAGAAGTATTGGGTAAGAGGACAAAAAAATATAAAAATAGAGGACTCAAAGTTTGGAATGAAGAAATTGCGAACATAATAAATGAAAAGAAAAAAGCATATTTACAGTTCCTAAGTAATCAAACAACAGAGAACCGAACAGAATATAAGAGGTTAAATGCTGCAGTGAAACGCGAAGTGAGGAAAATAAAGCGACAAAGTTGGGATAAATATGTGAATGACTTACAACACGACCTACACGGACGACAAGAGAAAGTATATAAAGTTCTAAAACAGTTGAGTGAGAATGAGAAAGATAGACTACAGCATAATCCAATTAAGAATGAAGAATGGAACAAATATTATAAGAAATTATGGACTGATCCAGAAGGAGATAAATTAGTAATAACAAATGTTAATGAAAATGTAGATTTAATAAGTATGGATGAACTAAGAGAAACTTTAGAAAACTTCAAAAACAAAAAAAGTCCAGGAACTGACGGTTTGAATATGGAACTATTTAAATATGCGTCGATTAAATTCCAAACGAGGCTTTTGAACATTATTAATATGTGTTGGAAAAATGGACATTTACCAGAAGAATGGAATATTGCATTGATATGCCCGATTTTTAAAAAGGGAGATCGAACTAAATGTGATAATTATAGAGGAATCAATCTTTTGAACTCAGGTTATAAGATTTATGCAAAAATTATAACACAAAGAATTGCTCCAATCTCAGAAACTATACTGCATGATTCACAAAATGGATTTAGAAAAGGACGTTCCTGCAATGACTGTATCTTCACGATAACACAACTTATGGAGAAACGACGAGAATATAACCTACCAACTCTAATAGCTTTTATAGATTATGTAAAAGCTTTTGATAAAGTTAAAAGAAATTTGCTATGGGAAATAATGATTAAAAACGGTTTTCCTCAACATCTTATAAGAGTAATACAAAGTATGTATACAAATACAAAGTTTAAATTGGAGAAATCCATAGAAGAGGATAATTTAATAGAGATTAATTTAGGAGTACGACAGGGGTTTCCATTATCGCCTACCCTATTTAATATATATATTAATGACGCAGTTGTACGATGGCAGACTATGCTTAAAACACATTTTAAAATAAAAGGGAGAAACATTGATACACTGTTGTTTGCTGACGACCAGATCTTAATTGCAGATTCGGAAGATAATTTACAAAGAGCCATACATGAATTAAATAATATTACAAGTGAATATAATCTTCAAATCTCATATGAAAAAACGAAAATAATGGCTCTTAAAGGAAGAGATCTGTTAAGAGCAAAAATTTGCATAAATAATAAACCCATCCAACAACAAAGTGATTTTAATTATCTTGGTTACATTGTGTCATATACCGGCAATAGAGATGTGCAAAATAAATTAAACAAATTCCAAACACTATGTGGTACAATAAAAAGAACTTTTAAAAATTGTAATAGGGCAACACTGTTAAAACTTTACAAAGTAATGGCGATCCCAACCTTGCTTTATGGGTGTGAAAGTTGGGTCTTGACTATCTCACAACAGAAGAAAATAGAGGCTGCTGAGATGAAATTTTTGAGACAGGTGGCAGGTTATAGACTCATAGACAAAAAGAGAAATGAAGATATTAGAAAAGAATTGGAAATTCAGAGTCTAAATGAAACAATCATTGAATACAGACAAAGATGGCAAGATCATATACAAAGAATGGATGAAGATCGTATACCACAAATAATAAATAAATATAAACCTGTAGGTAGAAGAAATGTCGGCAGGCCACGGATGAGATGGTCGGATCAGTTTTCTTGAAGACGGAACGAGCCACAAGGCTTATGCCGTGATGAAGATGATGATGATGATGAATAAATTTATTTTAAATTTCATTATACTTTCTGATTTAATGAATTACTTTGTATGACATTTATTTAATTTACTTCATATGTAAATATTTATAACTATAATTGTGCACCGAAATTTTTGGGGATACAAAGTTGATACTAAATTTTATCTGGGGGTACGTGAAAAAGAAGTTGAATACCACTGCTCTACAGCATCGTGGACATACCCCGAAATGCTAGTAGATATTGCCCATTGAGGATCTTCATCTGGTACCGGAACGCAGTCGTTTATCCTACCCTGAAACCATATTTTTTATGACGGGAAATGGTATGAAGTGAAGAAAAGAGCAGAGTGAAATGGAGTGTGTTGATGAAATGGAATTTGTAATGTTGAGGGAAACGAGAAAATCCCTTTTGCTCTTATCTTGTCCACCAGAAGTAGCTATCTTCCCAGTCAATCGAACTCGAGATCGTGGAATGATAAGCTCGAAGGGAATATTGATGAGTAGAGGATGAAATTGGAATTACCTGGGAGATTCACAGTTACTCCAGTTGAATAAACGTCAAGTGTAATGCAGATTGAAACTTACGTAAAATGATTCCAATAGCTGTTCCAAAATCAAGTTATCAGTCCGAACTTGTACTCATGTTAAATTATAATATATCGCATTCTCAACACCGATAAGATAATTATGTCTTCGTCCAACGAACAATACAGTTTGATTTTCTTCATGGATTGTGACAAACTTTATCTGCTTGTAATTGGTGTGAACTAGAAAAATCTTGTTCTTTCATGACTGGGATTGATAATTTAGTATCTTTCAAAAGCAGAATCAACATTAAAAATTCCATAGTGATAAAAGTGTTGAAAAAGCTTCTTATAAGAAAAATAGTACTTCTGGTGAACAGGTACACATCCAATTTTTTGTGAAAAGGAACTGTAAATGTCACAAGAACTTGAATTTTAATTACCAGGGAAACTATGGCTTGCAATCCCATTCTCTGTTATTTTTATTGTATTAATTTCGTAACCGGTTTTGGAGCAACAGTAATAAATAAAAATGGCACTCGGGAGGAAATTAAACGCAGAATAAATGTGGGAAATGCCTGCTATTATTCGGTTTAGAAGCTTTTGTCATCTAGTCTGCTGTCAAAAAATCCGAAAGTTAGAATTTATAAAATAGTTATATTACCGGTTGTTCTGTATGGTTGTGAAACTTGGACTCTCACTTTGAGAGAGGAACAGAGATTAAGGGTGTTTGAGAATAAGATTCTTAGGAAAATATTTGGGGCTAAGAGGGATGAAGTTACAGGAGAATGCAGAACTGCACGCATTGTTTTCTTCACCTGACATAATTAGAAACATTAAATCCAGACGTTTGAGATGGGCAGGGCATGTAGCACGTATGGGCGAATCCAGAAATGCATATAGAGTGTTAGTTGGGAGACCGGAGGGAAAAATGCCTTTGGGGAGGCCGAGACCTAGATGGGAGGATAATATTAAAATGGATTTGAGGGAGGTGGGATATGATGATAGAGACTGGATTAATCTTGCACAGGATAGGGGCCGATGGCGGGCTTATGTTAGGGCGGCAGTGAACATGCGGGTTCCTTAAGAGCCATTTGTAAGTAAGCAAGATGTCTTTTTACTGGTTTTGGATCTTAATATTCTCTAGTATTTTTCATTTGTCAAGTTCATTATAGTACAGCCATCTTTCGAAAGTACGGCATAATTTTATTCTTATTCGAGAATTTACAAAAACATGTAGCGTAACTCCCCAAATTCATCGCTGTGCTGAGTGGACATTATACACGAGCCGATATTTCATGAGGAAATTTCTTCCTCCATGAGGACTTGAACTAGCGTTCGTTCCGTAACTCATGATCCCTTAAGCCTTGATTTTTCTGAACGGACTCATGCGGGTTCTCGCACAAATCCGGACTACACGAAAGATAACGTGGTTTCTATAACTGCGAGGTGCGAGGTCTGCATCGATTCAGAAAAACCAAGGCCCACAATGCTACGGCGCGAGACGTAAACGCAGGTACCAGAAGTAAAAACACGTCAACAGGTATTCATAAATAAAATTATCTTACCGTTTTCATTTAGTAATATTTTAATATTTAGTTTTAAACCACTGTATCCTTGAGGAGTGAAATCCTTTGTTCACCTAAACTCGGCGTCGTTGAATTGACCATGAACTGTGCGATAGAGAGTGAAAGCGGTATCTCTTATCAGGTCAGAGGCCGAAGTTAGTGTGTCATCAAACTAGACGTACAGAATAAACAACATGACATAATGAAAGGGGCAGACCAATAATATTGGTCAAAAGATTTGACATCATTAGGAGGTGGTAGAAGCAGCATGTAAAAAACGAAGTCCAATACTCAAACTCTAATCTTTCAATATTTTAAAATCCAGAATATTTTGCAAGATGTTTTGAATGCATGCGTCTCCAATGTATGCGATAGTAACAAGGAAGTAAATAGGACAATTCATGTTATTATTGGGTAAAGACTTTAAGAATCCTATCCTCCCTGGTACTGTATGATGTAAAGAAATGTGTACAGTAGTGGCAAAAAAACAAAGCGGACCGGCCCTTGTAGATGATTTCAGAGCCTTTTTCACTCCAGAGCACGATGGACTGGTAACTAAGACTTTCGTGGTTCGAATACTGCCTGGGAAGGAAACTTTTTTTTGTTCCTTATTCAAATTTATTCCCAATATTTTTCGATTGCAGCGATATTTTACTACTTACTTAACTTATTATTCCCAGAACATGAATTTTACCAGCAATCGAAAAGTATTGGGAATAAATTTGAATAAGGAACAAAAAGAAGTTTCCTTCCTAGGCAGGATTCGAAACACGAAAGTCTTAGTTACCAGTCTATCGTGCTCTGGAGTGAACAAGGCTCTGAAATCAGATACAAGTGTTGGTCCGATTTTTTTTTGCCACTACTGTACAAATATTGTAAGAGTATATAAATGGAATTGCCACTTAGGGGTATAGTATTAATTTGGAAATTAAATGTTTTAATTTTAGATCTATGAAATGTGTAGACTCTTATACATATTTTTCTACGTTGTGATTTTTAACACTATCAACTAACAATATTTATTTTGCGTAGAACAGAATAGCTCAGGATGTCATTACAAGCAGATCTGCAGTTATTTGTGAACTGTGTATTATGCTATAAATACTGAATGTAAATGAAATTGATACTTAGGAATACAGTATTAAGTTTTTTAATGATTTTTTTTTAATTTGCGATCTATGAAGTACGTAGGCTGAAAATCCGCCTGACTATAAACATAATACTCAAAACAACATAATTGTTTTCACAATTTCACAGTATCTTAGTTCTTTCAAAAAGGATATCGTTACGATTGGCACAGTGTGGTAATTATTTGACGTCTATGTAGAGTGTCCCAAAATTCGTGCACACGAACTTCATAATCTAGCGTGAATTCTGAATGAAACTGGAGACGGAAATATTAGTGACGAAAATTTCGTTTGAAGAATTTTTAATTGCATAATGTGGTAACACTGTAGTTTGAAAGAAAAAAAATATTAGTTCTCTAATCGTAGCTCAGGCTTTAAAACTAAATGTTCGTGGTTCAAATCACCTTCCTCATTTTTTTAAATTGTTTATTTTAATTACAGAACCTTCTGTAATGCACGAATTACTGTATATCTGTGTTGTATGATGTTTCTTCATAACTTCGTAATAAATTATTGTTTATCCAATTTATTTTTGTTTTGTTCTTTGTTAATTACAATGATAAGTACAGCATATTACATTGCAGTAGACTACTAAATTTTGTCACTAACATTTTCGTCTCCATTTTCATCCAGGATTCATACGATATAGCCTATGTGCGAGATTTTAGGGAGATTCTATATAATATTAACTAGTACAGAACTTGATATAAGTTTTTCACAAATTACTATACATGACAAGTCAATATACAGGGTGATTCAAAACTTATGTTACAGAAGAGTACAATATATATAGAGGGTAATAAAACAAATATTTTTCATTAAGCAATGGGCTTTCTACCTCGCATCTGTACGGCGCTATACTTATTTCATTGTTGTGGCTGGTAGGCAATCATTCATTCAAGGGCCAGTGGCTTGACTGTTTGATGACTAACAAGCAAACATTCTGATAGGGGCAGATAAAAAAAAGTTTAATTTTTTTCTTTCACCATGTTAATAATGTCGAAAGAAGTGCTTATACAAATTTTGGCCATTCGACCGCAATTACGAGGGCCGTAAAAATTAATTTGCCAGGGGCCGTTAACAGAAAGAAAACACAATTTCATTGGAAAAATTTATTGAAACAGACACAGCAATTCTTCAGCTATTTTTCAACATTTTTGAGACATTTATCATAACATGGGATCGACAGAGAGGTGCAGACGGCTGTCAAACGCTGGTTCAGATCCCAAGCGACTGACTTCTATGACACAAGGATACAAAAATTGATCCCATGGTGTGACAAATGTCTCAATTCCAGTGGAGATATGTTGACAAATAGCTAAAAAATTGCTGTATCTATTTCAATAAATGTTTCCATGTAATTGTGTTTTTTTTCTGTAAACAGCTTCACTTTCTGGACGGCCTCGTTATTGCGGTCGAGTGACTAAAATTTGTATCAGTACTTCTTTTGACATTATTAACATGGTGGAAGAAAAAAATAAACTTCTTTATCTCTGCCCCATCAGAATGTTTGGTTGTAAGCTTTCAATGAAAAAAAAAAAAACAGACAATAACGCTTGACAACTTGTGCATTACAGAAGAGCTTCGAACTGACGCTCCCTTTGTTGTAAACACTACTGGCATCGTCGGAGCATTGACTGACGCACCTGTTCAATTATCCCAGGTGTAGTATGTACAATGTTACAGGCGTCGACAATCCGTGAAAGAAGGTCATCGACATGGTCTACAGGTGTGACACACTAAGGTCTTCAGATGTCCCCACCAGAATTCAAATGGATTAAGATTGGTGATGTTACTGGCCATGGGACGGGACCTTGATAACCAATCCGTCACCAAATGTTGCAGTCAGCTGTTGCCTTGCCGCAAGACAAGTGTGCAGGAGCTCCGTCATGCTGGAACCATGTCCTGGCGCGTACTGCAAGCGGTGTCCCTCCCAATAAAATGGACAGGTTGTTTCACAGAAAGTCCCTGTAATTTTCTCCCCTTAAGCGATTTGGCATGGTATGTGGACCGAGTAGTGTATCGTTAATGATTCCACACAACACATTGACACTAAATCGCACCTGATGAGACCTGACTGCAATGGAATATGCATTTATCTGCTGGTTATGTGTTTTAAAAATACCATTCTGTATGAAAGTTGCTTCATCAGTGAATACACAGCTTGCGAACTGGGATATCACTGCACTTTGACGCAAAAACGAAATGCACGTCGGCTAGTTCTCTCAGGCCCTAACGCTCCATTTTTAAAATGTTGGCTCTCTGGTGACTGAGCTTGCAATAAATGTACCTAAAAACAACAGTCAATGACGAATCAATGCGCACAGCAATAACAAATAATCACAATGTGGCAAACAGTCACAACACTAAAACAAGTGCAGAGTCGAACCGGTGCGAGATAAGACACACATTGATTAATGAAAACTATTTGTTTTAGTACCCTCTATTTACAATAGTCTTCTATAACATAAGTTTTGAATCACTCTGTATATTTTTTCTTTGCTAACACGATCTGCACTGTTTCCACATTAAACCGAAAATGTTCAGACTATTCATGTCATAAAATAATATCCGTTCAAAAGAACCCTAATTTACTAAGCGGTATGCTAGGGTTTTAGTTTGATTATACGGTTATACTCCATTATATTATTGGTTATACTCCATTATATTATTGCATAATGTTTTTGTTTTTATTTTAAAATTGTATTATTTAATACTTTTTCATTTCATTTTATTATTTTGTAAAGGGGCCATCGGCCCTTGAACTTTCTAGTTAACCGAATCTTCTATGTTTTACCTGATATAATTTCATTGTATTTCTTGTATTATTATTTTGATATTCATCACTTTACTTTTGCTTACATATTATATTTGATATAATTTCATTGTATTTCTTGTATTATTGTTTATTGTATTATTATTTTGATATTCATCACTTTACTTTTGCTTACATATTATATTTGATATAATTTCATTGTATTTCTTATATTATTATTTCTTGTATTATTATTGTGATATTCATCACTTTACTTTTGCTTACATATATTTGATTATTTAAATTAAACAATTAAATAATTATTTTAGTGTAGGCTTAAACCTGTAATATTACTTTTTCATTATTTAATGTAAATTCCACTCCCAGCCACAAGCTTTTGCTTCATCGGGACTGCCAAAAAGTGTACGATTATTATTATCTTTCAAATAAATTATATTATTATTATTATTATTATTATTATTATTATTATTATTATTATTATTATTATTATTATTATTATTGATCCATTGCTGCCAGATAAGCATAATAAAGATACAACAATGTTCATGTTGTAATACGGCACATTATTTTACTTCGAATGCACACAATTTCAGACCATTTCTTAATGGGAGTAATTGCAATGAACCCTTTACTTTCTTTGAGATAGATAACTACGTAAATATAAAATATTCTTCAAAAATTCGTCGGGATTCTATTCTATTATTGCTCTTGAGAAGAGGGGCAACGGAATGCGGACTCCTCTCGCACGTACATAGTACTCTTCATTGGGTCCAATTCACTACCCGGAATGGAATAGTGTGCGTGTCTTAAGGCCCTCCACGCTACAGATTCCCCTGCTGGCCACTTCCTAACTCCTCTACAGCCTACGTCTACAGAATCTTTTTACTTTTTCGCGTAAACATCACCGCGTTCCCTCAGCCCGGTCCCACGAGCCACCATAAGCCCAAGGGAGAGTCCACGTTACATAGCACTACCACCAGCAACTAATGACCACATTCTACGTGGTCCAAGTACGGTGACGCAGCTCACTCTACATCGAAGCAAACCAGAAATATGGGAAGGGGGGGAAGTGTAATTATAATGTCCGAGGTCCAACGCCGAAAGTTACCCAGTAATTCTGCTTGAATTGGTTAAGGAAAAACCTCGGAAAAAATTCAACCAGGTAACTGGTGCCAACCAGGGTTTGAACCCGGGCCCATTCGTTTCACAGTCAGACATGCTAACCGTCACTCTACAGCATTGGACTTGTCGTTATTAATGGTTGTAATTTTGCATCCTGAGATTAGCAAATCGGTTATATTGTCTTTTTTTTTTCTCCTAGGTACCTTATCCAAGAGAAGGTAGTTTAATGTTGATAAACCGTTCTTATTTGTCCATATCTCTAAATAAAATAAAACAATACCATAGAATTTATTATTTTGGTGTTTTGAAATAATTTTCAAATTAACAACTTAAACTAGAATAGTTAGTAATTTCTTCGCCATGTGCAGGTTGAAATGTTCGTTATATTGTGTTTTGTAGTTTGACAATAGAGTTTTACAACTAATTTTGAACCTGTTTCTCACGTATTTTCGCCTTCATTCATTTTAATTGTATCATAAAAGGTGACGTTTGGGAATAGTTGAATCATAGCCAAAGCTCTCTAATTTTTTCCGAAGGACTGTTGACTTTTCAATTACGTTTGGACACGCATAAACAACTTCAGTAAAAGAAAAAAAAAGTTTCAGTATTCTCTCCAAGGCTGTAACTAATGATTAACATCTAACATTTGCATACCCTGATATTTGCTTATAGGCCTAATCATGTCCTGCGAAGTCATAGAAATATTTTAGGCTTACAACACGAACCGTCTATAGGCTATGTGAAAATATCAACAAGTACACCAATATATAATATATGGAACCAACGCAGTTATGAATTTTTATGCGTACAACAGCTAAAACCACTTTTAGTTTTGTTTAACAGGAACACGTTTTCTTTCTCTCGCCTGGGTAACTCCCAGAAGTCAATGTCTGTATTATCAGCTGATGAACCTAATACCTTTGTGTCTAAACTTTAATTAGAAATAACATCTCTTGCATAAATATTACTATATATCTGTAGTTTCCTGTGAAATTTCCACATAAGTAAACAGTTGATTTTTCACCGGATCTTCCATATCGTACGTCTGGAAATAACGTACTAAAATTTGGAGTAACTTATCACGTTCATGATTCGAAGTATCTCAAGATATCTGAACGAAGTTCATACATTTCAGATCACTTTTTGTTTCTTCAATAGTTCTTGGAGAATAAACTTTAGTAATGATTGATTCCCACTTTGTACATACTTGCACAAGACAATTTCTTGTCTGTAAATCCCTTTTGTAGTCTTTTGTACAATGTATGCTGCGAAAAATGTGTTTGTGGGGTTACACTACTGGGAGTTCAGTTCAAAATGTGTCTTGGCTCGCTGTATGCCGTCATGTGGCTAGCTGATGAGCCTAGAGAATTCAATCTTCCTACACTTCCGCAGCTTAGATGTATAATCTAAGAGGCAGAGAAGTTGGCTAGCAAGTACGGCGTTCATTCTGAAGAGTACGTGCCGATACGTACGGTAACGCCGGTAGTGGCAGGAATGTGAACTGTTTGGAAATACGTACTGTCGAGATATGGGGAGAGGGTTAAGACGATTACTTACGTATTTGTTGACATTAACTTCGACGGTCAACATGGACACGGAGCATTTGATTTGTGTTGTGGAATGTTACCATACGCAACCGATGATAACAAATACCCTGCGTACGACTTGCCGGCGCAAAACACAGTTCGAAAGAGGTTATGGTAGCACACAGACCGTACAGACCGCCATCTGTTGCTACGACGTTCAAGTTATACCGTACACATTCTCAAGTTCAGATTGAAGAACGCCTTAAATAATAGGCAACTTCTCTAACATATAAACTGAAACTCGCTTCAAATCGGTGACCCAACAACAGTGACGTCATGACACACTTTGAAATGAACACCCAGTATAATACACGTACGCACCAAACTATACCGCCAAACTATATTTAGCTTGCGGTGCTCCAGTTTTACGAAAATAGTGTACTTAGTCATATATCCTGATTGTGATTTAGGAAGCAATGCATTCTTGTGTTTATTTTTTTGGGAAATTAGTATTGAAAATTATCATAATGTAGTTCAATTCTTTTATAAAAACTATGACGAATTAATTATTTATATACAGGGTAATTCACGAGGAGTTACCACCAATTACAGAGCTTATTTCCGAAGATATTTTTTAGCAGAAAATGTCATATAAACATGGGTACTATTCTCAATGATTTCAGAGTTACAGTAATTTGAAGTTGTTTATAAAATACCCTTTTTTTCTTTAGTTTTAAGTGTAAAATAATATTACAAATAGAGAATGAACTATTCAGAAGTATCCTTTCTTTAATTGGCTAGTATTCTGAAGCTAAAAATTTGTTGTGAATTCCATAGTTACTTCGTACAGAAAAGTTTTTAGATTTTTAACCAAAAAAATTAAATTTTTTCTTACTCCCTATCAAAACAATTGTTTCAAATTGCGCCACTCTTGTAAACTCTTTAAGACGATACATTATAATGCAAAATTGAACTGCAAAGTATCAAATTGTTAGAAATAGTGTGATTTGTAACAAGTGTTATTATAAGTGCGTAAGAATAATGTAATTTTAATTAAAAATTGAAAAAAAAAGTCTGTACAAAGCAATTAAGGAATTAACAACATACTTTTAGCTTCAGAATATTAGCCAGTTAAAGAAATTATACTTCTGAGCAGTTCATTCTCTATTTGTAATGTTCTTTTACCCTTAAAACTAAAGAAAAAAGATATTTTACAAACGACTTCAAATTAATCTAACTCTGAATATACTGAGAATAGAACGCATGTTTAGTTGACATTTTTTGCTCAAATTGTCTTCGGAAATAAGCTCAGTAACTCCTCGTGAATCACTCATACAATTTATAAATTAAGTCAAATATTTTAATTTTAGCATTACAGAAAATATTTTTGCGTGTAATCCAGAAAACGAAATTTAATAATCTTACTTGGATACATATGAAGTGATTTCATTTATGTATGTCTTTTCAATAATAGCGCAGTAAAATAAATTATAAACGTTAATATGATTTTTTGTTTTTAATAATAATAATAATAATAATAATAATAATAATAATAATAATAATAATAATAACAATAATAATAATTTATTGATTCTGGTGGAGTTAAGGCCTTCATTTCGAAACATGATAAAAATGAATTATTGAAAAAATTGTAAAACTTGTAATGAAATATGTCACGTTCATGACATTTATTTTATTTGCAGAGAAACAGTGTGATCAGCTGTTCTGTAGAGTCGGTTGTGTTACTTGTGTATTTGCTGAATTTCAGTAGGTTAGCCCAAATCGTACGGCCTCTATTACTCCGGATAATTTGAAAAGATCTTGAGCAGCTTGATCGCAAATTCTGTTAATTAACCTCTATGGCTACTCAAGTAACAGCGCTTCCTGTTTACAAATTAAGTGAAGTGGGATTTGAGTTCCGGGAAGAGAAGTAGATATTTATTTCCCTAAACCACAGACTCAGTGTAACTCTTGTAATGCATTATCTTTATCGGTGGCCTCGTGTCACGCAAATCGCGAGACCAGGATGTCAAGCTCTTTATATCTAATGTTGGTTTAAAATATCGACAAAAATGTTGAGCAGCAAATTGATTGAAAGGCTCTTAAAGCTTAATAATAATAATAATAATAATAATAATAATAATAATAATAATAATAATAATAATAATAATAATAATAATAATAATAATAATACATTAGAGGTGATATGTTTCAGTTGTATGAACACTAATAAGTACAATCAGATTAATGAAGATGTTAGTCAGACATGTTTCGGAGATGCTTCTCCATCTTCAATGACTAATTACAACAACACGGTTCGAACAACTGAACCACATCGTCCATCTCCATCTTCAGTGACTAATTACAACGACGATGTGGTTCAGTTGTTCGAACCGTGTTGTTGTAATTAGTCATTGAAGATGGAGAAGCATCTCCGAAACATGTCTGACTAACATCTTCAATAATCTTATTGTACTTATTAGTGTTCATACAGCTTAAACATATCACCTTTAATGTATTTTACCAAATCAAGAACAGTGTATTATTAACCTAACATGTGTGTTTTATCTTTAAATAATAATAATAATAATAATAATAATAATAATAATAATAATAACAATATTTATTTATTTATATTTGTGTGCTGAACAACAGTCAGAGGCCAATCATAGTTCAGTACAATACACAAACAGAAGATACAAAGGTGCAACAATAAATAAAATAATATCTTAAATCAAGAAAAACATATATATAAATAAATTTGAGAGCAAGGACAGTAAATACTAATAAACGAAACTATACTTTAAAAGGATCTAAATTGTTCCCATGCAAATTGGCATGTTTTATGCATCTACAGACTGTTGTAAATTTTTTTTGAAGTCTTAAACCCTCTGTAGGAATACGAAGGCTGATATTGTTTATTATAGACTCACAATCAATATCACCCTTGATAATTTTGCAAAAAAATTGATAATCAAGATTTTGACGTCTAGAATAATAGTAATAAATTTGTTTTAGTATAATATTATAATATTTTAAAGTGTGGAACTTTGATAACTTATGTGACATTATATGTCGCCGTTATTATTCTATAAGCTTGTAACTTCGAAATGTTAAATATTACGAGAGGAACAGAAATGCAGATGCAGGATGACTGCACCTCACATGAGAAACTAAGTTTTATCTACTTGTTTTGTATAAACCTTTCCAGCAAGACATACTAAATAAGTATTACTTCTGAATGCTGCATTTAATCTTTGGACATAACAGTTAATTGAAAAGAAAGAGCCCAATATGTTGACGTTAGTTTAATCTACATACACTCGAACAATTATTGAAATTTTTACTACGACTTATTTCAGTAGCCCAGTTTTTTAAATACATCTGAACAAGACAATGCAGTAAGTGAACACCTCCTGAATGATTTTAAACAGAAAAAAAAAAGTTAAAATGACTGTGATGGTTGTGACGACGATAATAATGATGAACACAGTGAAGATACAATTTGGGGAAAATAATAAATAGATTGGCAGCTACAAAGAAAACCCGTAGTAATCAGGTACGTTTAATTAATTTCCTGTTTACCTTTAAGTTACAATGTGACCTATATAATAATAATATTAAACTGCCCCCCATTGAGGGTAGCCCTTACGGACTCAGTGTATCCTCAAAAAAAATTCTTATACATATGCAAACATAGATATTAAATTTTAAAGAAGGGAAACAAAGAAAACCGAGCGGGCTAGCGGAGTGGTAGAGGACTGGCCTTGCATTCGGGAGGTCCGGGGTTCGATCCCAGGGGCCGGCAATCCTGAGGTTTTTCATGGTTTCCTCAGTTATTTCCAGGCAAATGCCGGGATTGTACCTCTTGAAAGTCCGGCCATGGACGGCGATCCTTCCTTTAATCCTTTCATATGTGTGAGTGAATGCTGTGTAATGTCTTAAATGTTTGTGTTGTATCGGAGGTGGCCCTGGCACTGAGCTGATCCCTCGTCCGGAGAGGCCCTCCATGTCCTTGTGTGGTCAAAAAAAGTATGTATGTGATCCACAGTTTAATTCCTCTCCCGACAGGTCGCGGCCCTGTAAGGCCCGTGTGGCGTGGATCGTGTAAATGAACCTACAAGGAAGAGGTTAAACTCAGGGAAAGAAAGAAAGAAAGAAAGAAAGAAAGAAAGAAAGAAAGAAAGAAAGAAAGAAAGAAAGAAAGAAAGAAAGAAATAAAGAAACAAACAAAGAAAAGGGCGTGAAAAATTACAATTGTTATTAATGTCGCACCATTAATTAGGATTTGGCAGGATTTTTAAACACAATTATCACAATGTCATCCCTCAGAGATGTTGGCAGAGCAAACTGCCGTAGAATATCATAAATTGAATTACATTTATGAAATTATCATGTAATAATCACTTGAATGAAGTTATTGTAGCCTACCCTAATCCCTTCACTGTCAATAATTCTTTAAAAATATGATAATAATTTTAAAGTTTTTCACCTTACAGTTTAAAATATGAGGATGATATTCATAGACATTTCGCTAGCCCGCGCTATGAGCGTGCTAAACTAGCCCCGGCTATCGACTGGTTACTTGTACAGGATTCATATCATATCATATCGCTAACACTAGTTTATGAATACGAAAAACGTTAGTTCGCTGATCATCCACCGGAAATCCACGCTAAGAATGTCTATGAATACCGCCCTTAGAGTTTTATTTGAAATATTCCTATCTCCGGAGTGTTGATATGAAATAAAAATGGCGACCAACTGACAGATTGCTGTACTATAATATATTATCTACTGACTTTAGTGAATAGTATTGTATTCCACCCAACGGGCTAGAAGATTCCAGTGCAATCACTGCAGATTCCAGCAGAGCAGTGTATACAAAGCTCTGGATTCTAGCGATTTACAGTGCTATCTATTATCGTACAGATGCCAACGAGTTGTCCTCGCAGCCGGTCTAAGTGTTTATGTCGGTAAGGTTAACAACTACCATACAACTTAGCCTCAATAAGAATTATACAGGCAGATAAAAAAATCTTGTTTTTTACTATATGGGTATACAGGATCCGGATGTTTATTTCCCTAAACATATTATCACTTCTGTGCCATGTCACATAGAAGGAAAATTTGTGCCTGAAAAATCACGTTGCAAATTCCTGAGTAAATACATTCTCTTCCGTACTCATGCTTGTTTGCTATTAGTTATTGAAGATAAATATCACAGTCTGAGGTAGTCCATATAGATTACCTGCTGAAAATTATTTTAAGTGTTGGATAGCCTATGTTACGAAATACGATAAGCCTGAAATCCCATAAGGGCAACGGCCTCCTACAGGAAGTTAGGGTGAGCTGAAGGTCTACTACACTTGGGGAGCCAGTCCAAGAAAGCTTACACTATACTTACCAACTAAACACATAAAAAACTATACCAACTAAACACGAAAAACTATACAGACTAAACACATAAATTATGCAAACTTAACATCTACAAAAAAATTTTGCAAACTAAAAACATACAAAAAACTATGCAAACTAAACACATAAATTATAATCTGAACACACAACTATCCACACTAAACACACAAAAAATTATACAAAGTTACAAACTGAACACATATACAGTCTTAACTCACACACAAACTAAACACACAAAACCTATACAAATTGCACACATAAATTATACAGTGTAAATACTTGGATATTTTACTGGTAGCTAATTATTATTATTTTATTAATTGTATGATGTATTTTTCTCCTGTTTCGTTATAGTTTTGCTGTCTGATAGTTTTTGATCCTCTCAATAAGTTTTTTCACTGACATATTGACGGTCCAGTTCAAAAGGGAAACAACTAAAAAATAAAACTTTGAGAAACCTGAATTTTAAAACTTCATGTTGACACACTCTAATTAGAAACTTATAGAGTCCACACCTGTGAAGTAACGGCTAGCGCGTCTGGCCGCGAAATCAGGTGGGCAAGTTACCTGGTTGAGTTTTTTCCGGGGTTTTCCCTCAACCCAATATGAGCAAATGCTGGGTAACTATCGGTGTTGGACCCCGGACTCATTTCACCGGCATATCACCTTCACTTCATTCAGACGCTAAATAACCTAAGATGTTGATACAGCGTCGTAAAATAACCTACTCTAATAAAGAAAATTATAACATACTAGCCGTACCCGTGCACTCCGCTGCACCTGTTAGAAATAAATATAAAGTAATTACATAATTAAAATAGGACGTTTGATCCAGGGAACATTCGTGTTCGATAGGAGGATAAATCGTTTAATATGTTACTTAATTTAAATTGTATTTAAATAATTAAAATGCGATCATTTGTGTTCAGAGAGCAATCATTTGGTGCAATGACAATTACTTTATCATGTTTCTTAATTGTTATTACATGCAACCATAGTTTAATGAAGATTGACATATCATTTAGTTTTAATGTGTATACTTTATATTACTTGCTATATGTTTCAGAAGTTACTGTACTAACATTGTAGAATTATGTCCATCTAGAGAAACTACACTTTCCAATGGTGAAATAATAATTAAACAATTAATTAGCTTCTGATATTACTTCATACAAACACAGAAACATTCTCTTAGGCTATGTTTAATAGCTTTCGATTGTTGTTGTCCAAGGCCCCTTGTAGACGAAGTCATTTGTTTTTATTTCAGTACAGCGCCTTAGATGGCGTTGTTATTGTAATTTTAAAACTCATTTGTCTCATTAAATATCAGTCCTATCAAAATTTTGTATAGAGTAAAACTTATCGGAAATTATTTTAAAGAAACTTGTGTTGTGCAATATTTTTCATGAAAATCAATAATAAGCGAGATATTTCGATTTATTTAATTCAGGCCCCCTTATAACCTCCCTTTTAAATAAAGTATTTTGAATGCCATATAGCCTAAAATCTAAGTTACAACGAGCTTAATTTATATTCCAGTTTTCATATAAATCGGTTCAACCAATTTCGCGTGAAAAGGTAACAAACATCCAGACAGACATACAAACAAAAATGTCAAAAAAGCGATTTTCGGTTTCAGGATGGTTAATTATACATGTTAACACCAATTATTTGTGAAAAATCGAAAATTACCAGAAAAATTTTGGCTACAGATTTATTATTAGTATAGATATAAAATATAATTAACAGAATATGGAGCAATTTCAACGATCCTTTGATTTTTCACAGCAACATGAAGCTTTAAAATGCAGGTTAATAAAAGTTTAAATTTTCAGTGGTTTCCCTTTTGAACTATGTGATCAGGAGTTTCTCCCAATTTCGGATTCTTGCTCTCACCCTTTCCCTCTGCCTTATATTCTCAGGCTTCTCTTGTGTCGCTGTTTCTTATTCGTTCGAGCAATATTCTAAGTGATTTAATCAACAGCAACAAATTGGAAATTCAGTAGCTTCATTTTAGAAGCAATATACCCCATTCTTTTAGGTTGTCATGGAAACGGGAGTAATTACAGAAATGACTATGAGAAAAAACTTCGCTATTGGGGAGGAGGGGAGACAACACTGTTCTAAGGTACTTGTTACACATCAGGTATTTTCTGTTACCGCACGAATTGCAGGTGAAATTGGTATGATAGTTTTAAGGAGCCAGCGTTACTACTACATAATAATGTTTCATAGCTCCGACAGGTGGCAGAGCAATGGCAACAGCTATTCTTCAGCAAGTGTACATAGAATAACATAATTTTATTATGTACAGTATATGGATGAAGGACTTCCCAGGCTTCAACTGAAGGGTTTTTTTTTTTTTTTTTTTTTTTTTTTCAAAAAAACAACCATAGTCCAAGAACATAACATTTCAGGAGAAACAAAAAACTATCTGGCATGGGTGTTGTTGACACTTCAAGTATGAAATTAATCATGCCATTTCTTACGGTGGTGTAGAAACTTAGGAAACTGAAGTACATTTATAACTTAAATTGCCTCATAGAAATAGTGTACATGTGCAGGCCTGAATACAGGTAACTGTGGACAATTATTGTTTTAAGAAAAATACTCTGTTGTGGCCTCTCTTTTAATCTTCTTTTTCTTTATTATAATCTGTTTCTTCTCCTTTCGTTGCTTTTGTTTCCTCAATGGGATTACTTCTGCACCTAAAGATGACTCCATAACTAATATCACAATTCACGTGCCAAAGTATTTTTCTCTGAGATGGCTTTTGCCGCGTACGTAAGAAGCAGTGCAGCCAGTCTACAAGCCATACAAAATCCCCAAATATATATTCAGTGACTGATGTTTAGTCCATTTTTATATACAAATTGACTGTGTGCTATGTGCTGACATAGTAACAATATTGTAATGGCATTCAACATATATGTAGATTTTCATTGAGTGATCATAGAACTTATACAAATTTTGGAATTGTCTCAAACTACGAGTATGATTAAAGATGACTTCGGGGCTTCACAAACACATATAGTACTCTATTTTTCGAATAGATGATAATGAAATGGATATTACGGAGAATGTTTGCGGAATTGCGAGGGGAAAAAGCGGGTGAGCTCCGAGAAAATCCCACACAGCCTTGACTTTGTCCACTTCAAGTACAGAATGATTATTTAGTCCTGACAGCTCGACGACGCTGAAGAGGGGAAGTAATAGGAGTACTGGGGAGAGCTCCGGAATAGACGTAAGGGCGAGCGGTCAGTAAAGGAGTGCAGTGCAGCTAAACTGTACTAGAAACATACCTCTCTACCGCACGGATGACATCCGATCGCTCTGAAAGCGAAACACCCCTTGGCGTAACTAAATGGACTCGCCTGACCCAGGCCACATTGCCGGCGACTATCAGGACTAAATAATCGTACTGTACGACTCACAACTCTGCCGTCGCAGAGGTTTTCGGTCGTCTTAAGCCAGCATTCTGCCTAATTAGCTTCCAAGGCAGCTTTTTATCATGTTGCGAATGACATCCTCATTTATGGGCTAGTTTCTTGCGCTGTCATTTAAAAGGTGGCGACAATTAATTATTACTAGATAGGGACCTAATTTTTTGGTAATAGCGATACGCATGAAATTTTCCACAATTATCTTTTATGTTACATTTACTCTTCTAGATACATAAAATACCTTTAAGAAAAAAAAACTCGCAAAATTTTAATCATTGTGCGAAATATGTCAATAACCTCGAAATATATCGCAAGAAAATCGAAATATGCTCCAAAATTGTATTAAATATTGTTAAAAAACATGTTTGTGACTTTTGTTTCAGTTAATTCGTCAGTCGCTTGATAACGCCAATATTGATGTATTTTCTCTGTGGTTACTGTGTACACTCACTTTTACTATCCCTATGGCTATCGAAAAAAGATTGATTTCTGTAATCGATTGCAGCAAAGATTGGAAAATGTACGTTAAATAGAATATAAAGTTTGCTGCAGTATGTCATGCAACATTGACTATACTTGGATGCGATGAGGTTTTGAGAAGACTTGCAGAGGACCTCAGCGAATTTGGTGTGAATTTTTGTGCAGGCAGAGTGGTTCCCTATGTCTGATGTCGACAGTGAGAGGACTTTTCTGCTTACACGAAAATACTCAACTGACTGTCGCACAAATATTCGTGCGAACAATGTAGAACCCCAGCTTAATTTATATTTTGGTGCTGCTTTTATGTGTTATGTGTAAGAAAAAAAACAAAAAAAGTAACAAGTTTTATTTTAACCATAACATAATGCAATTAATTGACGGCATATTTCACGAAATAATAACAGCGTTGAAAATTTATTTCACGAAATACCCACCAACATTTTTGCAGTTTTAACATGGAAATCATAGGCCTACATTTCATTTCAACAAAACGTACGGACCCTACTAATCCATAAGATGTTTTGACACGATGACGATAACAACAACCAGAATCTTCCATCATAAAGAATAAAGAACTGAGTCAGCCTGGGTGGCGCAGTCAGTAGAGTGCTGGCCTTCTGTGCCCGAGGTTGCGGGTTTGATCCCGGCCCAGGTCGGTGGCATTTAAGTGTGTTTAAATGCGACAGACTCATGTCAGTAGATTTAGCAGCATGTAAAAGAACTCCTTCGGGACCAAATTCCGGCACACCGGCGACGCTGATAGGCCTATAACTTCGGCAGTTGCGAGCGTCGTTATAAAACATAATTTAATTTAATAAAGAATGATGAAAATGAGAAAGGAGAAACTGAAGAAAGGAATAGAAAGACATTACGAAAACAAAGAATAAAAGAAAGGGAATAAGAAAAAAAATAAACGTGTCTGATGACTGGCAAGAGAAAGAAAAACCTGCAATATAACATTTTGTATAACCGGTCGTACGCCAGAACTCTTCCTGTCGCAAGAGAAACCGTGAAGATGATCTCATTCCTAGTTGTAAGTTAATCACTTCCTTTGCATGACCAAAGCTAACCTGCCCTCAGAGGCGGCTAGTCCTTGCGCTACATACTTGAGGTTCACCTCTTAACATTATTTACAATGCGTTCCTGCAGAATTTCTTGCATCTGATAGCTTTTATTACCTAAGTATGTGTACGCTACTCTAAATAAACAAAAATGCAATAGTTGTATTCATTGATTGTCCACAGTGTATTTTAAATATGTCTAAACCGCTGGTAAGAGAATTGCAATGGGTCCCGGATAAATAACTCTTTCACTAATCATAAATACGAAATCTTCATGCACATTGTAAGTGTTAACAATAATTAAGACGATTTTATTAATGGTCAACAGTGTTAATAAAATTACATTAAAAAGAAACAGCAAACAAACGAAAGGCAAAAATTGTGGTGAAGGGTTAAAGACATACAAACTTTACTAGTATGTGATATCAAATTATAAAGGGAGGCTTATAGTTGTAATTAGCAAACATTCTGAATACTTCAGAATTATAAAATCGAATCATCTCTGGCTTTGTGAGAACCCGCAAGTGTGAGAAATTTTATTAGTTGTTAAGTGAGTTGTTGGTATGTACATTTTTAAAAATACAGCTACTCTGGATCATTCTTTCTAACCACTAATACCACCACAATGTCACTTATATACGATTAAAATTCTCTACCTTTTTAGGTATTTGGTTGCGGATCGAGGAGACGGTCTCCAGGTATGGAGGGTAGCTGTGAATATATTGAATAAGCAGTCGCGGACAGCCGATGAGGGGTGGTCCTCCAGCTTAGGGGTTGGGCGAAGGGCTAACAACCCATCACTGTAAAAAACAACTTGTTATGAAACCTTCAAATAAGCCTCGGAATGGGACTGATTCTCTGGCACGACAACAGCAAAGGAATAAGGTTTTGAACCTTTGAGGAGGCCGAGACGTAGATAGGAAGATCATATTAAAATGGATTTAAGGGAGGTGGAATATGATGATAGAGATTGGATTAATCTTGCTCAGGATGGGGACCAATGGCGGGCTTATGTGAGGGCGGCAATGAATCTTCGGGTTCCTTAAAAGCCAGTAAGTAAGTAAGTAAGTAAGTAAGTAAGTAAGTAAGTAAGTAAGTAAGTAAGTAAGTAAGTAAGTAAGTAAGTAAGTAAGTAAGTAAGTAAGTAAGTAAGTAAGTAAGTAAGTAAGTAAGTATATTTTCTGTGGTTTAGCCTGTTGCGTAAGATGTAAATAGCATAATATAGGGGAGAGTAGGGTAGTATTGGACATCGGGTAATATCGGACAGTGCGTTTCTTTCATCTACCACCATATGGTAGTACCTGAATGACATGGTTACGTTTCTCTATGCGACATCACAGAAACGTAACCAAGTCAGTCAGGTACTATCATCGTGTGGTATATAAAAGAAACTCACTGTCCGATGTCCGATACTACCCGACTCTCCCCTATGCTTGAATTGTGCTCATGGAAGAGACTAGGTCTATGCTGGTATAAGAGAACACCCCTTTGATTTATCTGAACTAAAGTTATCTCTCTATTGAGTGTAACAAATGGATGGTCAATGATTCTGGACGAACTACTGTCCTTCAAGACATTTTCAATTTTACGCACTTAGCAGACATGAAGTAAAACTCCCATATTTTGAAGGTGGCACCTGAAGTAACAGGACATCACTCTGGCTAAGGATACACATCCAGGACTCGAACCTACGGCCCTAACTTCGATGTAACGTTTTAGCTGTTTGCCTTAGTCGTTGTTATGTACTTATACCAGTATTGTGACTAGCCAATGGTTTGACTACTAATGTGTAGCGTTTAGAACAATAAAGTAGGCTATGGAATATAAATATTAAATTTCGTGATAGATTTAAGGAAATTACGTTCAATTCATAATGGAAATTAATGTAAACGTCTTGAATTTTTTCTTAGAATTGAACACCACCCAGAAGCATGGTCAATGGATTCAATATGTTATTTCTTAATAATTGGGAAGACTGAAAATAAATGTAAACATATCGAATAACACTTCGTATTTGATTCTCTCTTGCTTCATTGTATAAAATACGTGTATGCTTCGCCGCAGGCCTCTTCGGTCAGCTTGCACGCTTGCAGCCGACAAATAAGCGAAAAAATTCACGCATACTTAAAGAGGTTCTTGTAGCCAGGTTAGTATTTATACATCCGGCGAGCAAATCGTTCTAATTGTTTAAACTGGCTTTTTCTCTAGGAGTCAAAGTACAATTTAATGATGAACAAAACAAGACACCTCTCTCTCTCTCTCTCTCTCTCTCTCTCTCTCTCTCTCTCTCCCTCTTTGATTATTATTGAAGAATGAGATTACACTTGTCTCCCATCACTCGCAAGTTGAGTTCCTCATCCTTCTGACAACCACAGCGATTGGAGACATCAGTTATTCTCAGGAGTCATGCTGAGTTTGTGGTTGATTTCAAATGTGTTTTAATTCGTTGTCAACAAAATATGTGCGAATACCTAACAATTAATCTGAAATTTGACAATACCAGACGTATTTATCTCTGACGTTTTCCTCTATGAATATTCTACAGTGTGATTTCATTTCTTGATACAGCATTTCGTTTATACTATCGGCTTAAAATGCTACATATGGTGCCATACACAACGATCAATAATTGTGATTGTGATTGAAACTGGAATAGATAACATGCGTATGTAGGAAAATATTCTCATTGCTTCATTCTTTAAACTATATGAGGAAATATCTGCCAAATACCCTAAAAAAAAATCTTATTCAGACGCTTGTGATGCCCTATTTTGTTATTGTGATTCCTTGCTGATAAATATAACTCATAACCTCGCTGATAGATTATAGCGTGTTCATAATACTGTACAAGTATAAGATTAATTTGCAATAAGCGCAAACTTCATCATGTAACTTCATCCCTCAAGCTTCTATCATGGGCTCGTCTGGAAGAACGAAGATTCGTGCATTTTTTGACACTGCTATTTAAAATTTTCCTTACCTCTACTCCCACTTACCAAGCAGTACTTTTTAGTTTATAAAAAAGTACAGATTCAGAATTGAACACTTATTTCTATTCCTCACCCATCTATACTTGTCCCTGGAATTCTCTTACTATCAGGGATTGCCGGACGCTGTCGAAATTTAAAATAAATTAAGTTAGGAACGTATCCATACTGTACCTTATTTCATTCAGTTCATTAGACACACCTAAATCTTACAGAAAATTGTATTTATTTAACCTAATTTCATTACTCTAATTCCTGTATAGACGTTACATGCAATCATAGGATTTCCTAAAATCTCATGTCTCTTTTTTAATAAACTCTGCTATTTTTAAGCTTAAGGTCAACGATTGAAATAAAAGATTGTATGTTTCAGTTCTTTTACGTATGACAAGGCGTGTATTATAGTATATTGCGATACTACAGTATCTTGGTAAGTGCTCTACAACAGAGACGAGGGAAAGTTTGAAAAAATGAGGCGCTTACGCCGAGTTTTTTTAATTCCCGAGAATCTGTTATGCACTTAACCCTGGAAAGGATACATAACCTTCACACTCAGTAATGGATACATGGGGTATTCGGTTACCTCAAAAGAAATGTTAAGATACATGATTGTCAGAAAACAGTAGCCTATATTTCATTTTGACAATTTATTTGTTGATATCAATTTACAGTTATGTTCCCTTGCACATATGGCACACATCCGATCGTTGATCTTGACATAGGCCTATTACATTTGAAAAACACAATTTTTGTTTTTCTGCCTTTTGCTCTTGGGCAGAGGTGACACTTGGCACCCCTGTTGATTTTCTTCGGCAGTTCCGGTTCATTCTCATCCTCTTCAATGTGTAATATTCCTTAAATATTTGAGCGAAGATCTATAGACAAGGTTAGAGTAAGAAATAATACATACATAGTTCGATACAGAGGTAACTGATGACCCCAACATACCTGATTCTCAGTAGAGCTACGATGAAATCACACGATACCGCCAGCAACAATCTCAGCACAACCTAAAATAAGTATACAAAAAGTATCGGATTTACCAACATTAAAACAAAATATTTGATGACGCTAAGAGGGATGAAGTTATAGGAGAATGGAGAAAGTTACACAACGCAGAACTGCACGCATTGTATTCTTCACCTGACATAATTAGGAACATTAAATTCAGATATTTGAGATGGGCAAGGCATGTAGTACGTATGGACATATTCAGAAATGCATATAGAGTGTTAGTTGGGAGACCGAAGAGAAAAAGATCCTTGGGGAGGTCGAGACATAGATGGGAGGATAATATTAAAATGGACTTGAGGGAGGTGGGATATGATGGTAGAGACTGGATTAATCTTACTTACGATAGGGACCGATGGCGGGCTTATGTGAGGGCGGCAATGAACCTCCGGTTTCCTTAAAAAGCCATAAATAAGTCGTATCTTATCATTGACCTTATCACCATGACAATGATTATGCCAATCTATTTCTTTCAAAGGTGACATGAGAAATAGTAGAAATTGTGGAAAGGAAAATGTAGTAGAAGTGCTATTAAAACTACATTTGCATCTGTGTTATGAGTGTAGCGCTGTGAAATAATTGCTTTATATAATTATATATTTTATAGTAACGATCAGAAATGCAAATAAAATATCGATGTGCTGCAAGACGTAATTCTTTCTGTTTCAAGTACGCTTGTGGTGGATCGTTCATGGACTGTAGAGAGTAATATATGTAAAATATTACACAAATAAGCGGCTAGAAATGTGGTAGGATATCTGTAGCGGATGTTATTTATCTCCTGCGTTAAACATTAAGAGAATAAAAGAAAATTAATTCCAATTGAACGTAGATCCCTATTCACATCAAACTTCGAAATGAAATGTTGCATTATCTGAAATACGTTAGAGAAAATTTTAATTTTTTATTTCCACTTCTTACGTATGACTTTGCCATTGGGGAGTTATCAAGCGTGAAGGACGGACAGATGCGACTTACGTGGCTTGTCTTAGGCGTTTGCGTATAGATAATTTGTTACGATAAAAGCACTGTTTTGTAAAATTCGATTTTGATTTGTTCGCTAGGTTAAGTCTGGTTTCTTATCTTACAATTAGATTAAGATCTGATACTAGTTTGATTATGGCTATTGTTATAACTTACAATACATGCTGTTCTAAATCTGCAGTACAACGCCGTGCACAAGGGGAGTCTGATGGTAAAACCTCACCCATTAAAAATTAAAAAAAATACAAGAGAATAAAACAGTATGATCAAGACATTTGTGATATAGGCCCATTTCAATAATCAAATAATATTACTTTAGTTGGAAATTAATACGGTTATGTTATGGTAATTAATAACACTGTTCTTACCAGAGGAACTCACTTCCCAGTTTAAAATAAAATTCTGTTTATGGATCTGATGCAAGTTACGTTCAAACAATGTTTTTCAAACTTTTTCCACCGCGAAACCAATTTAACCCATTGTATAACCATGAAACACCATTTTCTTTGTTTTGCTGTTATTTTTATTCTTATCATTATTCATATGAACATAAACATTCGTTTTAACTATTAATAGTTCCACAACCGGTGTAGGACTAATTTAGAACTTAGTACTTATTGAAATAAGAACTTAGTAGGCCTAATTATTGAAATAAGTTGAATAAAACCCATAAGTAAGTAAGTAAGTAAGTAAGTTGTATCTTATCACTGACCTTATCACCATGACAATGATTATGCCAATCTATTTCTTTCAAAGGTGACATGAGAAATAGTAGAAAATGTGGAAAGAAGAATGTAGTAGTAGAATGTAGTAATAAGTTGACCATATTTTTCACTGTTATTTTCAGTGTTAGTTGAGAGGCCGGAGGAAAAAAGATCTTTGGGGAGGCCGAGACGTAGATGGGGGATAATATTAAAATGGATTTGAGACGTGGGCTGTGATGGTAGAGACTGGATTAATCTTGCTCAGGATAGGGACCGATTGCGAGATTATGTAATGGGCGTTAATGAACCTCCGATTTCTCTGAAAGCCATAAATAAGAAATTAATAATAATAATAATAATAATAATAATAATAATAATAATGATAATAATAATTTCTATAATATGTATTATTACGATTATTGATGTTTCTTTTTATTATTGATTAATATTTTCATGATTTTTGTGTTGTTTTTATAGTATTCGCTATGTATAAATTAAAATTGTGAACAATCTAGGGATTGCGGAACCCCTGTAATTTTCTTGGAACACTGGTGTTCGGCGGAATACATTTTGAGAAACGCTACTTTAAAAGAAACCAAAGTTGTTTTCTTGATTGAAATTGAATCAGTAAGAAGTCATTGTGTTTTTTTTTAGTCTCAATTTTGGTATTGTTCATGCTTGATCGTGTTTATTATAAAAGAAAGAAAATGGTATTTTAGAGAGACGAGTTGAGGCTGTGACAGTCAAGGGGAATAATATGCAATTAAATTGAATTTTGTTTTCTGGGCGCTTGTTTAATGAGTTTCAAACATTCACTTTGGTTTATTTTCTTAATATCAGTTTTAAAACCGGCTAAGGTAAAGGCAAGATGCGAATATAACGCCATTATGAGAATACGTAGGTTTAATCCGCATGTCGAATATTAATTACTAAGAAGAACTTTAGTTACGCTTTATTTCATTACAGCGTGCAAGAGAGATAAACCGTGCACGTACTCCATAAGCATATCTCTGCATTCGGCACGAAGTTATGATATTCAGTTTTTCCCCCCTTTACATAGCAGGTAGATTAAATGATCTCCATGGTAATAAAGGCAACTCGTAAAAAAGCCTATTTAAACGTCTATTTAAGCTGATTAAACTTTAGTAAAAGTTCACGCGTATCGCGTGAAAGAATCTGAGAGGGGAAAAAACAATAAGAGTGAAGAAAGTACAAAAAGCGCTTTGTGTGGTAGTATGTATTCATTCCACGTGTTATGATCCACTGGTTTGGCTTTGGAAATAATTTATCATTCCACATGCGGGGAGGCCAACACTACGAATAATTTATGAGAATTACTTTTGATCGTCCCTCCTCTACCTGAGAATTTCAAGATAATAATCTAACAAGAGGTTTTCCTTGGGAGCAATTTTACTCCTCTTTTTTATTTATGAATATTCGTAGATAGTAGCAGCAGGGAAGAAAAGATGGGGCAGAAAAGAAATAAATGAATTTAGCCGACGAATGTAATTACGGCAGGAAAGGATTTTACTCTCTCCTTTTTATCTTGTATAGAAAACACGTTGAAATTTGTGCTGATGCAATAATTAGTTCTGTCATACATTATTTGAATGTAATACAACTAGAGAAAAGGCGTTTCTATTTCCTGAGGCCTTTGTCATAACTGAAACTGAATGCATTGATTTCAGATAGGTTATGCTGGGCACTTTGAGATTTTTATAGTGACTAACAATGGAGTTCCATCTACTTCACTCATAGTCATTATTTTTGAAAATGAAATTCAAATACTGGAGTGAGTCGCCTGAGTTCGTTGCTGTAGTAAGAGAACGCCTCTTTTATCTTTAGTGCAAAAAGTGTAGAGAAAGCATTTAACGCTGCGAAAAAGCGTTCATGGTGTTTTCACGAATATGATTCCTGTATCAAGCAGCAGCTGTTTTGATTAAAAACAAAGCAGACCCGGGTGCATTTCCCGTCAGTGGGGTGGATAATTTCCTGTCTGTCTTTATCATAGCAACTCTTTGTAAATATCCATTGTCTTGTGGTATGGAGATTTCATGCTCGCCATTAAATCCGAAGTTAGCGGATTAATATTCGGCTGAGGAAAATTTAATTTAATTAATTTAATTTAACTATGATGTATGACGGTGGACGTTGTGCCACTGTCATACATCTATGACGCAGTCCATGAGGGTAGGCCACTAGAGGGAACCCCAGAGGTGGAACCTAAACTGAGAGGATTCAATCCGACATCGGGATGGGAATCCGATCAGCACGTAGAGCTGAAAACCCGGGTTCAAATCCCGGTGCCAGAGAGAATTTTTCTCCGTTTCACTCATCTTTCATTATATGATGATGCAGAATATCTGCACGGAAATATCATATGTACTTCGGTACATCATAATAATATATGATATGCGAAAAATAATCACTTAGTGATTTAAGACGGCGCTTATTCCGTCGGATCCCGACCACTTAGTCATTCTTAACGAGTGCACCTCTGCACATGTGTATACATTGTCCCACTGTCATACATATATGACTCAGTGCATGAGGGTAGGCCACTAGAGGGAACCCAAGAGGTGGAACTTAAACTGAGAGGATTCAATCCGACATCGAGATGGAAATCCGGTGTGGCTTAGTGGATAGAGCATCAGCATGTAGAGCTGAAAACCCGGATTCAAATCCCGGTGCCGGAGAGAATTTTCCTCCGTTCCACTCATCTTTCATCATATGATGACGCAAAATATCTGTACGGAAATATCATATGTACTTCGGTACATCATAATAATATATTTAATTTAACTAGCTAGCTAGCGAATACAGATTAAAATCAATGGCGATAAAAATATTTAGTAGTATTTTAGAATGCGTTGTATTAAGTGATGTCCTTAAGATATGCTGAACACAGGATGTCACGATATATATTTTTATTTTATGATGTTGAATAAGAGACGAAATGGTCCAAAGAAACCAGTACTTGGAAGTAAATGAAGATGAAGATGATTGTATAAGAAGTATGCGTCAACTCAAGAAAAACTCGATAAAAATTATAGGCAGAATAGGCCTATATGTATTTCAAACTATCTATCTTCAGAAGTAAGAGACAGGGTTTGCTATGAAATACTGTACAACTCCCATCTTGAACTATGTAATGAATTATGGAAAAGTATACTTTACTGTGTTTGGTAAGTTTTGATGTATTATATGTAATCTTTTTCTTGTGGGGTATAGGACATAGGTGTCGGAAGAGGTCAGTGGAGGTGAATTACCTGGTGAAGTGCCAATATATCACACTGCTAAAGAGTGTGCTGCAAAACGCATTTCTTGACATTCCCTATAAATAAATCACGAGTTCTTTGCGTTAAATAACGAGAAAGTAAGAAGCTTCTTCTCTTTCTCCGTATATTACAAGATAAATAAGTGCATTCACTTGAGATATTTACCCGTATTTCTTTCACTTCGTTCTGGTTGCATTGAAATAATTGACACTTCACATATTTTCCATCGTAATTATATTGACACTTCACACATTATTTTCTATCGTAGCTGTTATGAAAAGAAACCTTTGGGGAGACCGAGTGGGAGGATAATGTTAAAATGGATTTGAGGAAGGGGGAAATGATGTTACGGACTGGATTAATTTTGCTCAGGATAGGGACAGATGGCGGGTTTATGTGAGGATGACAATAAATCTCCGGGTTTCTTAAAAACGATTTGTAAGAAACTCTGTGTTACGAGTAATTTAACCAGTTAATTAATTATAACATTTATAACCATTTTGTAAGAATGGGAATGGGATTTTCTGAGTCTGAGATATTTATCGTCTGAAGACGAACTACTGTACTTTCTCGAGTTCAGATTTTAATAAGGAGTCACAGACTTGTTAAATAGTTCGCGAAATGTGTTGGGGAGATCACAATCCGTGTTGCCAGACTAATTACACAAGTTTAGTTGGCGAGATTGGTTTTTCATAACATCTTATACTACTACACTAACGTTTTATCTTGTACTTGAAAGAGAATTCTTATTTCTTTTTAACATGTAAAAAGAAACCGAACAAAGAAAACGGTTTCAAACTCAAAGCCACCTCGAACCGTTTAATTCTGGTATCACTATGAGGATAAACAAAAAACTAACAGGTTTCTGATGTGGTTTGAAAGGTTTTCTTATGTCGCGGCGATTTCTTTTAGCGTGGGCAGTGGGACACTTTAGGCGGCGGGGTGCACAAGAAATATTCTTATTAAAATGCTTATATAGCAAATACATAGGCTCCGTGTGCAATTTAGTTTTTACATGGTTTTCTGAAAATTAAACTGCATCATAGGGTGGAACATAGACACTCTTCCTAATACTCACAATCCGGTGGATCAAAAATTGATTAAACCTAGTATTTCACTGACTAATTAAAGAAATACAACGCATAAACCAGTACAGATATCATTGGAAGGAGAGAATGGGCTTATCCGATTGCTTAAACAATTCTACTATATGTCTTAATAGGACGTAGAAATTTGGTAAGATAAGGAAACGTTGGCGAGACACCGTAACAGATCCATGGCCATTCTCTATAATTTTAAAATTATGGCACTTGACTTTATTTATGAATTGAACGATTTAAGTAGATTATGGTGTAATTCATTTTTTCATAAATTTATATAAAATAGCTGTATGCATATTGGAATCATATTGTAACAGTTTTATAACTAACGAATACTAACATTTAAAAGCGATCTGATAATGGTAATATTTTGTATGTGTGTATGCTGAGTGGTGGAGGATTATAATTGGATCGCTAAATGCAGGAAGGTGACATGTTCATCTTTGTACAAAAATGAGTTTCATAGTCAGTAGGTATCTTCTGGGGTAAAACCAGCGTGTTATGCAGAAAAGAGACTTCTTTTGCAACTGTTGTGGCAGCTGCAATTATTATCCATTTGATGCAGAAAAGGTTCGGGAGACTCGGCTAATTCCGCAATATTAAGAAGTAAATCTATAATATTTTTATCAAAATGTTTATTGAAAAATATTATCAGGGTATGTAGACATGGATGAAACCTTTCATTACCAAATGAGGTAAAGAGACCTATTAAAATGCAAATATATTTACTTATACATACATTACAGTTGAAAAAGAACTCGGGTAATTTCGCAACAGTGCGGATAAATCCGCAATAGGACTTGGCTAATTCCGCAGTAGTAAATAATTATGCAATTCATTATGAAAGTAACATAAAAGGAACAATTTATATGTAACAATACTCACTTTCTTCACAGCTGTGTAGCAAAACACGAAAAACAGCCAACTTTCGATGTTTCACTGTATTGATGACAGAGGCGTCAACCAATATCCTTGAATTTTTTCTATAGCATCGCAGAGGACATTCCTCCTGTTGATAGTCTCTCAAAACTTACGTTCACGCTATTGTAAAGCCGCAGTAAAATCATATATGCACTACTGCGGAATTACCCGTATTGCGGAATTAGCCGAGTTTCCCCTATATATCCTGAACATGTCCCATTTTTTGCTTTAATTTTGCATTACAAACTTTGTCCTACATTGTTGTACCAGATAGGCTTATAATACATTACTATTGCTTCAATTTTCACTACTTACTTTGTCCTACATTATTGTTTTTCATAGACCTGTAACATAATATTGCTTTAATTTTGCATTGAAACTTTGTTCTACATTGTTCTATTTGATAGCACTACATTTCTGAAAGAAAAGAAATTATATCCAAGAATTCTTTTTGTATTTGCTATATATTAATGCCCTCTGTAACAAAATTTGTTCAAAGTAAATAACGTTAATTGCAAGTAAGAGGACGCCCAAAAATTTTAACCTCTCCTCTGTCAAAATAGATGAATGCAGAATTGTTTAAATGCTCATAAATTACTTGTAGCATAAATACTCATACACAAAGACTCCTTAAAACTGGTAAATAATAAATATGAAATGTGTAAAAAAGTTTTTTGTGTCTCCTGTCAAATTTATAAAAGTGGATATGTCATCTTTCTGCAGTTAGCGATTAAATTAAATTAAATATACGTACAACCCTAGGAGATAGAAAAGAAATGAATATAATCCCTGCTTATGGAATTTTAGCTCTGGAAATAGTACGAGGATGGTTAATTCAGTTCCATGAAGAATCTCTAAATATTAAAGACTATCCCCGAATGTTAGAGGGACTCGCAAACAAAATTAGTTTAGTATATAGAACAATATTACTTTCGGACTGAAATAATGCGATTTATAACCCGGGAAAATTATATTATGACTTGCAAAAGACTCTTAGATCAAGTCAGCGTTCTGTGAAATGTGCTCTCTGCGATTAGAAAAGCTGTTTGACCATGATGATGTCCGTTCAAGTGCCGCGGTTATGAATGTAAAGAGCTATGTCAATCTTCACTCCTTAAGCCGCTCTATCTTTTTTGTCTATTTACGAAGAGCAAAAGAGAAGTCAAATAAGACTATTGTTTCAGCCCTTCGAACGTAATGATTATGACAGTGGTTATGCATTACTGACAACTCAGTGACGTTGATAGTGAACAAGAAGCATTTTACCAACGTCAACAAACATCAATATTAGGAGAAGCGATAGCATACGTCGTACCGTCTTATATTATCATACTGTGATGTAACATAGGCTATACAATTTCCATCCAGGCGGCCCGGTTTCGAACCCCGGACAGGTCGTGGAATTTGTTGTGGACAAAACAGACGTTGCAGAGAGTTTTTCTCAGGATACTGCCGTTTCCCTCTGCCATTTCACCAACAGTCCACCTCCCCCACATTTTATCGATCATCTGCACTAGTAAAAATAGGTTGGGGTAAAGTCTGGGGGCAGTACGAGTTTCCGATGCTGATATAGGAAGGATTTGGGGCTTCGGGCCCCTGGGGCTCATCAGACTACTCGTACGGACGGGACTTGGCTGTATCAGGGGCTGAGGCAGAATGGCCAATCTGACACCGTCGGCTGATCAGGAAGGGCTTGGGGCTCCAGATCCCTGGGACTTATCAGGCTACTCGTCCGCGAAACGGGATCTGGCTCTATCAGGAACTGAGGCAGGTTGGCCCACCTGTCAGCGTCGGGTTCACGAATGCCATCCGGCAAAGTATAGGGCGCGGAATGGGCCATAAACGTGCCTAAGTGCACGGTCCCGTCCCGGTTCCAGATCTTGTAAAGCCAGCCAAGGCAGCCAGCCAGGCTATATAATGTCGTGTTTTATTATAGGTATATCACATGGAATTATATAATATTGCGGTACAATTGTGAAAACGTCGTAAAAAACCTAGTCAGGTATAAATAATCAGTCAAAGCGAGACTCGAACACACGCCAGCGTGCTGTCTCGAATTACAAGTGGTCTATACTGAGTGTCTAGAAATTATTAAAGTGGTTTCATGATTTTAATGGCCGTATTATTAGAGATATGGTGATCGTGTCTGATGTTATAAAGAAGTATCTCACAAAGTTTTGGCCATGAGAGCGCTACGGTTGTAAGATGACAACAAACAGTGAGAGCATAATGCTATCCTCGAATTTCATTTAATCTGTCACAACTCAACGGTTCGGCTACATTTCATAACGAAGTTCCATAAACATCTACCCAGCGCCAACTCCACTTAAATCTACAAGGGAAATTAGGGGGTCGTCCTCTTGTGTCCGAAAAAACATTTGAGCGCGTACGGGCGAGATTTGCGCGTAGCTCGCATAAGTCTAGTGGCAGCGGAAGCAGTGAATTGAACGTTCCACGACCAACGATTTTGAAAATACTGATAACGAACTGCTGTCATGGCCTCTACGTTCTCCCGACTTAATACCTTGTGAATTTTATAATGGGCTATGTGAATGATTCAATGTTTATGCTACCATTACTGGCTGGTATGTCAGTGCTTCGTGCTCGCATAATATTAACGTCTGTGCTCAAGTTGATAGAAACATGCTACATCGAGTGTGGGATGAACTTTGTTATAGCGTTGATGTGTGCAGAGACTAGAGGAGCACATATCGAGCACCTGTAACATGTAAAAAAAAAAACTTTGTGATTTTTTCCATGTAACTACAGTTTTATGACCTTATGTTATAATATATCTATAGTGAATTTTTGAAACCGTTTCAATAATTTGTAGACACCCGGTATTGTATAACATGACATTATAGTGCAATTATATATCAAGATGATGAGTATGCAGAGAGGATGACGACGATAACGGACACCTACTAAACAAAATTTGTGATTTTTCTGACGTAAATAATTGTATATCTTTGTTCAGAATACAATTCATGAGAAAGTCATACTTTTAGCGTAACACGTAATACAAGACGTCTCCGCGGCACATTTTAAACTTGATCGAGAGAGTGTGGAAGACGACTCCCGCAGTGGACGTCCAGCAACGGCAACAAGTGAAGAAATCGTAGAAAAAATCCACGAAGGGGTGTTGAATGACTGTCGATTGAAAGTGCGGGAAATTAGCGAGGTTATGTGTATCTCAACTGAATAGGTGAGCCACATCTTAGTCAATGTCTTGGGTATGTTCAAGGTCTCCACAAGGTGGGTTCCGCATTTGTTAACACTGAAACAAAAGCACGTCCGATGTCAAATTTCGAAGGATTGCAATCGACAATAGATTGTCTGGGTCGATTCGAGGAAAATAAGCCCGATGTTTTAGGAGGTTTGTGACCACTGATGAAACTTGGATCCACGATTACATACCAGAAATAAAACAGCAGTCGAAGCAATAGAAGTACAGTGATTCTCCGTCTTCAAAAGGAAGGAAATGCTGTTCAATCGTCTGGGAAAGTCATAGCGTTCATGTTGTGGGATTATAGAGGGATCATCATGATTCACTATCTAGCAAAGAGGAGAACAATAATCGCAAAATGTTATTCAAATTTCCTGCAACAACTGAAAGGGGAAATTCGCGAAAAAAGGTCGGGTATGGCCAAGAAGAAAATGTTGTTTTATCACGACAATGCATGTGCCTACTCACACGTCTGCAATTCTGTGGTGTTCGGGTAAAGGGGTATAAGTCATTTTTTTGTCCAGGTGGAATTTTGTTCCCCAGATGAACACACAAGTTAAATTATACAAGTGGGTGTGCAAAAATCAAAGAATACTGGCAGTTGTTGTTTTATTTCTGTAGAAAATTATTTTTAATAAGGGTTCCAATTTTCATTTTCATTTATCTCACAACTCAGTTTTATGACTTATCTCCCTTTACCCAAACACCACAGAATTGTGGATGCTAAACTACACGAACTACGGTACGAATTGTTGCCGCACTTCTACTCACCAGATCTCGCACCCCTAGAATTCTTTCTTTCCCCAAAGTTCAAAACTCACTTGACTGGGATAAAAATTTCGTCAAATGAAGAGGTTATCGCAGTAGCAGAAGATCTCGAGGAATCTGTGTACAAGAAGTGTATAGCAGCATTTCAGCACCGGTGAACCAAGTGTGTGAATCTCAGGAGGGATTATTATTATCTTAGATTAATCCTAATTTAATTTCTATTTCAGGCTATGAATTTTTCAAACAACTCTCATATTAAATAATAGGAAACCATATCTGTAGTGATAAAAATAATAACGTAGGAGACAATGAAACATAGAAGAATTCACAAAATCATCGGGATTCATCGAGATTTTATGAATCCCCTGGAATATTTTATTGAAATATTTGAACATAATAAGAAATTAGTCGTCATTGGTATAAGCACCAACGATTAGGGCGTAGAGATGTCAAGGTCTCTTCGATCTGTTATTCTTTAATTTGTAATTTTGTTTACATATTCTGACTACGTGGATACAAATGCCATTCATTATTATCTACATGTTTTTCTTTATTACTCTTATAGCGTATATGACGTTTACTTGTCTACTTGTGCTTATCAGAATTTAATAACAGTCTAAATTCTAGAATTTACTGGGTTTATTAATTCTACAAAACACAAAAGCTTGAATACAAGCTGAACTTGAACTTGGGTAGTAATGGTCAGTTTTATGCTCTCCGCATCCGGTTAAGTTGCGAGAACATTCCCATCATTTAGTACAATCGAACTCCGACTGACCTGCCGCAGCCAGTTGATTTAACAACCCAAATGAAACGGCTCCGCCTCTTTTGTAATACTCTCCAACAATCTACCTTTGCAATCTGAGAATTCCTTTCTAAAACTGCACCCACGATGTGAACACTGGACTGTTGAAAAGACAGGAAGAATAATAAATATTGTGACGTCATAAATGGGCATAGCAATTTAGCCTAATTGTTTACACACTAAATAAATATGTTAGTTGGAACGGAAATTAACTTAGGCACCAACATCTCAAATATGAATGGTATTGTCTTAATGAACATTCCTGACAGGAGATTTCTGTATTAATTTATTGTCAGGAACCGAGTCTGTCATTAGTTTTAGTGTCTGTAGTAGTCTCTTGCTCTTCTCATTAAGCCAAATATTTACCTTGTACTCATATATCATATACACACAACCGACCCATCAGCGGCAAGTTTCAAAGACTCTTGTGCAGTTAACTCCAAACCACGTTAAGCTAGGCTTCCTGTTTGTTTAAAGGAACCCGTACAAGTTGTTTCAAAAGCTTTCATTTGTTTGTATGCATTTTAATTATATGTGGAATTGTTTTGAAACGATCCCATATAGTTTATAGGCTCGTCAAAAAGTATTTAGACTTTACACTGGAGTTAAGATATTTAAAGCATGTCCCTTCGTAACCCATTACTCCTAGTCTTCTTCATCATTAAAGTGATTTTCTCTTCTAGCTTCTGAACTTAAACCTTTTGGTCTCTTGCTGTATTAATTGTTCGACTGTTATAGACAAATTCAGCACAAATTTTAAATAGACTGTTCTCCACAATAATATACAGTAGATAAGAAAAGTCACTTTTTTAATATTTCTGTATCAGACAACTCTTTAAATTGGACATTCAAGTACAAACATCTATACTGTATTTTACAAGAAAAAGTAAAGTATTGTAAACTTTGGGATATTCACGATTCACGTTGTTGTGATGTGCTATTGTAATAAAACTGAATATATTTTCGTGTTTTAAAATACAAACAAAAAATTCATTGTGTAATGTACAGAATTTTAAAAGCAATTAAATCAAGTAGTATTGATCTAAACACAATAGCTTGTAATGAAAAGTACAGACAAAAGTATACAAGCTGAATCGTAAATAATGTCATTAATTTCAGGGGGTTATTCTTTGAGACATTTCAAACAAAGTTCAATACAGTTTTGCTCGTTTTTGTTTCCTCTTTCAGGTAAAAATTGTTTTATTTGAAACATTTCATAGCCTGTTCTGGGAAAGCCATTGATTTAATTCGTAATGTGCTCAGCCAGTTTAAGAGACCGTGTATAATAATAATAATAATAATAATAATAATAATAATAATAATAATAATAAATTATTAAAATAATTTTAGTTTTGTTCTTTAAATATGCAGAAATTTGATCCGAATAAATGTAACCCTTCGTTCTGCAAAGGAATTTTACAGTGTTACGTATTTTGTCCGGATCAGATCACAGTATCAATTAATCATGCTCTCTGATCTTTCCTATACCCAGGGGGTGCCCTCAAGGAGGAGTTTTATCTTCACTTCTATGGTGCCTGGTAGTGAACTGCTTGTCAGGCTCAATGAAAGTGGAGTGTTTGCCCGAGGCTATGCAGATGAGATATGCATTATGGTCATGGGCAAATTTACTGACACAGTGTCGGAACTTGTTCAAAGTTCCCTGAAGACTGTGGAGAGTGTGGAGAGTTGGTGTAGCGAGGTGGAACTGTCGATCAATCTTGACAAGACTGTCCTTGTTGTTTTACAGAAAAAAAAGAGAGAGAGAAGCCTGGATGGTTTTTTCGAGTCTCTTTTCTTCGGGAAGAAATTGCATCGCTCCATGTCGATCAAGCACCTTAGAGCTATTCTGGATTCTCGGCTGACTTGGAGAGAGACATTGAGTACAAGGTGACTAAAGCCTGCAATTCTTTGTGGGCCTGTCGAAGAGCCTTTCGTAAGAGTCGGATCCAAAGTGGTGTATTGGATCTATATCTCTATCATTAGGTCTTCTATCATCTTTGCATCTTTGGTTTGGTGGCCTATTTGCGTCGACACAGACTGCCAAAAATAAGGTAAATAAAATCCAACGCTTGGCGTGTTTGGGAATAATAGGGGCGATTCACACTTCTCTACTTAGTGTCCTTGAGGCACTATTGAGCCTGTCTCCTCTGACTTGATAGTTCAGAGAGAGGCCAGAGTGGCTGCACATCGGCTCTGAAGTTTGGGCTGCTGGTCCTTTAAATATCCGCTGAAGGGGTATTTGGCAGTCCTCACAAGGCTTCAGAAGTCGCAACCAATTCTTGCGATGGGATGTGACTTTATGGGACCTAAATATAATTTTGAGCCGTTATACAATGTTGTTTTTCAATGCAGGGAAAATTGGACTTGTGGTCCAAGGGCTCCTAACCACGTCAAGGATCTGTCTGGTGTACGGACGGCTCCAAGAGTGATAATAATAATAATAATAATAATAATAATAATAATAATAATAATAATAATAATAATAATAATATTTTATTTTCCAGAGATCAGTACATAAGAAACTGAAAATGACATCGTCAGTTATGTATTCATTAAAAAAAAGCATTCATCTCACACTCAATAAATTTATTAATACTATAGAAAGGTCTTACAATTAGCCATTCATGTATAACCCGTTTAAAATTTATGTCTGGCAGATTTCTAACTGATTCTTATTAAAAAATTTAATTCCATTAATAAAACATATATTCAAACTTGAGTTGAGCCTACAATATAGTATATGGACAATTGAATTATTTCTTGAGGAAACTAGGGCTGGCATTCACGGGCCCAAGACGCGATTATCTTATTCTCTGGGTTGTTACATTACAGTGTTCTAGGTCGAAATATTCGCTATTTTGGCCTGTGCATCTCATATTAGAAATGCAGCTTAAGAGTAGGATTTGTATCTGCCAGGCAGCTTTAAAAGTATTAAGTGCAGTCAAAACAGTGTCCAAATTGATATGGCAATACCATAGGACATTGTATCTTCTCTTCTCCCGATGTCCTGTAATGCTATGTTGGGTACCAGGACATACAGGAACCAGAGGGAGAGAGAACATTGATAGAGGTCCTAGCAGAAAGATCAGTAGGATACTCTTATCCTTTAATCGTGCATAGCTTACAGGTATAGTGGGTATACTGACAAGAAACAACGCTCTAAGGAAATACCTGCATGTGATGGAACTGACTAAAGAGCCCCATGCAGGAAGTGCGGAAGAGAAGTGGAACCTTCTTTCCACATATTATGCGATTGCAAGCCTTTGTGTACAATTAGAACGTCCTCTTGGGCTCGATAGGCTGGAACCAGAGGATATAAGAAAAGCAGACCCAAGAACAATCCTGGCCTTCAAGAATGCTTCGAGACTTGGGTAAACTTTCCAAATATCTGGGGCACAACGGGTCCTCTTAACCCAGATATGCCTGAAATATTTTTTTTTGCAAATTTTGTGTATTTTACAAATCACATTTAATGGAGTATATAATTGAAGTACATCTATGGTGTCGAAACATTCCACTTGTAACTGGTTGAGCTAGAAACAGGTGTCCTTTTAAACGGACAGTAGTCATATGAGCATACATTTTGAGGAAGAATTGTAAACTATGCTTACATGAAAGGAAACAATGTAATTATTTCAGAAGAGTGATGTATTGTGGCTACATTCATTTTAACTCTAGAATGCTATCGTTATTGAGTAGTATCGTACTGTTGCTGTTGATACGTAAAAATACGTAATAGGCGAAAAAATGTTGAAGTTTCGAGGAAGAGGTAATATTGGGAGAGAAGAGACGATACACATAATGAAACAATTGCTGTGGCAATGTTGAGAGACAGGTTTGAGTTCATTTATTCAAATCATGACAATGACAATTTAGATAGAAAATAAGACCTCTTCCAAAAATAATAAATGAAAAACAAAAGAAACTTACAGTATGTCCATTCAATACCTCCCTCCAGAACATCACCAGTCTTCCACTTGTAAACAGATCTTGCTGTGCAAATCTGGCTTTCAGGTGTAGCTCTCTGTGAAGCAGACTTGAATAATTTCAAGAGAAAAATTGTTCCGGAGCCGGGTACCGATCCCGGGACCTTTGGCTTAGCGCACCAACGCTCTGCCGACTAGCTACCCAGAAACTACACCCGATACCGTCTCAACTTTTCTCTTTATATCCACAGACCTCAGTGGACTGACAAGACGCCAGAAACCCAATTTTGAGTGCACACAAACTCTGTGTGACTTGAATTGTGGTTTTGTGTTAACGTATACCTGAAAGCCAGATTTGCATGATATATATGTCACTGAGATAGTTAACAGAAAACCACAATTCAAGTCACACAGAGTTTGTGTGCACTCAAAGTTGGCTTTCAGGTGTCTTGTCAGCCTACTTGAGGTATGTGGATATAAAGGGGAAAAGTTGAGATGGTATCGGGTGTAGTTCCAGGGTAGCTCAGTCGGCAGAGAGTTGATGTGCTAAGCCAAAGATCCCGGAATCGATATCAGGCCCCGGTATAATTTTTCCCTTGAAAGTATTCAGATCTTGCTGTGTTCGCAGAAACATTGCTATGACTTTGCGTCTGCTCTTCACATGCAACAAATTTGTCACCCCATTCCTAAACCCTCCCTCTCCTCTTCAAGAAGACTATGCTGAAATATTTCTGCTCCTGCTGCAAGCTGTGAACCAGATAAATTAGTAGGTGTTATATCACGTTTCTCCCCTGAATCCTCGTCTGTTACGTTTTCAGTGGCATTTGTAGGCTGCATTATAGCGATATGTCTGTACTTGAGATGAAATTTCGTTTGTATTTCGTGCATTTCATGCACGGAAAATTCACTAAAATTTGAAAAAGCGAAACAATTTCAAAATATATAGGAATATGCCTACTGTCCTTCTAAAAGGACACATAAGTTTTCGTCATTGTAATGTCGCAATGAATAGATATTTCGAACGCATTGTGGTTTCACGTTATATTTATGTTTATTAGGAGTCATATGATCTATAACAATTTGTAAAATAATTTCGTACTATAACAATATTTAACTTTTATATCTGATTTGCGTCTCGGATGCCATAGCTGAAATAAATGAATAACTCTCACGTCCACATCTCAAACTCAACGGTGACCAGAACTCTCATTACCAGTCTTACCACACCTAGCAAGCTTCTAATTAAGACCAGTAATAGTAACACCTGTGAAAAAGCAAATGCGTTAACTGTAGAGAGGGTAATTTGAAACATTGACCCTGTCCTTTTAATAGGACAGTAGGCATATCTGGGTTAAGTGTCCTAAGTACACCGGGGCCGAAAGAGCCCAACCCATTTCAATTAATTAATTAATTCACTAATTGTTTCATGTTAAGCAGGCTACTGACATCTGACAAGGTATCACATCTCACAGCTAGCAGAAATAACTCTCACATACTGCATGCATATACAACTTGAATATATATATATATATATATATATATATATATATATATATATATATCATAGACAGTCACACATAATATTAGACAGTAAATAATTTAGTACCTAGCATTGTTAATGGAAAATGTTTACTCTGAAAGAAATATGCAGAGGACTTAACCAGTTTATTTCAAATTTACATAATATCTTAAAAATATTTTATAAAAATTAATAACTTTATGGCGTGGTAGAAAAAATATACACTAAGGACAAATTGTGAATTATGTTTTTTATGATTATATGTCTTCAAATAATTATTTAAATATGGCAAATGAAAAATTGTTCGTTTTTACGTGAAATAAACTTTTGTTTGAACTAACTCAGGGACGCCTAAGTTTTATTTACATAACAATCCGCTTCCTACTCATCAGATCCAGTATCTTATTCATGATGATCTCAAAATTATCCTGAGTCGCTTATAAATAGAGATATTCAATAAGCAAAATAAACAAGAAGGAAGTGCAGAAGAAGACATAAAAAGTTGCAACAGGCAACATAATGGTAATTACCTTTCAACTAATTGTAACCTTAAAGATTTCTTTTTCAAATTTTGTATGGAATAAAATAAACTTAAGAGGCAGTAATGTTAGGTTAACAGTAGTCGTCTTTATTTGAAACTGTAGACAGTTTGTAAGGTGTAATTAAAATAATTCAGTCTTCAGAGAGATGATGTTGATTTATCATGTTATTATCTTAGTATTAGCATTTCGTGTTGTTGGAATCGTAATTATATACTTGTTTGCTCCTGGTTGGTATTTGTAAGACAATTCTCTTTAATTTGTCTATCTGGAGCTGGACGTTTTCCTGAAGGTATGGAATTAAGCCACAAGAAGCAATTGTCTCAAATCTTGAATAATGTAGGCTAGTTCATACTCGTAGAATCGCTTTGGTTGTAAAGAAGAAAGTTCGACGTAAAAAAAGCGTTCACTTCGAGTCACCTGAGACAGCCATGTTAGAAAAATCAAACTCCAAGTATTCTTGCAAGGATAACTATGAATCAAAGTACATCTCAAAGCAACAAGAAGATAAAGTAATAGTATTTTGTTAACTATACGTTTCGACTTCAGCATCGAAGAATAAGAAGAAGAAGAAGAAAAGGAAGGAAGAATATGATGATGACAATCAATAAGAAGAATTTAAAGATGAAGTTTCTAATAGTGATGAATTCAGGGGGTGGCCCGGGTGGGAATGTTCTCCTCGGATTCTGGAATGTCCCCCAGAATATTTTAGACTTCTTAAAACTAAAAAATATGTTACAAGATATTAATCTATATTTCAATTTGCTATACTTTTCAGTAATAAAAAATAAATTATGTTCTGTATATTTTCAGGTAGTTGTTTCCTTGATTTCCCCCCCCCCCCCATGTGGATGGTTTTAGGAAAAACTAGTACGCGACACAAATCACATAGCTATCTCTGCCGGCCGATCACGATTTGTTGAAATTTAAACCGTGTAAATTTTCAGTCTTTATTTTTACCGTACATTAAGAAGTCAGTTTTGCTCTGTTTTTATTGGCGTAATTTTGTTCAGCACATATAATAATCTTATTTATTAAAATAGTTATACCATATCAGCAAATATGAATATTTGAGTGTACTTTGGCAAACATCAGATAGACTCTATTGTTTACTTTTCTTAAAGAGAAAGAGAGAGAGAGAGAAAGAGAGAGACACACACACATTGATGAGTCAATGGAAGTGCACCCTTTGTATTTAATGAAGTAACTTCTCAATTGGCTTTTAGTGGAAGTGAAATATGTACCCAGTAATTCCATCTGTGTTACCTCCATTGCTCTTCGTGGTGAGTCACTGAATAAATGGTTGAACGCGAAATCAATTATAAAAAACGATGGGGAACTAAATATAATTGATTGTATTTCGATCGTACTCGGCGGAGGGGGGGTGTGCGTTTTGTAAACTGTGTAAAATGCACTGAAAAAATGACTTCGAAGCTCTTTAAATAAGTGAGGTATTCATATCATTGCCATTTAAAAACTTTAGGAAAGCTTTTGGAAGACGCATTCGTCTAATTTAATCGGTAATTACTACTTGTACAAAATTTAGACGTGAAATGGACACTTAACAGTAGCTTCATGTCACAATTTTATACAGAAGATAGTTCATATTCACCATGTTTTACATAATAATATTTATTTACTTACAGTACTTACTTATGGCTTTTCAGGAACCCGGAGATTCATTGTCGCTCTCACGTAAGCCCGCCACCGGCCTTTATCCTGAGCAAGATTAATCCAGTCTCTATCGTCATATCCCATCTACCTCATATCCATTTTAATATTATCCTCCCATCTACGTCTCGGCCTCTCCAAAGGTCTTTCTCCTTCCGGTCTCCCAACTAACACTCTATATGCATTTCTAGATTCACCCATACGGGCTACATGTCCTGCCCGTCTCAAACGTGTGGATTTAATGGTGCTAATTATGTTAGGTGAAGAATAAAATGCGTTTAGTTCTGCGTTGTATAACTTTCTCCATTTTCCTGTAACTTCATCCCTCTTAGCCCCAAATATTTTTCTAAGCACCTTATTTTCGAACACCCTTAATCTCTTTTCGTCTCTTAAAGTGAGAGTTCAAGTTTCACAACCATACAGAACAAACAGAACAACCGGTAGTATAACTGTTTTGTAAATTCTAACTTTCAATTTTTTTGAGAGGAGAAGAGGAGACTGGATGACAAAAGCTTCTCAACCGAAGCGAATAACATTCAAACTTTGATTGTACGAAAAATACATGGTTTTCTTAAATACTGTGTACATGAACTAAGAAATCATTGATCTGACTGTTCGTCGATTCTTTATTGATCGATGTTGATGAAATGGTTCTTATTTCAACGATCTGTGAGAAAATTAATATCTGTCATGCTCATTCGTCAAGCAAAATCTCCCGGACCTTCATGAAACCGATCATTTACTTACTATCTTAGGGACATATGTCGACTTGAGGAACAAAGGGCTAAGAAATTAATTTTGAGATTCATGTTGGAAATGTCGGGACTCCCCTTGACGAAGAGTTTGCGGAAAGCTGTACTTTGTTAGACAAGACTGTTTTGTAATCTGGAAGTTCATCTCTACATGCAACTATAACGGGTAAGTTATTATACACTCTTAAACGGTACCACTGAATCTGACGACACTTGGACTCAAGAGAAGCGTGAAAAATTGCCGCCTCGGATGACATTTCTGAGCAGTTGCGTCACTAATTACCGTTACACGTGTTTAAATTTATTTTATACTTTGACCATTTGATAGCGCACGCGCAGAGCAAGTCGCTAATGCAGGTCAGTGATTCCATCCAATCGCCCAGTAGCTGCAGTGACATTGCAAACCTCCTCTGTCATGCTGGGTCTCTGGTAGTAACCGCTATGTACCGCGTATGGTGGTCAGCTGTGATGTTCACATCCCAAACATCGCATCACAGTTCTTTGTGTTTTCTCGTTACATGAAGTAAGATAATGAGAAAGCATTGTGTTGCCGCAAAAATCGATTTCGGCATTTTAATTGAAATACACGCTTTCAACATCCTTGATGTAAAAAAAGTGGTTTTGGACACTTCGTCTGTCTTTTTGTCAGTCTTTGTACAGCGACTTCTCCTAAACTATTGGACAGCTTTAACCATACTCAATATAAACGAGTTAATTCACCCAGGAATAATGGAAACGAAATATACTCGTTTTTATTAAAATATTAATAGTTATTTGTTTTTTAAAAATCTCATATTAGACTATTTACTCCAAATATCTTCCAACAATTTTTTCGCAATTCTTTACGTAAAATTTTGTGATGAATGAAATAGTGTATACAGTATGTCTAAGAAAAACGTTTGTCAGCAAAATTAATTATTTCTATACAATATAATAAAGTCCAAATCAAATTTTCTGTACATAGAAATTTATAACTTCAATATACAGGTCCGAATTACATTATGAAAAAAATAATTATCTAAACCAACAACTAGCCCGTTGTGTATCTATTGTAGGATATAAATCTAATCTATGACATACTGTAATTGATTATAAAGAAACCAACAAATTCATGATAAAAATACAGGAGCAACATTTCACTCACCTAAAGTAAACTATGTTTCTCGTAAAAATTCTGCTGTTTTTTAAAAGATGGCCCTGTTCCTCACTTTGTTTACATATATTTTTATATTATCTTGCGATCGTGTTCTTGATAGAGCCACATACAATTTGTCCACGTGTAAAAACTGATTGCGGTAAAAAAAATCCAAGTTTATTGAAAGTTTGGCTTTGTGCCTTGAATGGAGAAAGCTGGGATTATTGGAAACTGTCTTATATTTAATATGAAGGATAAATTTACATATAATATAGATTTTAACTGTAACTTTAAATATGTCGCATAACGCTAGAATTTCTGTTACTTCCAGGTACTCTAACCCTATTCACACTTATCCTGTATTATTTGTTTTTGTTATTTTACGACGCTTTATAAACTGTTATGGTTATCTAGCGTCTGAGTGAGATGAAGATGATAATGCTAGAGGGATAAGTCCAGGGTCCAGGACCGAAAGATACCCAGAATTTTCTCTTGAAGAGTTGATGGGAAAACCCCGGGAAAACCTCAACCAGGTAACTTATCCCAACCAGGATTTTAACCCGGGCCCGCTCGTTTTACGGTCAGACGTGCTAACTGTTACTTAACAGCAGTAGACTTCTGTGTTCTTCTTACGTGCTTTGGTTAATGGAGCAAAATGATCCAGTCGTCACAAATATTCTAAACGAAAGCTATTGCATTTCGTTCATTCTAAAGTAATAAAATAATATTGTCATACATCTAAAAAGGCAATTGCCGTCCCTTTTTACGTTTAGAACGTACAGCTTCTCTATAACTACAATTGCAACAGAAAACTTTTCGTAGCTTAAGTACGTCTTGGTCTTCTTGTTTTGTTCACAACAAACTAGGAATGTATGATTATATGTATAAAGATTTACTTAAAAACAGATAAACTCTCTTCACTTCGTTTTGTTGTATTGTTCCAGGATGTAATTAATTCACGTGACACTAAGGATTCCGACAAATTATCCCTTGGATAATACAGCTTTGAACATAGTCTTTATGTCTAAATGACAGGATGTATGCTTCAATCAAGGATGAGACATTCGGGATTAAATTAGACAAAAACCTTCATCTTGCGAGGAAAAGTGGCGTACGTATAATTTTAGACCCATGTAATCTTTCATCTTCCGGATCAGGTTGAATTTCATATAATTATAGCTAGATAACATTTCTTAGTATACTGATATATACTATTGTATCGTCTCTTTAATAAAGTGATTGATCAGAACGAGTTTGTTCTCATTTTCATGCAATTTTAAAGATCATCTAATTTCTTTCTTTTCTAGTCATGAGTGATATATTTTACTCAAATAAGACTCCAACTTCTCTAACTTTGCATGCTTAATCCTTAGGCTGTCACTTATAATTACACTGAGCGATCAGTCTTCCCGGTTAAAAAGTGCTTTAAAGTTCTTCATCGTAAAAGACGCAGTAAATAATTATTAATGACTAAAAAAAGTGTCAATTTCGTGACAGCTTTTTACCTCGTATAAAAATATTTAATTGCTCGATATTCATTTCCCCTAACTTGATGCCGTCAGGAAATTCACTTACAAAAGAAAATGACAGAGTTGTTTGCAACTGCCATTAATTCTACCTTATTCCACTTCTATCTTGAGCAAGGAGCTGCGAGCGCGGATGAAAGCTGGCAGTGTGTATTCAGGTTCGAGCGTGCTCTTTGATTATTACTGTTATTTTCATTCTATACATATACACACATATGTACAATAACTTATTACAACCTCATGAAAAAGTAATCTAGTGGGTCATGCATTCAATCTGCCTGTACATACTACAAAGCTCATATAGCACAAACTACTTAATTTTAAGAACACTTTATTAGGAAAATTACGCTGAAGATTATCGTACTCCGTAATAATGTCTAGAATACGTAAATTCTTGAGTCGAACATTGTTGTAGTCTATCAGCGTTAGAGAAAGAGAACCAGTTACTTAGTATATGAGTTAGCGAGCGAGACTTGTGTCTCGAGGCTGCTCGGGCGTGGGTTCGAATCCCGCTTGGGCTATTATCTGAATGTTTTTAAATGAAATTTCTCCTAACTGTAAGGCAATATCAGGTAATGCCATGGTGAATCCTCGGACTCAGCTTTCCGAAATACCATCTCGATATCACCAATCCCTTGACATTAAAACACCCGCTCAATGATACTTACTTACTTATTGGCTTTTAAGGAACCCGGAGGTTCATTGCCGCCCTCACATAAGCCCGCAGTTGGTCCCTATCCTGTGCAAGATTAATCCAGTCTCTATCATCATATCCCACCTCCCTCAAATCCATTTTAATGTTATCTTCCCATCTATGTCTTGGCCTCCCCAAAGGTCTTTTTCCCTCCGGCCTCCCAACTAACACTCTATATGCATTTTTGGATTCGCCCGTACGTGCTACTTGCCCTGTCATACGTCTGGATTTAATGTTCCTAATTATGTCATGTGAAGAATACAATTCGTGCAGTTCTGTGTTGTGTAACTTTCTCCATTCTCCTGCAACTTCATCCCTTTTAGCCCCAAATATTTTCCTAAGCACCTTATTCTCAAACAACCTTAACCTATATTCCTCTCTCAAAGTGAGAGTCCAAGTTTCACAACCATAAAGAACAACCGGTAATATAACTGTTTTATAAATTCTAACTTTCAGATTTTTTGACAGCAGATTGATGATATCGAATAATAACAGGCATTTCTCATATTTATTTTGTGTTTAATTTCCTCCCGAGTATCATTTTTTTTTTTTATTATTGCTCCCAGGTATTTGAATTTTTCCACCTCTTCAAAGGATAAATTTCCAATTTTTATATTTCCATTTCGTACAATATTCTCGTCACGAGACATAATCATATACTTTGTCTTTTCGGGATTTACTTCCAAACCTATCTCTTTACTTGCTTCAAGTAAAATTCCCGTATTTTCCCTAATCGTTTGTGGATTTTCTCCTAACATATTCACGTCATCCGCATAGGCAAGAAGCTGATGTAACCCGTTCAATTCCAAATCCTCTCTGTTATTCTGGACTTTCCTAATGACATACTCTAGAGCAAAGTTAAAAAGCAAAGGTACATGATACATTGTCCTTAAATAACCGATTAAAAAGGGAAGAAAAATTTAAACGAAAAGTTGTATACACTGTATAAAGTGAAGGACTCTTTCTTCGTCTTCACCAAAGGGACGGTCTATAATCTATTTAAATCATTGAGACCTGAAATTCTGGCTTTGCTTTTATTGTGTGAAGAGATTTCTTCCTCTTTACCACATTAATGCTACTCATGATTTGTTGGTGTATTTTCAAGCAGCTATGGCCTGTCCTCGAAAAACCTAAGATGAAGAGTTGTATACACTGTGTGCAGTGAAGGACTATTTCTTCTTCTTCTTCTTCCTTTTCTTCTCCTTCTTCTTCGCCAAAGGGACGATCTACAACATGTCAAAATAATAGACATATGTAATTTTGGTTTGCTTTTGTGCGTCCCATGCACAGTGATTCAGGCCAAGTGTAAATTTGCATAGTTCATTCATTCACAGTGTTTTGCCAAGGGCAGGTCTTTCACTGCAAATCTAGTATTCTCCAATCTTTCCTATTTTCTGTCTTTCTCTTTGTGTCTGCATATGATCCATATATCTTAATGTCGTCTATCATCTAATATCTTCTTCTACCCCGAACTCTACTCCCGTTCACCATTCCTTCCAGCGCATCCTTCAGTAGGCAGTTTCTTCTCAGCCAGTGATCAAACCAATTCATTTTCCTCTTCTTGATCAGTTTCAGCATCATTCTTTCTTCACCCACTCTTTCCAACACAGCTTCATTTCTTATTCTGTCTATCCACTTGACACGTTCCATTCTTCTCTATATCCACATTTCAAATGCTTCTATTCACTTCGTCATAAAGTGCATGTGTCTACCCCATAAAATATCACACTCCATACGAAGCACTTCACTAATCTCTTTCTTAGTTCTTTTTCCAGAGATCCGTAGAAGATGCTCCTTCTTCTATTAAAAGCTTACTTGGCCATTGCTATCCTCCTTTTCAACACTGTGAACGAATGGATATATTTATATCACATTTAAGTAGTGGCCGGATAGCTTGAGCAACTGTCTACGTATTGGAAGGTCCCATGCCACAGTGTAGTATATACAGTCACGAAGCTCAATATGTAAGGAATATGCATCCATAGATAGTTGCTAACCACTAGGATCGTTAATATCGCCTCATTACAGACAATGCGAAATATTACCGGCACAGTCTATTGTTCCTAGCACCCTCACAACTCAAGCTTCGTGACTGTATATACCAGACTGTGCCCGTGCTGAATCCCGTGTGGTGGGTATTTTTTCGCTGAATATTCTCTCAGCCTCCTGTCAAATTGAGTACCGAGTTCTCCTTGAGGGGGGCTGCTGCTGACTACACCATTTTATTATAATGCGAATTCATGAAAGTATGTGAGTCTACCTCCATGCCCCCATATGTCTTCGTGGTATCTAACAACTAATATCTTATTATATCTCACTATTGATAAAATTCGTATAGTGAGAAAATATGTATAATTTAAATATCACAATTTATTTTATCTCATTTTAAAAATAGTGAAAATCATTCTGTGTTTATATATTTATTGTTCTTACATTAATTTTATTGTTGTTGAAATAAAATTAACATCCTGTCTAGCCATTAAAATCTGTGTGAATACTATTTCTATTGCGATTCTGTTTAATTGCCATAATCTTCATAATTCATGTAGAAAATTTATTACTTTTCTTAGTAACAGTAAAGACATAGACAGTGATAAAATGAAGCAGCCTCAATGACATGACATCTTAGCCAGAAAAATGTCGTCTATTTGAAACTAATGACATGGATTAAGTAGAATCAAGAGCATAAGTGTGAGAAAGAAGTCTGTTACATTATATTTTATGATGCAATAAGTGGTTGTCGAAAAGACTACGGAACAAAAATATCTCTCTCCGCTTTTTTCACAAGTCTAAAAGTGAAAATGATTACACAGCAGAGGATGTGAAGTTGTCTTCATCGAATTATGCATAGTAAGTGGGTTAACCCGCTCTTTCCTATAACCTTTGCCGCTCGTAAGAATGTAGTATATAATCATATCTTCATAGTATGCAGTATGAAGAACTGCATCTCACTATCATGTTTAGGAAAAAATATTTCTGAACAGGACATGGAACTAGCTGCTGTTGTTGATCATGCTTGTAATAAAAGTAATTAAAACGTGTGAAAGACGCAAATTATTGTATAATAACTTGGAATAATGTGAATCCATTACTGTGAAAGGTGCTGTACCTGATGACCCCAGACGTGAGAGAATACTGTGGAACTACTATTGGTTATTTACTCTAGTGTACAGTACATTTCGCTGCAGACATTAGATAAAAGAAATATTTTGGGCATGTGATTTAATAATAAAATTCAACTGCCTTATTTGTCGATTATAAGAATAATAGTAATTTGCACAGGAATGACGGTATGAAAAGTGTGAAAAAAGTAAGTAGAAAAAGAACCTGCTCCGAAAGTCATTCGTCATCATTCACGAATTTCACTCGAACTTGCAGAAATGATTTGGATACAGTATTTACATTGTGAAGGCTTAAGTTTCACACGGACTTTATTACTTTCATGGTTCTTTTTTATAAAGATTAGTAGTTACATGTGAATAAAACTGTATGATAAATATTTATTTTTTATATCAACATCTAGACTACATGCTACAAAGTATGATAGATTTTCTTCTGCCACTGGCTGATCAGTTTAATAATAAGGATGGCAGATGATAGGCTACACATTATTCATTCGCCTTTTATGGTAATCATAATTAGAATTTCTAACCTTCAATTATATTATCACATCCAAATAACCGAAATTCAGGCTTTCATGATGTTAGATTTATTATTATTATTATTATTATTATTATTATTATTATTATTATTATTATTATTATCGTAATTATTGTATTATTAAACTTATATTTATGTTCCAAAATTGTGTATTATGGTTACATTTTAACAGAGTAGTATTGGTAGTACATTAATATAACCGTGCAAATTATCCATATTTTTTAATCAGACGCTGTATCAACTATTAAGTTATTTAAAGTAGATGTAACTGACGATAGCGAGATGATATTTGGGGAGATGAGGCCTAAGATTTGCCAATGATTACCTGATATTTGCCTTACGGTTAGGGAAAAGCTCCGAGAAAACCCAACATATAATCAGCTCAAGCGAGAATCGAAACCGCGCAAAATTGCAGCTCTGGCTGAGCAATCAAACGCACCTATGGCTTGCTTACATACATACATACATACATACATACATACATACATACATACATACATACATACATACATACATACATATATACACATAGTACATGAATAAATATTTCTTTAAATGAAATCCTACTTTAAGGGGTTAGGTACAGCTTACAGCAGTAACATTTTGGAAATATTCAACATTTTTTTCCTCCATTACTGTAGCTTGTACAATAAATATTTTTACGATTTAAAAAAAATATTTGCATTTTTATTTTCAAAATTCAGTTCACTGTGCAGTGATGAAGCGTTTCCCACATAACTCAAAAACTATCCAACATTCTGTGATGAAATTTTTTGTGTGTATTTATGCATGTCATATTTCCAATATGATGCAAGTTCACTTCTCTACCTTTGATAGATTGTCTGATAAAAATAAATTCATTTAAGAAAATGGTCCGATATCACTATTTTCTTTTAACACAAAATAAAGAAAAATATTATTTATTAAGGAATGTAGTTGAAAGAGAATGATATTGTAAACAGGAGTTTCAGCAATAAAATAAAAGAGAGAGAGCATGAAATAGTTAACAAGTTTATGAGTTATAAGGGAAATTCTTCGTTGCTGCACAGTGAACTACCACCATTATGAATTTTGAAAAAAAAAAAAAAAAATTTTTTAATAGTAAAAATATTGTTTTCATATAGCAGAAGGATAGTGTTTTACATATACCAATTTTCATTATTGTACAAGATACAGTAATGGAGGAAAAAATGTTGAATATTTCCAACAATTTTACTGCTGTGAGCTGTACCCTACTCCTTAATAGACATATAGAAAAGTTGTTAGTTTGTTTCTCTGTACATTACGAGTAAATGGACGTTACTGGAAGAATAAACGAAGAACGGATATAATTTTTTCGCGTTAAGGCTTCATGAAGAGTAATCAGGAAACTAATATCTTAATTTCACCATCACGGTGGATATTACTTTTTTGCTGCCATTATCTTGTCGTTACCTTGCAATTCGTACTTTCTTTCTCTACTGCGCTTTTTGTTACGTACTTTTTGAGATTAAACTGGTCACGCTTTCTAAAGCGGAAAGAAGAGAAGGCTGTTTTAGAGTACACACAATATATTACAGATAGAATTTTATTCGCATGCAACGATATGCTGATCATATCATGAAAACTATTAACCGAATGCATCAAAAGATTAATAATAACAGAAGCGTGTCATTTTACTACTCAAGGGAAGGTTAGAATATTTTCACGATCATTAACATTTGTATTTGTTTACCCATAGTGAATGTGTTGACTTGTAGGTACCCGAATTTCTAATGTGACAATTAAAAGCTATATCAGTGAAATAGGTGTATGTGTTTTTATTTATCAAGTCGATTTAGAAAATAGAATGCCGTTTTTTGTAAATTGTTCTCTCTTTATTGTCATAAAATGCGTTGTATGCTGGTTAACAGTTAGATAGAGTTCAAATACTAGGAAAAGTCATCTATGAAACATATTTAAAGGGCTACAACAGCGATATGAACAATAATAGAAACTACGTAAAGATTAATTTGTTGGTCCTACCGAATTATCTGTTATGGTTACCATTGATTATTAATGGAGACAAATTGGCTCCGGCACCGGGGATCATCAGTTCTACGCACTGGGTACTCTAACTACTAAGCTACGCCGAGGCTCAATCCACATCACCGGATCGAATCTCTCTCCTTTGTTTCTTTCCCTTTTTCAATCCAGGCCAGGTGATATATCACCGATTAGATACATATTACACTAATCATACTTCAGATGTATAGGCCTATAAACAAATTGTCCTTCCTCTGATACATATCGTCAAGTGAGATGTACTGCCTGATAATAGATGTACGTACATATCAGCCAGAACCTCAACCAGAGAAATTACTTTGTGTTGTTTATAAAATTATTTCTGTTTTTTTCCTTCTTATATGCATTACATCGATACTACTGTAATTTTGGATTTCCATACTTATTTTTTAGAATATTTAATCCTCAGTATTTCCAGGAACTTCTCGAATATGGTATTCTATCTTTAGTAAGGTAATATGAAGTCAATCGTATACTGTATGTAGCTTTAAACTGTAGGGTTGGAGACCTCCCGGTGAGTTTGAATGGCTCGCTCATGGAAATCACTTGCTCATTAATGTTTATTCTAGAGCGGGAAGTGCTGAGGGTAGTTATCAACAGCGGTCAAAATATCTGCCCTAGAGGCCCGAACCAGATTCATAAAAGCGAATTTCGTGACTCTCTGGTGAAAAGTTTCACGACTTCTTTAGCTTTGACTTATCGAGGTAGTCGTTAATTAGCCTTTTGAGTGCGCTAGACAGCGACCAACCCGAATCCATCATTCGGTTCGTGCTCAAGTTTTTATATGGATCTGACCAAAAATATCGGATAACTAGTAACTTCGCCGTTGAACACAGTGCGTTCTTCGTCACATACCTGGCCGTATTAACGTGAACACTAGATTTTAGCACTTTTTTATTCTTTCATCCAGCTTCGAGGACCTCACTGTGCCGCCTAAATTATTAAGGACATCTCGGTTGTAAAGAACGGGGAAGAAAAAAGAATAATGGGTCATTCAGGGCATTGTGACCTGTTTATGGTGGCTTTGAACATTCTTTTCTTCCCCCACCAAATTCATTCACAATATCTTATCGGGTTATCTTTACCTACATCGTTGCCTAGTAGCGAAATATACAATGCCAGCGAGATCGTGTTTTCGTGGTCCCTACGATCTACGTTTTACATGCATAGTGTGTTCAATATTTCTCTGATGTAAAATTGTTATTTCAAAATCATCCAGTACTCAGAATACGAACTTGAAACGAAATCATTAAATCGAAGAATTTGGTAAAAGTAATATATGACCACACTCTAGTATATACAGTCACGAAGCTTGAGTTTATGAGTGTGCTAAGAACAATAGACTGTGCAGGTTCTATTTCGCATTGCCTGTAATGAGGCGATAGTAGAGATCCTAGTGGTTAGCAGCTATCTATGGATGCATATTTACTACGTATTGAGCTTCGTGACTATATACTAGACTGTGATACGACTGTTACATTTTTAACTTTATTACGTATGTACTATCATGTCGAATCACTCAGACATTAGTGTCAACTTCCAGTGTTCAAACGGATTACTTCTTTAGTGGAACATTTCGCACTCCCAGTACGACACTACTTTACTGGGAGTGCGTAACTCGAAAATTGTGATTTGTGCTGTTTCCTAGTAAAATACTTGTGTAAAATATTTCAATAAATAGGTACCAAAACCTTTGATAATTTACTATTTCATTGTTAGAATTTCATACCACCAATTAGTAAAACAGCTTTGGAAATAATTTACGAAAATAATATGTGATTTTCGACATACGACAGTATTTTACTGGGAATGGGATTTGCAATCTAGATTCTACCTTCTTATGGAAGTTTGTATGGTACAGTGATCTTTGATTACAGAGAAATAATGAAATTTTGATAAATAAAAAGGCGTATCTTGAAAACATCTTAGTTTTTATTTTTATTTTAGTAGGTTATTTTACGACGCTTTATCAACATCTTAGGTTATTTAGCATCTAAATGAGATGAAGGTGATAATGCCGGTGAAATGAGCCCGGAGTCCAGCACCGAAAGTTACACAGCATGTGCTCATATTGGGTTGAGGGAAAACCCCGGAAAAAACTCAACCAGGTAACTTGTCCCGACCGGGAATCGAACCCGGGCCACCTGGTTTCACGGCCAGACGCGCTAACCGTTACTCCACAGGTGTGGACGAAAACATCTTAGAAAACAAAAACAAATATACAGACGTGTTTCAGAAGTGATGGCCAAGAATTTAAAGAGAAAAGTACAAATGAAGAGAAGAAAAAAGTTCCAGTAAACATGGGTCCGCAAATTAACCGTTTACGAGATAATGTTATTTTGTGCTGGTTGGGGCCCGCTGAATACTAAGTACTAATTCCAGCAAAAGGAGTGACAATTTTATTTAATTTATCAATCACGGACACTAAAATTCATAATTTTGGCTTCAACACCACAGAAATTTGATTAAACATACACAAAATAATTTTTTGTTTCAACAACAGTAAAGTTTGTGGATAAACAAGGTACAGTAGGCCTACAGTATGAACATGTTAAGTGAAGAATTTTACAGCAGATGTTCAAAATGCTGACCGTGGACATCAATGCATCTGTCTAGTCTTCTCCGCAAAGACCCACAATGCGTTCGAGCAATTCTGGGTCATTCTTGTTTTGCTAGAAGGCATCTACAATCCGATGCTGCAATTCTTCAGGTGTAGTGATGTCTGTTGTGTAAACTAGGGTTTTTGTATAACCCCACGCACAAAAATCCAAAAGTATTTAAATCCGGTGATCTAGGTTCAGATCTTCCTTTAGGCCTAGTTATCCATCGTTCACCATATCGTCTGTTTTACCGACTCACACTTGGAAGGAAATGGGATGGGGGGAGTGCGGCATACGTACGAAACCTGATTGTTGCCTCTTTACCGTATTCAGGCGCTCGGTTAACTGGCGGCCCAATCAGCAGAAATAATTATTTCGTAAACGATTAATTTGCGGATCCGTGTTTACTGTAACTTTTTTGCTTCTCTTCGTTTATACTTTTCATCCCTAAATTTTTTACCATCACTTCAGAAACACCCCCTCCCTCTCTCTCTCTCTCCTCCCCCCCTCTCTCTCTCTATCTCTCATGTAATTATGATAGAAAAGATTAATCAATCTTATTTGTAACAACTTATTTACAAAATTGATTTCTGAGACAATATAAATCTTACAAGATGATATTTATGTTTGCCTCTGAGGTGTCTCTTTAAAAATGTCTATGTATAAGCAGATTTTGACCACATTAATACCTGTCCTGAGCATCTGTCCATCTTATCCGATTCTGTCGCACTAAAAATTACACCTGGAAAAAACTACAACACCCTGAGAAGTCCTATTAATTACAAGGAGAAAAGGAAGAGACTATTTTTTTTATTATTTGATATCAGTACAATCTACTTGGACGCCATTCTATAAGAGAGTAATGATATGCACGAAAACCAGTTCTGTCCTACCAGATGCCAGAAATAATAAACGTAATTTATTTTGAAGTGTGGACACTACTCCCACTATATACTGAGCTATCGAATTTCGAGTTGCAATTTATTCTTCCTGTTAAATTTTCTATTTAGGTAAATTAGTAAATTCTCAGATTAAATATAAGGTTCATTAAAGGCTATTTTTCGCCTGACTATACTTAATTCCCTACACCTCAAGCTTGTATTGTATTTATTAATTAGTGTCGAAAAGTGAATACATTAATAATACTTGTATAACTATCTCCTTTGACGTTATACGTGACCGGATACCATACTTCAGAGAAACGCCGACTGAACTTGCTTTTTTTCTTTATGCCCTCGTTATTTTTAGGTTTCATAAAATCAACATTAGGCAATCACTAATATCGAAATCAACTTATTGGTACTGTGTTGAGAATGGTGAAAAGTCACAGCAGAACAAACACGATAAGAGATACACACCATATTCTCCAAGGAAGGAAGATACACAGTATTTCCACATTTGTGACAGGAATCAAACGCATGATCGCAGGATATGTTCGTAGTTTCATATCGTCGTTGATTTTATGAAATCTTCTATGTGACTTCACAGAAAGTAACTTTTCAGGAGAAAGAAAAAATTAATTAAAAATCAGTGAGACTGCTTAAGGTTATGAATGAATTTGGTAGAAAATGTTGGTGAATATGATGAACATAAATAACATCATTGAGGATCAGTGTAGGACTATTGATTTTATTAATTTTTTTTCCTCCTGGAAAATTATTTTCTGTAAAGTCACATAGGTTTCATAAAATAAACGGCTGTATGCTACCGGCTGAGTCACAGTTGACGATTTTTTTATTTTAGTAGGTTATTTTACGACGCTTTATCAACATTTCAGGTTATTTAGCGTCTGAATGAAGTGAAGGTGATAATGCCGGTGAAATGAGTCTGGGGTTCAGCACTGAAAGTTACCCAGCATTTGCTCATATTGGGTTGAGGAAAAACCCCGGGAGAAACCTCAACCAGGTAACTTGCCCCGACCGGGAATCGAACCCGGGCCACCTGGTTTCGCGGCCAGACGCGCTAACCGTTACTCCACAGATGTGGACTAGTTGAAAACATAAGATAAATAAATACAAGATGTCTTCCTCCTCGCGACTGGCTGCATTCATGTACACTAGGCCTACGCATCTATGCGTAATTCATCGCACAGAAATGGCTATTGGCTTCCTATGCAGGCCTTCTGTGTTTCGCAGTTATAATTTTGAAATGACGTCTTAATTTTGTATACAGTACATAGAGCAGAGAGATTTCGTATACTATGACCATTTGTGAAACTTGTGTCGCGTAGATGATGTCGAAACAAATTTCATAGAAAGGGTAAAAATTCCACAATACCACGCACCGCTTTCCGTCATCAAGCCTGTTTCAAAGTCGAGCTATTCTAGACAGCTTGTTTGTTATAATTTTGTCTTTCAAGTACGATTCAGGAGGAAACATGGGAATTTAAACCTATAATACCTGTTAATAAATAGAATTAAACTTAGCTCACTAATATATGGATTATAGTATCATAAAATACAGTTTTGACGAACTGTTATCCGTTCAGCTGCAGCGTCGACTTTTCAGAGTTTAACTCTTTGTGAGATCAAGTACAAATTGTGGTACTGGTGCACGAAGTAATGAGATGAACAGAACTCTACCTACTGTATCATCTTTTTAAGGCGCCTATTTTATGGATCCTCTCTGACAAACGTTCTAAGCAACCATGAGAATCTTTGAAATTTCATTGAAACGCAATGACCTGTACTCGACAGGAGAAATTCGGCCACATTGAACACATTTTGTGACATTTCCATTTTGAACTGACATTCTCTATATGATAAGTATCCACTTACTCTAAGGAAATTATTATTAATATTAAAGATAATAGTATTGAAATTAATTATTCCACAGCCGCTTCTGTGACGCAAACGGACGGGCGCCAGTGTATTTACTTATGAGTCTATGGATTATTGACATGAGCGCTTATTCATAGTCAAAATTCAAACCAAGTCTCATCATGAGTTAGACTATGCCACAATATTCTGTTACCTTTCATACGTGTACACATTACAGGAGTTAGCCTACAATGACATCAGTCACGCCCAGGCATATAAAACTCCATAATGTGAGCTGGGAAACACAGATATTCAAACAAGATTACGAGACGTGTCGATCTCTTAGTTTAGTTTAAATTTCATTTCATCATCGTTCTTTATTATCAACTTATATTTTCCGATTGATCAGTAAACTTAGCATTGACAGCCCTTGGTTGTAAAGGACTTAGGTTTTGTACTTTCCCACCTACAACGGACTTCAAAAACCTTCATACTAACTTCATCACACGTATGTATGGACTTTTGGGACATCGTGTATTTTTAGATAACTTGGTGTAACGGAAAGAAACTGGACGAGAATTTTGCCTGCAGATCTTTCAGTGAGGGATAGAGTTCTACGTGACGATAAAAAAATACATCAACTCCAGACTTTATACTTTCCTTCCGAAAGAAACTACACTAATAACTTTTTGGCCAATACTCTGTATTTAATTGTAAATGTGGCAATTACCGAGAATGAAGAAGGTGCAGTTGCAATTCCGATCGGAAAGTGTTGTGGGTTCGAATCTTGGCTGTGGGAGTATGTCTGTATAATGTTTGTATGTCGTTCTATGTTAATTTGAGAATTGAAATTTGGATGAAATAAGTGATTTATGTTGGCTTGCTGTGAAGTACAGTTAGCAAGAACCAGGAATTTTGTGGCTGTGTGAATAACTGTTACAGGTAATGCTCAGAATACGAATGAAAAATCTGCCGATCGTGTTTTGATTCGAAGATAAAAAAGAAGGTAACCTGAAAAGGAATTCATCTTGGAGGTTACTGGCTTGGATTAACGCGGAACGAGTGAAATAGTGCAGGGCCACTGAGGGGAGCCTTCTCCCCGTAACACAATGTGCTGGTGGAACGTGACTATGCAAGCTAAGGCTGAATAAAGTGGAATGTGGTGTGGACTTGAACTATTTTTCTGTGTAACTAATGAAGCTCCTATATTCTCTGTGGTATCGCGGAACAAACAGAACGATTTATTGTAGTAGCTACTGTATGAGTATGCGCAGTGTTAAATAAAAAATTGGCAGCGTTGCTGCACGTACTTATTTTACGGTGGATGCGCTCACATGTAGCCGGCTTTCATTTGTTTCTTTTTCCGCAAACGGTTTGCCAAGGTAACGATGTGTAACACAGCTATATGTATTGCCAGGTGAATCTTTTTGTCAATTCAGGAAGTAAGTATATCATTGTTGACATAATGTTCAAGGCTGTTTTAAATGTTGATCCTTCTGGCAAGAAGTCCATCTAAGACACATAGGATAGAGAAGTTAGGGCTTTGAAAGTAATCGGCCTTTCTGAATAATTCAGTGTGAATGTTTCGTTCTAAAGCAACACACTATTTTAGTTCTTATCCTGTAATGTTTAAACTTATTCTTAAAACGTATTTTACGTTCACAAAATATCTTGGATTTTCACACGTTGGTATAATAATAATAATAATAATAATAATAATAATAATAATAATAATAATAATAATAATAATAATAATAATCATAATCATCATAATAATAATAATTAGTCACACAAGTGACAATCTCTACAAGTAAGTACAGTATATCTCAACTTCTATACCCAGAATTTCATTTATTTTTTTTTTTCATTTCATTTCCTTTATTGTATTCCATGGATCTTACGAGCTAACCTTGCCAGCGTCACACGTCGCCAAGCATTCCTATTGTGTACTGTAAATATACATTATCTGTTGGCTTGGTTTGGCTTTGACGTGGGCTAGACCCGTAACGGGTCCGTACACTTAGATGTGGTTTGGCCTATTATGCGCCCTATACATGCGATGATTGCCTATGTTCGACAGGTGGCCTGGGTGGCATTCGTGAATCCGACGCTGACAAGTGGACCATCCTGCCTCAGCTTCTGATAAAGCCAGATCCCGCTTCGCGGACGAGTAGCCTGATAAGTCACAGGGGCCCGGATCCCCAAGCCCTTCCTCATTAGCCGACGCTGAAAGGTGGGCTATCCTACCCCAGCTCCTGATAGAGCCAGGTCCCGGTCACATGCGAGTAGCCTGAAGAGCCCCAGGGGCCCGGAGCTCCAAGACCTTCCTATATCAGCTTCGGAAACCCGTACTACCCCAAGACTTCACCCCAACCTATTTTTACTATTGCAGATGATAGATGATATGAGGGAGAGGTGGAGTGCGTTGGTGGAATAGAGGGAAATGGGAGTACCCCGAGAAAAACTCTCTGCAACGTCTGCTTTGTCCACAAATTCCATCATGATCTAACCTGAGATCGAACCTGGGCCGCCTGGACGGAAGGCCAGCGCTCTAGCACTGTGGCCACAGACGCGACGAATATTTCTGTTAATCCTTCCCTATGTGTCTGTTTCTGTCACAGAACCCGTACAGTGAATGTAAAAATAACACTAGCGCAACTGTGATCAGAGGCAATCAAATGACGGACAGGTTACTTAAGTAAGAGCATTCAGAGGCATCGAATGTAAATCGAATCTTCGGAGTTATTGATTGGCCATGGTAGAGATAGACTATGGATTAAAAAATTAATCGTGAACCAGAAATAATGAATTGTCTGTATGCTTACATAGGCCTAACTACATACTACTTTCATATGCAGCAATACTGGCATTCAATCAGATACTTGTAGACTATCTCTAATAGCTTCTGCGGAAGTTCATCCAAGGATAACAATGGGGTTTATAAATAGTGACTATTGATTATTTATGAAAGAGGTTAATTTCCTACATACATAAGTATGTAATCATCCGGCTGGAGGGGTAAATACTTAGACTAAAGTCACAACGAAAATATAAATCATTTTGTATGCCTGTAGAATAATATTTGTATCTTATGAAATTATTTTTGTTTCGTACGAATACATACATACATACATACATACATACATACATACATACATACATACATACATACATACATACATACATACATACATACATACATACACACATACACACATACATACATACATACATGCATACATACATACATACATACATACATACATACATATTAGGGATTCGCGTGCTTTCTCTTCGGTGCGTCTTTCAATTCTTATGCTTCTTTTATTATTCATAGACTTCATAATTTCGTTGTTTTCTCTTCGAGCGACCACTTCTTCTTCTTCTTCTTCTTCTTCTTCTTCTTCTTCCTGGATGTTGTCATTGATGAATTTGTTTAGGCCACCTCTCTCCTGCCATTCTCATCACTAGCTAAACGACTTCATAATCGTTATTTTTTAATTATGCATTTTGGTTAAAATTCATTTTATCTCTAATTCTACTCTTATTGTTTTATTTCCAGGTGGTCAAATCTTCTTCACGTCTTGAGTGCACGCAAGAGCTTCATTTTTCTGTCTTGATGTTACTTTTCCCATTACATTATCAGGAACAAATTGTCACCGCCGAAATGAAGGTAAAGGACTAATACAATATAATCTTATGTACAATTTAAACTGAGTTTCTATTGTTTTTGTTTCTCAGAGTTATCATAATTTTATTATTAATATTTCTTTACTTTAAAGCATTACAATCTACACAAAGTCTTGTTTTCAGACTCTACAATCTGTCTTCTAAAATTTCTGTCATTAACTTAGTCGCTTATTTAACGACACTGTATCAACTGCTGAGTTATTTAGAGTGGATGGAATTGGTGATAGCGAGATTGTTTTGGCAAGACGAGGCAGAGGATTGGCCATGTCATTATCTGACATTCGCCTTACAATTGGGAAAAGCCCCAGCCAGGTAATCAGTCCAAGCGAGAGTGGAAGAAATGCCCGGTCGCAGCTCCGGGTCAGAATGCACAAGCGTTGTCATTAATCTGAAGATATTTAAAATCGTTTTATACGATTTCATTCACCTTAGTTGGTATCTGTCTAGGTGCCATTCTTTTAAGACTGACTGCAATTTATTACTGTCGTTTGACATTTACATTATTTATTACATAAATAATTTGTATTTCTTACTCATTTGTATGCTGTGTTTAACTTGGGAACTGCTCCGGCGAAATTCTCGTGCTGTACTGGACTCATGAATTCGTTATAAAATTGCTTCTTGAGCAATACTTCTCTTTATATGCGCATTTATGCATGACATTTTAAAACTTGTTATTTATTGCTATTATATTTTTAATAGAATTATGTCAATTATTGTTGTTTAATGTTAAATCTTGCTGTTATTAGTATTTTAACACGAAACTAACATTTTATTAGTATTTCTTTTACCAAACGTTCGCGTCTATGTTATTATGTAGGAACAGAAGTAACGAGTTTCATAATAAATTACATTCATGGATTGAAAAATATTCTGTGTTATATTTTGTCAAGAACAGTCCATATTTAACATAAATTTCCATACCATAATTATGTGTACATAGGAATAAACAAGTTATTGCGTTTTTACATTTGATTTTTAACTTCTACTTTCTCACAAAAGGCAGAAATATTATACAAATGTTCTATTGTAGCATGTGGTTTTATATACGTCACTGGCATTTTTAAATAGATTCATAAATATAAATTACAGTAGCAGTGTTTGGTTTTATGCATGCTAAAATGCCATTTCAGTTGTTAATTTTAGTTTACAAAACATTTTAAAATTAAATTAGGCTACTTTTTGAAAGAAAATTTGAAATCTGCATTTACACAACTAGATATTTAAAATTATTATATTTTATTCATTAAAGATTAAAGGTTAGACAAATTAGACACCATGAAGGCGCATGGCAGGCATGGAGGTAGAGTTCCATTAGAGCTCCATGCTTTCATGATCTTGGCGCTAGAAGGAGATGATGTGAACGCCTTTTACCTCCGGAAAAGACCGGTACACAATCTGACATGGAACTGAGTAGACCACGGGGTCGTTTTGGATGTTTGGCAACGAGAAAACTCTCCATTACCGGGACCTTTTAGTTCGCTGTTAGTTTCTCTACCAACCGAGCTGCTTTGCTGACATTTGGTCTAATTATATAGATGTTTAAAATACATATAATATAATTAAAATAATTGAAATGATGTTAAAATTTGAAAATAGATTTATAAAATATTTGAATTGTGTTTGTGAATAGAATGTTCATTAAAACTGAAGAATTGGAAAAATCAATTATAATATTATACTCCTTGTTCCTGCACAGTACTTAGGAGAAAATTGTGTCTGTTTCTCCCTTTATCACTCAAATTGGCTACAAATGAAATGTAATGTGAGAAGTATAGGTTCAGTAACTTAATGTGTATGCAACACTTGATTACGCACAAATACATATGTAGCTTGATACAGAACCGTGTTTGGACGTCGGAATTGCTAACTAGACTTCACTATATTAGGTTGAATGTTTTTGTACGTCATAAATCAAATTCTTAGAGTACCATTTCGTGTTGGAATAAATAACAGAGGGGAGTTTCTGAAATTATAGTATGCGATTTCTGTAATGGAGCTCAAATTACAGCAAATTTTACTCTTCTTTATATTCGGAGGTCTGATTCATGAAGTAAATCGGCCACATTTCTTAAATACAGGTTTAAGGAATAGAAGGAACACCAAGGCCGTATTCAAGAAGACATATTAAAATATAACGTTAAAACATTTCCTACAGTGGAAATGTAAGGGGTGTAATTAAATTTTAAACGGACGCAACTAATACCGAAATGTAAATTAGATCAACAGGATTAATGTAGAAGGAGTGGAATGAATTTGTAATAATAACCCAAAACTTTCCCACGAACCACACTTTTAATTTTCTTAGCTACTCGAAAAACAGGTTTCTTGAATCTCCTTGGACACGAGATCGTCTTACGTACAGTGGCGTTACGACAAGTGGAACAGGCCATGGTCGGCCAACGGAAGCTCATTTTCATAGATACATATGTATTCGCTCCTCGTTTTGTAATATATATGATTTTTATTCTAATTTCATGTATGTTGAACACATTTTATAGTACAGATTATTGTCTGTTACGTGATCCTGGAACTGACTTAATAAAATGAAATTTCGAAGCGTGTAGTTCCTTTCATGCCTGACAATAACGACAAAACGTATTGCCTGGTTTTAGTCGAAAGAATTGAATACTCTAGCCACTGCAAAGCGTCCTAGATTAATGATTCGGAGATTGGCGGTTCGGTTCCTAGGTAGGTTATTTTGATTCGAACCTTTCGTGATTTTTGCACTTCCTCCAAAGATTCTGGTCTTGTACTGTTTTCAAGCAAGTTAAAAGATTTTCTACAAAATATTTTCATTTCATAATTCTAAGATCCTGGATAATCTGTATCGTTGAAAGAAGCAAAAACTAATTTTCAGAGAAGAAAGACTCGGAAGCTATATTTCAAACCTAAGGAGCAGATAATAGAATGATTCAATTTTTTCCACATTATAACTAAAGTATCAGTAATTTGTTCAGCTAATCAATGATTACTTAGAAATGAGTTCAGTTTCTTCTCTCAAGTCTTCCAACTGCCACTATATGCATTTTTGGATTCACCCATACGGACTATATGCCTTGCTCATCTCAAACGTCTAGATTTAATGTTGCTAATTATGTCAAGTGAAGAATACAATGCGTGCAGTTCTGCGTTATGTAACTTTATCCATTCTCCTGTAACTTCATCCCTCTTAGACCTAAATATTTTAAGCACCTTATTTTCGAACACTCTTAGCCTCTATTCCTCTCTCAAAGTGAGAGTTCAATTTTCGCAACCCTACAGAACAACCGATAATATCAACTGTTTTATAAATTCTAACTTTCAGCTTTTTTGAGAGCAGACTGGGCGACAAAATTTTCTCACCCGAATAGTAAGAGGCATTTCCCATATTTATTCTGCGACTAATTTCCCCTCGAGTGGCATACATGAAATAAGAATTAAAAAATAATATTCAATGAATATTTTCCTCATTATTGCAGTAATGTTGTTAAGTTTATTATCTGTTACATAGATACACTATCGACTTTTATGTGATTTGCTATTTTTGTCGTGTCTAGTTTAAATTAGACTAACAGAGAATTTTTATTGTTATTCTTGGAATCATTGCTCCGTCCATAACGGTAACCTAAAAAATATAGCAAGATGTTCGGTAAATGGGTAAATGTTATGTTTAAATAAGATTTAATCAGATGTCCTTCGTCTTTTCATATACAAACCCGCCACTGAATAAATTTGAGTATTAATCCATTTAAGTCCTTCTTGATATTGTATATTGGGAGGATCCTCTACTTCAATGTCGACAAAATGGTAAATGTACAACATTTTTGCTATTCGTTTTAGCTTTCTCTCTCTCTCTCTCTCTCTCTCTCTTATAATTCCTAATAATTGAGAGTCTAGTTATAGGGACATGTGACGAAGTACAGGTTCGCCCATCGTTGCCGTTCACACCCATGACTTAATGATGGCCGTAAGCTACTTAGATGATAACTGCCTGATCGTTTTTTAATGAAACACACTCCTTTAAAAGCGGGTCTTCACTTCTGTATTACTTGATTAACAATTTAAATTATCTTGCACATATATAACATGCTTTAAAACACTAAGGATATTAAATAAATATTGAGCTAAAAGTTTTTGTTGAAGCTTGTGCTAAGAATTCTGTATAAATATTTTGTGACAATACAATTAAGGAATTTAGTTAAATAAAATTCATAAACCTCTCTCACCGTTTTCTTGGTTAAATATGACGAATATGTTAATTATATTTCATAATGCTACAATTTAATTTAGATAATGACATTGCTGTTTTGCATTTTAAATTCTAGTCGTCTGCTATAAATAATATATTAATTTTGTGATGCATTCACTTAGAAAAATATATAGAATAGAATTAAAGGCGTGTAAGATTAATCTTGAGCTCGCAGCCACGAGGACCCATTGTAGTTACCATTTTAACATAAGAAAACAGGATTATTTAAACAACACAGTAATCTTCCTTCAGTCTCAGAAACTGATCAAATATCTTTTGATGATATTTTTTTTGTTTCAGATTTATAACACCGAACAATGTGAGAATCCTATTTCAATATTTGGACAATAATGTATCGCTAGAAAAAGTCCTTATAATTTGTATTATTGAAATTAAACGCAGAATAAATATGGGAAATGCCTGTTTTTATTCGGTTGAGAAGCTTTTGTCACCTAGTCTGCTCTCAAAAAATCTGAAAGTTAGAATTTATAAAACAGTTATATTACCGGTTGTTCTGTATGATTGTGAAACTTGGACCCTCACTTTGAGAGAGGAACAAAGATTAAGGGTGTTTGAGAATAAGCTTCTGAGGAAAATATTTGGGGTTGAGAGGGATGAAGTTACAGGAGAATGGAGAAAATTACACAACGCAGAACTGCACGCATTGTATTCTTCACTTGAAAGTCCGCCCCTTTTTATATTAAAAGTTTTCTTTATATTTGCATATTTGAAAAAATAAATCAGGTAGTTTCCTGTTGCTTTCTCCTGGCAGTAGTTCAACATTGGACAGTCAAATAAATTCAGCTGTTTGCAATGACCCCAACGAGTATGTTACCTGTCTTACCCCATTTCTTCATTTGGAGTCGAAGCTTGAGCTCATCTTTGAAATGTTGTGAATTTCTTATTCATTAACATCAACGAAGTAAATCCAGTCTACACTTCTAGGCAATCCACCAGTGCTTTCTCCCTGTTTTAGATCAATACGATGCAATAGTTCGACGTGTCTACTGAAAAGTGTTAACATTGACTATGAATTAAGTAGATTGAAGGAAAGGAAACGGAAATATCCTGAGACAATCTAACGTAGCATCTTTATTCGCCACAATTTTAATTTGAACTCTTCGGGTTCTGAAGTCGAGTATCTAGCCTTAAAATTTGACACTATATCCGTTCTGATAATGATCTGTCAACTCGAAGTTAAACTGTGATGAAGTAACTTTCGAATCACTGTATTTTAGTTCTTACATATGTTGCAGAAAGAAGAACCAGTATTTCAAGATAGCAAGCAGAAGACCACAATACAGTCTTTTTTCTTCTTTCTTTTATAACGCAATAACAATTACAGAAGATATGCGACATTTAACTTAAGTGTAATGGAATCCCTATAAATTGAAATAGTTTGAGGTAGATGAACTCAAGGTTCTCATAGAATAAATTCATTGCGACGATAAAGTGAGTTAAATAGATACGGTTTACCTTAACTTTATTGGTTCCATTTATCGCGATAGCAGTTAATGGTTTGCTTAGTTATGTTCCTATGCCAGATTAATAGCATTTGTTTTCAGCCCCCTTATCTAAATACATAAGAGGAAGGAACATAAATAACGAGAAATTTGCGATTCAAATGAAACAGATGTAGTATGCTACCACGCAATGGAATTCCCAGCTTGCGAAATCGAACTCCAAAACCTACTTGCAGACACAAAGCGCTCAAGGTTTTGGCAACTCAAAAGTGTCGTATTTTAAGGGAGGAAAGTGCAACACAAAACTACTTCGTAGTACATTTTTTTATTACAAACTTAATAATGTATTAAATTTTACTTTATGGGTTAAAGATATAGGCCTATTTCCTCTCCAATTTCTGACACCTGAGTTTCAAATGGTTCATGCGTAATCAGATAGGTGAGGATTTCTCATGAACTGATGGGGCTTGATTCCATGTGAAATAACAGATCGATCGATCATTGAGATCTTCATCTACGCGACGTCACTTCCCTTGCAGAAGAGACACTGCTGAGGGTTTTATCGTCCTTTGAAATGTATCACCCTGCTTTTGATTCGAATCCATGGCCCTCAGATATAACAACTAGCGTGGTAATCGTCTGTCGAAGTGACTCAAACACACAGTTATCGATACTCGAACTCGAGACTATAGATGTTTCATCTTGTGGTAGCCTCTGACCTTGGGATGAGCAGCAAATTTAAGAGTCTATTTGTGAGAAAGTGATTTCCAGGAAATGCATGGATCAATTCGTTACATTAGCATAAGAGAGAGGTCGCTTGTAATATCCGTACTAAGGCCCAGTTGTGCGATCGCGGAATAAATCTTGGAATAGCTGTTAGTGGAATAGTCTAACTCTAGAATAAATGGAACACAACACATTTCTCGCATAACCATGGAATTAATTAATTATTTTAACAGGACTTTATTTCGTGTTCGTACAACTGGGCCTAAGTGATTTAGTGTGCACGAAGAAAATTTTGCAGTCAGACAAAAAATTAATGTAGTGACTAATTTTCATGGATTAATGAAAAATAAAAATTTCGGTGAAAGTGAAATTAATTTGTCATAAGTAGGTCTACGAAAAGAAGTTCGGAAGCTACAAATGTATCTACGTGCAATTGAAATGTCATAAAGAAATGGAAATAATTGAGTACAAAGATAATTATTCCCTCGTGAAACCATGAAAAGGAGGTTATGAAATTTCATAAAAGTACTACTAATCGTTGGAGAGAGATGTCATTCAATGTATCATTAACGGATTTTACATTGTAAAGCAAAGCACAAATATCTGTTTGTTACAAAAATGCTTAAGATTTCATTTCTGTGCGTCTGAAGTATTTTTGGAATACTTACAGTATGTCTATATGTTTATATGTTTCTAAGAACGTTATCTTGGAGTGCACGGGTTACACTGCATTATATTTTCGTAATTTCGCCATTATCATACTCATCTCTCCGATTATAAGTAGTCTTTGTAGTTGAAAATAGTTGTTAAATAACGAAATGTCATTACTACTTCGAAGTCGGCATTACTTAATAACGAACAAACATTATTGCTCTAGGCGGAATTCGAACTCACGACCATAAATTACTATACCATTTTAAATAACAACATATGCATTTTTACGTCAGGTAGAACACAAAGTATATGTTCGGCTTTTAGTGTACTCATGCGAGGTCTGGCCTACAGTGGTAATTTTGTAATTTATATTTATAAAGGTCCAGATAAATTGCTATTTATGTGTTATTATTGTTTTTGTCGTTTTTAGGGTAGAATGGCTGTACCATTACTTTTGTATCTTAAAATAGGGTTGTAACATATTGTTTGCCTTGCGGCGATGTCTACAAGAGACCCCATCGCTATGCATTAAGATTTTACCTAATAGCCTGAATAATATTTCCGTATAAAAAATCTTAAACGTTTCTCTTTTACCTCGAGGTGAAAGGTTTAATCATACTAGATGAAGGAAGGAATGGGAATTTTATTACTGTTTCAAGTAGTTATTTAATGCTTTGACGCTCTTTATCGGGTCGTGTGTAATTATATATGATGCAGAGAGTATAAAAAGAGATGACTGAGTGAAACAAACGACTGAGTAAGAACAGATGACTTTAAAACAACTGATGTAAGATCTTTATTTCTCTCTCACGTACTCCTGCAGATCGACGTTTCCTGTGCATTATCTTCTATTCATTCTGTCCGGAAAAAACTTACTCAGCAATGCAGAGTTTTCGTTGAGATGTTAATGGACACGGTCATATAAACCTTTTGATAACTACAGACTGTTCTTTGTAGTCTGAAGTAGCTATTTCACGCTTGTACTGGAGTGAGTGTAGCATTTAGTCGAAGGAAGGAATAATAGATTCTCATATTATAGGCTAAAATGATCCATAGGCCACTTGATAAAGTTTTTGTAGAATGAAATGTTCCTAGGATAACCTTCGCGCAGAATAAAAGTTATCCGCAGGCTATTTAATGGAATTCGATAAGTATAAAACTGATTTATACTTTATGTAATATATTACGGTTGAAAAAAGAGGATACGTTTATTTTTATGTTAGAAAAAATGCGAATAGCAGATTTTAAAATGGATTTCGAGTAGAATAAAAGTGATTCCTAGGTTGTTATTGGACTTCGGGCAGTTTAAAGGTGATTCTTATCTGTTTAATAGATCTTGAGTGGAATTAAATGATTAATGTATTATTTAATATTCTGGGTATAGGACAAAAGTGATTCGCAGATTGGTAAATGGACTTTGAATGCAATAAAAGTGATTCGTAGGCTATTAACTATATTTCAAATAGTCTACATTTAATTAATAGTCTACTAATTGGACTTTGAGTAGTTTAAAAGTGATTTATAGCTATTTAATATATCTTGAGTGGAAGTAAAATTATTAATATATTTTATGCCATCCTAGCATTATAAACAGGTTGTTAGTACGTCGAATATCGTTCATAATAGACTTAATATGGCACGCGTGCCGATAATAGCGATGACGTATTCGGCTATGACGTAATACCGGAATGCTTGGGTCGGAATTCATGCAACTCGTCTATCTTCTACGCGCAGTGTAACAAGAAATGAAATGCAGGGCACAGTATAACGTATTATTTATTTCCAATCTTTAACAATTTTGTGTCACTTTTGTAATATCACATAAAACAGTTCTGTGGTTCAGAGAAACTGTATTAACAAAATGAAGGAACGTTTGTAACGTAACCAGCAAGGTCATCCATTTCTCTTTACTCAGTGCCAAAGCCAGGCGAAACTAATCGATACGAACATATGAAGACAATTTGTCAGCTATGGATCCCGAATTTCTTTCACAATTTCTTTCCTACAATTTACAGTACAGCATCGATTATCCGAAAGAATTGGGGACTTGAGGTATTCGCATAACCGATTTTTCGGAAATTCGATCATTTACGAAAACAAATTGTACCGGTGTCATAGGAGCAGTATGAAACAAAGAAACATTGTTATTAAACACAAAACTGTACATATGTATATATTTTGTATCACACGTCTTGCAAATAAAACAGAGAACTGACTAGCCTAGTTTTACAAGTTCAAAATGGCCATTAAAGTAGACCTACAGTTTAGAAAAAGAAGGCCATCTTTTTTTTACTTCAGAGCTGAGACTCGTTTTTTTGTAGCCAAATCTCACAAACAGCGCTAGCGGAATTTCTACGTTGCGCGTGCGCAAATTTGAATTTGCCGACCGAAACGCTTTCGGTTAACCGATCGGTATTCGGATAATCGATGCTCTACTGTATAATGCTAAGATGTCAAAAAGTATTGTATCCAACTCGTGGATAATCTTATTATAACACTCGTGAAAATTATCGCACGAACAATGAGTGCGACAAACATTCATTCATGCCATCAATCATCAAGATTATCCATTTGTTACATAAATAGCAGATTATTAAATGGACTTCGAGTGTATTAAAAGTGATTCGCAGACTATTAACAGACTTCGGTTAGTCTATTTGATTAATAGGCTATTAATTGGAGTTGGCTAAACTAAAAGAGATTCATACCGGTAAGCATTACATGGACTTTGAGTGGAATTATTTAATGATCTGAAGATAAAATATAAATGATTTGTAGATAATTAAATATTATATCGTATAGTTTAAAATTGATTCGTAGACTATTAATTGGACTTCGGGTAGTCTAAAAGTGATTCATAGGTTATTTAATGGACATCGAGTGGAAGAAATGATTCGTGTAGGTCTATACTGTACCTACTATTTAAAATCCTTAGGATAGAACAAAAATACTTCGCAGAATATTAAATGAATTTCGGGTAGTTTTTCACTGATTAATAAGATATTTAATGGACTTTGGGTAGAATGAAAGTGATTTGCAACTGTTCAGTGACCTTCGGTTAGTCCAAAATTGACTCAGACTATTTAATGGATTTGCGTAGGAGGATAGTGATAATAGATTATTTAATGATCTTAGGATAGGACAAAAGTGATTCGCAGACTAACAAGTTCCCAATTTAGATGAAAATAATCATTAGAATATTTAATTATTTTCGACTAGAATAAAAAATATGTACAAATTATAAGGGACTTAAAGTAGGACGAAAGTGCTTCACAGGTTATATAATGGACTCCCGAGGAAGAAAAAAGTGATTAGCAAACTAATGTACTTATGGTAGGAGAAACGTAATCATCAGGGATGACAAAAGCAATTTGCAGGCTATGTAATGGACTTAGAGTTAGATAAAGCTATTGACAGGTTATTTAATGAACTTCTAGTATCTAGTAGGACAACTGCCCAGGCTGCGTAATGGATTTTCAAGTAGAACAGTGGTGAATTTCAGACATTTCACGAACCTTTGATAAAGTGAAAACTATTCTGAGATTATTTAATGGACTTTTGGTGGAACGAGAGTAGTCTACCGTTGTTGAGAAACATTTATTTATTTATTTACTTATTTACTTACTTACTTATTTATTTATTTACTTTTTATTTATTTATTTTATATTTATTTATTTATCTATTTATACTGGAAGAGTTAAGTCCATAAAGCCTTCTCTTCCACTCAACCAGTATAAGAACAATAGCAAATATAAAATGGCAGAAATACAGGAACACGGTTAGCATATTTGGCTGTGAAACGAGGGATTCCAGGTTCAAGTCTTGGTTGGGACAGATTACTTGGTTGAAGTTTTTCCGGAATTTTCACTGAGCTGATTAAGAGCAAATGCTGAGTTACTTTCGGCGCTGGACTCAGGTTTCATTTCGCTGGCATTATCACGTTCATATCAATGAGACGCTAGATAACCATCACAGTTGATAAAGCGTGTACAATAATCGAATTATAAAAGAAGGAGAAGAACAGAAATACGCAGTCTATTTAAGAACGTCCTTTTTTGTGAAGCACTTCTTTCCTTTCTCTTCTTCTTCTTCTTCTTCTTCTTCTTCTTCTACTGCTGTAATAATAATAATAATAATAATAATAATAATAATAATAATAATACTAACAATATTTGTTTATAACAGGGCAGAGCCCCAATTACAGTACAAAACTATCCTTATGCTGAAAAAGTGAAGAAAGACACGAAAAAAGATATAAATACAAGAAACTTAGATATAAATAGAAAATAATCATAATATTACATATAGTTCCCTTATTACTGTCTAATAAAAGAGAGAATATATTGTCCTTATAAATTTCTTCTTGTTTTTCAGTGATATTTTCTACACTATTTTTCCAAGATTTTTAAATTTTACATTGCTAGTTCAGAATATTCAACTCAAGAATTGGTTCAATTTATAAGCATGAATTCTACCGTGGGCCACTACCTCGATGCGAATTCCTTACATTTTCTGAACAATTGTTTCTCAACAGGTCCAGTGCGGTGATGTGTGTCATTTAAGTTAGATATGTGAGGTATTTAAGACATGCCCGGGGAATTGAATTTTTTTATTTTAAACTGACGTTTTTGTTTGTATGTTCGATGTTATCAAAACGAGTAAAAGTAATTCAATTGTCTTTATTTATACATATTTGACCTCATAAATTTTATCAGATGTGTGAAATAAATGAATTGCATTTACTGAGATAGGGCTTGATTTATTTTGAGTAAAACAGATTCAGTTTTCAATAATCTGTAGCGTCTGTGTTTATAATCATGACGTAAATTTCCCTGTAACATTTCTAGGCGTCAAAGGGAGAAACTGTTTGTGTATTTACTTTAATGTTGTTACTAGGCCTATATAACAATGCTTATTTTATGAGAGGCGAAATTATAGAATATATGAGTTTGCAAATGAAAACATCATTAATTGTATTCATACATTGGATCTTTTATATATAATCATTTCATCGTAACAACCATTTTAGTCATTATGTGCCTTCAAAAGCTGAGTCCGTTGAAACATCATAGTCATATTCATCGTCATTTGTAGAAGTGATTAAATTCAAGCACGCACGAGTTAGTGTGTACGGTAAGTGCTTGAAGCGGCATGCATGCTATTTTGCTCTTGAAGCAAGAACGCGGAAAAGACAGACGCGGTGCATGTAGTTTAGGGTCTTACAATAAACTATTGTGTTTATAAAGTGGTGACGAATCATTGGTTTCAGAAGATAGGAATTAACGTACAACAGATTCAGTTCTAAATGAAATGTTAGGGCCTGTCTTTTTATCAAGTGATCGTGGAGATGATGCTTAGGCCTACTTTATGTTATAACAGACAGAGCTACTATGTAAGATTAATTATAGGTTTATTTATTTAATTGCCTTAAAGATGTAAGTTTTGAAAGTTCATTTAGTATATCTGAAAATGAAGATGACATACAAGAAAAAATGCCGTATTTTTAAACCTAAAATGATAAATAAGAGGAATTGTGAATGATATTGGTGGAATGAGAACGGGAAAACATAAGAGCTTCGTAAATGCCCTTCAAAACATTGGCTTCGTCTATCACGAACGTCGTCTTTTCCAGAGCCGAGGACTGAATTCGGCCTCGTTTTTATGACAGGTTCACGCGCTGACTGTGAGCCATCAAGAGCAACATTGAATAACCTTCTCCTATAAAAAAAACTATTGGATGGAACATAGCCTGAGAAAAGAAAATTCAGTGGAGAAACTCACAAGGAATTCATCACAGAGACAGATCTCGAAAAGCTTGTAGGGGATTCGTAGAAGAGGAGATGCTATAGACTAGGAAATCCTGGGCTGACATAAGTTCACTGGCTGAAAATAGAAGAAGATGGAGAACATTTGTTGCGGCCCTTTCTTCCAGTAGGAGACGGAATTTGGTTTGATTGGTTGATTGATTGTTGGAAAAAGTTAGAAAAACGAAAAAAAAAACACAGCATAGATAGTCTCGGATAGCTGTTTCTCCCATTCTCAGTTCATTTTTCTGGCAATCGGCGTTAACATGATGCCGATCTTCACTTGGAACGATTATGCCTTCAACTCCGCACGCCATGCTGTATATTTTCTACGTATCACACGCTTAATTTGATGTAAATTGAGAAGCATAGTCTTAGATCAGGGATGTCAAGGCGCCTGAACTGCGTGCTCTCAACAACTCTCATATTTCCTTAAGAGCGATGTTTGTACTTTATCTTGCTAAAAGTGGACCTTGTTGGATTTGTATTGCTTATAGTATCAGCACGTAATACAGGTGTTTAGACATCCCTGTCTTAGATATCTGAGGGAAAAGAGTTTCTGTAACCTATATGTGAAATGCACAGTGGATAATTTGTCAATCTCTCTGTTTCACTAGAAACCCATCCTAAATTTTTCTGAGAACTTACGGCATTAAAACAGTAGTATTACTTGGGTGTCCTCGTACCCCGCACCGCATCCTCTTAGCGGCCTCGTGAAGTCCTCCTGTTTCATGTACGACGGTAATGACTGCTGATCGACATCAACAAGGAAATAGCGGGAATCGCGCGGAAATGTCGCTAGCTTTTAAGAGAAACCGTTGAACGAAATTACTCCTTTTTGTTTAGAGTGCAGCACCAAACCGTATCGAACGTGAAAGAAGGTAGAGCACGACTGCGTAGCTTGGCTATTAAAATATCTGTACCAGCATTCCACTCTTCGATTCCAATTCTCAGCAGCACCTGAAAACTTCCTAACATCAGTATATTCCGAAGCTGCAGATAGCAAATGTAGGCCTAACTTCAGTTTTAGTAATATCACACTGATTCATGATACGTGGCATTTTAGAAACGTTAAAATGTTCTTACTCTGTAGATTGTAATATTACAGTCTGAATTCAAAATTTATGATACGCGTAGTAAGTAAAGAACCAATCTGACGTAAACCTGAAGACCAATAGAAAGTAAGACAACAGATTATTATTTGATTATTTAGGAGTATTGATCACCAGCACCAAAATATTACATAAGGGAAACTCGGCTAATTCCGCAGTACGGGTAATTCCGCAGTAGTGCATGTATGATTTTACTGCGGCTTTACAATAGCGTGAACGTAAGTTTTGAGAGGTTGTCAACAGGAGGCATGTCCTCTGCAATACTATAGAAAAACATCAAAGATATTTGTCGACACCTCTGTCGGCAGTACAGTGAAACATCGAAAGTTGGCTGTTTTTCGTGTTTTGCTGTGAAGAAAGTAAGCATTGTTACATATAAATTGTTCCTTTTATGTTACTTTCATAATGTAATTCATAATTATTTACGACTGCGGAATTAACCAGGTCCTATTGCGAATTTATCCGCACTGTTGCGGAATTATCCGAGTTGTTCTTTTTCAACTGTAATGTATGTACAACTAAATATATTTGCATTTTAATAGGTCTTTTTATCTCATTTGGTAATGAAAGGTTTCGTCCATGTCTACATACCTTGATAATATTTTTCAATAAACATTTTGGTAGAAATATAATAGATTTACTTATTAATATTGCGGAATTAGCCGAGTCTCCCTTACAGAAATATAAACTCAAGCAAAGTTACAAGAATGTAACTCTGATAGTAATTTCCAAATGAATCCAGTTTTGTGTAATGGCATTCGCTGAATCCCCTGACATTTTTCTTACTTTACTTTTTTCCTTGTACTTTTCCCCTGTTCTTCCTTTTCCTCTATCCATTTCTCTTTCTCCTACTTTCCTTTCTCTCTGCCTTTTAGTTTTATTCTTCTTTCTTTTCCGCATTACCTTTGTACTTTCCTGTTACTTCTTTTTTATTGCCTGTCCACGTATGTTACTGGAAAATTTTTATGCTGTGTCTTTGATCACTAGATTCCTAGCACAGTGAAATACTTTTACGAATGATATTAAATGAAAAACGAAGGAAACCGACTGCAATTCATTCTTGTTCATCGCAGATATCACCGAAGTAGAGTTACAGAATGACAGTATTCCGAGGGAACATTTCTAAGGGCTGTAGTCACACTCAAGTCTCCGGCACTAATCATTCTGAGAATTATGCACGCCATTTTTCAGCACTAATAATACAAAATAAATTTGCTTGTCATTCAGTCATGAAAGGCTCACAATCTATCCATTATCCCATCACTAATCGAGAAGCTTCTTTTGGTCTGCTTTTATATTATAGAGAAAGGTGTGAAGATTATATAGATTTGCTCCGGTTGCAAAATTTAACATGACATTGTTGACTAAAAAACTATATTATGTTTTATAACGAGCAAACTACCATGACGTTAACAACAAGATGACAGAACAAGGGAATCGGTTGCACTGCCTCTATCTGCATGTTACTGTCTATGTCTATGGTGATTGATCTACAAGAAGCAAAACACAACCAAGTCCCGATCCGAGTAAAGTAAAGCAAGTAAATAATGCAATAGAAATGACAATGTTATGAGCAATTAATTATCTGCAAACCAAGAATATAGAGTTAAGCGATAAAGTATGAAAAAAATATGTGTCGTGCATCCTTATTACGTAATACATTTCTACAGGAAGTAATCGATGCAGTGTTCATACATCATAAAATATATCAAAGTATTTGATCGAGAAAGATGTAAAATTATTTGTTATGAATTGGTATCTACTGACATGAGCCTGTCGCATTTAAGCAGACTTAAATGTTATCGACCTGGGCCGTGATCGAACCCGCAACCTTGAGCACAGAAGGCCAGCGCTATACCGACTACGCTACCCAGATCGACTATAAAATGATATTTCCTATTTAAATTTTTAATGTAGAATTTTTAAACATTTAAATATTTATATTCTCTTACATTATTGCACCCAGTGGGGGATCCATTCTTTCCCGAAACAAAGATTTCTGGGCTGGTTGCGCCTGAAGTGTTTTCCTTTTTTTTTTTTTTTTTCTTTCCTTTGACATACTTGGCACAGTTTTATAATTCGTGCAACCACAATAAATCTGTCTGAGAATGCTACTATTTTATTCAAGGTTGTTTTCCTGCTACCTAACCCATATTTCTTTAATAATATAGTACTGACTAGTAAAAGGAAACTGAAAATAATTAAGTCAAATGTGCTAATTTAAAAAGTGTGAACATGTTTATTATGTTATTGTTCTCCTCTTATGTGCATTACTAACCCAGTTGTCACCATCTTAACTTGGTCTGTAGCGTGTGAAAAGCTGACTGATGGTTGAACACCGACATGGCTGTTGTCGTCATGGCTACATTCCCACACAAAAGTGGAACGAACGGAAGTAATTACAACAAAAAAACTCGAATCGAAAGAAACCTATAAGGAAAATTTGCCTGTGAAGCTGAGAGCGTGACTTTTTTACGTCATTGTATTTGAAATGTCTGACCCGCGTTTAAAAGATGTCTGGCCCCTAGATAAAGCACAATTCGTGCCGGACCTTTTGGAGGTATTTTTGTTTTAGAAAAACGTATTACATAGTCGGGTAAGGCACGGAGTAAAACATGTCCGCGTTAAAAAATTATATCGATACGCTAGACTGAACACAGGACTGGTACTATGTATACCTTCTGGAAAATGGTTAACACGGTACTGTTGTATGAGTGCAAGAAGGATATCTGTCGTCTTTAAACATGGTTATAAAATATTATAATGTGGTTTACTCCCTACAATTTTTATTAAAGTGACATTATCATTGTAGTCAATTGGAAATATGGAAGTTACCGGTATCAGAGAACTATTTATGATCTTGTAAATAACTGTAGGCCTACCGACTGTAGTATGCGAAACGCTTAGGAGCAGCTTCTATGCTGCTTGAAAATGGTCGGTTCGAATTATGCCTATCAAATGTGTACTTCACAATATTGTGAATGTGACTTTTGTGTTGTCTTAGGTAGACAACAAACGTTGTACAGACCCCTTATCGTGGGAAGTGTAACCTGAATCAGTTTAATTTAAACCCACATAGGGGGTGGAACTAGAATCAATCTAAAGAGGTAGAAGGCAGTACAGATAGTTAAAGAGATGGATGGTCAAACGGATATAAAGGGACAGATTGACAGATAGAGCGGACGTGAATAAAGGATCAGTGACAAAAGAGTTGACGCACGCGCCGACCATGCAGTTCTGAAGATGGCTCCCAAGACGAAACTAGTCAACTAAGGTATTTTAAAACTTAGTTCATTAACACGTGAAAGTAATATAATATGTTATAGTCCACACCTGTGGAGTAACGGTTAGCGCGTCTAGCAGCGAAACCAGGTGGCCCGGGTTCGATTCCCTGTCGGGGCAACTTACCTGGTTGAGGTTTTTCCGAGGGTTTCCCTCAACCCAATATGAGCAAATGCTGGGTAACTTTCGGTGTTGGACCCCGGACTCATTTCACCGGCATTATCACATTCATCTCTTTCAGACGCTAAATAACCTAAGATGTTGATAAAGCTTCGTAAAATAACCTACTAAAATAAAAAAAATATTTATTTATTTGTCTAATGGCTAGTACATGATATTTACTATCATTAACTGGGGGAAAAACGAGAAAGTGATGAACAAAACTATGGATTAAGTAATTAAAAACATTCGGGCTCTGGCTTCCCAGTAGAGGTCGACTTCCGTGGAGGATTTCAGAGCAGGACATTTTGCAAGATGTTGTCTATCCATGTCTTCCTGTTGATGGCACAAAATGCAGGATGCTGATGGAAGGATGCCAAGACGATTGAGGTGTTTACCCAGGATGTCATGTTCAGTGTTAAAAATAAAAAATATATATTATATATTTTTTATCTCTTAAAAGAGTTGAGTAAATCGGAACTTACTTGATCACGTTACAGGGATTAATATGCTTAAAGTATTACGCGGTATATCTTCTTGTGGTGTCGAATTTATTAAATATAGGGTCTAACTATATTTATTTGTTACAACCAAATCCATCATTTGCAAAACCCACAACTCTGTGGTGTTATGACAGAAGTTGATATGTACAATTTCGGAAAAATATTTTGTTGTCCAAATATGTTGCAAATGTTCTTTTTAACGTTATTGCAAAACATGGTATGTCTATTCCCATTAGTTGCTAACACTGATACTAATAAAAAATATTCCTCCTAATGTATCCCTGATTTCTCCTTAAAGAATTAACTTTAAAACTGCTGTCCTGTAAAATAAGGAAAATGAATGAATGAAGTGCATTTATTGATGCACAATTATACAAACTCATGTACACAAGATCCTTCTCACGAGCCCGTACGGCCATTCGTGCTATAGCTATGCACAGTTTGAATCTTCAAAGGAAACAAAAATAATAGGCCTAGTACTAATAATAAAATAGTAAAGCTACAATAATTGTTATTATTACTACCGTTATCATTAATTGTCACAATTACAACTAATCTAACTTCATACCAAATTTCACAAAACTAATAAAAATAAAATAAATGTAAGATATGAAAGAAAAAAAAACATAGTGAAACATATTATATAAACGATTCAATTCAATTCCTTACTAAGATTGCTATAGATAATCCAAATAATAAATATAAAGGTAAGACAAAAAAACATATACACACCCAATAAAAAAAAATAGAAAAAATACCATAAATACACAAAGAATATTATGGACATGTCAGCTTAAGACATAACACTACTACAGTTTATGCGCTGATCTGCACAATATTGATAAGAATATGGACCCATTTTTCTTTTTAATTACACGAACTATAGAAAAAATTGATTTATCAAGTAGAAACACTCTGTTTTACAAGGCTTGAATATTGTTACCATTTGTTGTTAGACAAGCAAATTGACGCTTTGCCTTTTGAATAGTCCGAATTTTAATTGTTTTTTTTTTATTGTTGTAGCTATAGTGCAATTTACATTTTATCATCATCATCATTATCATCATCATCATCGTCGTCGTCATCATCATCATCATCATCATCATCATCATCATCATCATCATCATCATCATGTATGTAGGCCTATATATGTAGGGATAGTGCGAACGAAAGTATTTCTGCATGCACAGTCTACTACTTATATCGCTAATGTATACATCTTTAGGAGGAATCACTTAGATGATCTCCGTCTAGCACCATAATCGTACCTAGGATGCTAGCGAGTCTCGCCGCAAGGCATCCATTGCCTGGTATCGAGAACATATCCTTGTATGCTCGCGGATATTGCCCGTTGAGCGTCTCTGTCTGACACCGATGCATAATCGTTAACATTTTACAAAGAAGCAGTAGTGTTCTAGTTGGTAATTACCACTCGGCATCACCGAATCTCGAGTATCTTAGTTTTAAATCTTATATTTATGACATGATATGAAGAGAAAAGTTGGATGAAAGCTTTGCTGAAATGAAAATTATAGCCCAATGTTAAGTGAAACAGGCAAAGGCCGATCTTGCTGCTACATGCAGGCTTAATATTCCTGTCAGCGTTGGGGATAGAAATAAATAAATAAATAAATAATAATAATAATAATAATAATAATAATAATAATAATAATAATAAAAATAATAATATAATAGTCACAAATACCACTGCCGTAAGATTATAAGGATTGGGCATATAAACCTAATTTGGCCTAAATGCTATAAGAATCTGCGTATAGTATATATCCACCGCGTGAGGCAGCACGGCATAACTACAAAATCAGTAAAATACATCCTATCCCTTTGAGAAGGCGAATCGCGTCTAGAAACACTTAGATTAAAAAATAGTGCACTTTATAAGTGGTTGAAAATATTTATTGGTTTTTGTGTTAATCTTTGTAAGTATTGCAGAAACAATTTATATGCCTACTGTATGCCTATGCTGAAGTGAATGACAAAAAGATTCATCGTATTGTTCTTAGCATTTGCAGACAATGGCGTCTTTTATTTCCATCTTCTGCTTCCCCGACAGTAATAGCTTTTTAGGTATTCGACCTCCTGAACTTTGAATTTCTGCAATGTATCTTGCTGTACATCTTAGCGATTTAATGATGCATAATTTGTGTGTTATTAAAGGCACTGATGGGGAACTGCTTCGATCGTGAAGGCATTATCTAGATCAGACTGAACCAATTTGTAGGACGCGGATCACTAACAGGATGTTTCCGAGGATATGAACCCCGCAGGCAGCAGTATTTATGTAGCCTGCGGAGAGATTTTAACTCCTGGCGTGACTTAATTTTTTGTATTCTATAATCTTTACATCCACACAAATAAATTCACGGGATTCGCACGCTTGCTTTTCGAGACGTAAGAGTAGATTGAGGAGGATTTTAACGCCGCTCTTCTCGAACACATTTAATAATCCATTATCTAGTCTTACATTTTTATTTAGGAGTTGAGGTTTCTATATTTTTCTCTGAACTTAACTGCCGAGATAGTTATTGTATATTTACGAGCTTACAGTATATTAAATTATAATTATGTTTTTCTTAGACAATAACCGGCCAGGGAATGAACTGACGAATTACTTCCTCCTACTTTTGTGATTAATAGAAAAGCATGGTTGAGATGATATTTCCTTATATGTATAATAATTATTTATAGTAAACTCTACTGTATCTGAGATTTGTCAGGTTTATAAATCAAAGCCAAATACAAGAAAATTAAAAACATTTAAATTTAGCAAATAATGTTTGTTTTGTAACAATTACTTTCTACTAAAAGTAATCCTAGCTTATAAGTACATAGCTCGAGAATTTATCTACGAAGCTGAGAGCGTCGAGTGGGATTTATTACGACTATTTCCCGAATGGGACGGGAAGACTAGAATTTAAATAAAATTAATGAAATGCGTTTATAAAAATATTATTTTATATGGAATTAAAATTCTAAAGGCGCATAAACTATCTCATTGCATACTGGATAATAACGGAATGATGATAAATTGTTTTGGGAACAGTTTCGGCAACTTCTGAGAACTAAAAACATTCAACGTTTGGAACAAACGATTAGGGAAAACACGGAAATTCTACTTGAAGCAAGTAAAGCGATAGGGTTGGAAGTAAATCCTGAAAAGACTAAGTATATGATTATGTCTCGTGACCAGAATATTGTACGAAATGGAACTATAAAAATTGGAGATTTTTCCTTCGAAGAGGTGAAAATGTTCAAATATCTTGGAGCAACAGTAACAAATATAAATGACACTCGGGAGGAAATTAAACGCAGAATAAATATGGGAAATGTCTGTTTTGTCATCTAGTCTGCTGTCAAAAAATCTGAAAGTTAGAATTTATAAAACAGTTATATTACCGGTTGTTCTGGACTCTCACTTTGGACTCTCACTTTGAGAGAGGAACAGAGATTAAGGGTGTTTGAGAATAAAGTTCTTAGGAAAATATTTGGGGCTAAGAGGGATGAAGTTACAGGAGAATGGAAAAAGTTACACAACACAGAACTACACGCGTTGTATTCTTCACCTGACATAATTAGGAACATTAAATCCAGACGTTTGAGATGGGCAGGGCATGTAGCACGTATGGGAGAATCCAGAAATGCATATAGAGTGTTAGTTGGGAGGCCGGCGAGGAAAAAAGACCTTTAGGGAGGCCGAGACGTAGATGGGAAGATAATATTAAAATGGATTTGAGGGGGGTAGGATATGATGGTAGAGACTGGATTAATCTTGCACAGGATAGGGACCGATGGCGGGCTTATGTGAGGGCGACAATGAACCTCCGGGTTCCTTAAAAGCATGTAAGTAAGTAATGCCAATTCTGCAATATTTTAAAATGTTGCATATATGGAGTACGAATTTATATTTTCAATATTATTTATAACCAGGTACTTCATAAAACTGTTGAAACTGACTCTACACATTTTCTGTTTTGTGGCTTTGCATTCTGAATAAAATTATTGTATTAACTTCATCATTAATTTGAGGCTTGGTCAAAACGTTTTAAATTGTCCGCCATTGTCTTAATGTGGCAGTGCATACGGAATCTTAGTTAGGCCTGTTAAAATGAACAGGGAAAATTGGAGCTGATAAAGCCTAAACGATAGGCTAAAGGAGAACGCAAGGTCGCGATAATTTCTGAAAAATCACGGCCGTAATTAGTTTATATCTGAGGGATACTTTATCGTTATTGGTAGAGAGTAGGATCACGTAACATAACTGAAATAGTCAGCATAATCATCATTCTCATCACCAAGCAAGTTCGACTTCAGGAAAATGGTATATTAATTGGCTATCTTATCTAGCTTTCCTCCATTTCTCTGGTTTATAGTTTAATAATTATTTTGAGCCATATTACTGAAACTATACAGAATTACATTGAAACCAACATTATTTTTCGATTCGAAAACTAGGGTTCTACAAAAGCAAGTCAAAGGCGAGGTTGAAGTCCAACAAATTAAATTTACTTAGCCGTTTGGGAGTTTTAGAATAACAGGTAAAATTAGAAATGAAAATTATCCAGAACCTACTCACAGAAAACAATATTAAAAAAAGAAATGTACAATCCACATCTGTGGAGTAACGGTCAGCGCGTCTGGCCGCGAAACCAGGTGGCCCGGGTTCGAATCCCGGTCGGGGCAAGTTACCTGGTTGAGGGTTTTCCGGGGTTTTCCCTCAACCCAATATGAGCAAATGCTGTGTAACTTTCGGTGCCGGACCCCGTACTCATTTCACCGACATCACCTTCATTTCATTCAGACGCTAAATAACCTGAGATCTTATTACAGCGTCGTAAAATAACCCAATAAAATAAAAACATACATATACACAAGTTCCAATAACGAAAAGATAGACTGTTGTTGTAATCAACGAAAAGAAGTAGCAGAAGACCGATGTCGTGGAACAGATCACACGGCCCGAACATTCTGTACAAATGATATTTGTTTTGACAATTTATTTTTATTCCATTCATAGGATGCATTGAAACTATATTTATTCATATTGCTTATGTTACCTTGCGTAAGTACGTGATGTATGTATACGTACTTACAATGTGTATGTACTTATAGTCATATAATTCTTTGCATCTTCCTCTTTCACCTACGACCTCGAATCGGTAGACTTGAGAGAAGTGGCTCTCTATTGCCTCTTGCTCATGAAGGAAGTGACCGGCCTCACTGATGGGATGGTAGGAGTGGTTACGAAACGTGATAAAAGAAAAACATCCGGGCCCCGGGCCGGATTCGAAGACGGGAATCAAGTTCTAGCTATCAGACAGAAAGTGAATTAATTATTAATTAACAACGTTAGATCAGATCTATATTTTTGTAACGTGAAGTAAATGTGACGTTCTATGGATAGCGTAAGCACTTTCCAACTCAAATGTCCGTGATTCGATTCCCAGTATGGGCAGAAATTTAACTCCAGTCCATGATACTGGTTAATTGTCACTTTCCTTGTGATTGCATTTTGATGCTTTTGCGGCTGTCCCGCGTCGTGCTTTTCCACGGTCGAGTAGGCCTGCAATATGAATATATCCAGTGCCCAACGTTGATATCTCCTACGTCACAGTGGATTGTAAAAGAGAGGCAAAACAGAAGAAAGAAAGGAAGAAAAACAGAGTTTAAATATAATGAAATGCAATATGCTGAACAATAAAGAGGCGTACATAGTTTCCGACGTAAAACTACGTATTTTTCTTCACTAGGTATGTACGGTAACTGGGGAATTGACCGTCATATAAAAATGCAATCCTGTCTCGTCCTTGTATTTACATTATTATTTTCTGTTCCCCTTGTTCTTCTTGTCATTACCTTATTCTCCATATTGTCCCCTTGTTCTCCTTCTACTTTATTAGTTTTTCGTATACTACTCTTCTTCTTTTTGTACATACTCTTCTTATCCTCCTTCCTTTTCTCTGGTTATCCTTGTACTCCACTTACTCTGTCGTTCCCTTATTCTCTCTGTCTTTTCCTCTCCCTTCTTGTGTACCTCTTATTCACCTTGCGCTCACCTTATTCTCTCTGTATTCTCCTTGTCTTTCTCTAGTTATCTTTGTATTCTCCTTGTCTTTCTCTAGTTATCTGTATTCTCCTTGTCTTTCTCTAGTTATCTTTGTATTCGCCTTGTATTTCTCTAGTTATCTTTGTGTTCTCCTTGTCTTTCTTTAGTTATCTTTGTATTCTCCTTGTCTTAATCTAGTTATCTGTATTCTCCTTGTCTTTCTCTAGTTATCTTTGTATTATCCTTGTCTTTCTCTAGTTATCTTTGTATGCTCCTTGTCTTTCCCTAGTTATCTTTGTATTCTTCTTGTCTTTCTCTAGTTATCTGTATTCTCCTTGTCTTTCTCTAGTTATCTTTGTATTCTCCTTGTTTTTCTCTAGTTATCTTTGTATGCTCCTTGTCTTTCCCTAGTTATCTTTGTATTCTCCTTGTCTTTCTCTAGTTATCTTTGTATTCTTCTTGTTTTCTTTCTATTTCCCTGTTCTCCTTGTATTCTTCTAGGTCTCCTTGTCGATCCCTTTTCTCAGTGTCTTCCCCTTTTTCTCATTGTATTCCTTTTGTTCCCCTTGTATTCACCTTCTTTTCTATGTACTCCCTTTTTCTCCTTGTCAACACTTGTTCTTGTCTTCCCCATGTTCTCCCTGTATTCCCCTTATTCTCCTTATACTTCTCTTGTCCACCTTATCTTTCTCTTGTTCTCATTGTATTCCCCTTGTTCTTCCTGTCGTCTCCTTGTTCTCCTTATTTTCTCTTTTTATTCTTCTTTTTCTCTGTTCTCCATTGTATTCCCTTCTTTTCATTGTCTTCCCGCTGTTCTTCTTGTCGTCCCATTGTTCTCCATTTTTTCCACTTTTTTCCTTGTCTCTCCTGTTTTCATTTTCTTCCTCTTCTCATTTTCTTCTTCTTCTTCGTCTTCTTCTTCTCATCTTCCTCTTGTTCTCATTGTCTTCCTTTTGTTTTCGTTGCATCCTTCTTATTCCCCTTGCTCTCCTTGTCGAAAGGTAAACGCACACACACGTAGCTCTATGTAAAGATATGCACCACAGCAAAGCTATGTAGCTGTCAATTTTTAGGCTAGCTATTCATAATGCACCCAACATGGTACTCGACCGTTGCTCTTTGGCGATACTGTCCTGATGATGGAACTTGTAAGTAGTTCAGAAACATTGAGATGTTGAAACAAAGCACATGATATAATAGGCCTACCCAAAAGTTGTCTTTTAAAAATAAATTCTTTGGTATCACAAATCGAGAACAATGGCATTGTAAGTATCCTCTAGAAATTGACTTCAGTTTCAGAGATTTATTTAGCCTATTCAGATCTTTTGTTATTAATGAGGTAGTTGAAATGGATAGGGACTAACCGTGCCTGCATCTAGTTACATTCTGTTTTTATTTGTTTCTCTATCTATATATGGAAAATTCCACTCAGAGTAAGCAGTAATCGAGTTTCATTTCTTGAATCAGGGGTAAGAAAACGCTTCTCTTTGCTGACCACTAAAGTGACATTAAGAGGATGAATTTAAAATTCCGTGAAATTATTAGGCCTATTATTTTTTATAATGGCGAGTACTTTGCTCCGGTTTTCTCAAGCGTTCCTGTCTAGGAGTAACAGACTGTAAATTTTGATATTTTTGCTATCGTAGCATTGCCCTCGGTGCAACGTTGGTGTAGGTGCAATATGGAAAGCGATCAATATGGCATCGATTGATGATTAATGAAGCAATGGTGAAATACTGGTAGAGAAAACGGGAGTACCTCACGAAAACCTACCATTTTCTACCGTTCATTATGTGGCATTGCCCTCGGTGCAATATGGAAAGCGATCTATATGGCGCAATGGTGAAATACCGATAGAGAAAACGGGAGTACTCCACGAAAACCTACCGTTTTCTACCATTCATTATGTGGGATTGCCCTCTGTGCAACATGGAAAGCGATCTATATGGCGCAATGGTGAAATACCGATAGAGAAAACGGGAGTACTCCACGAAAACCTACCATTTTCTACCGTTCATTATGTGGCATTGCCCTCGGTGCAACATGGAAAGCGATCTGTATGGCGCAATGGTGAAATACGGATAGAGAAAACGGGAGTACTCCACGAAAACCTACCATTTTCTACCGTTCATTATGTGGCATTGCCCTCGGTGCAACAAGGAAAGCGATCTATATGGCGCAATGGTGAACTACCGATAGAGAAAACGGGAGTACTCCACGAAAACCTACCATTTTCTACCGTTCATTATGTGGCATTGCCCTCGGTGCAACATGGAAAGCGATCTATATGGCGCAATGGTGAAATACTGGTAGAGAAAACGGGAGTATTCCACGAAAATCTACCATTTTCTACCGTTCATTATGTGGCATTGCTCTCGGTGCAACAAGGAAAGCGATCTATATGGCGCAATGGTGAAATACTGGTAGAGAAAACGGGAGTACTCCACGAAAATCTACCATTTACTATCGTTCATTATGTGGCATTGCCCTTGGTGCAACATGAAAAGCGATCTATATGTCGCAATGGCGAAATACCGGTAGAGAAAACGGGAGTATCCCACGAAAACCTACCATTTACTACCGTCTGCTATGTGGAAAGCCAATGTTCTACCCTAGCCGTTCGGCTAACTATGTGCTATTTTACATTTTGGGCCTATGTTAATAGATAATAATCCATACATATTATAATCGCAACTATAAACATTAAAGCTTACAAAGCCGCAGCTTAGTTACTCATAATAACCAACAAGTGTCACTATGAGTTTTTCAATGAAAAATCCTAAACCTGATCGGGATTCGAACCCGGACCGCGTGTATGACAGACTGTGTGTTATTAGCCTACTCGTGGTACGTTATTGTTAAAGTCATTTTTGTAGTAGCAGGCATTGAGCTCTTTTTCAGCAACGAAATAAAATGAAGTGCAATATTTTTCCATTTACACCATTCTGTGGCGTACAGTGGTTTGAGAAAGAAACCAATAATAGTTTTCCCGACGTCGTCTCTCAAAATGGAACGTTTTTGGTCATTAGAACCTTTCTCTTTGACTCACCGTTTTCGAAGAATAGAGTGGACAGAAGACACTTGTCGTTTTGAGAGGATAGATTGCTGGCGAAAGGTGTACTGCGATCTATTGCTTAAAGCACACTGTTATTATGATCTGGATGTCCTCAGGGGCAGGGCCTCTGTACTCCAAAGAAGCTACTGCTGCGTTTGAAACAATACATCTTATTAGAGTCAGTCTTAGCGTATTATCTGCCATATACAGCGAGTCATATGAATGGCGCCATTTCCGTTGGACACGCTTGAATAGGATATCATTAAACAACCATCATCAGCTTCAACTGTTGTCTATTCGGATCATCAATAAACTTCATCCGTCTTGACTACTTGCTAGTGGTAGCCTTTGCGCCTCCGTTTGTTATACTACAAGAAACTTTTATACCCGCTGTAACGAGCGATTTCAGTCCACCATTTTTAGAATTACGTGTCCACTCAATAAAAAAACTATCTCTTGTCCGCTTGCCCTTGAACGCTTGTGTAATAAATACGAAAAACATGTCTCATAAACTGAAGCTCATTACAGACGACATGGACATGGTTTTGATTTTATTTGTACGTGATATGCTAGTATTCCCTTTGTCGAACTTTGTCGAACTTTAATCAAAGACTTTTTTATTTTTTAATAATTTACGGAGAGGACATTGAAGGTCTTCTCTGTATTCCACCACTAATAGATTTGTTATGCATCCTGGATTCTCTGAGATGAAAGAGTGGAATGAAATAAAATTTTCTAAGTTTGAATTTTCATCCCGGGGAAATTACAAAGAAGTTTAGAAAGTTTCCTGATATAACCTAGTTGTCCGTCAATGGTGTCCAATAAGAGAAAAATAAATTGAACTTAAAGAGAAGTAGCACAAATAAGTTTTTTACTCATATATCTATTCACAGTGAATTCTTTAAATAAAAAAGCCTAATCATCTATTCCTTCATCAAACGTTGACTTTTTCTGTGTCTCTTTGGTGTTCAATGATTTGGTGAGGCGGTTGATATCCCCAAGGTTCACAGTACCGTTTAGATGGAATGTTGCCTGATCTGTGATGCATACAGAATTTAGGAAGTTTACATCATCATCCATTTTCAATAATATTCCATCACAAAACAGACTTCTAAGGTAAAGCAATGGAAAAACCGTCGCGTAGTTTGTGAAAAATGATGACAGTGCAGGACTCCATCTTGACTACTCACTTTACATTTAAATATTTGGTATCTTCCGAAATGGAGAATGCCATTAATTCTTATATATTATGAAAAGAGTAATGGAACGGAGAAAAATTTTCTCTGGCGCCGGGATTTGAACCCGGGTTTTCAGCTCTACGTGCTGATGCTTTATCCACTAAGCCACACCGGATACAACCCCGACGTCGGACAGAATTGTCTCTGATTGAGTTCCAACTCTTGGGTTCCCTCTAGTAGCCGCCCTCTGCACTACGTCATAGATGTCTATGAACATAGGACCGAAGTCCACACATGTGCTGAGGTGCACTCGTTATGAGTGACTAGTTGGCCGGGATCCGACGGAATAAGCGCCGTGTTAAATCACTTCGTGATTTTACGCATATCATATATTATTTAAATGTACCGAAGTACATATGATATTTCCAAGCAGATATTCTGCGTCATCATACGATGAAAGAGTAATGGAACGGAGAATAAAATATTCCTATATATTGATTTATTGTTACTGGTGTGGCGACTAAAAGACATGCAGGTGACTACTATTACTACTACTACTACTGCTACTACTGCTACTGCTACTGCTGATTTCATTTAAAACTTATCAAAACATTTGCACTTATCACTCTAACACTCTGAATTCTGGTTGTGTATCATGCAGAATGTGGCGTAGCGTTAGTCGAAATGACTTTCTGCTTCGGAAAACTGAATTGCTTACAAATGTATTTTTGGGGTGCACAAAAATTATGTCGGGCCAGTTTTGTGGTACACTGAAATATCTCCTGTTCTCATTTCACTATTTTACCGAAGTTCACACAGTTGTCCTTAGCACCTTTAAAGGAGACAAACTGAAAATAATTTCTTTGGCAGACGGTACAATAAACAAGTAACTGTGGAAATCCATACAGTTTGCTGTGACGCATGTCTTTTGATCAAGCAAATTGATAGCGATAATGGTGCACAGGATGACGTGCGTGCTTATGTCTACCAGTCTGTATTTATTTTCTACTAGTATCCTTATTGATGCAAATTTCTTAGCTCACTTTTTGCTTAACGTGGAGTCGGAAACAAATGTGGGAGGAGTTTCAACGCTTGGATAGGATTCATGCCTCATATTCTTATTGCAGTGCTAACTCCCATTGGTACCTGTAAGGAATAAAAAAGTATTTATAAAACAAGACGACCCCTGCTTATCAACTATTAAAAAAGTCTGCAAAAATCGTGCTGCTTCGATGACTGGAGCAATACATAATAATTGCAACGCAGACAGACCGATGCTACCAGGTCGAGCGTGGAACTTAACGGATCTCCTTTATATTAGAGGGCAGCGATATTCAAATTTTGAAAACCTTTCAACTTCCTTGTTTAGAGGCCAACACTATTGCAGCACGACGGTTTGTGAATAAGACAGTTTTGTATCAGTTTATGCTTGTCTGCCCCGGTGTACGTAACGCTACGGTGCGCAGCTATAACATTGTGTAAAAGTCATGTGAATTCAAATCCGCCTACGACACAGATATGTGTTTATTGTAAATTTCATATCTTGTATTATCTAAGTTGGAGATCCGGCATCATGTCCTAGTGTAACGGAAATCCTACAGTGTTTGTCTAAGGAAAAGATCAAACATAAACTCTGCCAGAAATGTGAGAAATATTTAGGTAGATAAATAATATACCAGTACTTCATTTTTATTGTTACTGTGAGCAGTGTTCTCCGCTATAGCCCAAATAATAGCGATCTCTGCTATCAAGAAAGTGAACTAGGAATTCAATTTCCAGCAAAGATGTGGAGATACAGCTCTCTTCCATAGAGGCAGGTGTTTCTGATTGTCATATGTAACACCCACATATTAGCGATTTCTGCTGTAAAATAAATTAGCTAGGGATTCAATTTCCAGCAAACATGTAGAGATACAGCTTTCTGCCTTAGAGGCGGGTGTTTCTGATTATCATATGTAACACCCCAATATCCTCTCTCATGTAAAATACAATTCGGGCTATTAATAATAAGAACACACACCCTTCCCAACATCATGCCATTCCAGGGAATGAGGCTGCAGATGCTGCAGCTAAAGATGGTGTTATGAATGGCACTCTGGTATATTGGAGCGAGAGGTGGTAAGACTTACAAAATCTCTTGAAATGTAGAATATGGTGGCAATGGGAAGGAGAATGGTCTGCGCTAGAGGGAAATAAATTACGAAGAATGAAGAATACTGTTCGAGTTTGGGATCCTGATCTTTTGCTGTTCTGTCATGAGAGCGAGATGGTATTTGGTGAGACGAGGGCCAAGAATTCGCCATATACTACCTGAAATTGACTTTACGGTTGGGGAAAACCTCGGAATAACTCAACAAGGTAATGAGTCCAAGAGGAAATAGAACCCATGCCAAAGCGCAGTTTCGGATCAGAAAATAACGCGCCTACCGTCTGAGCTACCCCGGTGGCCAAAGCTTCTCTGATATTGACACGATTCACCTGCCTTATCAGAAATATATTCTTTCACATATTCTGTTTTCTAAAAATCGGAAACAGGCAGTCGTTTAAGACAGCAGTGTTATTTTGTTAAAAGCGTGAGAAATGCGTATAGCTACGACTACTAATGTAGTTCGGCTCTTTTTCTCAGAATTTTCTCGCGTCGTGGTCACTCGTGCTTGATTGTTGAGTCATGTGTGACAGCGAAAGAGACTTGCGGCCTCCACTCTGCTTTCCAACCGACAAAGAAACCTTTCGTACGCCGTTAATATTAGACAATAATTTTTTTAACTTAAAATGAAAGGCGTAACCGGAAGAGAAAAAAAATTGTGGTTGCTAGGTTTTGTACCCATGTAAAATAGAAGACAAATATTTTGATGAATCTTCGCAATGAAATGAAGTACAGGTTGCAGGAATTAATGTTTCAGTTGTAGGTTTAGTCAAGGTATATATTTTTGGTTGTACACTTTATAGTTGTTCTTTAAGCTATGGTAATCTGGCTGATTTTCTCTAATCCTGCAAGAATTGAGTTGCTGGGAGAAAGACTGATTCCGATTATATAAGGAAAAACATTTTTTTTATCTCAGTCTTACAATTAGTATTAAATTATTGGTACATATTTCGTGGAATACTAGTCTGTCCCTGAGCGCAGAAGAACCTGTATTTCTGCATTAATTAATTGGAAGTAATTATCTCAGTATTGTGAAATAGGTATAAATTGGTTAGCAGCACAGGAATGTTCTGTATATCAAAATAGGCCATAAGTAGCTTGCGTATTTCTTGGAATCTATTAGAATAATACGGTGATAAAATACAGATTAAACGACCTTGTTCCGTAACAGAGCAACTGACCCCGTCGAGTAATCAGTTTGAAATGTTGGGAGAATGCGGAATTCACTTTTGATGTTTCTTCTGATACGTTTATACCAGATGCTAACGAATGTCTTTTTGCATAGTCTGAAGTAGTTTTTCTTTTATAATACCTATACTATCGATGAAATAAATTTAATAAGTTTGTGTCGCGATATGACTTTTATTACAAGTTAAAGCGGCAATAAATAAATTAAAGAAAAAAATTAATTAAATTGATAGCTCTCTTGTGCTAGATTGTTACATTCTTAACAGGTCACAGTGTAAAAATTGTAAGTCTTATAAGATTTCAGGCTGTCATCAGGATTTCGTTATGTTGAAACCCTTTCAATTATACACAGTGTACATTTTATGTATATAATTATATATAGATATATTTTTCTGAAAGGGCCTTATTCTAGCAAATGGGCCGTTTCAAAGTGCTGTGAATGTTTTGAAACCTATATAGGCGTACGTCTCAATAAATATATGAAATAATATCCTTATCTTAACAAATTAGGAATATTAAATCCAGACGTTTGAGATGGACAGGGCATATAGCACGTATGGGCAAACTCAGAAATGCATATAGACTGTTAGTTGGGAGACCGGAGGGAAAAAGATCTTTGGGGAGGTCGAGACGTAGATGGGAAGATAATATTAAAATGGATTGAGGGAAGTGGGATATGATGATAGAGACTGGATTAATCTTGCACAGGATAGGGACCGATGGCGGGCTTATGTGAGGACGGCAATGAACCTGCGGGTTCCTTAAAAGCCATTTGTAAGTAAGTAATGTCCTTTCTTAACAGACAGGTAGCCACCGCGTAACTTGGTCGGCAAAGGCGCTTGTCTGCTGATCCCGAATTGCGCTCGGGCGCGGCATTGATTGCCGTTCGAATTGATTACCTGGTTGGGTTTTTCCCGAGGTTCTCCCAACCGTACGGTGAATGTCAGGTGATCTATGGCGAATCCTCGGCCTCATCTCGCCAAATACTATCTCACTATCACCAATCCCATCGTAGCTAAATAACCTAGTAAATGATACAGCGTCCTTAAATAACGAAGTAAATAAAATAATAGAAAGGTACGTTCAAGTGAGACAAATACGATAATGTTCTTAACTGATTTTTGACAAAATGGAATAAGGCCTTTTTTTAAAAAATGATTGGTTTAATTATAATAGATACTAATTTTCAGATTATTATGTCTGCTATGATACATACATACATACACACATACATACATACACACATACATACATACATACATACATACATACATACATACATACATACATACATACATACATACATACATACATACATACATACATACATACATACATACATACATGCGTTTATACAGAGTAATTGGGGCGGTTTCTTCTGTGTTCTGTTGTTTGAGCTGGTCGAGCATAACGTGTTCAACAGACAGGCAAACCTTTCAGTCCTTGAGCGAAACTGGAGCCTGAGAAGTGATTCTGAAACACTCGAGAGATTAAAATTCTACACAGGGAACAGTGCTGAAAATACCAATAACTTTCATAATGACATTATAATTCATTTATCTGTTCATTATGTCACAGGAAAAATGTTTGATTACTTTAAATGCATATAAATTTTATATGCGAGATCTGTTCTCGACTTTCATTTAGTATCGCTGTCTTCATCTCGTATAAAGGGGAACAATGTGGCACACGATCACTGAGATAATAACATTGACTTAATTTATGGTATAATAATAATAATAATAATAATAATAATAATAATAATAATAATAATAATAATAATAATAATAATTTCACTAAGTGTGTTACTTTTTTATATATTTCCATTAATATATTACTTCTAAAGAGCTTCACTACCTTGTGCTTGAAAATGATATTTTTATAGTTTTACTTAAAAATAATTACAAACCATGCTCGTAAAGTCGGGGCGAATAACGACAAGTTAAGAGATCTATTATCGCACAAAAAGCTAAAAAAATAACGAGCATGAACGTATTATTTACATCCCCTAATTAATTAAAAGATATAAATGATTATAAGTAAACAAGACAAATGCACCAGATCTGGAATAGATTTCCGTCGGGATGGTGTGGATTATCTCTCAGGTATCGAGTGGTTGTGTATCATTTATCATGTTGTCTTAAGACTTGGTCTTTAATCTTATTAAATGTTAATCTTAAAATCTAGATGTCTCATTACTTTACCATCTTTAAATCTGAGCGTGCTCAGGAAATAGTTACCCTTCCAATAGTGATTTCCTACTGCTAAACGCATTGCTGCTTATAGAAAATTGTAGTATACCTGTGCAAGTTTGCTAATGACTGAGACTTCAACACCTACTTTAATAATTCTCAGTAATTAAACATTAATGTGGCTTGGATATGAAAGTACGTATTTTGAATAGCTAAAGACAGTGTAGCGGACAGTGCTACAACCACGTCAATTTATACAGGATGGATATTCTTACTCGTATTTATTATCGGTTGCTGCAGCTGGTTCTTGTGGCTGGGTTCGAAGGGTCTAATGAAGAGTACTGAATATTTATAGAAGTAGGACAATGCTAATGAGGGGTGTTCGTGACCAGAATTTGGTAGGTCTACAAGTTTGAAACAAGAGTCAGTTTTCCAGTTTCCATTGGATACTAATGACAATAACTGGTCTTGATAGCATGAAATCCCTCTTGGAATTTACGAAAAATGCAAGCTGTAGATATAAACACGACGGAGTGTAGTTTGTTGCACCTTTACAAATATTGGACCACAACGTTAAATATTTACAAAACAAATATGGCAATGTTTATAAGTCCCACAAGAAAGAGAAGTTATTTGTACAATATTTTAGATAAATAAATATATACTTACTTACTTGCAAATGGCTTTTAGGGAACACGCAGGCTCATTACCGCCCTCACATAAGCCCGTCATCGATCCCTATCCTGTGCAAGATTAATCCACTCTCATCATATCCCACCTCCCTCAAATCCATTTTAATATTATCCTCCCATCTACGTCTCGGCCTTCCCAAAGGTCTTTTTCCCTCCGGTCTCTCAACAACCGCTAATGTAACTGTTTTATAAATTCTAACTTTCAGATTTTTTGACAACAGAATAGATGACAAAAGCTTCTCAACCGAATAATAATAGTCATTTCCCATATTTATTCTGCGTTTAATTTCCTCCCGAGTGTCATTTAATTATATTTGTTACTGTTGCTTCAAGATATTTGAATTTTTCCACCTGTTCGAAGGATAAATCTCCAATTTTTATGTTTCCATTTCGTGCAATATTCCGGTCACGAGACATAATTATATACTTTGTATTTTCAGTATTTACTTCCAAACCTATCTCTTTACTTGCTTCAAGCAAAATTTCTGTGTTTTCCCTAATCGTTTGTGGATTTTCTCCTAACATATTCACGTCATCGGCATAGACAAGAAGCTGATGTAACCCGTTCAATTCCAAACCCTGTCTGTTACCCTGAACTTTCCTATTGGCATATTCTAGAGCAAAGTTAAAGAGTAAAGGTGATAGTTTATCTCCTTGCTTTAGCCCGCAGTGAATTATTGGAAAAGCATCAGATATAAACTGGCCTATACGGATTGTGCTGTAAGTTTCACTGAGACACATTTTAATAAATAAATAAATAAATATATATATATATATATATATATATATATATATATATAAATATATATATATATATAGTGTAAATTAGGGTCTGTTGGACAGTCGGGCATGTTGGACACTTTGTACTTTAACGTGTTACCTCGCCACTTGTGGGCACTACATTCTGCTAGAAGTCAATGATGGAAGTAGCCACGAGTGGGGTTACTTCCGTCATTGGCTTCTAGCAGAATGTGGTGCCCACAAGTGGCGAGGTAACACGTTGAAGTACAAAGTGTCCAACATGCCCGACTGTCCAACAGACCCTATTTAACCCTATATATATTATTTAAAGAGAAGTTGAGGCTTGATATTTGTAAATTGTTGATGAATATAGGATATTTTGGAAAGTTAGGTCTGCTTTCGTCTTGAAGTGAACGAACTGTTTCAGATCGTTAGAAATGGCTAAGTTCACTTAATAACCTACGTCTCGCCACTACTGTTTTAAATGACGACGTTGTGAACTAAAATTTAATTTTACGTCACAAGATATTCTCGAGTCTTATCAGAAAGATTAATGCAATAATTCAAATCTGATTAATCCGACTAAACGTTTTAACTATTCACTGATCACTGTTATCCACAATTGTCCTATATAATTGTCATAAAAATATACGATTCTACCTTTAATTTTTATCATATATCAGTATTAACTAATATTCTGTTTGTTCATAATAAAATAAAATGTAATGTACGTTAATGCCAGTTATGTATTGACTGTAATAGTAACGTAACATGTATAAACGTAACATAAATGCTTAATAATTATTTTTAAATACTGCACTCTGAATTTTAATACTTAATTCAAATATTTATATGCTGTAAAGTATGATTTCGATAAGACGTGTTTAGTATGACCTTACGAACGTTGTATTCTGTATTTCATTCTGGATTGGTCTATTTATTTAAAGCCAGAGAAGTTGGTGTGTCGTAATGATACAGTGTAACAAATCGAGTGACACGAAGTACCGGTACTATAAAATATACATATTATGTAGAGAAACAGCTTGTTTTGAGGTACACTGAGAATGAAATCTTCGTGACTTCGCTATTAAACTTTTTTTCTGAGCAAAATAAAAACACTTATTTGAGGTTTGTGATTCTGTTATAATTCTCATCAATTTTAGGGAAGATGTGGCAGGAACGTTTACAAAGTCTTAAGATTTTTTATTTCTAAATTATGTTGAGTGTCCTGAGCACTGGATCAAGATTCCTTGCCAATTGACTGGCGTATCGGAGTACTAGCGTGTCTCGCTTCATGTACTTCATGAAGTTCTCCTGACAATCTGGCACAGTCTCTGAGGCGCAGGTCTCTCTGTAGTGGTTCATCTGGGCGAAATTTTTATCCAACACAAGATTTCTGGCCGTTGAGGGCCTTAATATTCTAAGAGTATAATGGTTGAACACTGTAAGCGCACCGTCTGTTGACACAAAACTCTTAACGGACTCGAGTTCTGGACTGAAATTAGCACTTCTTATCGTGTGTCTTAAGATGTGGTGATATTTGGGAACACCATGAAGATCACTTATAGGGAAATCATCGAAGAAATACGCGTTTCGCACTGAGAAAGAAGAATATTTATCGAGCAAATGTGGATCTTCCGTAAGGAGTTGTTGAAACATCTCCTTCCAAGTGGACGTTCTTACTGGCACTATCACTTCGTCGACGTCTATCGGAAGAACGAAACGATGCGAATACAAATTACGATAGTAACAGTCATTGTAAGGCACTACTTCATCTCGTCTCTTCTGCCAGAGATTTGCTTTCAAGTAGCGGGATCTTTGTCTTGGCTTATTTGGCTGTTTGCCTGGTAGACTCAAGGGAATGATTTCGAGTACACCCCTTCTGGAATAATAATCGAGAACTCGCTTCAGATTCGGATGAACACTATATACATACACAAAGAACTTGTCGGCACCTAATATTAGATTCAGTTCTAACCACTCTGCTATTCTCACTGACATGTCACGTATTGTAAAGTCCAAACCTTTGACACACAATGCAAAGTCTTTCCTGGACTCTGACATTGGGGCGGATGGGGGATGTATTGGTAGAAACGTTCTTGGGTAGTCGCAAGGCTTCAAAGTCACTGATACGCCAAGGGGGTAACGTTTTCTTTTTTCGGTGTCGATACTGACATTTCTTGGTATGGGGCAACTGAACAACACTGGATTGTCGGACTCTGTGCTGGAGTTGCTGTCCCATTGGGAGGCCCATATGTCGACTTGCAGCGCCTCCACGACTAGTACTTCTCTGTCATACCACAGTTGGCAGTAGATGGAGGTGTTTCCGTGGCCTTCCACCATCCCGATGATCCTGACGTAATGGTAATTGTGTAGTCTCACATCGTAGTGGGCTGAGTACAAGTGTAGGCCTGACTGAGGTGGGCTCTGCCAATAGATGTTGATGCGACGGATCTGCGAGGACGTCGGCCTTATATGTAGGAGGTTGTTGCAAATGACAGGTACTCGTTGTTCCATTTCCACTTGACGCTCCAAGGAATATGCAACGATAGTCTGCGGCGGTGACCTCAGAAGAGCGAGCTGGAATAATGAAAGGTTGTTCGTTAGAATAGAGAATAGATCAAACTCTAGTGAATACATAATAATATAGTTGAGAAAATTGTAGTTTCAGATTAAGTGTTCATATCGGTTTCATTGAACATGAGACGAATACATTACGTTAAAAACTGTACGTAATGTATAGGAATATTTCTGGTATAGTTTCAGTGTTATCTGTAATATTTATTTGAATAACTGAATTTTGAAATATTAAAAAAATTCGAGAACAGCATCTCCTTAGGAATATTTCTGGTATAGTTTCAGTATTATCTGTAATATTTATTTGAATAACTGAATTTTTAAATATTCAAAAAAATTCGAGAACAGCATCTCCTTACGTTTATTATTCGTCCACGTAGTTGAGAAAATTGTAGTTTCAGATGAAGTGTTCACAAGTATTTCATTCACTTTACATTAAATACTTTATTTATTATATAGGTAAGTCTCTGATATAATTTTAAAACGATTTGCAGTGATATTTACAACACATTTATTGGAATAACTGACGTTTGAAATATAAGCGAAAGAAGTGCAAATACGATTAACTGAATTAAATATCATGATATGTATATAAATGCCTGTATGATAACGATGGGATAATCGAATGAAAAACAGTCAATTATTCGAATATTTTGCATCATTTGATTGTATTGAAATCCATTCGGTTGTTTAAGAGACCGGTTATTTTTCGAATGAAGGCAAATTATTGCTTTTCGGATAAAACATTATTTTCTCTAATGAGTTTGTGCATGATAAGTGATAACTAATTATTGTATGAGCACTTACTCTCATGTCATATTATTCAAGTAACTGTAAAGTGGTTAGCTTGTTTTCAGTTTGAATTACAAGAATTATATTGTGATATAATAAATTCAAATGGTTATTAACACCAGTAGTCAGTGCTGTAACTGCCAAATAATAATACTGCTATCCTTGTCTTGCGTACGTCGCGAGTAATGGATTAATATAGTCTGCAACAATATAATATATTTTAATGCGCACTGACATTATGATCTTCGCTTTTTATATCAGAAAATTCAAACTCCTTAAGTATGTGTATGTCCCTTTAACAATTTATTTATTTATTTATTTATTTATTTATTTAACTAGCTAGCTAGTGAGTACAAATTAAATGCATAAAACAAAAATGTTTCTAGCCACTACCGTAAGCCAGGCTCGTGTACGGTGTGGTCTTAGTCAATAATATAACATAAAATTTACAAGGACAGTTTACTAAATACAGTAAGTAACTTAATTCAAACCAATAAATAACACACAAGAGCAAAAAAGGAAGAAAGAAAAAAAAAGAGGGAAAAATACACATTTATATAAATTGACAATCATAGAGAAGCCAGTGATATTCAATAAAAACATGAATATAGTCGACAGAAGTAAAAGGTAAAAAAATACATTTGTTAATATTTTATATCATGAACAATTTTATAAATTTCTTTTTAAAAGCTTCAATTTTAAAATATTGCAAATTTGGAAAATGGTTTGTAATTTTATTATGAAGTCTTGGGCCGCAACTAGCACCATGTTTAAGAGCTGCAATTGTATGACATTTAGGCTCAATTAATGGGAAAGTAGACTTTTGGTTTAGCTATGCAAATTTTATCTAAATTGATTCGCAACAATGAACACTCACATAGTTTTGAAAGCTGCTCCGTATATTTCTCAGAATTCACGTGAGAAGGCCGAGGCATGATCATCGTTTTAACAGTTGTCAAGAGATGTGCAAGAATAGATTCAGACGTATTTTCTGTTTTGTGTTCTACACGAGATCACTTAGTAATTTCGTGAATTTACTTAATTGTCTTATTACTTATTTTAATGTTGTCCCTTGCATGACCTGCATTATTACGAACCATAATCAATAAATAAACTTAAGGTCATAATAATAATTGCATAATTTCATCAATAAGTAACCAATTATTTTATTGCATTATTTTTCGAATATGAATATAATCGAATGAATTTCATTCGATCAAAAACAATCGATTGTACTATCCCATTTCTAGTGTCGAAACCAATCGTCGCTCTCTACAATATTTCTGACACTTTTTGGCCTTATAATAATTATTGTACATTGTATTAGTGTAGTAAATCCTGCTGTATGTCTCAGTGAATATTCAGCGTTAAATAGCGCATAAATTTCTCTACCAAACGGTCCGTGGTTCAATTCCCAGTGGTGGTGGAGATTTATCATCATTCCACGGGACTGCGTGTTTGTCCCTTGCCTTGTGATTATCCTGTGACGTTTCTGCGGTGACCCTGCATTGTGCTGACTATACGGTCAGGAAGCCCACTGTGTGAGAATATTTAGTTTTGATTCAAAGGAAGGCCAAAAGATCAAGGTGATGCAGCGACTCAAGCAGAAGAAGACGAAAAATTGGTGTAACGAAATTATGCGATCCCTGCGATGTCTATTAGTAAACTCTAAATCACGCATATAACAAGAATGTCCCGTTATTAATTGGACATAGATGGGATCAATAATTTCTGGTATAGAAATGCCTTTCTTTCAAAGGGCCTGGGTATATGTAGGCCTATGTTCCTTCTTTGTATTGCCTTATGCGTTGGTATTACGCCATGCTAACTACATGATCGGGATTCCCGCTGCTCGTGAACACAAAATATTGATTTGAAATTTTCTCAGACGAGTGAGAATAGAACGTAACATAGGGTCTTACTATTACGTTGATCAATTTATTTTCTTTTATCTGTCTGGAAATTCTTTTTCAGACAATACAAGGTGTCACTTCTTCATTCCCATTACAAAAGATAAATAGGCCTAATATTTACTACGTTTTCATGGAGTATTCAGATTGATCTGAATCTGAATACACTTAGCCTACCGTATTGAAATCTTCATGAAAACGGAGACTGAATTCGATCTGAGTCTCAAGGTCGATACACCTAAAAAGTGGGATCGGATCGTATTCAGTTCGAATTGAGTTCCATGAAAACGGGTATCGTATTCAATTCGATCTCAATACGCTAAGCGCGTGATCGATCGTCATTTGTTTGATGTGTCAGCTGTTTTTACCAAGAGCGAGGGCAATATGTATGTTGAAAAAGAGTGTTGTAAAACATAATACTTCGTGTTTTCCTAAAAGTCAATATTACCATTATTCATTAACAGCCAAAATATTAAGTTTTCATGCGCCTCATTTCGAAAACACAATATTGTTTATATGTAACTAATGCCTACAGAGTGACCAACACGCTAATATGTGGATGACATGTTAACCAACATAACTACTTTCGAAACTTCAGCTTCCGTACCTAGATCGTTTTCAATACGTATCGAAAATTACATGAAAACAGGAATCGTATTCAGTACGGATTGTTTTCAGATCAATTTGAATACTCCATGAAAACGTAGTAATTATTAAGTCAGTATTTTATTTATTCCTTATTGAGTGAATAATTTTATTAGGAACCATACATTTTTACACTTCCACGTTTATTTTCATTTGCTTAAAACCATTGTTTTTTATTATTTTATTGTCTATTCGTGGATGAATACCAACTGAAGGTTTTCCCTTATAAGTAGAAACTAATGGTGTTTATCATAAAGGTATTAGCATATTATTGCTGTTAAATTAAACATTATGCAAATTAAAGTACGTGCGTAGTTTCGTGCATATTACAGCGATAATCACATTAATAACAGATATTAATTGTCATAAAAGAACTTAAGACAATGCCTCATGAATGTGATTGAATATTCAACACCGTGCAGCGTTTTGAGGCAAGGCTTGTAATCAAGGGGGAAAATATCCATTCAAATCGATGGTTCTTTGAACTCCCTCCTGTTGAATATAAGTCTGTATTGTCTGAAAAGTATATCGAATACTAAACACGCACATTAAACCGGTTTATTTTCGACAGTGAATTATATTTACATCGTCTTCAATGTAGGACTGCTCAATGACAGAACGTAATGGCTGACTACTTACATTCTTATTACAATACATACGTTTTTGAAGTGGTGCATTTCGAAGTTCGCATCTGAAAGATCGCGTCGTAATCAAAACTTGTTATTCCGATACAGTATTTACAGTTTGCTTTTTTTTTTAACAACACTATAAGTAAATTTTAGTGATCTTAGACATTGTTGAAGTATATTAGTGTGTGTCATTTCAATTACTTAGAGCAGCGATTCTCAACCTATGGTATGCGTACCACTAGTGGTACGTGAGCCACTGCTGGGTGTTACTTCAACAAAGTGTGAAATAAAAATATGCATTACCATAAAACATAAACAAATAATATACCTGTTTCCAAATTTTCAAACAATGAAAAAGTTAAACAAAATGATTTAAATAATGTGTGACTTCAGAATTTTTGGATTAGTGACTCATTTTCTATTGATTACACCTTGCCAGAATCCTTAACTACTTTTGAGAAAGACGAGTTCTCTTGTAATGGAAGTCTGAGGCAAGTGATCAAGAGAATGAATTTAATAGACTTTTGATTGGCAAGAGGAAATTAATATTCTTATCATCTCGGAACTTCTGATTGAGATTCTGGCTGATATGTACATATATTATCAGGCAGTACATCTCACTTGACGATATTTGTTAGAGGAAGAACAATTATTTTTATATATCTGATGTCTGATTAGTGTAATATGTAGCTAATCGGCGATATATGCAATGGAGGGGGAAAGGAATTGGCTACCCTACCCCATTTTCGCCTGGCTTAGTTGCCTCATAAGTGGTGCCTTATTGATATCACTTGTGAGATTCAGATCTATATTCGGACAGTTGGCAAAACAACAACACATCTCGGAAAATCCGTAAAACTTTTTATGGTGTTCACAACTACTTACTTTTGTAAGTTTTCTTCTCTAATTTATTGAAAAAATAAGTACAGGAATAATTAGAATGTTGAACTTGATTTGAGGCTCAAATCAACTCAATTGAACCTTGGCATAAAGAAGTTGTGTTTTGCATAACAAATACAACCTTCACACTGAACTGTGTTTATTTATTTCAGTTACAGATACTATGTGTTTATGTTGTAATTTTTTAGTATTTAATCATTTACATTATATAAGATACAGGGTTAGGCCTATATTAATTTTTTCTGTATATTTTATCGAATACTCCATTGAATAAATTCAAAGAGGGACTGTTCCTTAATTAAACAAGCCTAAATAAAGCAATAAATTATTAATATTGGGGCATAGAAATGCAAATTGTGATCCTAGGAATGACAGAAGACGTTTACCCATAATAACTAAATTTGGTAAGTGGTACAGCTAATATTGTAAATTAAAAATAGTGGTACGTCATTGGAAAAGGTTGAGAACCGCTGACGTAAAATGTGTTGTATGTTAAGCTTATTAAAAGGTTACGTAATTAGGTATTAGGAGTATTTTAATAGATATTTAAATAACCTATTACTATTATTATTATTATTATTATTATTATTATTATTATTATTATTATTATTAACAGATCTACTACGGTCTAACACTTGAAGGCTGATAACGATTATTATTATTATTATTATTATTATTATTATTATTATTATTATCATCATCATCATCATCATCATCATCATCATGAGCCTTACTGTCTCGTGCCAGCGTTATTTAGATCGTCCTAAATTTCTTCGTCCTCTTGGGATATAAGATTTGTTTAGGCCATCTAGTATGATCCATCCTCTTGACATTCTCTTTCCACTGGAGTCTATATTTCTATAGATAATTAACGATAGGATTAATTTGAAGTTATTTGACAATGTCTTCATTCCGACGGTGGTAAAATAATGAACATCCTGCAGTTCTTCGCATAAATCGTATTTCGGCTATTGTCAACCGTCTCTCATCACTGCTTTATCGCCCATGCCTCACTGCCATATTGATATTGCTTTATTGCCATAAAACACAAAGTATACAGGCATAGTAAAACATATATATATATATATATATATATATATATATATTAACATTTGTATTTAAAAAATCATTAACATTATACAGACATTCCTTTGTTAAAAAAGACTTAATTTTACTTTTAATCACATTATCAGGCAAACATATCAAATTAAGAGGTAAACTATTATAAAATTTAACTGGCATAAAAGACCAATTCTTTTTAGACATACTAAAGTTACTATTTCATTTATATGACGTGATTCCATTTTCGACCAATGAAGTGTAATGGAGTTTTTAATTCCAACCAATCATAGTCAGACATCGCGATAATTTTTGCAGCTATATTTATCGCCATCAATTTATCGCATGGTCGTTCATTTGTTTAGTCAGTGTCGCCAACTGCTCCTCCGTAAATCGATGAGCATGAATCCATTAATATGCATCTACACCAGGCATGTCAAACCCTGCACATTGTGCAATCGCGCACATTGTGCAGTAGTTTCTGTGCGATGTGCACTTTCTATTCCCCTACCTGGAGGGAGTGAATCGCCTTGGAGGGGAACGTGACAGGGCTATACAGACCTGCAACAGCAAATCAGCTTTTCTTTCAGTAACTCAGTTTCAGTACGGGTACTGATTTGGCTGTCTGTGAATGAGTTATGATAAATAAAGTGAGGAGTTCACAGATAACGAAGAGGGGAAATTATGAATCAAATAACATAATTGTTATAATGTTTTCCTCAGCCAACAATAATTGTTTTAAAATGAAAGGTTTTGATCTACCCATGTCGAGGTAATAGTATTGTGACAGTTTAGATCAGATTAGTAAAGTTAATCAGTACTCTCACGGCAAAACGAACTTGACATTGGCGTTGTTTTAGAGTCTGTACTAACACACCCATCAAAGATTAGATGACTTACGACTTTCATTTCATAAGCTGGTAAGTGATGACAATATTGTGAGGAATGCATTAAGGCTCTTGAGGTTGTAAGCAACTATTTGCAAGGCGGAAAAATTTTCTGGAAAAATATATAATGGCAAATTTTCCGTCTCACGTCACTATATTATGTATGCTAATATACTTACATTAATAAATCTTTAAACCTGACATAAATAGAATATCGTCGCTTCGCAGCTTGTGAACGACACTTTTAATTTCTTTCAGTAACACTCCCAACTTGTCGATACTTGCTCTCAACGTTTTCCAAATAAACTATATGTGAATTTAAATTCAAAGCTTAATTTATATAATTTATTAATATTAATGTTAATTTATATTGACATACAGCAAGGAAATTATTTCAGTGTAAAAACTTCACAATGTCCTACTGCATGTAATTAATTGGGAGTAATTATTTTCTTCAACATTTGTGTACCAATGGTCCCAATAAATAATCATGCTTGACGAACAATGAAAGAATAGGGTCTATTATTTAAAATAATTAGTACCTACTACGTAAAATGAAATACTGTGTTCGTTTTTTGTTGTTTCGAAATTCCTGCAATATTCTTTTTCTTCAAATACTATATAAAAATCATATTAATAAATTATGCTTTACAAACCACTACTTTGTCAAGTATAACTGAGTAAGCCTAAAGTTTTTTGTATTGCAATTGTCAAATATAGACACTGATAATAACAGCTGTGTTTTTTTTTCCTTCTGCTAAGTGTATTTATGATGTCCAAATGCCTATTTAATCCAACCCTAGAAGCGCAGAATAGATTATTGTACACCCCTCCAACTAAGAACTGGTAATAGCAACCCTTGACTGATGCAATCCGCACAGACCGGCGATCCGCGCACATAACTGCACATTCAGAGTCTGATTTCTGACATACCTGCTCTACACGGTTAAACTTTTCTTTCATCTTTACGCATTATTATCTAAACACTCTTTTAATCGAGAAAGTTATTATTGTTTTTTTAATGACTGTTTCTTAGCTGATCTTCTTGCCTCATATTTTGATGGAAGATTGCTTAGATGTTAAAGAACATGAATGTTAAATTTCCTGGTTAGAATTTCCTCTATTCGTTCTAAATAATGTTGTCACGTGTATTAGATATACTTCAATCTGCTCACACACAAAAACCAACTACGAACAATTATTAATAGATATACTTCAATCTGCTCACACACAAAAACCAACTACGAACAATTATTAATAGATATACTTCAATCTGCTCACACACAAAAACCAACTACGAACAATTATTAATAGATATACTTCAATCTGCTCACACACAAAAACCAACTACGAACAATTATTAATAGATATACTTCAATCTGCTCACACACAAAAACCAACTACGAACAATTATTAGTGGATATACTTCAATCTGCTCACACACAAAAACCAACTACGAACAATTATTAATAGGAAAAAGGCCAGTGGAAACATATCGGGGAAGTATAAATTATCTTTATATGCGAAGTAAATGTACAGTCAGCTTACCTAGCTAAGTTCAGTAGTTTTTACAAGCGGTCAAAATGATGCCGGGATAATTAGGCCACTTGAATTTCTCACGCCGGCGCTGCCTTACCATCATTTATAAATTAAGTGTACCAAAGAAATGCAATAAAATTATGCACGACCTTGAGCGGGAAGGAATAACACAAGATTTGCCTCAACTCACGCTTTTGAATGAATCCTCGCTGTTTACTAACATTCCAAACGTAAATATGCAAATATCGCCTCATTCATAGTAGTTTTTATAGTTACTTAGAATCAGAATATTCTTATTTATGGAAATAAGTGTTGCAAAACAAGATTTATCGTTGTACAACGTGAGAGTGAAGTTCATTTTCCACTTTTTAACCTCCCCGATTTAGAATAAAATTGAAATTTTATATCTCAACTATTTTTTGTTGTTTACTTATTTTTCAAAGGATAATTTTTATTCTTTTAACGTATCGAATCTATGTTCAAATTCCGGAAGACTGAACTGTTGTATACATTTTATTTGTAAACTCCGTTTGACTTTTAGAACTAGATTATATGTTAAATTAAATTCTTTATCTTCCAAAAGGCATTTTTATTATTTTAAATGTACTCTATTTAAGCTGTGGAATTTTATACCTGAGCTATTTTATATTGTGTACTTAAGCAGAGACCCTATAGTACCAATTTTAAATTAATCATCCTTAAGTAAAAGTATTATACAGATCTATAGGAAAATTGTACTTTTGATTATTTATCTTAGGATTGCTGAGCTCTTGTGTATTTGTGAAAATAATAAGTTATAATTTTCTTTGTACTCGATTACTTTTTAAACAAAATGAAATTACATTAATGTTCATGCACAGAAAAGTTTTTATCCAAATAATCTGAAGCTATAGCTGAGCAATTAATGTAATCCTATAGATAAGCTGTAAAAGTTGCATGCTTCCAGCTGGTTTAGATCCTGAGAAAAAGGTACATAAGTTGTGAATATTTAACTTCTGAGAAAATGAGCTACAGAGTAAACATTAGCAAAACTCTCGTTTTCAAAAACACAGATAATACTGAACTTATTTGAAAATTCACAACAAAGTCAGTTGTTACAATCTTCAACAGTGCCACCAACTTATGAAAGAAACATTTAACTACAAAATCATTTTCCAAATAGTTTCAGAAATATTTATATTTTTATGCAATGGTACGGAAGGAGAAAAAAATCAGTTTGACATCTAAAACGTATTACGTAATTAAAACATTTATAATTATAATTTTAAAATACATTATAAACCAAATTACGCATTAAATTCCGAATAATTATTTGGGATATAAAATCAAATTTTACTTTATTTATTTGTCTGTCTTAGCACGTCTGCCTCCAGGCTAACCGTCCCGGGTTCGATTCCCGGTGGAGTCAGAAATTTTCATGTAAAATTTCTACCTTGTCGCTAGGAGAGATGGCGGTGCAAAACTTGTAATCACTAAATTGTGCACCAATATGCTTGGGTTAAATCCCAAATCTCTTAGAAGTGCAAGTAAAATTTCCGTGTTTTCCCTAATCGTTTGTGAATTTTCTCCTAACATATTCACATTATCCGCATAGACAAGAAGCTGATGAAACCCGTTCAATTCCAAATCCTCTCTGTTATCCTGAACTTTCCTAATGGGATATTCTAAAGCGAAGTTAAAAAGTAAAGGTGATAGTGCATCTCCTTTCTTTAGCCCGCAGTGAATTGGAAAATCATCAGATAGAAACTGGCCTTTACGGACTCTGCTGTAAGTTTCACTGAGACACATTTTAATTAATCGAACTAGTTTCTTGGATATACCAAATTCAATAAGAATATTATATAAAACTTCTCTCTCAACCGAGTCATATACATTTTTGAAATGTTTTTAAATTCAAATCACACTAATTATAATAAAATTCATAACTACAGGAATTAACAACTCTGACCAAATGAAATGCAATTATTTTGTTATTTTATAGATTTGAAATTACTGTATTAACTATCACTTACGGATTTGCTACGGTATATTAATACATAAAATACGTCTCGCCACTAATATTACTTATGTGATATTAAATTTATAAATGGCAATGAGGTGTGAAGGATCTCACATTAAAATAAGACCGTCGCATTTAATTAATTCTTTTTTTACATTTCCTGCCATGACATACAAATCTGCGTTTAACAACTTCCTGCATTCTCGCAGCCTCTGGAAGACAGGTGATAAAGTACTCTAAATTATTAATGAGGAAATAAGGCGTGACTTCCTGACCAAACTACAGCGTTCATTCTCTTTCATCATCTTAATATGGCCGGATGAATGCCGGTTGTACAGCGGTAATGAAGATGTCACATTTAAGTGATAATACGCGATTCGTATTCTTTTTGTAAATCCGGAACTGTTTTCACATCTGTTATGTAGAAAACTCACTTTAAACATACCTATAAACAAGTGATTTATTTTAAAACATTTAGACCTTCCGCCAATTTTAAACACCTCGAATTCTAAAGTTTTGTGTTATTCAGTTATTGTATGTTCGTTATACCATATAAAAAATATATATTACGTGAAAAATAAATTTACGCAATAAAATGTCATTAAAATAAGATAGGGTTTTGTAATATTGATGTGAACTATGTACGATATTATGATTTCAGTATACTTTCACAGACATTTCGAAAGCCACTTTCTTTGTTCTGCTTCGTTGAAAAAGAAATGGCGAATTTTTAATTACTGTAAGATCGTTAAATGTTCAACTTTTTTTCCCCGCTGTAATGGCTTTTGACTTCGCTCTCCAAGCTTACAATAACGCACACTGAAGACTAGTTAAATACCTTCACAATGCATTTAAGACAAAAAAAAAAAAAAAAAAAAAAACAAATAGTTGAGATCACATTGATATTTTACAGTATATTCATGAGAGACCAGATTCGGCGATCAAATTCCATAAAAACCTATGAAATTCGTATTGTTTCAGTCCATCATTGTTTTAAAAATATTTTCCCTTATTTGTTAGGTGGTCTTTGGCTGCAATGCCATCTAATTGAAAAGCTTGAAGTAATATCTGCCGAATAATATCGCTTATACTATATATTACACGTATCTATGAATAAGTACTCTATTCATAAAATTAAAAACTACATCATTTCATTGGTACTGTTAAATTAATTAGAAAACGTTCTGTTCAGTGAGAGAAATATTTGCAGATATACAGAAAATTAAAAGAGTTCCTACGTTATGACTTTATGAGCTGTAATAAATATCCGTTCTAGATGCTAATGTTAAAAAATGTACGTAATTTTTTAGGCGATTAAAATTCTTAGAAATGCTAATTCTTTCTACCCAAATATTCGCAAGCACCACTATTGTCGTCATAAATAGATAGAGAGTTGAGAAGTTCATGTCACTTAGGGCCGTATTCATAGATATTTTTAGCGCGGTCTTCCGTTGGATGATCAGCGTTTTTCGTATTCATAAACCAGTGTTAGCGATAGGATATGATTTGAATTCTGTACTAGTAACCAGTGGATAGCCGAGGCTAGCTTAGTACGCTCGTAACGCGTGCTGCGAAATGTCTATGAATAGCATCCTTATAGTTTACAGACGTACGAAAGCTACGGAGGTAAAATTCTCGTTCTTTGAGTCCCTGGCACTAGGAGAGCAATGGTCAACATCGCGATTTGGGCGTTTTGATTGAAGAAAAGAATTCCTTGTGCTTATTTCATAGAAGGCTAAGTGTGTTTCAGAAAGAGGAAAAATTCTCTTGTCTTCTCCCAGGATCTAACCTACGCCCTTCCACTCTGATGTCAAGTCGACCAATCAACTGACGTTTGTCGGTTACGTCAGAAAGGAGTAGTCTAATTATTCAGAAACCGTCGGTGTCTTCTTTTCGCATCACTTCAAACACAAGTGGAAACGATTTTTCGCACATTATCTGACACTTGGAGGATCACTTGAAACGCAAGTTCTGGAGCCGGTCCGCGGTTCAAGTGAGAAGTAACACAGCAATACGTACCGGTGCGTCCAGTTCAGGATTGAGGGTACTGTCCAGGTCGTACGAGGGTACAGCTGTCACAGATACGGGCAGGTCTGTGTTGAGGAAGCCGGCGAGAGTGAGGCAGACGCACGCGAAGATGAGGCCGGCCAGCCAGTGGGCTCGCCGCAGGCTCTGGCGGTGATACTGACAGCAGCAGCCACGCACGGAGCCGTGCATGGGCTGCGGCATCCTTCGCCACACTGCGCGGCGCGCCAACTACTGTGCCCACACCAGCCGGCACACGCTGTCCTGCGCCCCTCTCCTCCCGTGGGCAGGACTCACATGCCGTCGAAATGGATCTTTCTTGCACGAGTATGACACGTATCATTCTTTTTGAGTGGACTGCTAAATGAACTGTAATTCGTAAGAAGGTCAAGGCAAAATGATTCTAATGCCCACGTGCATCAACGTCGGTATTGTAACCACCGGTTAAAATTGTCACCTAACCCGTGGTTAAGCATTTTTACAGTGGATCGACCTCGGTTACGACTTAAATAGGAGGTTAACCACAGTAATCTCTAACCAGCCATATTTTTCGAGCGGTTAAGGGAGATAACCAGTGATTAGTAGACCAAGTAAAGCAAAATGGCGGCCAGAGCCACAGGTGTTTATTTTGAAGACGATTATTATTATACAGTACTTGAATTACTTGGATAGAGCGTGAGCGTGGAAAGAGAGAATTCTTATGAGGAATTTGGTGACAGAAAATTTCAGGAGGGATTTCGTTTATCAAAATATACAAATGGATCACTTGATATAACACAAAACAGTCATATTTCTCCTATGAATCGGGTGCTTATGTAACGATTCTATGTAACTATTATTTTCTGTATTTTAAGAGGGAATACTCGAATACCGGTATCTCTTTCTCTATGTCACTGGCTGAACAAAGAGAGGTTATGGATGGATCTTAGGATAATGCATAATTCCCTGGTGTAAATGGGATCCTGGATCGTACACACATTCCTACTAATCTTCTGCATGCTTTTCCTTTATGGATATTACTTCTTTTTTATATAATATATTTACATCTAGTAAGTAAGTATATCAATACTTCAACCTCACATTGGGATATAATCATTTTTGCATTCAATTTTCCATTTTGTACGATTTTAACCTAACAACACTGAAAAACAATGAAATGCAACTCGTAAATATAACAGTACCGAAAGGCAAACAAATGCAACGCGAAAATGTAGGACACGTTCATTTTGATGTATAATGGAGTGACCATAGTCGTTTTTAGACGTTGACTATTATCTTTGCAGTGGTATGGATGCTTTCCTTTAGTCATTTTGTAGAAACAGTGTACCATCATAGACTTTACTCTGGTTAAATGAGGTGTCAGCTAGCCATGTTTAAGTAATCGGTGATTGTGAATGGTGCACAGAAATTACATGTTAACCACGGTTACTGTTTAACCATCGTTTCGTAATCTATGATTACTGCGTTTTTAACCGATGTTGATGCACTTTGCCATAAACATTTTAAGGCCATCAGGCAGTGTTGATCAGAATATTGACCCTCCATCATTATTGTGTCCGTTCTCCTTCACGTCGTCGCCATTGTCGTCATCATAATCATGATGAAGACCTGAACCTATCACCAGTCTTCGTTCCTATTAAACAAATTTTTCTAGTTGGATGAATTTTTTTACATAAAAAAGTAAGAAAAAATCAGTTTTCGTTTTTTCTTTCTACGAAAATGTTCCTTAGCATTTAGGAAGTTGATAGTAAGAGATATTTTTGCTTCTACGTCTGCGAATAGAAGCATTTGAAATGTGGATATGGAGAAGAATGGAACGTGTGAAGTGGACAGACAGAATAAGAAATGAATCTGTGTTGGAAAGAGTGGGTGAAGAAAGAATGATGCTGAAATTGACCAGGAAAAGAAAAAGGAATTGGATGGGTCACTAGCTGAGAAAAAAAACTGCCTACTGAAGGATGAACTTGAAGGAATGGTGAACGGGAGAAGAGTTCAGGGTAGAAGAAGATGATAGACGACATTAATATATATGTACCATATGAGGAAACAAAGAGGAAAGCAGAAAATAGGAAAGACGGGAGAAAGCTGGGTTTGCAGTGGAAGACCTGCTCTTGGACAGAACACTAAATGAAATGAAATGGCGTCGTCTTTGAGGTCCAGGAGCGATTTTTATATGGGCCTGCTTCATACGTCAGTATTGCATCCTCTTTCACATATTTGCCTTTTTCTAGAAATTACATTTTTATATGTTAAAAATGCTCCATGTGCATGCAGTCTTCACCAAATTCAATGAAAATATTCGTATGTGTCCATGCATATATTACCTGAGATATAACGTTGAGAAATTTTAAATATATCTTGACAGTTGAGAGCTAAAAATGTTATGCTGTATAAATAGAAAATATGAAAATATAAATGTCTGAGTTTCAAAAAATGTTTGTGCCTAAACTAACCCAGATATCATGAATTTTTCAAGGCTAAAATATTTCCCGCGAATAAGAGACCATATGAAAAAAATATGAACTTGCTGTATTCAAACGCAATGCACTTGGAACATTTTGATTATGTCGCTAATTCGCATAATATAAATAAAATTCAACTTCGAAACTAGCAGTCTGATTGAGCTGCAGATTTGCACATACATTATTTTAATGCCTCTAACAAACAGTTTAAACATGAAATAAATCGGATTAAAGCTGTAAAAATTTCAAAACTCAGTCCTAGTGTCCATTGGCGCCGTTGTGTCAACTGAGCAGTAGTCTAGAGCTGTTTTTTTTAATTAGTAACTACGCTGTATCAACTACTTTGTTATTTAGCGTCGGTAGAATTGGTGTTAGCGAGATGTTATTTGGCGAGATGAGGTCAAGGATTTGCCATAGATTCCCTGACATTCACCTTACAGTTCGGGAAACCTCGAAAAAAAACCAACCAGTAATCGCTCTAAGCGGGAATGAAACCCACGCCCGAACTCAGCCCCAGATCAACAGATAAACGCGCCTGCCACCTGAACTACGCCGGTGGCTGTAGCGTTGGTACAACTCCCGATAGCGAGTTGGCATTTCGATATGAGTCTGAAGATTCGGCGTAGAATTGCCTTACATTTGCCTCATAGTTGTAGAAAACCTCGGGAATAAACTCTCCTATGTAATCAGCTCTAGCGAGATTCGAAGTCGTATTTGAGAAGAGAATGAAATATTAAAAATACTTCACTTTATCATAAATATAAACTTAAAATCTAAAACGGAAGGCAGTAGTTTTAAATGACATCTCGAAGACGCTACTCGTAGCTGATAATGACGAGGGTGGATTCATTCATTCATAGTTTTCTGCCCAAGGGCAGGTCTTTCGCTGCAAACACAGCATTCTCTATTCTTTCCTATTTTCTGTCTTCCTCTTTTTATCCGCACAATATCCATATACCTTAATGTCATGTCATCTGATATCTTCTTCTGCCCCGAACTCTTCTCCCGTTCATCATTCCTTCCAGTGCATCCTTCACCAGACAGTTTCTTCTCAGCCAGTGACTCAATCAATTTCTTTTTCTCTTCCTGATCAGTTTCAGCATCATTCATTCTTCACCCACTCTTTCCAGCACAGCTTCATTTCTTATTTTGTCTGTCCATTTCACATACTCCATTCTTCTCTCTATCCATATTTAAAAAAAATGATTCTAGTCGTTCCTCTTCACTTCGTCGTAATATCCATGTTTCTGTCCCGTACAATGCCACACTCCACACAAAGCACTTCAGTAGTCTTTTCCTTAGTTCTTTTTCCAGAGGTCGGCAGAAGATGCTCCTTACAAGCTTCCTTTGCCATTGCTATCCTCCTTTTTGACTTCCTGGAGGATAGCTGCAACTCATGTTACTGCTTGTAGTACACACGAATTATTTCAAGCTGTCCACTTGCTCTATTGCCTTATTTAGTATTCGCACATTTACCTTCTTTATTTTCTTACGATAACTATTGTCTTCGTCTTGTTTGCATTTATCTTCATCCCATACTACTCACAGATGTCATTTAGCTCCATTAGCATATCCCTTAGTATCATCTCCTCTTCTGCTAACAACGCCATGTCATCACCAATTCTTATACACTTTATTCTTCTTACTCCTACTATCACTGCTCCCATTTCTGGAAACACTGTGGTGGTGTATAATATAGAAATATCTTGCAGAATTAAATTATATTCTTCATATTTATTCTAACTGAAAGACATAATCAATAGCAAATAATAACAACGGATGAGAACTTCGGTTGCAGTGGTTCCAAACTTCAGTGTTATATTAATCAGATTTACAATTTTAATTCAAGTATGGTAGAAAATATGAGATTTACGTTTTCACTAATAATAATAATAATAATAATAATAATAATAATAATAATAATAATAATAATAATAACCTTAAAAGATTTACATAGGCCAAGACTAATAAAAAATGCTTTCAGATTGAGAAAGGGATAAAAAAAATAGAAACATATAAGCTTATGTTTTATATTTTATTTTATTCATTTATGTATTTACTTTGCTAATAATTATAACATAAAATATAATCTGAACAGATAAAATTTTAGCTCACCCCTGAAAGAGTAGAACTCGTGCTCAGGGGCGGATTCCTGAATTTAAATTGAGAAGTATATAATACAATTTGTTTTATGTCTACTATACAATAAGAATATATGAATTTAAAATTTTTCATTATTTATAAAATCCATACATAACATTTTTGATTTAATACTATAACTATTAGAATTTACAAGATTAGGGTATTGAAATATAAATTTGTTATATGTTCTTGGGCCTAAATTACTACTGTGATTAAATACTGTAGCAGTGTTGCATTTTGGTTCAAACAACCTTAAAGAATTCATACCTTTCGTTTCATAACTGTGAGAATACAATTCAAAGTTATTTCGATTAACTAATCAAAAGAAAATCTGTCTAGAAACAAAAGAGGATGCAGTCATATAGGAAATTATTGCGTTTTTTAAAACGTCTTGAATATGAATTGTATATTACGAACCTGTAAGTTGATTGACAAATTATTAGAGAACGCTTAGAATATTCTTTAACGACATTGAAAAATAATGAGATTTGTAAACAGTAACGATGCTCTGATTATAGATCACATTTCTGTGCCAAAATCATTTTAATCCAAAACTTTCATCTGATCATCTCTTTGGTAATGTATTTTTTCGTGCATGATGTTACAACCAGTAAACTATTATATAAATTCCGTATCTTCCACATGCTATTAATCTTGTTTTGAAATTGTAATTTTAGCATTGGATTTAGTCGTGATTTCCATCTAAGGTCAGAGCGCTTCCCATAATGTTCTTATGAGTGATATTGCCGAGATGCAGCTCTAAAACCTCTCTTGCTTCCAGTAGTATTCAGAAATTCACGAGATGTTCTCGAACAACATGTTGTATATTTAGTCGTGACTACATCATCACAATATATCACTTACTAAGACGTTTCACATTTGTGTGCAAAATGTACAATAAACTTGTATGTTTGTTGAATATTAAATATAACCCAAAAGCACCTAATTACTTCCCTTATTCGGTATAGTCGGTATGATATTGAACTCGTGTTTTACGAGTGGTAAAACCTCTTAATATAATCTGTTATATGAAAAAAGTTTCAAAATCTTTTAAAATGAAACTAATATATCTTCTGCTACAGTATTTATGTCTTGTCAAGAAATGTATTTATTTTTAGATCAAGATTTGTTATTTTTGGCTACGAAAAGCGGGCTAGTGTGCAGTTTTGATTATTGTATCATGTTTTTACTTTTTATAATATTGTAAGTATAGAGAGAAATTGTGATTCCGCTAATAGTAATTTATGATACAAGTTCGTGAAGTGGGTAGTATTTTGACAGGAGTGTATGTTTGAGAAACGAGGCTTGCCGAGTTTCTCAAATACACGATTGTCAAAATACAACTTCACGAATGTGTAGGTCCTACCATACAATGTTTTTTTTTTCGATAGCCTCAAATTATTTCTTCACGCACGCTTTGCTTACTTCACGCACTGGTGTTATTACTTCACGCACACTATGCTCACTTCACGCACTGGTGTTGAAAAGGCTCATTTCACAAACTGCTAACAGAGCGTGAAGTGTAGAAAAAAATATGTTATAGATTTTAGCAGAAATGTATGTTGTACAAGAACACGTATAATTTTATTATCTATAAGAAGTCCTGAATTTGTCCGTACTTCTGATGAATGACTGATTTCTTATTTACTGTCGCAGAAATTCTATATTACTACATGAACAATAAGCTACATCATGGTTAAAATGACCACAAAATAACTGTATTTTTTCTTGGTTTTAACTTATAATTATAATGAATAAAACACTTATTAAATGTTTATAAACATGAATAATTAAACGTATTCCCATAATTACAGAACATAAATATTGAAACAAATTTAAGACCCTATTGTTAAATATTTTTCTTGCCTTTTACTATAAACAAAATGCTCCCTACTCCCCCATTATAATTTATCGCCCTAGAAACAATAAATTCCCCCCCGGGGGCGGTACCTCCCAGATTAGGAAACATTGCTCTATAGGTTGCTTTATATGTAGAACTTTCGCAAATGAATATGATTAAGCTGGTTTTTAAGGGAGATGTTTCGGTACATTAGTTTTCCGTTGTTACTTTAACGTCGGTATGAAAATATGGAAAAATGTATACTTCGTATGACAACAAAAACGAAAATATCCAGAGAAACTTCGCACCAAAACTTCCTTTGTCCTTAAAAGTTCCATTTCGACTCGCGTACTTCGAATTTGATGCTCTGATGCTGTGGCCTTTCTAACAATGAGTCAGAATACTATATATTACATAGCTGGATTAAGTTTAAGTCGTGACATATATATCACGGCATTTGAACCACATCCATCCTTCTAAAGTTCTGTTTTGATCAATTCTAACGCTTTTCACGTTGCCTATAGGGCACGGCGCTGTTCTGGTAATGACATTCTTTATGCAATACAACGTTCTCTTCTTAGCTACGGACGCTATTCACAGAGATGAGAAAAATATACGGCGATACTGGATCAATGGAGAAGTTAAAGTGAAGGGAATCGGAATGCTTGAAAATATTAGGTCGATGAATTGAAACCCGGCTATCGCTAATAGAAATTAATTAAATTTATTGCTTCATACTCGCCAGGTTTTCAACATAATTCTTCCACTGACGGATACCGACTTCTTAGAATCCCTGTGGTTATATGATGAGCCAATGTTTAACAGAATTTTGCACCGTTTCTTCCGATGGAAATGTGTGTTTTCTTCAAACCCCCAAAAATATGGAGTTTGGCTAAAACTGGCACCACGACTTGCCACCTGTCACAATGCGGTGCAAGAACTGACCACCTTTTTCCTGAAATCATCTGATTGAGGTTCTGTTGGCAAATTCTCACGCGTTCGCCTTTCTGCTCAACCGTTAAAGAGTGTGACACAAACTTTTTTCAATACTACTGGTGTTTGTGGAGAATTCTACGGATACCTATACATCTTGATTACAAACTTCTATAACTCTCTATCACTAAAGATTTGATAAATTTGTTACATGAACAACTTTCCTGTGTTAATGAAACTTTGCTGTTAAATCTGAAGATGGTCGAAATCAAACCGAAACTAGTCATTAAGGTAAATTACCCGCATAGTTTTAGTTAACATAGGTAAAAATGTTTATGTAAAAAATTCCCAAATCTTCAATTTTATGGATACTTCTCTGGCCGATATTCAATAATAAACTAAGCTCTCTTATTATTAGTCTCCTATTTTCTAGGACAAGAGCATCAACATGTTGAATTAAATTTGGCGTGTTAGTTTTGAGCTTGTGACCTAATAATAATAATAATAATAATAATAATAATAATAATAATAATAATAATAATAATAATAATAATAATAATAATTTATTTTATTTTACCTGGCAGATTTAAGGCCTTAAGGCCTTCTCTTACACTCAACCAAATATAAAATTAATACAAGTGCATAAATAATAATAATAATAATAATAATAATAATAATAATAATAGTAATAATAATAACGTCAAATACTGTTATTGCAACTTATCCAAGTTACCAGTTAATCTGAATAGATTAGAAATTGAAAGACAATTACTTAGGACTACCATTTATGAAGTAAAAATACAATTATTTAGATATTTAAATATATCACTGTTCAATATAGGACTATGAAGAGAAAATAAATTCATTAAACTAGTCTGAAAAAGCTCAAATTATTATTAATTTTTCCTTACGAGTATTACATTTAAGTGCGAATGAAATTTATTATGCCTGTTGAATTAGATAATAATTGTCCTAGTCGTTCCCTAGAGATATTTGGCTGGAATGAAGCCACGCACACCAATCCTTTACAGCTGATTTTCTTAGGCATGTCTCTTCATATATTACAACCATTCTGCGATGGATTTTTGACGTATGTACGACCTTCTGCAGTTAAAAAAAAAAAAAAAAAATACAGCAGTTCACTTTTGGACGCTTCCATCTTGCACAATTCGCTTTTCGTTTTTCTTTAGGTATGAGAGGCATGCCAACCACACCTATCAATAGAAAGTATATAATCACTGTTGCTAATACCCCTAAAGCGAACTCCGATACTCCTGTTACATGTAGTAAGCTTCGGCGACTTGCATATGAACAAAGCAAACAACTTACCTTGTCAGCCGTTTTATCCATCACAAATCTCATAAAACCAGGGCGGTTTTGTAACCTAATATTTTTTAGCTGCATGGACGTGCAGCTCGTGAGAGGATCATCCTGCCTGTCTGCGTATGCGCGAAATGCGCGGACTTAGTTAATAAAAACCTAAACTAACCAAACCTAACCTTCGTATATGCAAGATGTGTAACCGGAGCAAGAAGGGAACTTCTTGATTAGATCTGGAATGTACACGCGAAAATAAATTCAGGTTAGGATTACGTTGGCACTGCATGAGAGGTCCGCGCATGCGTCACAGCCAGGATGAATCTGTCGCGAGTCCCTCCTCTGCAATGGCACTGACAGACAAGATAGGAAGGAAGACACTGTCACAATATAGTTTCTTTAAGACGTGTGCCTTGCTCCATGCTGATTGACAGGTTACGTATATGGCAAGATTAATTTTATATTGATAGGTTATTAATTTAAATCGTTCGCATTATAAATGGTTGCTACAAATTCAGACTAACTTCAGTTCAAATTTGACATCACATCCATCATTTAACATAAAGAATTTTCTCCCTATTGGTGTAATGATTAAAATGTAACATCATACAGTCGTAAGTATGGGAACTTCCTCGTTATGTGGTCATTGTAATAGTAGACCACAGCTTGAGACAACACAGGATAAAACAATACGAGGAACACGCACGCAATGCCTGTAGTAGGCAGACAAATATCCTCATACCTGCTGGTATTCGAACTCAAGTTCACAAAATTTACGGATAGAAACCCTGTCTATTGAGCTGTGTTACAAATTATTTAATTTTAAACAAAGTCAGCTGTCTTCAAGATACTTTCGCATGATTACTTTCATTATAATATCCTGTTTCGTCACTAGCAATGTCACATTGTGACTTGTTAACATTCAAAGCACAGGAATAAATTATGTTTAAGAGATCTGATAGGGATCCCATCACAGATCAGGATTGTGTAAAGGTATTCAATTTCTCTTTTTACTCATATATATTATTTTAAAGTACCGAAGTACATATGACATTTCCATGCAGATATTCTGAGTCATCATACGATGAAAGAGTAATGGAACAGAGAAAAATTATCTCCGGCACCGGGATTTGAACCCGGGTTTTCAGCTCTACGTGCTGATGCTTTATCCACTAAGCCACACGGATACCCATCCCGGTGTCAGACAGAATCGTCTCAGTTTAAGTTACAACTCATAACGAGTGCACCTCAGCACATCTGTGGACTTCAGTCCTACGTTCATAGACATCTATGACGTAGTGCAGAGTGCGGCCACTAGAGGGAACCCAAGAGTTGGAACTTAAACTGAGACGATTCTGTCCGACACCGGGATGGGTATCCGGTGTGGCTTAGTGGATAAAGCATCAGCACGTAGAGCTGAATACCCGGGTTCAAATCCCGGTGCCGGAGAGAATTTTTCTCTGTTCCATTACTCTTTCATCGTATCTTTTTACTCAATTTCAGTGTAGAAAGTAATTTATTTAAAGAACGTAACATTTGAAGAAAGAGTAGAATCACATTTAGGTGTAAGTATTAAATTTTAAGATAAAATTATATGACATGATTATTTATATGAAAGTTTTATGTTCAGTTAACAAAAATAAACTGAAGGTAATCCCGAATATACCATTTTTATTTATAGTGTGAAACACCTAATAGATTTTTTGTTGTTGACGAAAATCTAACAGTCTTTGTTACACTGATTCCTTTCTCATAATTTTTTGGTAACTTCGCTTAATTTATTTTTTCGCATATCCCTCAGTGTGCAAAACATAACGATTCTGAATTGATAAATCTAATTCCGTCTTTATCTTTGGAGCAGACTGTGTTATGGCAGTTTATCTAGACGAGACATTCGTTTGATCACCCTATTTTGGAATGCGAAATGTTTCTCTCTATCTGTTTTACTGCTCGAAAAAAACTTAGTCAAATATGCGACATGCCCCAGGGAAGAGTACCAAGTTGTCCTTCAACTTGTCTGGGATGCAGATTAAATCAACTGGATCACGCAATTGTTTAACTAATCAGCTAATAGTTCGATTATTCAGTCTACGGTAATTTTGCTGCCTTCTTCGCGTGATCAGCTTCGATTAAAATAAGAGGATGCGTTCTTTTATTTATATCGAGAGCCGGTTAGCATGCACAATTAATGCTTTATTTCATCAGATACTTACAAGACATACTTTAGCCTGTGGTGGCTGTGGTTGCGTTTTTATTTCACGAACAAAAAGATTCAGCTTCCTTATTTTTCTTCTTCAAGGCCGACGAAGAGAGCAGCAGATGTTTGAATATCAAATGAGTAACTGTACAGTTTGAAACTTTTATTGTGAAAGAATTCTTACCAATAGCATGAATTACGGCACCTCGAACTTCTTATAGCAATATGAATGCTATGAAAAATTCACATGTTTGTTACTTTGAGTTTTTTATTGCAGCGGGTTGGCCTCTGCCCCTTTCTTGGTCACGTAGTGGGACTGCTCTGACTTAGAATGAACTCGACCCCGTATCTCCATTTAAGATAACACAAGACAGTAAAAACAGCGAATAAGGATGGGATTCTAGAACACAACTTTGAGGTAGTACACAAGACTTCAGCCTACGTCTCAAAGCCAGATAAAAAAAAGCAGCTCACAGCCTTTTATATCGAAACGCTGATTGAAAGAAGGATCCCTTCGTTGAATACACTTGAGAGAACTTCCTAATCTGAAGATATATGCAATAACATTGAACTCAGGGTTACCAGATGTCCCGATTTTCATATAAAAATCGCGAGTCTCGCTTCGATTCGAGGAGGGACACAAAAAGTCCCTCCTTCAAAAAATTAACACCTCTTGTATAATTTTCTCATTACCTTCTAACTATTTTCTTCTAGGTCTAAATAATTACATTAAATTTAAATTAATTTTCTTAACAATGTAGGTTTGCACATTAGAAAGAAGGAATATTTTGGCAAGTGTAAGGTTTGTGACAGCGAATTCAGTGGTGAATATGATATTTCTAAACATTTAAAAAGATAAAATTTACTCTGTCACACGTTAAAAGTGTTAAAATTGTTTAAAAACCACTCTTGTGTGGTTCAAGAGACACTGAAGACGACGACAAATAGCGTCGAAACGGGCCGTCTGTCGAAGGTAAATACCTTTTTAAACAATTTTAACACTTTTAACGTGTGACAGAGTAAATTTTATGTTTTTAACAAAGTGTTAACGTGAACTTTAATCAATGATATTTAAAAAGAGACGTTCATCAGAAATGCCTGGTACAGAAAATAGTAAAAATCTTGTTGAAAATGCTGAAGTCCAGTGATATATATATATATATATATATATATATAAATATATATAAACTCCGAAAATGTATACTGTATGTCAAATGGTGGATTTGGAGTAGGCCTACTAATATGCTGAGACACAAAATAAATATGAATTTAAATATCAATAAATTTTATGCCATTTTAATCAATTAATAAACATTGAAATTGAAATATTTTGTGACATGTGATGACATCTTTTGGAATTTGTGCTTTACAATCAATAATAAATAGCGGGAAATGTGTGAGACAGAATTACTATTAAGTCATTAAGTTAATAATTTGGCATAACATATTATCGTCACAAGCCCTTCAGAAAGATGCGAAAGGAACGTGATGTACAAGTACAAAACAATATTTATTTGGCTGTAAGTTAGCCAGATAAATATTGTTTTTCACTTGGAAACCTGTACCTACAATGTGTTCTTTTATTAAAATTGCAATTTTGAGATTCATATTAGTCACTTCAACTGTATGTAGACGGATAATTTTTATTCCTTTTTTAACAAAACGTAAGTGCTGTAATATGATGAAGAAAAGATATCCCTCTTTGGTATATTTAAAATATGGCAACTCTGGAACTGCATTAGAAGTCTTCACTGTGCAAATAATGACAGTGACTCAGACTGCAGTTTCATGACAGGTTTGAAGCTATTGCACTAAATGAGTTGTGGTCATTCCTCCCTTTTCCAACAGTTCTAATATGTTTGTTAAGCTTTTCAATAAAAAAACATTTTGTTTCACAAGAAGGAAATCTGTTTATTTCAATATATGTTAAATTGAAGTACAATACAAGTATTGTTTTAATATGAATAATGTACAACCCTTGAAAAAAAATTAGAAAGTAGACAAAAATGTTGTTACTTTGCAGCTCTTCATTTTTCTTCTGCATCAAAATGGTCACCATTCCTTATTATGTCCTGAATAATTGTGTTGTAAAATCCGTAATATCCAAAATACGAATATTACATTACGAATTTTAGACATGTGTATTTTTGGTTAAAGGTCAGTAGGTCTAAGGATTTTAAGTCTAATGACTGAAGGTCTAATTTTGTAAGTCTAATGACATTTTATCTGTGGAATCTAGTTTAATACAACCTAGCCCAATTTACAAAAATGTCTAATACTACATAGTCTAGCTTGCAATGACGTCTAATACTATTATGCCTAAATTATAACAAAAATACGTCTGTTACCTGTATATTATTGTTTATTACATATAACTCAGGAGTAAAATACATTAGGTCTAATGATGAAATTATTGAGCAATGAAAATAACACTAATAGTTCTTTGGAGTCTTAAGTGGTAGTCGAAATTATTATGCACAAGAATTTTTTTATCTTTAGGCGAATTAATAGTATATGTATTCATTTTGCTAAAAATGTTCTGAAACTGACAAGGTATCTTATTATTAATGAAACGTATTATCATTATCGTAACAATATCAACTTTTTTCAGTAAGTATTGTTAAAATTATCTGAAATTTACACATACATTTTATTTAGAAATTTACACATTAGACGTAAATTTTATTTAGACCTTTACACATTAGACGTGAATTTTATTTAAACATTTTTCTTTTAGACCTGAGTTATTATTGGATATTTTTTATTAAACTTCATGTTCCATTAGACCTGCTGCCTTAGACGTAATGGCCTGAAACCGTATTTTTTCATGATTCTAAGTAATTTGGATGTTGTGTGTCTTCTTAAGGCTCTTGTTTTTCCTTTCAAAAGTTTGTATCTTTAGTTACTTCTGGCAATTGTAATAGCTTGTGTTTGTGATTTTTAGATCAAGTACTGTAATGTAAAAAGTGATAAATTGTTCTTTTATTTGACTCTGTATAAAAATTGAATATTTCTAGACAAAATAAAATGACCAACATACTTAAAATTACAATCATTTCGACATATTACTTGATTAAGTAAATACTTCTAGTGTTTTTATTATGAAATGAACAAGAAGAACAATTCCACTCGGTAAACACTGTAAAGTGATTAAGGCTATATTCATACATTTCCTTAAACATTTTCCTTTCCATACCACTGGTGTGACCATTCTGATGTATACGAAGAATGAAATAATGAAAACTAGCAACATCTCGACATTTTTCTTTGCGTTTTATAAAATGCTTAAAGTTATGGTTTTTGTGTGTCAGACGAAAATGACCCGCCAGACTACGGGTGTCAGTAATCTCACAGTAGCAGAAGTGCAGGGAGACTCGCTCCATGGTCATGGTGCCAGTCGGTTGTAGTGTAATACATAAAGTAGGTTTATTGGAATCTGAACAAAGTGCTAAATTATAGTTCCTTGTCGTGTAGAAGGGGGTGTTGTGTCCTAGCGAATTCATGATCAGAGAATTTAACAACTTTAGAATGTCTTGTGTTGACGCATATACCATTAAATGTCGGAATGTTGAATGGGCCAATGCTTCATCTGGGTTGTGTTTCTCAGAATGAGGAATGGAAAACATTTGAGATTTTGTAGACAACAAAGAAGTCCAGGAAGCGATGTAGAGAGAAATGTTTCCTGTCTCTCCTGAAGATCTGGTCCGAGATCGTTGATATCTCAGTCAACAAGATAAAAATTTGCTGATGAGACTGAAAGCGAAAAATTCTGCTTCATCTACTTCAAATAAGGAAATTACTAAGCACTTAAGTGTTCACTCAAGATGCCATTACGAAGGACAATGACATCACGTATTACAGGAGAATTAATGCATGATAAGCACGTTCTGAACGATTGTGTATTACTGGATAAGGTGAGAAACTCGTTACCGGCATTTTTCACTTCGTTTTGTTTGAAACTCGGGAATCTGACATCGTTATTATAGTAAATTTTAAAGTTTTAATATCACTTTTTACTATTATTTCGAAGAAAGTAAGCTCTAAGGAAGAAATTTATAGCCTTAACTCTAGTATTTAATTGTCTTAACTTCACAATTTTCCACCAGTACTTTTTACCAAATCTATTCCGCCTTTGGCAACAGCGAATGTTTGCTGTAAGAAATCAAGCTGTCCGGAACACCATCAATGTCACCGGGCAATATGTTGTATATTTGACTTTAGAAATATCTTAGAAAACATCCTGTTGTAAGGAAATTCCTCTGTACAATTACAGATACGAGAGCATTTTATGCGTCTTGTCTTGTACCATTATGTGTTGGTATCTCGAGTTCCAACAGTTGCAAGCAGTCTTATTCTTTCTGCCGGAAGCTACTGTCTTCGTACGTGTTAGGAATCTCTACTATATCAATGGGAGTCGCTTAATTGAATACTTACCCAGAGACCTGTTCAGTGTCCGTTGTCCATATATATTAAGTGTTGGTATTCAGCACTTAATAAATTTGAAAATATCGCTATCAGTAGTCTACATGCCTTTAAGCACTCTGCTCTCGATTATCCAGCACCGAACTGTAATCTTCTATAATTCATTATCTTTGTGTGGTCTTTGTTTTAAAATCGAATAAGTAAAATAGCTATACAAAGAATATTAACCACTTCCCTGATTAACCCGAGTTAACTCGGGTTGCTTTAACTCGGGTTGCTAACTTGTGTCAAAATTTATTAACCCGAGTTAAGTCGTTTGAGTCCCATTTTCGCTGCTAAGGATTATACCCCGAATATATATATATATATATATATATATATATATATATATATATATATATATATATATATATTTCCATTCTTTCATTAACCTTTTCCTCACTAGATGGCTACAGAAGTTAGTGATATTGCTATATCTGGTGGTGTTTTTTGTACTTCTTCTTTGCGAGTGGAATTCTATGCTCATATAGCATTCACACACAGTAGTGAGTAGATGCTAGATAGTTTTGGCGGTTTCTGTTTGTGTTTAGTGTTTTTTGTGCTGTTTTGTGTAAAGATGGATCAAGTTAGTGATTCCGAAACTTTTGATCAGGAATATATTGCTGTAGAAGATTAGGAAATGAAACATCGGTATCAGAAGACGAAGTTGTAGACCAACAAACAAATTCAGATCAGTTGATGTCGCGTCTTTTCGACAGTGGTTTGAATAGAAGACATCTGACACCATTTCTTCTGCACCTCCGAGGTCCCCATTCCCTGAAATTTTAACATTGTTTCTGATAACGATAATTCTCAATTTTTAAAATTATTCTTTAATAATGACCTCATCAACATTATATTCGAGGAGACGATTCGGCATGTAAATAAGTGTTCACAGAATGCTGAAAATAATTCGTGGTGGCCTACAACAGACTCTGAAATACGTGTACTTTTGGACATAGTGATACTGCAGAACATTATTCACAAACCTGAAGAACAGATGTACTGGTACAAATATTCAATGACTGCTACAACATTCTTCCCAAAACGCTCTCATATAGGAGAGCAGATACTACTGTCCGGAATGCAATGTGCCACTGTGCGTAATACCCTGCTTTCGAGTCTATCACACGACAAGCAACATTTAACGCCTTGATAACATTATATTATTTAATGTACCGAAGTACATATGATATTTCCATGCAGATACTGAGATGATTCTGTCCGACGCCGCGGTGGTATCCGGTGTGGCTTAGTGGATGAAGCATCAGCACGTAGAGCTGAAAACCCGGGTTCAAATCCCGGCGCCGGAGAGAATTTTTCTCCGTTCCATTACTCTTTCATCGCCTTGATAACAGCACTGGTATTGTACCTCATAAATTAATCCATAAAAAACATAAGTTGGTAAATAGTTCAGGAGAAAATCAAAGTAGGACAACTACCAGAGCTGGAATCAAGGTGCACGAGATAACTCGGGATACTAATTCAGGTATGAATGTATGTCTATTTCATAGTGATTTTTAGGTATGTAAGAAAATTAGTGATGTGCAGTGATTCTGCAATATTAAATGACCTCTTTACGAAAATAAAAAAATATGACACTTTTTTTCACAAAACTGGTAAAATATATAGTAAGGGAAGAGATTAAGGATACCGTGGATAAGGGCTTCGAAATATTACCTACGATCAAGAGTTCCGAATAGATTCGCAGAAGCAAAGCCTCTTAAATTTAATCATTGCGAACTCATGTGTCACTTTATGAGCTAATGTGGTTAGGCTTATATATCGTCTTGAAATATTATTTAAGATAAGCAATAGAATCGAGACAAGTGTAAAGTTACTGCTGGCAATCAAAAACAGAACAGGCGGTCCTTTATCTTCTGGTGTTGCCTTCTTCCACGATAACTTATACCAACAACCGCACAAAGCACTCTTCATCTGTTCAGAAATTTCAAATAGGATTTTTTCGTTCATCCACCTTACAAACTCAACTAAGAACTAAGATTTTACCGACTCTTTTTACAACTCAAACAGTTTCTACGAGAACGAGCAAATTCACAGCGCGCAGCGTTTCGTCTACGACGAGACTCGAAGGCGGCGGGTAAAAAGTTGGCTGCTGTCAATGGTGGATTTTTTTCCGATAAAGATATTCAGTATTACGTGTCATGCTACATCAGATATCTGAATAGACTTGGATATTACATAAAGAAATAGGGTTTTTAAGGTTTTGATAAATCATACTATTTGTTTTAGTCTTTGTTTCTATTTAATGACTTATCGGCTCATATATTCCGAACGACCATAATGAATATTATTAATACAATTCCACGCTTAAGCAATCCGACGCAGAAGGAAGAAAAAGGGAGAACAAAGGTCATGGAAAGACAAACCATTTGCAGAAAAATATGCGTTAATGAAAAGAAAGGTTTAGTAATATAATGCTACTGGAATACTCTTAAAAATTATACTTTATTTATTTTTAAGTATTTGTATTCCATATATATATATATATATATATATATATATATATATATATATATATATATATATATGTTGGTGAGATGTGAGCCGGTCATAGAAAGAAATTATATTTAATTGTTTTTATACAGGAATTACAGAAAAAAAGAATATTGGAAAAATAATAATTTTTTATCGTTCTAAATTCAGGAACCATTTACTCAGAAACTACTTAGGATAGAGGGCTGAAATTTTGTGTGCTAATGTAAACTATATAATTCTTCAAAATGAATGGACTACTATTATAAAATACCTATTTAATTAAGTTTATATTACCGGTTCTTCTATATGGTTGTGAAACTTGAACTCTCACTTTGAGAGAGAAACAGAGGATAAGGGTGTTCGAGAATAAGGTTCTTAGGAAAATATTTGGGGCTAAGAGGGATGAAGTTACAGGAGAGTGGAGAAAGTTACACAACGCAGAACTGCACGCATTGTATTCTTCACCTGACAAAATTAGGAACATTAAATCCAGACGTTTAAGATAGGCAGGAGATGTAACACGTATGGGCGAATCCAGAAATGTATTTAGAGTGTTAATTGGGAGGCCGGAGGGAAAAAGAGCTTTGGGAAGGCCGAGACGTAGATGGGAGGATAATATTAAAATGGATTTGAGGGAGGTGGGATATGATTATAGAGACTGGATTAATCTTGCACAGGATAGGGACCGATGGCGGGCTTATGTGAGGACAGTAATGAACCTCCGGGTTCCTTAAAAGCCGTAAGTAAGTAAGCAAGTAACTAAGTGAAAATGAGAGGAATGTCATATTTTTATAGGACAAAATAAACGTATGGGGATTTGTCACATTGTGCTTGTGTAATTGAAAAAGTACTATTTTTATTTCAATCTTTTTCTCAAATAAAATGTTTTGGCATGGGGAAAAGATTAAAAAGTGTGAGATTAAAACTTTTTGTAAAACTGTTGACAGTCGTATTTTTTTTTCTTTCTGTCATGCCTGTATTAAAACAATGAAAGATAATTTGTTTCCGTGGCCAGCTCACAACTCACCAACATTTATTTATCACACTGTGCAAAGGACATTAGTCTATGTTTTATAGAAACATAGGAAAAAATATTTTATGTATTCATATTTACGCACGAAAATACTGTTAACAGCTCTACCCAATACCTTTAAAGCATTCCTATTACTCTTAAAATAGGAATGCTTTAACACATGTCATATGCGAGTGAAATAAAAATGTTGGATGCTGTGAAACAGTGATTTTCTATTGAATTTTATGTTTTCACTCTTACTAAGTAATCACTGCAAATCTCTAGAGCACCAAGCCTTCGTTCTGATCGTTCGAGCATTAGTTTTTTTTTTTTTTTAATTTCTAATGGAATTTTTACATGATTGTATCGTGAACCTAAGGATACTAAAACTACTAAAATTACTACACATATTATATTTCTAGGGATTCGCTGAGAATTAGAGTCAGTAAACATTTTTATTCTGATTCCCAGTAGCAACCCCATACTGTTCTGCTTGATAACGCGACGCAATGTTTGGGGTGTTCTCTGTCCATGATTTCCTGGAATCTACATAGTATACAGAAGGGATCTGATACTTCTACCAGAATTTACTGTAAATTGAAACTAACTATGAAAAAAAACTAGGAAGCGCGTAGGTATGCGAATGGCATCATGACCAAGACTCTGACCACTAAAAACCAGTCAGCTGTAGGTCCATATTTGAACTTTTTCAACCTAACAATAGATGAATGTGGGCCACACTCGGACGCCAGTCACGTAGGGCCAACAGAACGTCGGGCCACGGCGTAAGACAACACAAAACATCACTTATCACTTTGGCAATGGACAAACATCCAAGTCGTAGGCGGAGTTGTGTGGCTTCCACACAATGTTAAAACTACGCATCTTATTCGCTGCGTATTGTTACACCATAACATCTTAATTTATTACCGTGTTTTGATTTTATGTTGCAAGTTCAAAGTTGCTGTTATAGGTAAGATAATAAGTGTTTGAAATTAACTCTCCGTCGAGAATTACTATGAGTATATCTTATTTGTCATGTCGTAAATAAAGAACAGAAAAACTGTAGTAGCAGCGTTAATAACTTTATATCTATAATTTTATTAGTCATGTAGGCCTACACATAAATTCTCTAGCTATTTCATCTGACATCTCACTGGGCTCTAGGCGTAATATCTATTTAGTTCTTTATCCTAGATTTAAATATTGGTTTATTTATTACTATGCATTCATTTACGGAGTAAATGGAACTTCAGGCTTCAATTTATATCTTTGAGCAAGTAGGTCGTTCATTCGCATCACTATCTGTTAGAATACAGAATTAGTTTGTACTTCGTTCTTCGTCTTCTACTAGTCACTGTACAGTGTTAACTGCAGAATGTTTGTGACCTACGTATTCCATTTGTTCATGCGTGTTATCCAATGGAAAGTATTATTAAATTAAACAAATATATTTATTCATTTATGCCTCCTAAAATGTTGCCGTGGTAGAATTTCTAGCAATGTACAAATTCAGAAGGGCTTCCATTAATGGCGATTGTCTATTGTACAGTGGGATCCTTTTTTCATTGCAAGTCCAGCTTATGTGTATACAGGGTGCATATACCGACAAACTCCGGGAGGTTGTATGGGACACCATAACAAACAGTTTTCTCTAATGTCATTTTGTGCTTTGAGGCACTATTTCGCGAGGACACCAGATCTTAACATAACACAAACCATTGCCATACTTTATTGCTTGAGTCTCTTAGAAAACTTTTACACACCAAAATCACTGCAAAAGATGTTAAAAAACACTTACATACCAAAGTCACTGCAAAAGATGATAAAAAATACCTCCATTGACCTGTACACAAAGGTTACATCGGCGGGACATGGATTGTCTAACGCGGTGAAAGAGTTCAGGATTATCGTTTATTTCCCCTGCTGCAGCAAATATCTGGGCCATCAGATCATTTTCTGATTCAACCGGGGTTGCGTAAACAAGATTACGCATCTGTCCCCACACACAAAAAAAACCAGGAGGGTCAAATTAGGACATCGGGGAGGTCAAGGCAAATGACCTCCTCTGTCAATTCACTTCCCTGGAAATTGTTCAAGTAGTTATGCACACGTTGTGAATTTGTGGAGTAGTCATGAACTGAAGAACGCATACACCCTCTGCCGATTATGTGAATTTGTAGAGTAGTCATGAACTGAAGAACGCATACACCCTCTGCCGGTTTAATAAAGCAAGACGTACAACAAAATGTGAATTTGTAGAGTAGTCATGAACTGAAGAACGCATACACCCTCTGCCGGTTTAATAAAGCCTCTGAAAAAAATATGATATTAGAGAAAACCGTTTGTTTTGATGTCCAATACAACCTCCCGGAGTTTGTCGGTTTAATTACCTTCAGCCTGTATACATAAAGTATTTTATTACATCAATTTTACTATTATGTTCATGAATACGTAGTATTATGAACATTGGGAAAAGATAGCTGCATAGCAAGCACACTTTTTGTTTTACAATTCATTTTAAACGATACCTATAACTATTTACAATTTGTAATTCTGGCAGGAATTTTTAAGTATTAGATTTAATGCTCGCTGTGCCTTCCTTTCACAGCTACGAAACAATGTGAACACATAAATATGACACTACTGTTAAATTTCGCAGTACTTTATGCAAAATATCCATTTCCACTTCTATAATCATTAAATAAATGCAGGCAAATTATGCATTGCACAGTATATAGTGAAGCTCCCGTTACATCCGACAGAATGGAAGCTGGGAGAAAAGCGCTATCGTCCAGTTACATCACACGGCACACATGAATAAGTTATATTTTATAAAGGAAATATTATACACATGTGCCTCAAGTAATTTTCATACACGTTCTTAATCTCTGTCTGCCATCCACGAGGCATCCTCGAGGGTAATATGCAAATAGTTGTTTTAGAATTCAAAAGTGGCATACAAGTTTCTTTGCATGTACTCTATAACGTAAACCAGCTTACAACTGTCCCTAAATTCCTAAAGAATTAGTCATGTACAAAATGGGAGAAGGAAAATCGTATTTCTTATTGCAAAGATTGACATATATTTCTGCTTAAATCATTCTGTACTGAAAGGTATTATGAATTGGTATATAAAACTTATTTTCGCTTCTTGTATTCAAAGGTATTGTAAATTGGTGTATAAAACTTAGTTTCACTTCTTGTATTGGTGTATAAAGCTTAGTTTCACTTCTTGTATTGAAAGATAGCATATTTTAGCCTATAAAACTTAGTTTCACTTCTAATTATCTTATTATTCAGTTATTTTCAGATAGAGGACCTCGTAGGTAATGAAGTCCTTCCATAGTCGAAGATCTCCTAAAATATGTGGCTTGCAGGGGTGGTAATAATGAATTTATATTGGAAAATTAAGAAATGATGGCCGAAAATTGAGAATACTGCAAGGGAACTACTTTAATTTTATTAGTCGAGATAAAGATATGGAAATTCAGTGCTGGTTAACGAGTAATTTTATGAATGAGAGGAGAATATGGACTAGAGGGGAAGCGAGTATACCATGGGCACATACAGTAAAGACTGAAGAGTTTACTGGGAGTCTCATGAAAAATATCATCTGGTATCAATAAATAGGCAACATGATCTCGGATACAGTATATCAAAACTACCTGTGCAGTCCACCCAAGTTATATGTTGCTTCGTGTAGCAGCGATTAGTTTTTTATTGCTAATTTATTTTATGGCATACATTGTTGAATCATATCCGAATCTTTCGTAATAGTTGTGCTAATGGTGACAAACTTAAGGGTCTGAGCGAGATTTTAATGTCGCTATTGTGTGGTGACAGAAATTGACTGACAAATACGAGTAAGTCATGTTGCTTTCGGTTTAGTCGTTTTAGAGAGATTGAAAACAAAGATGACTATTTCAACGGCGAAGCGATATAAAAATGGAAATCAACATTTATAATTGTTGTTACTCAAAATAATTCCTATTCATCCTTCTTTTGTTTAAAGGTTAGGCTTCTCACTTAAACCTACAGTCTCTCCATCAGTATTTTGGTTCTCTCTCTCTCTTGCTATAACATTTTTTGCTGTTGTATTTTTAGTTTATTCTTATGAATATCCCAATTAGGCATACTTTTATTTTATCATTCCTCTCATTTATTGGCAGTTTTACACATTTTTATGATATCTTCTTGTTTGATCTGTATTCTTAGCACTTTTATTTGAATTGTTTCCGCTTTTTGTTTAGTTTTAGTACTATCAGATCTGGTTTCAGTCTTGTATGTCAGTATAGGACTCACATGTGTTTTGAACAATCCAGTTCTTGCTTACTTCCATTCCATAAAAATAAATTATATAACTGACAAGCAAGCCGACCGCGGCGTTTGCAACTGCTAAGGCGCGCAGCTTTAACGGTGCGTGGAATTCACAGTAACGCGTTTGAATCTCAGCCAGGGAATAGACGTTTGTCGTTGTCAATCAGGGTATTCCGAATCTTCAGCGAACCGGTGGACATCAATGACGTCACGCTGCAGCGAAATTGGAACAAAACTGCTGGAAGATTCAATGGCTATCATGGCGGCTGTTACGCTAGCAAGATTTTGAGAAATGTTTATACTGTCGTCTCGCTCAAAGAAGAGAGAGCACAAACAATTTATTTCTTGAACCAATAGTACTGTAATAAGTCCGTTTACATGTTCACTTATAAGCCATTTACATATTTTTTTTTACGTTGTGGTCATTACAAACACTACAGCAGAACACATCACTGTGACACAACGGTGCACGATGTCATTCGACTACCAATTCCCGCCCTTTACAAGAACCAATCAGATTCACTGATGGAGGCTGATGGACACTGCCACCACTTCTGCACGCTGATGGAAGCTCTGTTACAGTACTAGGGCATCAATGACATCGCTGAAATTCGGAACACCGTGATGCCATCTGATGCTCAGCGCTGAGATTCGGAATACGCTGAATGTGTCGTACTAGGAGGAGGCTCGGCGTAGCCGGACTCCTGACGTTCTTGTCTAATTTCAAGACAGAAAATCCTCCCCCATCAACAGTTGGCTAAATGTATGAAGAACGGTTGAAAGATGTGAGCTAATAAAATATAAATAATATTTACCCATGTAGAATTCAGTCAGCCAGAATCGCTTTAAATAAATTTATAGCAAATTTACAATTACTTTTGATTAGAAGAATTATTAATTTAAGTAAAAATTATTTTTTAACGTAAAGTTGCTTTTCATTTATTAGATGTTTTTCTGTATGAATGTGATACATTTTATTGGTTGCAGATGCTGAATCTTTGGTCATTATAATCGTGTCATTTTAATTTCATTACAAATTACAATCCTTCAGAATATAATAATTTATAATTCTTCTGAATACAATTTTTGAATATATTTTACTATATAATGAAAATAATTTTACGTATCCCTCAATTGAAAAGACTTTTCAAGAATATTGGAATATTTCAACCAGAAACATATTTTAAGGTCACTTCAAAATGAACAGTCCTTCAGACTTGACCTTTATAATATTACTTTTGAACATAAGGAAATCCTAACTTATAGACTAGTATTTGATGATTTTCGAAAGTAATTCTGATTTTCAGAAGTAACTGCTTATCCCTTATTTGGAATAGCTCCTCAAATCTGTTAAAAAAAACTGTAAAACAGATTTTTTATGGTTACAGGATTGTATATAATATCCCGTCCAAATTAAGTTAGTCTAATGCTGCAAATATGCTACAGCAGTTAAATATAGATTTATGGCGCCTTAATTTTGGATGAGAAGCCCGTTCCAAATTAAATTGTTTACTTCGCTTTGTTGACCGAATGAAAGGCTGGTGTCATAAATGATTAAGGTGGCCATAAATGTTGAACTGAAAGGACCAAAATCTCAACTAAAGACATTAATGACGGGACATTAACCATTAGTTTTAGAAGTTGTTTTATCAAGAAGCATTTGAACATGGCGACCACTTAATTATGAATAGCTGTTTAATTTAGGCAAAAAAAGTTGTTTGTACTTAAAGATATTTAGAAAGGACATTTTGATATGCCTTTACCATGTGTAATGCAAGAGCGTTCTAAACGCTGTCTTTGATTCCCGTTATAACGGAGATCTGTCAGGGCTTAGTCCACCTTTCTTACTTTTCGTATCTTCTGCCTCTCTTCTCTATCATTTAACTGCCTCACTTTCCGCAGGTAACGGAGACTGACCCATTCAGCAGTTGGACTTGCCTGAAGGTGCCGGCACCAACAGCCACTCAAGTTTTCGCCACGAAGCAACAAATAGGAAATATGTGAGTGAGACTGGAAATTTTATTGGCCCATTTTCTTTCTAGAAAATACTATACAACGATATTGTGTATGCATCATTAAAGAACTCTCTTTACATCTTATGTTTAACACTAAGATCGTCATTACCATCATCATTATCATTACCATTATCGTCATCAACTGCTTTCAAAACTTGGGCCCATTGATTCGTTTCTTCCTAGCTTTTGTGGTGAATATCAACACTAGATAGGCCTACACGTAACATAACTCCCCAAAGTGCTCACCTTTTAGGACAACGAAAGACAAAGGAAAACACTCTCGATTCCGATAGGAGGAATAAGGATTTTTTTATGCATTTTGCTAAAAATCGAGCTAGAGTCTGTTGGTTTTGTAGCTATAAACGCTGTCGTTTGAGCCACAGTGAACAGTGTGGAATTTATTTTCTTTTCGATTTACATTACTTGTCTTCGTACTATCATCTTTGACGTGAAAGGGAGTATTCCAACATATTGCAATGGGAACTTCGTAAAGAATAGAGCCCAGATAAATATGAAAAACATATTCTGTATTATATTTATAATTAATATGCGCAGAAGTTTACTGAAATGAGGATTATAGCCTAAATTGCGATCACAAAAATATAATAAACCTATTAATAATTAAAATAATAACGTAAATTTTTTAAAATTGTACAATAAATAATACGTAATGAAACATAATAAAACTCGCCGTCTGATTAGCTTTTGAAGAGCCACTGTATTTTTATCGTTTTGCAATTGTACCATAATTTGCTGATTAATGTATGGCAGTTAATGCTATTGCACATTCAGTGCAAGTCATCCTGAAATTTTCCTCAACTATTGCACTTTTACTACGTCATACTACTTTTGACCAATAAAATGGTACGAAAGGATGTCTTTCAACCAATCATGGCTGCTTATCGCACAATTTTATCGCGTCCCTAGCATTTGTTTAATTTTATCGCGTCCCTAGCATTTGTTTAATTTTATCGCGTCCCTAGCATTTGTTTCTTTGTTTGCCAACATTTGAAACTGCGCTGGTCTGGACGTCAAAAATATATATACAATTACAAACCACTCCAGTCGATGCACAGCAGTTTAAAATATTACTCGCATTGGCATTCAAGAACAAGAATTAATAAAAATCACTGATCATACCTATGCATCTTCTGAAATCCGATTTACAAATAAATGAAGAGCACCATTCGGAAATCCTGAATAGGTTGAATACACCATGTAGGCCTAAATCAACGAGTTCCACTTCTATTACGCACACGTCCAATATAACATCAATTGAACCACCAACCATATTCAAATTTGAAAATTGTACATTTAATAATTATTCCTTTTAAAATTATTCATTCTGAAATCCTGAATAAGTTGAATACACCATGTAGGCCTAAATAAACGAGTTCCACTTCTATTACGCACACGTCCAATATAATATCAATTGACCCACCAACCACATTCAAATTTGAAAATTGTACATTCAATAATTATTCCTTTTAAAATTATTCATGTTTATTTTTTATGTCGTCGTCGTTAATTAAAACTTTTCTAACACTTGTGTACAATATATTAGTTAGGTTATGTTATAGCTTCTGCTATATAATATTATGGATAGTCACGTATCAGAGATTGTTTAATATTAAGATCTATTGAAAATCATCTGTCAAGTGACGTTGATTACTGGGATTCGGATAATTGAAGTGGAATGCAACTGTCTTAATAAAAATGAAACTGAATCAACAAAGCTTTCTTGACTAGTAACCGTCTACAGAGTTCAATGAAGATTCCATAGTCGGCACAACTGCCGTCTAGCGTAATGGTGCAATAATACATTTGAAGACAGGTTTATTTTCGTAAGTCACTTAATATTTTATTGTATTGGAGTACTTTGTTACTTATAATCTTTATATACTTTCTTCTAATCGTGTAATAGTCAATTAAATCCCACTCGAGTTTTGATTTTCTCTAGATAAAATCAAAACCTCTCGTGAGATTACTGTTGATAAAATCACACGTTATTGAAATGGAAAAGAGTGGAATTACCAAATTTATGTAAACATCTATTACTGGCACTAAATTATTGTACAATTGTTACACAAAATTCCTCTTTTTTAATTAATAAATGTTGGTTTTAGAAAGAACTTCCTGCTATCAGATAGCGTAAACGCTGCCCATCCATGTGATCCTTGATTCGGTTTCGGGTGTAAGCAATGGAAGAAATGAATAATTTTAAGGGAAAAATTGTTCCCCGGGGGCGGGTATCGATCCCGGGACCCTTCGCTTAGCGCACGAATGCTCTGCCGACTGAGCTACCCAGAAACCATACACGACACCGTCACAATTTTTTCCTTTATTTCCACACAAATCAAATGGGCTGACAAGACGCCAGAAACCCAACTTTGAGTGCACACAACTCTGTGTGACTTAAATTGTGGCCTTCTGTTAACATACCTGCAGTAACGTATATATTATGCAAATCTGACTTTCAGACTTGAATACAGTAGTTGATACAGTGTAACTTTAAATAACCGAATAAAAAGATAAAAATACAAGGGTAACTCATGGGCTTGCTCAATGATCTCAGATTTGCTAAATACATATATTTATCATTTATTCATTACGGTACACCTTTTCTATCGGTTTCAGACACACACTTGCATTTGGATCTTTATTGTCACATTTCACGTCTTCATAAGAAGAAAAACCAACACTGAATCGTTCTGCATACATTCTGGTAATGTCCTATTAAGAATGATGGATCTAACGTAAATAAAATGCACTTTAATGGCGACAGTGAAGGATTCTCTAGTATATAACCTGTATAACTCAAGTCATTATGTGTTGTTTCTCTTGTGCAAACAGTGAAGTATTTACATAAGCATTCGGAAAGAAAATAAAAGCTATTCTTCTGTAATGGTACTAATGACATTATTCTCCCGTTTCTTCTATTTGCTTGTATAAAATTTACTTTCCGTAACGTTTTAAAACAAATTACAATTTTTATAAATGTCAAAGAAACCGAAAGTGTGCATAATTACCTGGGAATAAATTTTTTAGATGAATGAGGTTAATAACTTCTACACGCATTCATCTCTCTCAGACTGGGAGGAAGATTTTAAACAAGCTAGAATAATAGTTGTAATAACAATGGTTGCTTCAATCATTACAAGCTAAGCCACTATCATAACCTTTTAACATTTTGTGGATCATGGTTTCACGAACTGTATTTGCAGAAATTCTTCGCAATGTAATGATTCATTTTTTTTTTACAAACTACAACATCAAAGTATAGGATTTAGATGGGAGATCTTCTTAAGATTGTTAATACCCGTACTTTATATCGAAATCGTAGCTTTTATTTTGCTGCCCTTCTGGTGTTCTTTAGTGGAATTTGCGCGGCTAATCTTTGTACAACTTAATTCGGAAGCTATCATTTGATATCAATATTTTGTCACAATCTGAAAAATAATTACTAATTATTATTATGATGAGTATGATAATGATGATGATTATCATCATCATCTTCATCTTCATCATCATCATCATCATCATCCTTCAAGTTTTGGGCATTTTAGTTTGCTCATAAACACTATTGTGGGGATTTTGAATTAGCTATCGTTTAAAATTAATGTAGAACAATTACAAAAAACGCAACAAATATTTATTTGCTTTGGAAATGATACACAGAGTATAAGTGATATAATTGTACAGATTGAAGGCGGGAGCACTAGAATACATTAAAGTAAATAAAAAAGCTATTTTGCATTTTGTAATTAAGTGCATGTTTAATTAGAAAATTAGTCTGGAAGTCTGCGCACTGCGCACTGGAAGAGCGCTCCGTCGGGTCACCTACAAATACACACGCGAACTAAGTCTAAATAGCTGTATTCCGTCCCTTAATCGCTGCAGTAGGGTTGCCAGATTTCCTAATGACAGGAAATAACTATACGTGTTAATCTTTTTATTTAATTTGCAAGAAAACCGCCCATTTTATATATAAACTGCGAAGAGATAAATAATTCGTTATCCTTTTCTCTAATGATAAGAGTAAAAATCAGAGTCGTACGAATAGTACTTATAGATTAAAACAGTGTTAACATTAAGGAGATTTTTTTTTCTGAGAAACATATTCGTTTGGGACTAATATGGTATTAGAATCTTTTGTTGTATTCTATCAAAGGAATATGCTGTTAAAATTTGTTCATATACAGTACATTTACTGAATGTCTAGGCCTATATGATATAATAATAATAATAATAATAATAATAATAATAATAATAATAATAATAATATATTAATGATTTAGCCTTGACCATAAACAATTCATCCCATGTAACTTTATTTGCAGATGATACAAGTGTAATTATTTCAAGCAAACAATACGATCATTTTATAAACACTTCTAATACAGTGCTGAATCTAATGAATGAATGGTTCCATGCAAATAAACTAGCACTTAATGTTGATAAAACCAGTGCAGTCAAATTTAGTACACACAATAGTGCTCAGGTTTCCTACAGTATTCGATTAAATGGAACTCATCTCAAAGAATCTATAAGCACAAAGTTTCTTGGTTTAGAATTGGATAATCACTTGAACTGGAAAACGCATATAGAATGTATTACTCGTAAATTGAGCTCTGCCTGTTATGCATTAAGATCCTTATCTACTATTGATGATATAAACTTACTTAAAATGTCATACTTTGCATATTTTCACTCTGTAATGAAATATGGATTAATATTCTGGGGTAACTCGTCTGAAGCTAAACACGTTTTTCTTTTACAAAAGAAAGCTATAAGAATAATGGCTGGTGTGCATAAAAGGATCTCATGTAAAAATATTTTCCGAAACTTAGAAATCTTGACTTTACCTTGTGAATACATTCTTTCCCTAATGATGCTGTATATTAAGAACCAAGGTAAATTCAATACTAATCAAGACATTCATCATTTTAATACAAGACATAAATCAGATCTTCATCTACCCTCTGTTAGTCTAAGCTGTTTTAAAAAAGGAGTTCGCTATTCATGTATAACAGTCTTCAATGCACTGCCTAATTATCTTAAAGATTTGAAGAACAACGAGAAAAGGTTCAGAAAAGAATTAACCAAATTTCTACATACTCATACCTTCTACACAATTGATGAATTGTTTATGCTTGTGAATTGAATTATTCTACTTAAATGACATGTACAATTTTATATAGCTCAACTAAAATATGTTTTTATATTGACTTAATCTGTTTACTATGTATTGTATTTTTTGTTAGCATAACTGATGAATTGTATGTACTCTAAATTGAATAGTATACTGTATAGGTCAACTGATGAATTGTTTAAGCTTATAAATTGAATTAATCTACTTCATATGAATTGTATAGCTTAACGAAAATAAGTTTGTAAATTGAACTAATTTGATTGTATATGTTTGTATAGTTTGGCTGATGAATTGTATATGTTCTTAAAATGATTACTAGTCTGTGTAGCTCTACTGTTGAATTGTATATAGACCTACTGTAAATTGAATGGTAATATGTATAGCTCAACTGATGAATTGTTTATGATTATAAATTGAATTAATCTACTTGATATTAATTACACAAATTTGTATAGCTTAATGAAAGTATGCTACTTTGTATTGTATATGTTTGTATAGTTTTGGCCGATGAATTGTATATGCTTTAAATTGAATAGTAATCTATATAGCTCTACTGATAAATTGTTTGTGTTTGTAATTTGAAGTAGTTTGCATGATATGTATTATAAATTTCTGTATATTACAACTGGTTGAATTGTTTATGCCTTAAATTTAATTAAATTGTTTTGTATTATAATATAGCTCAACTTATGAATGATCGTTTGCGTTTGTAAATTTAATAATCTGATTGGCTATGTATTGTATACTTTTAGTAGAGCCATCGATGTAGCTCAGTCGGCAGACTCGCTGGGCTGCTGATCCGGAGCTGCGTTCGGGCTTGGGTTAGATCCCCCTTTGGACTTTGGTTTCTTCGGAGGTTTTCCCCAGCCGTGGGACTGAAGCCGGATGGTCTATGGCGAGTCCTTGGCATCAACCCCTTTGATTTGATTACCCCCTTTGATTTGATTACCTGGTTGGGTTTTTCCGAGGTTTCCCCCACCGAAAAGGCAAATGCCGGGTAATATTTTGGCGAATCCTCGGACCTCATCTCATCTCACTACATCTCGCCAAAATGTAAAAAAATTGTACAAAATTGTAAAAATTGTAGAAAATTACTAAATTGTAAAACTATAAAAATTTGTAAAAATTGTAATTGTAATATTGTAAAATGTTGACATGTTCCACATCTTAAAGCTTCATTGCTCATGTAAGATCTATGGAATAAAATGAATGAATGAATGAATGAATAATAATAATAATCCGTGGCACTACAGCCCATGAAGGGCCTAGACCGACCAGCTGGCTGCTGGCCTCAAGCTCACATGCCGAAGCAGAGGTGGACGATCACCCAATCAGAATGGAGGTATCTTGTGGTTAGCACGATGATCCTCCTAGCCGTTATAGCTGGTATTCGCAATCGGATTTCGCTACCTATCGTAGCTCCCCAAGTGCATCACGATGCTGGGTGGGCACCGGTCCCATACACTGGCCGAAATTTCATGAGAAAATTTCTTTCCCCATGAGGACTCGAACCAGCGCGCATTCCGTAACGCGAGTCCTAGGCAGGATGCCTTAGACCAGGACGCAACGGCGCGGGACGTATATTAATATAATCAAAGAAACATAAAATTAATGATGTACCTTCACATTATTGTGTACAGGTACTCACCGTAACTATACTTACACTTACATACTGTTGTGAAAGCATAATATAAGGTACGTGAAGGCCTATATAATTATTAAAGGTAGCAATTTATACCACAACATGAGGATATTAGGTTAATTGTGCATAGACTGTCGTTACGTCATGATTGTCGTGGAGCCTGAGGTATGGCCAGGTTACAACTGAAATGTGTTGTGTAGCCTATCGCAGCAATTGACTGGGTTTGTTCTTGTGCATAGGGTTCAGCGTTGTGCTCCGACAACTGGTTTGTTAACATTGCACTGCGATTCGTTGCTTGGTTAACCACATAAAGCTACACATCAGTCTGGTTATAATTCCACGGTAGAGTTCCCTAACAGGTACCCATGCACCTCCATTGCTAGCTACGCCCACTCTCTCAACAACGAACACTCTATGAATATCTAACCTTGTAGTCTCTGTGAGTAAATTCCTATTTTTAATATTATACACACACGCATATAAACTTACACATCCCTGTCGATAATCGAACTGAGATTCACTGAATTTTCAGCTGGATACATTAATACTTGTTCTAGCCTATAGCGAGATCCCTTTTTGTAAGCGATATACTAAATGGTTTGGTCTAAATAAATTATATATGTTATTGTATTTCTCGAAATTGAAATTATGCCTCGTATTCTTGTGAAATCACACTGTTTTATGAATTATAATGGAAGTTAATTGAATGTTGATTATCGTGTTCGTAAATAATGAAGTATTCCCGCTTGTTTCTATTTCAAAATTCTTAGAATTCCGTACTGTACGTTGTGATGACCATCTGTTGTAAAATACCATGTGAGTGCATAACACGGAAGAATAATTCTAACTTATGAAGAGAACAACTGTCCTTCCACTGCAAGAAGCCTTAATGGAACTTACAACATCCAGACGGAGTGAAGGATGAACATGTTACGTACAAGTAACGTTAATGCAAATGCAATTGAGCAAGACCACATGTTGAGGAGAGGAGTCTTCACTGGCCATTCCTTGTAGCTGCATTACTTTCAGACTCTCAACATGTTTCCTGTCCTCTCAACCGGAAGTCATCTGAACGAGTTCTAACATGGCATTCGTGATAGGCCTACTGGCAGTTCTGTTCTCAGGACTGAGTGTTCTGATTGGAATTTCATGTTATTTCTCAAACTCTCCAGACTGTTCTTGGAATACTACTTTCATGCAGACCTCAGCCACTTCTTTCCAAGTTAGCTCCTATTTTATAAATCATAATCATCCTATTATCTCACTGTACTTAAAATAAAACGTCATAAAAAATATATACCCTTTCACGGAAACACCCACCCGTTCGCTGATCCATTGGCGCATCCATCTGAATGTCCGTCTCTTTATCGAGAGTTTCCACATATTTAACGTGAAATATTCAAACATATATTTGAAATTTAATACAAATTGACATAAATACAGTGACACTCCTGTGACATGGATTTCAACATGAGATTGGTCTTCCTTATGAGAGAAAACGTATAATTACTATCAACGAACAAACGCCCATAACCCCATCTATTTTGTTATTTAAATCAAATGTTTTAAATTTATTTCATAAGCTTTTGCTTCTTGTGGTTTACAATAAACATATTAACAGTCTCATTCATCTATCACCATAAAAACACTTCCATTTTTTGTAAATAAATAATTACTAATGAAGAAACGAATGATTAAATAAATAGGAGACAGAAAATATACAAAAGGAACATATGAAATACTGAGTTAGAATTCATGTAAAGTGTAATTATGAATTCCTCCTTGTGTCTCATGATCACGACGTAGATCAACCATGCTTTCAAGCTCTCGCCACAGGCAGGATATGCATGATCTTTGCTTCTCCTGGAAATTAATCCGCTGTTTTATTCTTAAACAGTTTGTTCACCGACAAAGATAATTTTATTTAAGACTACATACAATGTTTTTCTTTCAACATTTCTTCAGTTTAAGTAAGTAGTCATATATAAAACCCGTACATTTGACAGAGGATATGTTGGACTTGCTAGCTAGACCAATGACTTTCTCGTAGAAGTTTCAAATGATGGCAAGGATTCTAATCACTTCTTCCCTTCTTTCTCCTCTGAGAGTGATGGGACTGGACCTATTGCATGGCTTTCCCGGCAACCAGCATTCGGGATGATGTTTTCAGCAGCTGATATATTCTATCGTCGGGACCAGGGTAGCAATTATGTTCATCCCCAATCTCTCTCAAACTCATACAATCAAACACCAATATCTAAATGTACTTACCTGTCAGTGTTTTTATTCCATCGAAGATCATTGTCAAAATATCAAATTGGCTTGGTATCCTAAATTGAGACTACTCAACTTAACTATGATTTTTCCTAAAACTTTGAGAGAAATGTCTGTATAAGCTCTAAGAAATGGGCCACGGACCTACCTGCCCTGTTTGTATCACTTTCGTATTTCCAAATTCTGACGTTCGTTTAACTTCTGTTGGCAATGGAAGCATGGCTTTGGCAGTGCTTCTTTCCTTGGCCCCGTCCCTTGTATCTCAGTGTAGGACGCGGTGTAGGATTTTTCACATCGTAACATTTTATACTGTTACGTACAATTTTTCGGCTTTTTTCCCGCATTTTTTTGTCCTTTTAGTGGAGCGATGTGAACAAAATGGGACAAGTGGCCTTCAGGCTAAGAGCTCACATAAACTTAAGTCCCAAGAACTCTTCTACTCCTATTGTTTTTAGGTTATTTCTCCTCTACTCATTGATTCAGTTAATCCAATCGATCAATGTCATTCAGTCAATCAATCAAGTAATTCAAACCCTGGCCTTGCCGCTCTCCGGTATGGAAAGCAAACTACGATTCTGTATTAATATCGCGAGTCGGTGGGCTTTAATTCAGTCCTGCTCTTTCCATTGCGCTGACCTGTATATAAACCAGAAACGCTTCTGGTTTGCGACAGAGAACAATGCCATCACAAGTGCACTCCGGAGTACATTATACTGTCAATAAAACTTGTGTAGTCACATACAAGTCCGTTACCCTACAAGGCACTTTGCCTATGTACACAGCAAGTGCAACACCTCGAGGCACACTCGCTCCTGCAATAACTCAAATGCTGGCAGCCCACACCACAGCGCGCAGCGCCCTCGAGCGAGGCAAGTGGCGTTGGCGAGCTGCGAATTGATTAATGGTGTGTGACGTCCCTTCCTTTCATTCATTTGTATAAAACTCTTAGAAATCGGCTGACATTGATTATGTCGACAGATAAAATATACACGTTATGATCAAGACATGCAAGTTTCTACGTTAAAATTATCCACTTATCGACATCATTTCATTTCAGTTCGGATGGCATAGATCTTGCATTAGCATAGAAGCTTTAACATGTGAAACAAATCAAGAGTTATTGTTTGGCGAAATGAGGATAGGGCGAGGATTCGCCATATACTATCCGACATTTGACTTACGATTGGGGAAAACCTCGGGGAAAAAAAACCAACCAGTTAATCATAAAATACGTATATATAAATTTCAATCATAAGACACACCTGTTTTGCAAATGTTTATTTGCTATATGAATATGGAATATATTAACGTTTTCGCCTTATTGGGCATCATCAGATATAATAAAATATGTAATCTGAACCTTGATCAAATTGAGCAAATAACAAATGAGCAATGTATTATACATGGTGTTGGATCTTCATGAGCGTTATGTATAAAACTATAAATAAAATTGAAGGATAATTAATTTCAATGTGATGCAAACTTTTAAAAATTGAAATTGAAATTGATTGTGTATACATATAACTCATGTTACAGTATAAATATAAATTAATTAATTATAATTATACGAATTATCAGTAATGTTAAAATAATTATGAATAAAATGAATATATTAGCTTAAAAATAATTAAATTCACATTGTTCGAAGAATGAAATGTCTTAAGGTACTATATACAATATTGATGTTGTGTTGTGACTGATGGATCGTATGTTGTCGATTGGTTGTAATTCTACATGTATGATTACAACCAATCGACAACATAAGATTACATTACATTACTAATAATAATACAATCCCCTCTCCACAAAAAAACATGTTCAAAACTAATAAAAATAATAATATAAATACATTAAAAATTATTTTTTTTTAGTCAAAGTGGATAAAACGTTGTACGATATACTTATCATAACTTCATATAGTAATATTCGACTAGTTATCAAACTGGACCTGCGGCCTTGTTCGACAACTTTTCAATCTCGTATTTTAATATGAAACGTTATGATACTCGTATCGTAAGTAACTATTATAATAAGCAAGTTCAATATTACAGTTTCGGAGTAAACCGCTTCTATGAATATATTTCAATACAAACATATTCTGAAGATGACCCATAAATAGGTCGAAACATGTAAACAAGGTACGTTAAAATTTAACACAAGAAAGTTTCATCATACATATTCCGAAGTGATACAGTGTTAAAAGTTGTGTAATCAATATGAACAAACATATTATACAAAGTTATGAATTTTACGTGTAGTATAATAAATTCAACATTTAAAGTAAGAACGTTGTAACATGTAATTATTCTAAGGTTGTAGTTCGTAGTAGATTGTTTTTTAGGAGACAGCTGCTACCATTGCCACGCGAGCCACAACCCCCTCGTAGTGGCCAATGACCTTGACAAGAATGCTGTATATTATATCACCTCATCATCCTTGTCTGAGTTTCAGGTTGAGTTTATCATTGCACACTAGGAATTTTATTTTTTTCTAATTGCCAGGGCATTCTCTATTCTACACAATGACATGTACCGTACATCAGACTAGTTGACTCTGTGGTTCGCGGCTCATTACCCACCGGTGTCTTGACTGTACAGAGAACGGACAGTAAAAATGAGGGCTATTCTAGAGTTACATTTCAAGTCTTAAAATATTCATCTGACGGGTAAGATTTATTTCCATAGCTCACTAGTTAGAAATTCATATAGACTTGCCGTTACTCTACGCAACTAATTATTTCCAAACGAGTATGCTACACTAGTGACTAATTCTATTTTCAACGTCACTGAATTTGAATTGGATGGACAGTCGAGTATACCAGTCCTATGCAAAAAGCGGAACGAGTTCCCGTTACTTTAACAAGCATTATTATGTCGGAACATTCAAATTCGACGTATATCAGATAGCAAACTACCTTTACATAGCGAGCTTTAATGTGTCAGAGCGCTCTTCGTGCTTCATCTGTAAAAAGACAAATGAAGGTAAAGTGGAAGATAATAATTGCGTGATGTTGGTAGGTTAGGTTGCATCTCTTCTCGAACCACGCAGTCTCTTGACAAAAGACTGTAATCACGTCAGCAAGTCTTGGATCATGGGAAGCGGTTTGTGTGACTGGTATGGTTGCTAGTCTCTTGCATTTTATATTTTCTTAAATCACTGATGGAGAACATAATGCAATTGGTGAGAAAATAATGAGAAACAGCATATAACATGGGTTTCAATGTGGCTATTCTGCTTCTTTACCTCATTATCGAAAACTACCGATATCTTGTTTCTTATGGTTGTTGCATTCTGTTAAACTGAATTTCTACTTACTACATTTATAAGATCCCACAAAATATCTGTCGTATTTCAGTTCTTAATAACATACTTTTGTGCGAGATCGTGCGTATTTGCTTGGTTTCCGCACAAAACCAATCCGCGGAAAGTCTAAAATTCCACATTCAGTATTCCCAACCTAACACACATAACAATTCCCTCTTCTTACCTCTTAAGTGACATATTGATTTTACTACTTTAGGCTTTTAACATATTATTTTTAGAGACGTTCAGTATAATAATAATTATAAATTGGAAACTTACCACTGCAATTTCACCTTAATTGCACTGTTAATTATTGTTTTTAAATATTTGCAAAAATTAAGTAAACTCTACAACTCCACTAAAGTTACTGGATTCGTGATGCAAGTAACATTAAGGAAGCCGTGAAAAAATCAACACGATTCCAAATTCCGATGTTATTACTGCAATATGTTATATAAATAATATTGTTAAAATATTAAAATGAAAAATAAATCATTACATAACCTTACCGTTTGTTTTAAGTTCGCATTTATAGACTGGGAGAAAAAAGACAGACGTATATCACGGCCTGCTGGAGTATAGTAAACACAGAAAACATTTTAAAGCAACAATGTTGAAGATAGATATTTTTGTTTTGCAAATTTGCCGTCATTGAACAGAAACTAAGTTGGAGATTTCATTGCAACCAATTAGAAATTCCTCTTTCAGGTATGTAATAAACGATCTTCGCACAAAATAATGTACGATACACGAGCGGTATGTTTTCTTTCAATTATCGAAAATTAAAAAAGCTCAAATACGTTTCCCTTTTTCAAACTTTTCCTCGAACATGAAAACTTCAACATACAGCTCTTGTAACGCATATTACTATTTCGTACAAAACTATAGTAAAATAGGACGTTCTTTATTATATTTCTAGTAGTAACAATTTTATTGTCGAGCCTATTTATTTGTTTCTGTTCTTTAATTTTTTAAATTTTATTTAAGTCTTGTAATGTCGCACTTGTGCTCCTGTTTCATATGATAATAAATCTATGAAAACACATGTATAAGAAATAATCGTTTTGCACATAAGCTTACTAATAACATTAATAACACAGTTTTACCATATAATTAATATGTTCTTTTAAATAAAATGTTTTAGTGCCTTGTTCACACATTAGAATTATTAACAAATTACGTTCAGTTACGATTACCATTATAGTTTTGTTCGTTGTAATGGCTATTTCGAGAACGTAATTTGCTAGAAGTTGTGTTGTTTAGTCAACTGTCCGAATTCGGGAGATAATGGGGCAATGTGGCCAGTTCCTTTCCCCCTTCATTGCATGCTTCGCAATTAGATCGTTACAACAATTTCTAAACAGTAGTATCTTAAAGACAATATATTTTACCTATTTTCATTCCATTATATCCTACGGAATAATATTTTGAGGAAATTCTGCGGATAGTAAAAATATATTATTACAAAAAAGAGCAATTAGAATAATAATTGGAGCAAAGGCTAGAGAATCGTGTAGACAGTTTTTTTTAAATTACAGATTCTGACCTTAACAAATCAGTACATATCTGTCTTCGATTTGCAAAAGGGGACACGTCCAAAATAACAAAGTGTTAGAAAATCGTAAAAAAAAACATAACAAACTTAAAAAATTAAAATGTTTATGAATCCTGAATGTATATTTCCATAGTGATCTAATTAGAAAGAAATATATGAACAATTTAATTTGTTAAACTTAGTTACAGTTCTTGCGATTTTCCAACACTTCGTGGTTTTGTACATGTTCCCTTTTGCAAATCGACGAAAGATATACTCTTTAATAAATTTACTTTTATGTAATAAAGAAAAATGTTCAACTAATTCGGCCATACATATTATAAATGGAATGATTTTCATACGCTGTCATCAAATTTATCATGCTATCAAAGGGGAGTATGTTACATGGCAATAAAAATGTTCAATAGTCCTTCTGAAGACATTAAGAATCATAACCAAAATCCTGTATTATTTAAGGTAAAACTAAAAAATTACTTAATATCTCACATTTTCTATTCTGCAGATTTCTTGACATTCCACAATAGTCTACTGTGTAAATATTTTACTACTATTAAATGGTAAACATATTACATTGTGTAATATGTTATTGTTATTAAGGTATTAATTCTGTACATATTTCATATTTGCATTTTTATATGTTAAACGTAAGAACTGGACATGTTCTTAATTCTATGCTATAAAGTAAATGTAAGAATATTATGGAACGAATTGTTGTATAGTCAACTGTCCGAAGACAGATCTGAACCTCACAAGTGATACCGGGCAACTAGACCAGAAAATAATGGGGTAGAATGGCCAGTTCCTTTCCCCTCCATTGTATACATAGCCGATTAGCTACATATTACACTAATCAGACTTCAGATGCATACAAATAATTGTTCTTCCTCTGACACATTTCGTCAAGTGAGAATATTGCTTGATAATAGATGTACATATTATCAGCCAGAACGTCAATCAGAGGATACTTTATACCGCGTGTGTGTGTGTGTGTGTGTGTGTATATATATATATATATATATATATATATATATATTCTGTTGTGTGGTAGGTATTCTTAATTATTTAAATTGCAATAAACTGCGTAAAACATTGCGATGTCGTTCAGCAATCATAATAAGTTGAATAATTTTTTTTATTAGGGAAGAAAGTTCAAGAAACTGAGCAACTTGCTTGTACTATTTGAGCACTCCTGCACGAAACTACCATACACTGAAGCCTCAACTGTCACTCTTGAAAGCAAAGAAATAAAGATATTCCGCTTACTACCATACCGTCGCGCGGGGTGACTTTGTGCCATGAGGGTGACATTTTTTGTGTGGCTTTACTTTGTTTATAGTGTTTTTTCTCTCTCTCTCTTTATTTCTTGTGTAGCTTTACTTTGTATATAATGTATTTTTTTTCTGTTTATTTCTATTATTGTATTTGTATTCCTGGTGTCGTGGAAGAGAAGGCCTGATGGTCTTAACTACACCAGAATAAATAAATAAGTAAATAAATAAATAAATAAATAAATAAAGGTTTTAAAGTCTACTTCCTTATGTTTAGTAGTCTTTAAAACATTGTGACGGTTTCAAAGACTACTTCCTTACTTTTTTTTATGAAATGCGCGAATGCACAAAGTCACCCTCATGGCACAAAGTCAACCCGCGCGACGGTAATTTTTATTTGATTTTAATTTGTAGTTAAATGGCTTTGGTGCAATTCTCACTAGACACTTTTGATAGTATTGTCACAAATTTCTCAGTAGCAAGTCTCGTTTATAATAAATCAAGCTGCTTATTCCAGCAGAATAAAAGAACCGTACTTTACTGCTAGTCTTTGTGATTAAATACTCTGATGACATCATAATGTCACATGAACAATTTTTCTTTCACAATGCAATACACAAAGGAAGGTGAAAAGTAATAATGCTGAAAGGAGTTGCTCTGAGAAAGCTGACTACACACGAACTAAATGTAATGTCTTCATCTCGTGCTGTTCGTGCGGAGACCACGAGAAATTATTTATGTTGCGATTAGAAACAAGCAAAAGAGCATTTGTAGTAATCAGTATTATGAGAGGTAATTTGTAATAATTTGACTTTGAGTAGAATTAAATTATGCCGGGTTGTGTGAAAAGTAATAATGTTAACGAAGAGAATAGAGACAAGGGAGCAGATAATGAAGTAAAGTAGTTTTAATGCTAAGACTCGTGACTTATCGTGCTGCAAGGTTCCTTTCTTCTCGAGATACAATGCTTGAGTCGGTCAGCGGAAATGCCAAATTGAACCTGATCTACAGCGTTCGGTTAAGTGAGATTGAAGAACAAGAAGAATACAGTTTCTGAGAAAAAAATGTACGAAGGTGATAATCATAATCGGTTGAAATAGAGTGTAATACTCGTAGCTGTAAAGGCGGTTGTTTAGACAGATTACAATGGGTTGTGACATAGCTATGTTGAAGATCCATTTAGTTACAGGGTACCGAACAGCTTTATCCTAAACAAATTACACAGAACGAGTAATGGAAACACGACTTTATTACGAACAATGCGTCCGTTCCTCTTCATTTGCACTATAGCTTTCCATTTCTTCTAGAACGCAATTCTGAAAATCAGCAGCCTCGATCATTTTGCTCTTCGAAAAGGAATGCATTGCTTGCTGTGTGAGTCAGAACCGCAGCATGTAGGCTAGAGTACGTGGAGGAAAACCTCTCGAACACGACGCTAATTACATGGAGATGAGTGATTGGATTCTCAATGCTCTGCTCTGCGGGAATGATACAGACTTGGGAAACAATACGTGACTCATCCATTTTAAATTTCTCTCGAGAGTTCGATTTTATTCACTGAGAGCATTTGATATTAAGGTAAAGGTGGGGCTTGAGAAAAGTATGATCTTCAAGTCCTGACTCATTTCTTAAAAAAAAAAATACAATCAAAACAGTTAGCTACATGTAGTAGCAGACGAATACAATTGGAAACGATGTACAATTGCCGCGGCAATTTCTTTGTTGGATGAAAGTCTACAACATTTTGTATTTCGGAACGAAAAAATGTAAATCAAAGTGAAGAATACAGGTTGGAAGACAGAGAAAAGTATATTAAAATAGAACAATATACGAGTCTATCCTCAAAGAATAAGGTTGGACGACACTGATGAAGACTGATGAAAAATGCATAAGGTTTTTCAAAAGTCATATTTTCTTCATTTTCTACACAATCATAGAAGTTCTGGCACTGGGTTATTTCACAAGAAATGGGATTTTATGGGACAAACAAATTTAAAAAACAAATAAATAAATTATATATATATATATATATATATATATATAAAACAATAGATAGGAGTATACTAACCTATGGAGCAGAAACATGGGTACTAAATTCAAAGACAAAATCTAAATTGACCTCCACTGAAATGGATTTTTTAAGAAGAGCAGTATCGTGCTCAAGGTTAGACAGGTGAGAAATGAGATTAAAAGACGTATAGAATATCAGGGTTCTATTTTAGATTATGTATATAATAAACAGCACATATGATATGGACACATTTCATTAGAAAGATGAATGACGATCGGCTTCCCAAACAAATTTTAGATTGGGTATACCAACGGGAATAGGAGAAGAGGAAGACTAGTTACATGGGTGGATGGAATTGCAGAGATGCTATGAAAATGATTGTGTTGGCTTAGAAGTGGAGGATAGAGAAGAATGACGGACAAGAATTTGGGCAGAGGAAGATGTTTGAGCATTTGAAAACCTGTTATATTATTATTATTATTATTATTATTATTATTATTATTATTATTATTATTGTTATTATTTTATTCATTGCATAGGGCCTATGTGAAAATAAGGCAGATGCTAATACATTTCTTGAAGAAATGTTTTTCTTATGATGCCACATTCGCGTCAACGCTAACACCAGGTATTTCTATGACTATTAGCTCTGTAGAACCCTAGATCATAGAAGTATTATATATGATCTAGGGTAGAACATTCACGGTATGAATCTGGTTGAGTTAGTTCCCTAGGGAACTGCATCAGGACAAAAATGCCTCTTAAGAATGGAAAAATGATGGAATTGTAACAATCAAACGGGAGGATTCAGAGAACGCCTATCAAACATCGTATTTCACTCACCATAAAATTCCAGTTTGTCTCATTGGGAATTGAAGTTGGATCTGCAGTGAGGAAAGAGGTTCGATTAACGATGCGCTTCTGTTGAAGTCTGTTCGTAATATAACAGAGTTGATTGGGTATTTGTATCTGTTATTTGTAAGATAATGCTTATGATTTTATCATTAAATAAAAGGAATATAGCCCTATAAAAACGAAATGCTGCTCTCATAATTCATATTATACGTGTGAAAAGAAACTCTTAGATTTAGCAGTAATCGAAGAGTGAAAGCAGTTTCAACAACTGCAGTGGAAATATTTTGCGTGTTTATGTTAAAAGCATAATTGTATATTTTAGTCAGAAGTATCTTGATCCAAATGTCTTGCAAATAACGGGAATTTATTGCATGCGGCGTTTGCAAACCCTCCAACTAAAATAGTGACGCCGAATGATGTAGGAATCTGCGCGTTCCACATTCTTTCTAATTTGGCACTTCCAGTTTGTTATTTCATCGTTTTTACAAAGCTACTACATATTCATTCAGCTACCTCGCATGACGGAAATAGCGAATATCCAGATTAAAAGAAAAAAAGAACTCCCTGCTTCATCTGTTTTCTCCTGCATTTCGTTAGTAACCGGACATGTTGGTTCACGCAAAAGGTACTTATTAATTTGTTTGGTCTTTTTGCGTTCTTCATAAATTTTATGTATGGAATAGGCCTAACACTAATTAGACTTCACTTGTAAAAATATTTAAAGAAATTTCTTATGTACGAGTATTTATCTCACATGAAAATAATAAATAATGTTGAAAGAATACTGCAAAAGTGCTAGCTGGTTGAGGTTGGAATATGCTTCAAGCTGAATTCATACGTCGAGAATTTTTCTCTGACCGCATCGCACTAGTAGTCGTACTTAACAGCTCAGCGTTTCTACTCCTCTAACTTCATATTGGGCCTGTGATATTTATCATGTTCGGCATCTGCAACGATAATGATTCGAAAGCGTTAAGAACATAAATTGCAAAAAGTTAAAATCTGGAACGAGTGATTTTAAAAAGGAGTTAGAAGATAAGCGAAAGAAGCGCAACAATAAAAAAATCAGTTCAATTTTCCATTTCCACTATACTTGTTTTTTTTTTTTTTAAGATAGGACATGACAGGAGAATTGCGGTCCGAAAAACAACTGAATGTCACATAGCGTGGTAGGTCTGTTGCTATGGTAACAACAGTTGAGTTGCCAAACTTACAGTTCGGACTTGGCGAGTGCTTAATAGCTCTTTTGGGGACATTTATTGTGCACACGATGTTAGCATTGGTACGTTTCGTGTTTGATTCTCTGTCGATTTTTGTATTGTTTTCTTACCTTCACGTCAATTGTCAATGAATGTTTTAACGTCAGCCATCTTAACGACAATTCCTACCTTCCATCAGCTGGCAGCGTGGTAGTCCATATTGGCAACATAGCACTGTAGTTCCAAGCTCGGCCTCTTAACTGTCATGTCCCATCTTTAAAAAAAAAACAATTATAGTGAAATACTCTAACTGCAGAACGCCGTTACATTCGTTAGGCACGCTTAAATCTTCTTTCATTCTTTCTTTCTTTCTTTCTTTCTTTCTTTCTTTCTTTCTTTCTTTCTTTCTTTCTTTCTTTCTTTATTTTTCTCTTAGTTTAATTTCTCCCTTTTAGGTTCATTTATACTAACCACGCCACACAGGCCTTACAGGGCCACGACTTGTCGGGAGTGGAATTAGATCTGTGTGATCATACATAGGTACTTTTTTGACCACACAAGAACATGGAGGGTCTCCCCGGATGAGGGATCAGCTCAGTGCCATGGCCACCTCCGATACAACACTAACATTTAGGACATTACACACCATTCACTCACACATAAGAAAGGATTAAGGGAAGGATCGCCGTCCAAGAGGTACAATCCCGGCATTTTCCTGGAATAACTGAGGAAATCATGAAAAACCTCGGTTAGGATTGCCGGCCTCTGGGATCGAACCCCGGACCTCCCTCCTCTACTACTCCGCTAGCCCGCTCGTTTATACTTAACCCGTAAGTGGTGAGGTATTTTTCTAGTCACGTAACTGGTGAGGTGGGGATTGCATTTACTCCAACTTAGAAACTTGTATCGTAGCACTCAGATAATCAAACTGAATTTTTAATTTATATAATCAAGTACTTTTATTTAACTAGGATATCTTCAAAATTAGGGAAGCAGGCAGCATAATAAGCAATGAAAAAGAAAAAAAATATCTCCGCACATCCACCTGGCGCAGGCTTCTTTTCTTACAATGGCTGCGGTACTCACAGTCACCGCCTCACCAATTACGGGTTAAATTTTACAGAAAATTATATTTATTCTTAATTCTATTACCCAAATATATTTACAGCGTTACACGCAATCGTAAATAGCTTATTACCTCTAACCACCTGTCGCTTTTTTTAGTAGTTTATTTAGCGCTGTATTAAGTAGTAGGTTATTTAGCGTTGATTAAATTTATGTTATCAAAACGATATCTAGCGAGATGGGGGTAAAACATTTGTCATGGGATTACCTGACATTGTCCTTACAGCTTAGAGAAACCTTGGAAAAAACGCAGCCAGTAAAATCAGCCCAAGCGGGAATGAAACACACGCCCAGGCACAGTTCCATTTCGGTCTTTGATGTAAGTTACTGTGACTTTCTTACAAAGTAGATTGAAATTAATGCCATTAAAAAAAAGCAAATTACAAGAGTCAAGAAGTTGAATTCTTGCTGAGAACTCAAAGACAAGAGTGAAATTTCCCTGTACAGTATTAGCAAGTTAGTTGACTCTACTTCACCAGTTTTTGTGGGTTTCTTGGGCGAGCGTACATAATTCTTAGTTGGTATCGCGGATGGACGTAGACATAGCCGACAGTTTTCACATCGCCTGGCGGTTTCTGCGGCGAGGGTTAGTTTCCTCAGAGCAAGACATAATAAATTAATGCAGGTTGTCACGGGGTGGTCTTTAAACATCCCGCCTTTGCGCTATTGTTGCTTTTGGAAGAAGCCGCTGTCAGCAACTAAAGAGAAGTAGCTCCCACAACCACAGGAAACATTCAGCCCACAGAAGGGGATCGTGACCTCAAACTACTGTGAACTACAGAGAACATTGCTGTCTACAGCCCGCGGCACTTCGCAGAGCGATTCATTCATAACGCAGACTGCAATAAAACTGTTCGTATTTTCGTATGTTGTTCCGAAGTATTTACGGAATTTGCGTTTAGTATATTAAATACATGTGAAATTTAAACAGCTGAAATTGTATAATTTTGGAGTAACCTAGTAGTTAGGCTACCACTCTTTCATTGAATTTGGTTTCAGAGGTTGGAGGCTGAGACAAGTCCAGACATACTTACACCATTTATATAGGCACATTGTGCTAGATTCTTAACAACTCTTTGGTGTTTCGAACATCATTCAAGCCAACCAAGACGCTTGACATTGAATTGCTGTTGATGTGACTATGCCAGCTCAGACATTTCCTAATACAAGTCCTTTTAAGGTTGAGGGAACTGAGAATGAAACAGTACGTGTTCTGTTGTTTTACTTTCTAGCCTTCACTCTCGTTAATCAGGATTATTAGCTAATCCCATTCTCTACAAGTGCTTGTGTAAGATAGCTATTACGATTTCTTAAAATATACAGTTACACTGCAAACATATACGTGTCTTTGGTGAGGGTGTTCATTTAGCAGTCATTCCTTTTCTACAGCTGATACTGTTTACTCGTTGTTTGATGAATTTTGTGTAAGTGGAATCAGTAGTGCTGTGTCAATTGTTATTAGGGAAATAGAAATTGCAGATTCGTGGCCCTAAAATTACTTCTGATCCAGTTTAGTAGTCTCATCTGATTTTTCATTGTCACAGTTTTACGAGGATTACCATTTTGACGTAGAACTACGTCTTTCTTTTCACTAGTTATGGGGGGTATCATGACTATTTACTATCACATAAAAATGCAGCCCCACCTTGTTCGCCTTGTATTCGCCTTGTTTCCCTTTTATTCTCCTTGTTCTTCTTACATTCCCCTTATTATCCTTGTCTTCCCTTCTTCTCCTTATCTTCACTTACACTTCTTGTATTCCCTTTATTCTTATATTGGTTCTTCTTCTTCTCCGTTTATTTCCATTGATCTTCATACATTGCACCTGTCCTCTTTGTATTGCCCTTGTTCTCCTTGTCTTTCCTCTGTTCTCCTTGCATTCCCCTTCTTCTTGTCTTTCCCCCCTTCACCTTGTACTTCCCTGATTCTCATGTATTCATATTGTTCCCATTGCATTCCCCTTGTTCTCCTTATATTCCATTATTTTCCTTTCAATTCTTACATTTCCTTTATTTTCCTTGTATTCCCTTTGTTTTCATTGTACTCTACTTGTTCTCCCACTGTTATTCTTGTCTCTCCCTTTTTTCTTGCATTCTCCTTTTTTCTCCTTGGTGAAACATTGGCAAAACTTTCAAGAGAAAGCTGCCTTTAAATCTTACAGAAAACTTTTATACCCTAAAGCGAACTATCTATACACTTCATGTTTTTTGTATAACACAGCCACTGTGTAAAATTAACGTAAGTAAAATTATGACTTGTAATTATTTCATTAGTTTGAAACAAGTTATTCTTAAATAAAAGGTGTTCATTTTTTAGTTTCTGACGTGTTTTCACCAGCTTGTATAAAATTAAGTTTTTTTTATCTCTAATGGAAGGAAGACTAGCATCTTGTTAAAAAGGATAACCGGATCTTATATCTCTGGTCAAGTCTGGTTCGCAAGACATTTCTCTTCGTTGAAGGAGGAATGTTCTGTGAAAGATAAGGGTACTTCTTATAAAATTGCATTACTTCATACAAAATGCCTTTTACTGTAGCTTCCATTGACTTTCTTTGTTTCAGTTTGATTTAAGGTATAGTTGCCTAATTCCGCGATACTTACTTACTTACTTACAAATGGCTTTTAAGGAACCCGAAGGTTCATTGCCGCCCTCACATAAGCCCGCCAGCGGTCCCTATCCTGTGCAAGATTAATCCAGTCTCTATCATCATACCCCACCTCCCTCAAATCCATTTTAATATTATCCTCCCATCTACGTCTCGGCCTCCCTAAAGGTCTTTTTCCCTCCGGTCTCCCAACTAACACTCTATATGCATTTCTGGATTCGCCCATACGTGCTACATGCCCTGCCCATCTCAAACGTCTGGATTTCAAGTTCCTAATTATGTCAGGTGAAGAATACAATGCGTGCAGTTCTGTGTTGTGTAACTTTCTCCATTCTCCTGTAACTTCATCCCGCTTAGCCCCAAATATTTTCCTAAGCACCTTATTCTCAAACACCCTTAACCTATGTTCCTCTCTCAGAGTGAGAGTCCAAGTTTCACAGCCATATAGAACAACCGGTAATATAACTGTTTTATAAATTCTAACTTTCAGATTTTTGGACAGCAGACTGGATGATAAGAGCTTCTCAACCGAATAATAACAGGCATTTCCCATATTTATTCTGCGTTTAATTTCCTCCCGAGTGTCATTTACATTTGTTACTGTTGCTCCAAGATATTTGAATTTTTCCACCTCTTCGAAGGATAAATCTCCAATATTTATATTTAAAAAAATCGAATATCAGTCAAAGCTTTGCCGTTCGACTATAGCTCTAGCATCTTTCTAGAAAAAGTGCATTTTTACCTACTTTTGAGACATCGGTGAACTTCCTAGCAAGATACCCAATCCCGTGACATTCAATGAAAAAAATGTATCACGGAATTAGGGATATCACGGAATTAGGCAACTTTACCCTACTAGATCTACCCACACACAGAGTATATAATTCTTGTATTTAGTGTGAGCCATTATGCGTCAATATGTTGTCATGGCCCTCGCCCCCAGCCGCTTCCGTCGCCGCCGCCGCCGCCGTCGTCGTCATCATCATCATCATCATCATCATGATCATCATCATCGTTAAAAATATACTGTTTAGCCCATTTTAAGGATTTTTAGTCAGCACCAAAGACATTCACAAGTAGCAGTTATATAGCCATCATGAAGTAATATGACAAATTGGGACAATATAATAATTACAACAAACACGGCAGGAAATAGATACAGTTACACTTTATACATATAGGTCTATGTCCTTACTTCTCTGACGCGAATGGAACTCATCAGCAACGACTGAAGAAAACGATTATTTTCGAATTTATTTGTATTTTTACATGTTTGTTATGTTTATTTATACACGCTTTAACATCTATGGTCATATCGCATGTGTAGGATCTTTGGGTATAACAGTAGGCCGTTTTTACTATTGTTGAGTTCCTGTTTCTATTGTCATGTGTTATAGGTGGCTTGTGATCCTGTAACTGATTTTGATTAGTGTTTATGATATTGGTGATTGAGGCGGTGATGAATCATGGTATGTAAATTTCCAATTCTTCATTTGCCTTTATGACTGACGAAAATCATGTCGTTCCGTACCGTTTTATTGGTCAAAAGTAGTATGACGTAGTAAAAGTGTAATAGTCATTGTAAATATTATATTCAATTTTTAATATTGTATTATTATTGTATCGTTTGTGCTGGACTGTTATTGGCCTATGGCTGTTTTCCAGAACATTAATATTATAATGAAAAATTATTATTATTATTATTATTATTATTATTATTATTATTATTATTATTATTATTATTATTATTGAAAATAGAATAGCTGTCTGAGAAGAAATATATTGGACAATGCCCATGTGACCTCGTCTGAACATATAGCAACCAAACATTTATATTCCCATTGGCTAGAAATAGCACACGCAGCATGTCCTAGGTTGGCGAGACTATAAAATGTTATAATCGTCAAGCATTCTGTTCTGTAAGCGTCTTGAATAACTTCAGAAAGACACACATTTTATGTTACTACCATATTATTGGAAGCTGTAATACTGTAATACAAGAAGTAAAATAAAATAATGTAATGGGAAATTTTGCGACCAAACATACATGACCTTCAGTAACAGAGAAATATGCAATGATGGTTCAACGGTCTCCCATCGAGCACTTAATATTATTGACTTAGCGTTTCCACTTACCTCCGTGACAACGATCAACGAAGTCTGTTAGACGACCTAAAGCCACAGCAAATAAGGCTCATCACACCGAATGAGAAGTCTTTAAATTGAGCCTTATGAACGTAATTATCTTGTTCTCAGTAAGAGTAAGAAAGTATGAAAGTAATATTCTCGTAAAACTCCTGTTATTCATACTCTGAAAAATAAAAGAGCTTCTTAGAAGTAAGTATGAGAGCAAGGTTGTTTATGAAACCGTTTTAACTGTTTACAGAAGGATTTATCGACTATTACATTGTAAACTCAGAGATATTAGTACTTTTTGTAACTTTATATCGGCTCATGTAACTTATTAATATGAGATGTAACTTACTATTCTGAACGTTAAAGTATTACAAATATTTTTATCTACTTTCGTTGCAAAAGTAGGCCATTATTTGACACTTTTGTATTGGAAAAGTTTGCCTTCATTGTTAAATAAAATGAAAAACACGTTGCTATGTTATTTTACTTAGCAACGTGTTATGAAGCAATTTATAACAAACTAGTGGCTTGTGCAGCAAATGCTGCAAATTTAGTTAATTAGAAGTTCAAATAAAAGTTTTTCAGATTTATTTTCCACAAAGATTACCAGACATTTTGAAAGTTATATTTTGTTTCTATCATAATGCGGATGTAACATTTAAAGCACCGTAATGACTCAAGGAAGTGTAACCCTGTCAAAAATATCTCTTATAAAAAGCTTCCCTCTTAATACGATGTAAGAGTAATGGAACGGAGAAAAATTCTCTCCGGCGCCGGGATTTGAACCCGGGTTTTCAGCTCTACGTGCTGATGCTTTATCCACTAAGCCACACCGGATACCACCCCGGCGTCGGACAGAATCGTCTCAGATTAAGCTCCAACTCTTGGGTTCCCTCTAGTGGCCGCCCTCTGCACTACGTCATATATGTCTATGAACGTAGGACCAAAGTCCACACATGTGCTGAGGTGCACTCGTTATGAGTGACTAGTTGGCCGGGATCCGACGGAATAAGCGCCGTCTTAAATCACGAAGTGATTTACGCATATATATATTATTTTAATGTACCGAAGTACATATGATATTTCCATGCAGATATTCTGCGTCATCATACGATGTAAGAGTAATGGAACGGAGAAAAATTCTCTCCGGCGCCGGGATTTGAACCCAGGTTTTCAGCTCTAATATTCCCTCTTAATGTTTTTGCCAAATACTTTTTCTTGAACACATCCATCTTCAGTTCTTTGAGTTCTCCTTACAACAAAATGTATGCTAGGCAGCGATCACAGATTTAATCTATTAAACCAAAGGAATATTGAATTAATTTGATGTAGTTTAAACACGCAACTGAAATAGGAAGTATGACTCAATTACTTGCGATATCATCAATATGTCAATAGCATTAATGTGCATTATTAGTGACAAGTACATCATGGTATAAACTGTAATAATATTTAATTTTTAATGGTAATAATGTCATCAAACCTTAAGGTCTGTAGTTTATAAAATCCAATACATAGCTCCATTCAGAAAATTACACACCAGAGAATCAGACCTGTAAATTATTTTTTGTAAGTCTTGAGATGTTCTAAAAAATTACACAAATGAAGATCGACATACAGGCATTATGATATCGGAGAATCTGAGCTCCTGAGCTATAAAATTGTCAGCAATCCTGCATCCCATGACCTTCGTGTAATATTGTAGTGTATGTTTGTTTTGCTTTATTCTGAAAAGACATTAGTTCTCAAAACTAACGAAAGATGGATTTTGGAAAATAGGAACATTGTGTAGGCAAATTGACATTTCACTGAAAACTACTATTTTTCTGAAAATGTTTGAATGCCAAGCTTCAAAATGAAGTTCACTGATTAAAATCCGTTCAGCCGTTTTCTCGTCATTTTTATTATCAGTTCAATTTATATATATAATTACCACAGCAACAATACAGCTGACATCATAACTTATAAACAATAAAATTTTTCACTGATACAACAGATTTAATACGCCTAATTGAATTTATAGATTTTAATTTTGTTTTAATTTTCTGCAAAAAAACGAACAACGTGGATAAAGTATTGTATAGGGTAAACATTGGTAATTTCGTGGCAGTGGTTATTTCGTGATACTTTTTCTTTGCTCTTTTGTGAACTAACCAATAGTGTTACGACATTCAAATTTCCGCCAAGGGATTGCATATGTTGTCCAGTTTCCTGAAACATACAGCTAAGCTTTGTGTGACTATTGTAGTTGCTTCAGTGAGCTTTTATGTTTGGAGAGAGCAAGTTTGCGTCGACTTCTTAGGCTACAAATTTTGTGGATGTTTGTAATTTCATTACAGGCTTATTACTAAAGATAAGCATATGATATTTGGTACAAAGATTTATTGTATCTTCATGAAATTTTAGGAAATGTTTTTGGAATTTTAGATACAGCTGTAGTCGCCATATAGGCTTAGCTTTACTGATAGAAATCTTAGCTCGTTTGAGGCGAAATTTTGTTGAGCATTAAGTGTTACAATTTTTAAAATAGTATAAAATGTATTACAATAGGAATATTAGAAATCTGAAGACAAGATGTGATAACAAAAAAGAAAAGGGAGACGCAATGGGTTCAGTATAGCTTCTGTTTGATTTGTTATCATGCTAAGTGTCAATGATAAGTGCTAGATGACTTACTTGCAAGAATTGTGACAGAAGATGGAACATGGCTCCACCGTTTTGGACCGGAGACAGAGGCAGACAATGGAGTGGCATCATGCAAATTCACCAAACAAATAGAAATTCAAAAGTACACCTTCGGCAGGAAACGTTATGGCTACTGTGTTTTTCGATTCAGGAGGACTCTTGCTTGTGGACATCATGCCACACGGAACCACCATTAATTCTGACGGGTATGTTGCAACTCAAGAAACTTCAAGCTCGACTGAGTAATGTTCGACGACATCGGGAGAAGCAGGATGTTCTGCTATTGCACGACAACGCACAGCCATATGTCAGTCACAACACCATAGACAAGATCAGAAAATTCGGATAGGCAACACTGAAACACTCGTCTTACAGTCCTGAACTGGCACCGTGCGATTACCATCTCTTTGGTAAACTGAAGGATCCCTTCGCGGAACGAGGTTAGAAGATGGCTCCCTTTTGCACGCTGCTAAAGAGTGGCTCAGACGTGTTGGTTCAGACTTTCACCGTGCTGGTCTACAGGCCCTCGTTCCTAGGTTACGTAAGGCAGTTGAAAGGGACGGGAATTATGTGGAAAAGTGACATTTTGTTCCTAAAGGATGCATCTACATTCTGTGAAAATAGCAAAGCTGTACGATAAAAATATAATTTTTAAACAAATGTTGTGCATTACTTTTGGAGTTACCCTAGTAATATAGGCTATGATCAAGTCCGTAATAAAATTGTTCACCCTTTGAGGGCAAAGAAGATCCCTTTTCAATTTCAATTTTTACTTTGATTTCATTCTTATTATGTGTTGATATGTATTTCTATGTTTTCTTGCTATGAATATTAGACGGAATTACTATGTTTGAAGTCTTGTAACAATAAATGAGAATTTCATTTGACTTTAATGAATTTTTCCACAATTCTTCTACCTCTCACGAAATTATCAATGCAATATCACGAAATTACCAAGGTTATCACGAAATAACCAACCTTTCAGCTTAAGTTATAAAAGTGGTTTTTGGCACATATTCAAGAACGTATCCAATCTTTTATGTCTCCAGATTTGTACAGCAAGTTATCGTCTTTTAGATGAAAAAATCGGAATAAGGATATATTTACACATTTGCAGTTTAAATTAGTTTTCATGAAATTATCACGAACTTACCAATGTTTACCCTACAATTCGTGGTCGTGATCTAACTTGACCCACTCCACATTAAATCTCCACTTTTGTACGTCGTTATGTATTGTGACAGTGACGTGAGATTCGAACTCACGACCAGCGTCCCGCAAGAGAGAAGATCGCGCGGAGCACTTTGGGATGGCGCGCGGGCTTCACGGGGAAAGGGGAAAGGGGCCTACACGCGAGGGGAGGCTGCGCGCGCAGCTGCTACTTAACGCAGTGAATGTGGAACGACCTTCCAGACTATTCCAGAAATCCGTCGAAGTGGAAGACTCGCGAATTTTCGAGGCTACGTCGCTGTGGTTATAAATTACGGTCGCGAAGGAACGACAGCAGAGTTTTCAGTTATTCAGTCAGTGAGTAAGCCAGAGCAAGCAAGCCAGACTTGTGTGCCGGAGTTCGACTCGAGTGTGCGTCCGCATCTGCGTCAGCATCCGAAGGCCTGAGTTCGAGTGCAGTGGACCGCAGTTGGAGGGACCTGAGTTCGAGTGCAGTGGACCGCAGTTGGAGGGACCCGAGTTCGAGTACAGTGAACTGTCTCTGAAGGTCTGTGGTTCGAGATACTGTGAACTCGAGTGACTGAGATAGAAGAACTGTGAACTGAGAACTGATAGTTCTGATTTGTAAATAGTGCTTTGTAAATATTAGTTAAGATTAACAGTTCATTGTTATGCGTAATAGTCCAAGTAAATTGTCATTGTCGTCGGTGGAGTGCTATAACGAATACTGTGTTAAGTGAAAATCCAATTGTTGACGAGAGAGTTTAAGGCGAATTGTAGAAAGGAATTATTGTTGTGGCGAATAAATTACATTGTTGTAACTAATAAAATTTACATTGGTGTCAGAACCGGGACATTATCGACAATGGAGAACCTACAGCTGATCCTGCAAGCCATCGCGGAACTGAAAAACGACTTAAGTGCAGTAAAAGCAGAAATGAAGAACGATATCAGTGAGGTCAAGAACGACATAAGTGAAGTGAAAACGGAGATGAAAAGTGACATAAGTGAAGTGAAAGGCGACATAAGCGGAGTGAAAGATGACGTCACTACGCAAATCGAAAGCGTTTCGGCCCACGTAGATGGAATTGTCGCCATCGTAAAAGACGAACTTAAGGCCGATTTGGATAAACTAAACCAGAATTTTACAACTATAAACGAGACAGTAGCCGAGTTGAGACAGGAGGTAGACCATTTCGACGGCAAGATCCGCGATCTCGAACGTCGTCAAAAGGAAACGTGTGTGCTGATGGACCAACATGCTGTAGAAAACAAGCACATCCTCGCGTTGGTGGATCGCCAGGCTAGAGAACATAAACAGATAGTTGCCGAGGAGGTTCGACGTGCCATGCAAGAAGCGGCCACAGAGTTGAGGACTCCCTATAGTGGCCCTGCGGAACCATCGCCTTCAGCCAGACATCACAACGTCAAGACGCCGAAGTTCGACGGTACGACGTCTTGGGCGATATTCCGTCGCCAGTTCGAGGCCACCGCAGAGCACAATGGGTGGACGTCGGCAGAGAAAACTACTCAGCTGCTGCCCGCGCTTCAGGGACAGGCGTCGGAGATTCTTCACAGCGTTCCAGAAGATGGGACAGCCGCTGAGATAATGGCGGCCCTGGAGGGACGTTATGGTGACCATCAACTTGCTGCAGCATTTAGGACCCAACTAAAAACGAGGGTCCAACAGTCAGGCGAGTCCCTACAAGAATTCGCGATGGCGGTGGATAAACTGGCCCATAAGGCGCTCAGGAGCCTGCCTAATGACTTCATCGCTGGAGAGGCGGCCTACACCTTCGGCAGCGGAGTTCGAGACCCGGAAATAAAGCAACAGCTACTCTTGGCAGAGCATCGCACCATCAATGCAGCTCTGGCGGCGGCCCTCAGGATGGAGGCAGCCAAGTTGACGGCGAACGTCTCGGCATCGCACCGGATTAGGAGCGTCGCGGCGGCCGACGTCGAGGAACGTCAACCGAAATTACCCGAGCGACGAAGACGAGGAGTGCCCACCTGCTGGTCCTGCGGCGAGCCTGGACACCTGAGGAGGGACTGTGACCGATCTGGTCACAAACAGGAAAACTAAAAGGGGCCGATGCGATGAGGGGCACGTCGGCGCCGTCATCACCATCCCCTCGGCTGATCTTGAAGACGGTTAACAGAAGATGCGACGATGGGCTGATTGATGACGGATGGATAAGAGGCCGCCCATGCAGAGTACTGGTAGACACCGGGGCGTCGCTCACTATCGCCAGACCGGAAGTCGTGCGTGGACTACCTGGGAGGACGCCGCTGCGCCGGTATGAGCTACGTACTGCCTCAGGCGAGAACCTGCCCATTCAAAAGGAGGTTTTCCTGGATCTGACACTGGGAAAGATGAGACTGGAGATGTGGGTGTTCGTCGCCAACATCACTGAAGACGTCATCCTGGGACTCGACGCCATGCGGATTTTCGATGCAACGGTGGACGTCCGGCGCCGTATCCTGCGTTTTGGTCAGGATGAAGTGTTCCTGAGAGACGTCGAAGACCAACCCATGGCCAGCAGACTCACCTTGGAGGATCATGTGACAATCCCAGCAGGCTGCGAGATGGTGGTGACGGCAAGACTGGACGGACAACCTAAGAGAAACCTGCTCCTCGATTCGCAAACAACTCCGATAGATGGGGTTTATGTGGCCAGATCCCTACTCCCGAATCAGAAGGTGGTACCGGTGAGGGTCCTGAATGTCACCAATCGGGACAAGGAGGTGCCTAGTGGAACTGTACTAGGTAACGTCGAGCTGGTGGTGTCTGTGACGTCGCTGGCAGAAAAAGAGAAGTGTCACCGACCACGTCCAGATCTAGACCCATCACTGAAAGAGCTGGCTCGAGAATTGCCGGCGAATTTAAGCAAAAGAGAAAGAAGACAAGTCCACGATCTACTGACAGAATTTCAAGACGTGTTCAGTCTGTCTGAAAATGACTACGGAGGACGGAGAAAGTTCAGCACCGCATCGACACCGGAAATGCTCGCCCAATCTGACAACCTCCTCGACGCCTCCCTCTAGCTAAATAGAGGGAGATTGACAGCCAATTGGAGGGCATGAAAGCAAGAGGGGTCATCGAGGAATCCGACAGCCCTTGGTCATCACCTGTGGTGCTGGTGAAGAAGAAGAATGGGGACCTGCGTTTCTGCGTGGACTATAGAAGACTGAATGACGTCACCAGGAAGGACTGCTTTCCGCTTCCACGAATTGATGACACCTTGGACACCCTGGCCGGAGCAGAGTGGTTCTCGACGTTGGATCTCAAGTCAGGATACTGGCAGGTGGCGCTGCATCCTGAGGACAAGGAGAAAACGGCATTCTCTACAGGCCAGGGACTATGGCAGTTCACCGTTATGCCGTTCGGCCTCTGCAACGCCCCGGCTACATTCCAGAGACTAATGGAGTCCGTAATGAGAGGCCTGACATACGACACCTGTTTGCTGTACCTTGATTACGTCATCGTGGTTGGCAAGACTTTCGGCGAACAGCTGTTGAACCTGAGGAAAGTGTTCGAGAGACTGCGACAAGCCAGACTGAAGTTGAACCCGAAGAAATGTCATCTATTCCAGAAGAAGGTCAACTACTTGGGACACGTAGTAGGGGCCAACGGAGTGGCCACGGACCCGGAGAAGCTACAAGCCGTCAGAGGATGGCCGAGACCGAGGGACAAGCAGGAGCTGCGCCGCTTTCTCGGCCTCTGCACTTATTACAGAAGGTTCGTAGCTGGGTACGCCAACATCGCTAAGCCTCTAACCCAGCTGACCGAGGAGAAACGACAATTCCAGTGGACAGACGAGGCGGAGTCATCCTTCCAGTCGCTGAAAGAGGCGCTCTGCACTGCTCCTGTACTGGGATATCCCATCCCTGGAAGGAAGTTCACGCTCGACACGGACGCTAGCAACGTAGGCATCGGCGGAGTACTCTCTCAGGAACAGGACGGGCAAGAGAGGGTGATTGCCTACTTCAGCCGAACATTGTCCAAGGCTGAAAGAAACTACTGCGTGACCCGTAGAGAACTTCTTGCCATTGTGGAAGCCCTGAAGCATTTCCACAAATATTTGTATGGCCAGGAGTTCCATCTGAGGACAGACCATTCTGCACTCACCTGGCTATTGGGCTTCAAGAATCTGGAGGGGCAGACCGCCCGTTGGGTTCAACGTCTGCAGGAGTACAACTTCACCTCTGAACACCGACAAGGGAAGAAACATTCCAACGCTGATGCCCTATCACGACGTCCGTGCCCGGATGGCTGCAAACACTGCCTGAAAGTAGAAGAGCGGGATGGCGCCCACGCAGTCCGAGCAATTGCCGCCCAGCCGAGCCCAGGATGGGATAACGCCGCCATGAGGAGGGAGCAGCTGGAGGACCCAAACATTGGACAGCTACTACGTGATGTGGAGTCCGGCCAGAGACCAGTATGGGCCGATATCGCCAACCGTAGCACCACTTACAAGAGCTACTGGGCCCAATGGGAATCCTTCACTGTCAAGGACGGTATCCTGAAGAGGATTTGGGAGTCGGCCGATGGAAGGACCCGCATAGAACAACTTGTCCTGCCCAGGAGCAAGGTGAAGGAAGTGCTGGAGGAGACTCATGCTGGAGTGACTGGAGGCCACCTGGGAGCCAACAGGACGCTGGACAAGTTAAGGCAGAGGTTCTATTGGTTGCATCAGAGAACCGACACGGAACAATGGTGCCGAAGATGCGACACCTGTGCAGCCAGTCGCGGACCAAGGACCCGCAGCAGGGGAGCCATGCAGCAGTACAACGTGGGAGCTCCTTTTGAGAGGATCGCCATCGACGTTGCTAGAGCGTTCCCGGTCACGGATCGCGGGAACCGCTACCTGCTAGTCGCCATGGATTACTTCACAAAATGGCCAGAGGTGTACGCGATTCCCAACCAAGAGGCTTCGACGGTGGCCGACGCGCTGCTTTACAACTTCATCTGCCGATTCGGGGTGCCCCGGGAATTGCATAGCGATCAGGGGCGCAACTTTGAATCCAACCTGATGGGAGAATTGTTCGAGCGTCTGGGGGTGCATAAAACCAGGACCACTACCCTCCACCCACAGTCCGATGGTATGGTGGAACGCTACATCAAAACCTTGGAAGAGCATCTGCGGAAGGTGGTGTCCAACCATCAACGAGACTGGGATGCCAGAGTCCCACTGTTCCTCTTGGCCTACAGAGCTTCGGTCCACGATACAACAGGGATGACACCGGCAAACATGGTCTTCGGGAGAGAGCTGCGCCTGCCCTGTGATCTGCTGTTTGGCACGCCACCTAGCGCCGACCAGCCAGCAACTGACTATGTGGCAGAACTCACCGAGAAGTTGAATGGAGTTCACCAACTGGCCAGAGAGCACCTCAAGATGGCCAGCGACAGGATGAAGGTGCGCTACGACAGATTAGCCAACTCTGCAGGATTCCAGGAGGGCGACCTGGTGTGGCTGTATCGACCTACGAGGACCAAAGGGAAATCACCAAAGCTGCAGCGTGCCTGGGATGGACCATACCGCGTGGTGACCCGGATCAACGACGTGGTGTACCGCATCCAGCGACAACCTCGAGGGAAGATGATGGTGGTGAATCTGGACCGATTAGCAGCCTACCAAGGGACTGCCCGGGACAAGCAGCCCTAAGGAGGGAGCAATGTGACAGCGACGTGAGATTCGAACTCACGACCAGCGTCCCGCAAGAGAGAAGATCGCGCGGAGCACTTTGGGATGGCGCGCGGGCTTCACGGGGAAAGGGGAAAGGGGCCTACACGCGAGGGGAGGCTGCGCGCGCAGCTGCTACTTAACGCAGTGAATGTGGAACGACCTTCCAGACTATTCCAGAAATCCGTCGAAGTGGAAGACTCGCGAATTTTCGAGGCTACGTCGCTGTGGTTATAAATTACGGTCGCGAAGGAACGACAGCAGAGTTTTCAGTTATTCAGTCAGTGAGTAAGCCAGAGCAAGCAAGCCAGACTTGTGTGCCGGAGTTCGACTCGAGTGTGCGTCCGCATCTGCGTCAGCATCCGAAGGCCTGAGTTCGAGTGCAGTGGACCGCAGTTGGAGGGACCTGAGTTCGAGTGCAGTGGACCGCAGTTGGAGGGACCCGAGTTCGAGTACAGTGAACTATCTCTGAAGGTCTGTGGTTCGAGATACTGTGAACTCGAGTGACTGAGATAGAAGAACTGTGAACTGAGAACTGATAGTTCTGATTTGTAAATAGTGCTTTGTAAATATTAGTTAAGATTAACAGTTCATTGTTGTGCGTAATAGTCCAAGTAAATTGTCATTGTCGTCGGTGGAGTGCTATAACGAATACTGTGTTAAGTGAAAATCCAATTGTTGACGAGAGAGTTTAAGGCGAATTGTAGAAAGGAATTATTGTTGTGGCGAATAAATTACATTGTTGTAACTAATAAAATTTACAGTATTATACTATTTATCCATGACTGGTATCTAAACTGGTCTTTATTTCATAGTCCTGAACAATCTAAACAATGTCTTTATTCACAGCACTGAATTAAAAATTTTTTCCATGACAACCAACAATTAGCAACCATAAAATTCATACATTCATTCATATATAACTTCTTCACAAACAATGGATTACAAAAAAAAGGCGTACAATTTAAAATTAAATTTAGATACCGGTAATGGATTAAATATAGTATAGCACACCAGAGTAAACAGATTTTATACACTAGTGGAAATTATCACCGTCGGCTTCGCCTCGGGCGCTAAACTCTCTACTCGCGCATAAAATCTAATTTTACTCTCCTATACCATAAACTACTAGACCTATTAGTCTTTATTGCTTAAGTAATTTACCGTCAATTATTTTTTTTTCTTTCTGAGGCATTTTATCTTCGTTTAATTTTTTTTCTTTATCTATTAGTAATTTTATAGCCACTTATATCGTATATTTATAATTTTTAGTCATTTTATTCTTCTATATTATTTTGTCTTTCTTCCTTAAGCATTTCACGTGTATTTATATTTGTACCTGTCTTTTTACGCATTTTACCCTTATATTCGTTTTTCTTTCTCGAGCAGTTGAACATTATACGTATTTTTGTCTTCTGCTATTTCCGGCAATTCCAACCTCAAGTGTCACACCCTTAACTTTGAAGTCAGCATGATTCCGGGCCATTATCCATGACTGACATCATGTCCTTTAGGTATCCAAACCTATGTCCATGGTTTCCACACAACGTTGAAAATCACGTGCCTTCATATTGGTATTTGTAATTATCGGGCCGGAATAAGGACAATTCTTAAGTACATATATCAATTTAGATATGCGTACCTCCAAAACAGTAGTAGTTCATATAAATATCTTTTAATAAAATAAGTCTAAGTAGATGCATTATTTCATTAATAAATCATTTTAAGAAGATATGTTTTGCTCTTGACGATACCAACTGTAATACCTGAATCAATCAATTAATTAATGAGCCAATCAGTGAATCATTGAATCAGTTAGAGAGGAACAATTATCAATTAAATATTAGGCCTACACGATGATAATCGCGTCCTTGCAAAGGTTCTTGGAACTCCTGCATGGTTCTGTCTTTGCCGTCCACCCACAAAGAGTGAGAAACAACTCGAATATTTGTTAAACCGAACCTGAAACACTTCGTGAGACGGAAGAACTTTGCATACTGACTACAGCGCCATGCGTTCAATAGCAATATATAATTTCTATTTTTCGTAATCGGTTGTGCACGACTCTAGTAAGAACACATATGAGAGATCAGCTTAACGTTGCAAATTGTGTTGTGAATAAAATGTTAAGTAGTTTTGGTCTAATTTGGCCAAAACTACCATCCTTCTGGAATGTATTTACAGAATACTGAAAAATAAATATGCCTAGTAACCGTTCTCATGTAATAGTGATTTTAATTTAAATCTTCCCAAAAGGATCGTCTTGTATCATACAGTTGATAGTATATTTACACTAATTTTCATTTCTTTAAGAGATTTATTTGTACTCATATATTTCAGTCACGAAAAACAGTGCTTATGTTTCTAGAAATGACCTATGCGGAAAGCTCTTATCTCCGTTTAAGAATGCGACCTTAATTTGCATTATTTTTCTGCCATAGCAATAGCAGCAGCAGGTTGTGATAATAGTAAAATTTAAGTTTACAGTACTAACGGATTATATTAAAAAAAACCTTCCGTCAGAGCAATTCTTTAAGAATTCTATTACCATATAGAGAATGGCGATGTTAGAAGTGTTTCGCACATATATAAATTTTTAAGACAGTAATATTACAGAGAACAAGAGTGAACCATGTGCGTGTGATTAATGATTAAGTGTCCCCTCGTGTAAGAGGTCACGGAGGTTCTTGACCGCCCTTCGGAATGGACCTCACGGCGTCCTGCGGTTGGAATATCTCACTGGTAGAAATAGCAAATTGAACTGTCTAATTTGTAAGTCCGAGGACATAACTTTAAACCCAACACGTTTTCGTAGTACAAACACTAGGCTTATTGCTACGTTTTATATATTTTATTAACTTATGAAACCACTTCAAAATATGTAAAATACATAATTTATCCTAAAGCCTAATACTTCATTTCATTCATAGTTTTCTGCCTTCCTTAGTCTCCGCATATGAACCATGTATCTTTACAGTATGTTATTTAATTATCATCTGATAATTATCATTCCAGTACATCCTTCAGTAGGCAGTTTCTTCTCAGCCAGTGACCCAAGCAATTTTTTTTCCTCTTCCTGATCAGTTTCAGCATAATTCTTTTTTTTTTTTAGTAGTTATTTTACGACGCTTTTTCAACATCTCAGGTTATTTAGCGTCTGAATGAGATGAAGGTGATAATGCTGGTGAAATGAGTCCGGGGTCCAGCACCGAAAGTTACCCAACATTTTCTCATATTGGGTTAAGGGAAAACCCTGGAAAAAACCTCAACCAGGTAACTTGCCCCGACCGGAAATCGAACCCGAGCCACCTGGTTTCGCGGCCAAACGCGCTCACCGTTACTCCATAGGTGTGGACTAATTCTTTCTTCATCCATTATTTCCAACACAGCTTCATTTATTCTGTCTGTCCATTTCACACGCTTCATTCTTCTCTATATCCACATTTAAAATGATTTCTCTTAATTTCTGCCTCATACAATGCTACACTCCACACGAAGTACCTCACTAGTCTCTTCCTTAGTTCTTTTTCTAGAGGTGTGTAGAAGATGTTTCTTTTTATATTAAAAGCTTCATTACAAAATTAATTCTCCCCTATTCTAATGTGACTATAGCTCTATTTGTATGTAAACAGCCTAGTTATCAGCAGTCAATTTTCGAAGTGTGGTTTCCATGAAAAGCTACTAGTTCATATTTCGTGTTTGATTAACTCGCATTCAATCTCTTCGCTACAGACCTCGCATCATTGGCGAAACCTATATATATATATATATATATATATATATATATATATATATGAGCCCTTCAGAGCAAAAGTGGTGTAAGTAAAAATTGTGTAATGAGGTTTAAAGTAAAAATTCTGTAAAATACAGCGCAAAGTAGAAATTAATATATCCTTCTTGCTATCCACTGACTACTAATAGTTTAAATAAATTGAATATTAATTGCTACTTTGCGATGTATTTTGCAGAATGTTTACTTTTACTCTCATTAGCCATTTTTGACTTACACCACTTTTGCTCTGAACGGCTCATACACACTCACACACACACACACATATATATGTATATACTACATGACATATGACATTTAGTACACCACTCTGTATGTTTGCGTGACTCTTATTCGGTCGGGCCGTCCGCCTTGATGAGTGTCCATCGTGATTTGTCCAGGGATTACTAGATGGCAGTATGGTAATCAGTATTTGTCGGTTGGAGAGGGATGCGTAGTGCAGCGGCGAATTTTTTTTAATTGGGTTATTTTACAACGCTGTATCAACATCTAGGTTATTTAGCGTCTGAATGATATGAGGGTGATAATGCCGGTGAAATGATTCCGGGGTCCAGCACCGAAAGTTATCCAGCATTTGCTCATATTGGGTTGAGGGAAAACCCCCGAAAAAACCTCAACCAGTTAAATTGCCCCTACCGGGATTCGAACCCGGGCCACCTGGTTTCGCAGCTAGGCGCGCTGACCGTTACTCCACAGGTGTGGACGCAGCAGCGGCGAATAGTGCAGCCGGCTTAACCGTGCAGCACAGTCGGCACACAAGTCATTCCATAATGGGTGCACAAAAGCCTAATTGGGATGAAATGCTTAGGAATGATTTTTATGCCGCTCAATAAGTACGTGTATATCTCTGTGATTCCCTTTTGCTACTCTAAATCACGCAGGTGGCCATTTCGCTGGAAAAGAACTAACCGACGTTTCTTTCCGTGTAAAACATTGGTTAATTTAGGCCTATACATTGTCTGGAACTTACGCCCATGTCATTTGCATGGCGTCGTTTTATTTATTGTTGAAAATATATTTTGTTGCAGGGAATTAACGGTTTGGCGGCACCGTGTACAGTACAGAGACGTTAAGTTTACGACTGTGTGAACTCTAACTGTGCACAGGAATGCTCTACTACCGTGCACAGCAAACCGCAGATAATGTGCACGTAATGACTTGATTACAGCTTAGCCTCTCTCGTGCGCGCACACACACACACACACACAATGCAATATCTGGCGTGTTTACACCTCCACTCTACGCACGACTGTTCGACACGTGCTAATTCACGATTTTCGCGGTTTTCAGAAGTTAATCTGGACATATTCTCAGAAAACATACGAAACCAGTTTCGTTTAGAGTGTACTTAATTTGTAATAACTGCTTCACTACATGATCAAAGGATATCTGAACGGTCTTGACTCATCTTCATAATCGTAGTACTACAGCAGTAGGTCTGCTTGCGGCCCCACATTTGAGAGACTTGTTTCACATACATACGAGTATTATAATCATGCCATATCCTATAATTATTCTAACTACGATTAGCCTACAAGATACCCAGAATTACAACAAGGTTCACTTCGAAGAAATATGTTATAATCGGAGCGTTTAACGTCCTTGAAGTAGGCTAAATATTGACGCACCGTTATCCGAACCACTAGAATTATCTATTAGAAATATTTTATTTAACGACACTTTTAACTGCAGAGGTGATAACTACATGGGTGAGAAATAACAAGCAAATTTTACCTAGAGGTTTTTTTTTTTTTTACCAGGGACAATGTTTCTACAACACAAACATCCCAGCTTCACTTCCTTCCCCTCCGGAGGAAACCGTGCTAAGGGCTTAATACTATGTGATATCCATCACCCTCGGCCAGTCTGAACCCACGAACCTCGAATACAACCGCTAGACCAACGAGAACGATCAGAATCGTTAGAGTGTCAGTTGGGAGGGATTTTAGGCCTCGTTCACAAGTTTTCGAAATCTGGGAATAGAGACCTGAGCCACATGGACTGGAGCGTGCATCTATTAAACCACGCGCTGACATATATGAGGCAGGTAAGTCTTTAATGGTATCAAAACAAAAGACTGACAGTACTTTGTTAACAGTTTTAACCATCACAAATACACGTCGGCGCGCGGTTTACTGGATGTATCCTTCAGTCTATGCGACTCAGTTGTGTATTATTAGATTTCGGATGAATCTGACCTAAAATCGTTCAAAACATCCACTCTATTATGCTAAGTGGCGTTAAAAATATTTGGGGTAGGTTTGTGCGTAGTTTTATTTAAAGTATTATTGATTTCAGTTTTCTAAAATACGAAGATAAGAACATCAGTTTATATATTTTGTAGCAGTGTTATATTATCACCCACATTGCAGGAATACAAATTTTGTCAATCGTAGCTTTTGTGCTACACAGACTTCATACGAGATTTATGTTTCCTTTACCACACAATATTTTTAATCCGTTCAGTTAATCGGTCAAAACACATTTGATCGGATAATATAATTTCAAAATTAATCGCTAATCGCTTCGATTAATCGATTAAATCGACAGCTTTAGTGAGTGATATTCTTAATTTTTACTATCTAAACTTTCGCTGTCTGGAATATTATTATAATTACTTTGACTAGATCTACTGAAAATGAATAATTTGTGGATGAAAACAAAATATGTACTGTGTATATGTATGTGTATATATATGCGTGTGTATATACTCGTATATACACATATATAAACAGTAATATGAGCTGGTGCCAAGAAGTCAAAAGAGGAATAGCAATGGCAAAGGAAGCTTTTAATATAAAAAGAAGCATCTTCTGCGGAAATCTGAAGAAAGAACTAAGAAAAAGACTAGTGAAGTGCTTCATGTGGAGTGTAGCATTGTATGGGGGCAGAAACAGGATATTACGACGAAGTGAAGAGAAGCGACTAGAAGAATTTGAAATGTGGATATGGAGAAGGAAATGTGAAATGGACAGACAGAATAAGAAAAGAGTGGATGAAGAAAGAATAATACTGAAACTCATCAGGAAGAGGAAAAGTAATTGGCTGGGTCACTGGTTGAGAAGAAACTGCATTTTGAAGGATGCACTGAAAGCAATGGTGAACGGGAGAAGAGTTTGAGGCAGAAGAAGATATCAGATGATAGACGGCATTAAGATCATATTTGAAGACTAAGAGGAAGGCAGAAAATAGGAAAAGCTGGAGAATGCTGGGTTTGCAGTGAAAGACGTGGCCTTTGGCAGAACAGTATGAATGAATGAATGAATGAATAAATATAAAGTGATGGACAGAGAAATGTACATACAACACTCAATAAAATACACTTCAGATCAGGGATTACAAGAACATGTAAATCTGTTAAAAAGTTCAAATATGTTATAGCATCAGATACCTACTTTCTCTAGAAGTCCTATAACGATAAATATTTTAAATGAATAAACATTGTACAACTATCACGGATGCTGCGATAATAATTCATAATTTAAATTTGAAAAGCGGTATGTGAAGAATATACTGAAGTAGAATACGTCTCTGAAATGTTCAGGAGTTCAATTTCTTTTGTAGTATTTATGAATCGGGATGTATCACGTTCAAAATGATGCTAGAAAACATGCTGGGCGACTGCTGGGCAATCTTATACTCAAGAGATGACGAGAAAATTGCAGCTGGAGATTTCTCTTCTTGATTAGAAGTCAAGTGAAACCTATGTCTATATCTGCTTCCCTGCGGATGTTTAATTGCTTGATACAACCCTGTAAGTTGCGGAAGATTATATGAGAGGTTTCAAGAAAATATATCTTGTTTGTTTTTGAGGTGAAGAAATTGACAGGAAGTTAGCCGACAACACCTGTCCTGTAATAGAGAACCCCTGAAAATTTATCACATATGTAATTTCTCTATCACATCTGTACCAATCTTACATGATTGTAATAAGAGGACGCTCTTTCACGTTTACCGGAGAATATCATACCGCATGTTCACTAATCATTATATTTGTTAGTTTACCATTCGCTGCATCTCAAGAACTGAATGAATGAAGTTATCAGAACAGTTTTGTGAAAACAACATAATTTTATATTTAGTCAACAGTCCGAATACTTGTTGGAACTTCTTAAGTGACATCAGTCATGAGGAGATAATGGGGTAAACTAAACCAGGAGATAATAGGGTAAGGTGGTCAGTTCCTTTCCCCTTCCATTACATACCTCGCATTCCATAAGATATTACACTACTCAAACTTTAGATGTATACAAACAATTGTCCTTCCTCTGATACATATCAACGAGATGTACTGCCTGATAATAGCTGTAGTCTATCAGCCAGAACCTCTACTAGAGGTAACAATTAAAATGTAGTTACTCTATATTATGCATGATACTGCTCTATTAAGGAAGGCTAATTCATCCGAGAATGATTCGAGCCATAGGGATTGTTAAATTATAGAGGACTTCAGTAGTTGCAAAATGATCATTTACAAAGGTTAAGTCAAAGAATTACTGTCATCCGATAGGCGAATATCCCATAAGAGTATAGTTTTTAATAACTGGTTCAATAAGAGATTCTGTAAGTCTCCTTGGTAACACTGTTGGCAGAGCGCCGGCTTGGATGGTTCCAGACCACAGTTCATATCCCGGCGATGGCGAAATTGTATTTGTGGTTGATGAAACATAGGTTATGAGAGGTTCTTCCATTTTTCCCTCGTCATTCCACCAACACTTTCGACAATTCCCCTTTCGTTATTATATACACTTCGAAGAGCAGATTACCCAGTGTACCAATCACATACCGTGTTTCAAAATTATGGTAGCATTTTCATATGATTATTATTAAGTAAATACTGGCATTAATGATACAATAACTTGGTGCATATAATTTGTTTAAGATACTCTCAAACTTTTTATTGGAACATTAAACACTCAATGTGAGAACTCCTTGTTACACGGTATACATCAACACAACAGTCAAATTCTTGCAAAAATGTTTCCAACATAATTTTCTTTATGGGTGAAATCGCAGCAATGATCGGATATCTTACTTCGTCAAGGTCTTGGGGTAGAGGTGGCACATAAACTGCATCCTTCATATACTCCGAAGAAAGAAGTCACTTGGTGTCAAGTCTGGTGATCTGGGAGACCAAAGGCTATAGGCTAGATCAGTTGTAGGAGCACATCAAACCCAACGATGTGGTAGATTGTCAATTCGGAAATGTCTACGAAACAACTTTTGTACTATTGTTACAGAATTCATTTCCGCAAGCTTCAGAAGGCAAAAGCTTTTATGTTATAGAGTTGCCAATTTTCAACAATGTCTCCCATGACAACAGAAATATGAAATACGTTTTCCGGAACTTAGAACTTTAAACTTTGAAAGTTTGACCATCAAATGACATGTAACTTGTTAATTTCTCGTTAATACTTAATTATCACATGATATTGTTACTATTATTTTGAAATACACTGTATTTGTGCGGTACCGAATTGGTCATCCGACATAGTAGATGTTCCACGCCATTTATCCAAAGAATGGTAGATGACAGAGATGTTGATTTTTTTGTTATGTTTATTTATACACGCTTTAACATCAGTGATCATATCGCGTGTTTAGAATCTGGGGGTATAACAGTAGGTCGTTTTCACTATTGTTGAGTTCTTGTTTCTATTGTGTATTGTAGATGACTTTGTGTTAATGTGACTTATTGTAGATTTTGATTAATGTTTTTTTATATTGGTGATCGAGGTGATAATGAATCATGGGATGTAAATTTCCATTCCGACATTTGCCTTTGTGATTGAGAGAAGTCCACACCTGTAACGGTCAGCGCGTCTGGCCGCGAAACAAGGTGGCCCGGGTTCGAATCCCGGTTGGGGCAAGTTACCTGGTTGAGGTTTTTTCCGGGGTTTTCCCTCAACCCAATATGAGCAAATGCTGGGTAACTTTCGGTGCTGGACCCCGGATTCATTTCACCGGCATTATCACCTTCATTTCATTCAGACGCTAAATAACCTGAGATGTTGATACAGCGTCGTAAAATAACGCGATAGAATAAAAAAATTGAGAGAAACTGTGAAAAACCCCAGCCAGATTGGTCGGACACAGAATAAGCTATAAAAATAGGCTAACACTCACAAATCAATTCCATGTAAAAGTATGTAATTATTAATTTAAGTTGATTAACTGTTCGGTAAATAGTATAATTACCAAGACCAAAATCAAGAGAATATTTAGTTGTACGGACAGGCTTTTCTCATGATTACTATGGTTATAATGGTAAAATTGTTAATGTTTAAAGTGAGTATGAATCGTTGTATGAACAGAATCTTTCCGAAATCGATCTATAGTCCTCTCAGTGACAGATCACCACCTTCAAATCCTGCCTGGATTCGTAGATAATGTATTCTAAGTGTAACCCTCATAGCTGGGTCATAAGAGTTCATACGAGTTCTCATTTACGAATGCAAAACATGGACCCAGACTTATGTTATGTTCGTATTTAATAGAGCTATTTTCGAAATTACAATGTATTATGCTCATTTTAAAGCAGTTGCACACTTCAGAGTTTCACGAGCTATTATGTACTCAACGGTCATCTGCGTAGATAAGTGAAACGAATGGCGATGCTCGCTTGAGGCGCCTCATCAAATAGATATTGTCATTAGTGTCAGAGGCGGTGAACGTGCGGTCAGATGGTTGATTCCAAAACTTGATGTGCGTCAGAGGAGATGTTTCAAGTTTTTGTTCATCTTTTTTTTTTTTTTTTTTTTTTTTTTTTAGAATTTTTAACAACTCTCGATCTTTTGAGATAATTAATCTTTGCGCTTAAATATAATTATAAAATTCTAATTAATTATAACAGCGTGAAATTTACACTTGTAGGCTTGTATGTTGTGAATTGTAATATTCACTATATCACATAGTCACAGCTTAATAAATTTGAAAAAGAAAATTGGAAACGAACATTAATAAGTAACTCATAAGTAAGAGAAGGTTTTGATCTCCCTTAGTCCAACTAATTTTTCAGAAAATACCAAAGTTAGTGTGCTGTTTACCATTTCGAAAAGTGATGTAGACAGACCATTTAATTTTTCAGTTGCTATAATGAATAATGAAAAATACCTGTATATGATTCAAAATAGTTTAATTTCCAATATTTTCAAATTGGGCTTTTCTGACAGATAAGTTGCACCAAAGGAGCGCAAACACAGTACTGAATTTTCTGTAATTGTGCCGCACTTTTTCTGAAGATTTGTGTCAGTGTGGTCAATAGTACGAGAGTTCGTAAATATAAGACTAAATGATCATGTTGAACACATCAATGAAAGATCATTTTCAACTTATTGTGACTCATTATACAGATGATACATATCAATTTCACCAATAAAATATTACACAGGAGTTCCGGACATTATTATATTATCTTAAAAATGTAGGCCTATTTCCATTAGTTGTTTTGTAATTTAAAGTGATACTTCTATTACTTTTTTGCTTAGGATAATTGATTTTATATTCAACATATTACAGTTTACCATGCATTAATTTAATTTATTTTATAGCCATGCGAAAATACTTTATTTACATTTACATGCCCATCACGGCTTTAACACACTTTTTAGGATTAGAAAAAAATTCACATCCAATAGACTCTTGTAAAAGTAATTTTCCTTTATGAATAATGAATTGTATAGTAATCAGAATTACAGGATATATTTCTACTGCTATCTATGCATATACTAGTAATAATAGTGTATTGAACTGTCAAATACAGGAAGAATGTACTGTATGTGCTTACCCTCAAAATACAAAACAAACATGTAAATGGAATGTAAATTATATTTTTTAATATTGCTTGAAGACGATGATGGAATAATAATGTTACGAAATATGATTATAACTTACATACACATGATTCTTATCTGCTTTAAGGTTTTACCTTAAAGCATTGTTCGGTTCATGTTCTGTCATAAGAATGTCTTGGAAATCTATTAGAGTTTGAAAAGAACGTTATACGGTAAGTAAACAAAGTGCAGAATTCATTGGTTTGGCATACATAGTTTTATTTTGCGTCGAATATCATACTGTAATTAACGTTCTAGATAGTCCAGGGTTAGGGGTATGATGCTTTTAATTATATCCGGATTCAAGGGTTCAAACGCGCTCGAGGACGAAGGATATTTAAGAATGTTAAAAATAAAATTCCAACAAGTCGTACAGATTGGTCCACTTGGCACCATGCTTGCCGCTGCATCCAAGGTTCATGGGTTGAAATTCTCCCCAAGTCGACGGATTGTTGAGGACGGTAAAATTCCTTAGCATGACTTCTTTTGGAAGAGAAGTAGAATTGGGAAGACTGAATCGCCCATTTGCGGCATGTACTCATAAAACAGCCCTGTCACTAAAAATAAAATGACTTCAGTCAAAATTTGCATTACAATTCTTATCAACGTAAACATTTATCCACGTAAATATTTAGAGATAACACAATACACACAACACCATTCATAGTTTTCTGCCCAAGAACAAGTCTTTCACTGTAAACCCAGAATTCTCCAATCTTTTCTATTTCTGCCTTCCTCTTAGTCTCCGCATATGATTCATAAATCTTAAGCTTAATATCGTCTATCATCTCATATCTTTTTCTGCCCCAAATTTTTCTCCCGTTTACCATTCCTCCCGGTGCATCCTTCAGTAAGCAGTTTCTTCTCAGCTAGTAATCCAATCAATTTCTTTTGACTTCCTGCCAGCAGCTCAATCATGTCACTGCTTACCCCAAGTATTTGAAGTTGTCCAGTTGCTTAAGCTACTTTTCCCACTAATTAGGGATCAAAGATTCTGTTTAAAGATAAAACGTATAGGGCATGTTCTCAATAATATCGGCGTCTTACTGTTAGAAGGAGATGCTGCGTCCAATGACTGTGAATCAAATATCTGCCGGTGGATGCAAAATATCTATGTAAGTTAATATAAAATAATAGGCATATATCCAACAAGCGATTGCAAGAAAATTATTTTGTAAAAGTTGTTAATTTGATTTTACTCAGTAACATGTACTGTGTTACTGTCAATAATTTTAAAAGAATTATGGAAACATTCGCATACAGTCCTTACTGAGAATAGTACGTTATGTTGCATTGAAGTTCGACGTACTCAAGACTTCTTGAAGTATGCATATTAAACATGTCTTCCTCAAACTTTCTATTTTACACCACGAGCACGTTAGCAGTTCGTTTTGTGCAGGTCGTGCTCACACCCATAAAAGGCAATGTCTGGCTTCATGAAGTGTGGTATCAAGTTGCTTTGTTAAACAAAACATACAAATGAAACATTACACAGATCGTTATCCATTCCTACCTTGTTATTTGCATCTACCTCCTTTCAGACTTCCGATGACTCTAATCTAAAATGCCAGTACAAAATTGTAATGCATAATTTATTCGTTACCAGTTCATATTATTATTTGTAGTTTTAATATTTCTGACGCGTGAATAACATTTTGCAAATATGATAGATTCCATGAAAATTCGAAAATGACGGGTCTGATGTCATTCGGTCTCTTATGAAATTGATAGGCTTATAAGAATTTTTTTCTTTCTTGCTTTCCATCTATTTTTTCCTCTCCATTCTTTTTTTCTTTTTTTTCGTTAGTTTTTTGTTTCTTCTTATTTAATGTTTATTCCACCTAAAATTAATTTATTCATGTGTAATAGAATCTACCGTTGTCTCTTTTTCCTGTCGAATAGAACTCGGATATCAAATTAATTTTTATGTCCCGTAAATGTACAGGTCCACTAAATAAATATTTAATTGCTGAATGTCTATTTAGATCGGGAGACAGTCCCTACCTACTAAATCTTATGACAAATTATGTTAGACTCGTACAGTGAAGTTTATGGCTAGGTTGTATTCAAATAGTTTTTAATTATTTCATTACTCGCAGATTAAATACTCGGTGTGATTTAAAACACACTTATCTAGTGTATGTGTGTGTGTGTGTAATTGTACGGGGGCGGAAGAATGTTCATACGCAAGCAGAGCTATCATTATACGTACAGTCTCCAGGAGGGTGAGATGAGGAAGTGGCTTTTAGCTCCATAGGCACAAAAGATCCCCTAACGGTCAGCAGATAACGCAGATTGATCCAGGCGTTAATTATACCATTTTGGCATACCAGAAGCGCCAGAATTAATATACAGAGTGGACATAAAGTGTCGATCCATTTTAATGAAATAATGGTTATTCGGACATCCATTTAAAGCATTCTGTCAAACATTTGAATAAAGTCCTAAAGACATTCATAAGCATGTCGCCAGAATTCCCTGCAGATGCTTCTGAAGTTTGATTCTTCAGGTCCTGCAGATTCTTACTTTCATTTTGCCACTCCTGACTTGATAACACCCAAGTAAAAATGTGTAAGGACGTCAATCTGGTGAACATGATGGCCATGGCAATACTTGTGTTTAACATTTGCCTATTTATTAGTTGGGAAAGCGTTGGTTGAGGTATCACAGCGAATACTCTTATAAATGTTATGAAACAAATAAAATGGCGCTCTTGATGCGCACTCCCACCAAGTACGGAAGACGCCTATAGGCGCTTAATATGTAGGCCTATACAGCCGAATATTCTTAGAAATGTTATGAAACAGGTAAAATGGCTCTCTTGATGCTAATTCCCATCAAGGCTACCTCTGGTTCGATCATTCCTCATATGCTATCGAGGGAGGACACTAGTGTCTCCTTAACCATTATTAGATACTGTCCATTGGACGTCCCCGTGAACGTTGCACAATCAAGCACTAACTGGCTGGTCGTCTTCACGGTATCATCGAAGATCTGACACCTTATCCTGTAACCATATATTTTATGAAATAAAGTGAATATAACAGTAGAGTGAAATGGAATAGTGTTTGAAATTAAATGTGTAAAATTGAGGGAAACTCAAGGAGTCGTAGAAAACGCTTGTCCTCCAATCTTTCTCACCTCAAGTATTATTCCACCACCAAGGATCGAACTCGAGTTCGCATAATAATGCCGCGCTCTGCATTAATCTAATTTCAGAAAGTGTCATTGCAGGAATTGGATAAAATTGTCACAATAGTATAAGGGTATCATATTAAAAAAAAACATACAAAATATATACCGGTATGTATAAGATGTAGTTGATTTATGCTTTCGTTGTTGCCACTGTTTACTAATATAAATCTCCGTAGACAACCCACACAGTGAATTAAGAGATAAAATCACTAAAGGAAACAAGTATAAAAATTAATTCATAAATGTAAATATAGGTGTTGAAAGCACAGTCCGCGTGTTAATATGATTGGCATATCACGAATCTGTAATTACTAGCAAGCTATTATTACACACTCCGAAGTGCGAGATTAGCGATTGCAAAGAGCTAAAAAGACTTGCCTCGCTCCTCGTCCTAGTCAATGATCTAGAACCCACGATACATTTCCTGTATCTTCGTGAGAGGCTGCAGGTCTTGGCTGAACATGACTTGGGCGCTCTTAATTTGTTCTCGGTGTGCGGAATGCCAGTTTTCAAGATTTCTTTAAAATAAAGCTTACTACAGTCATAAAGTAAAATATATCTGTTTACATCTCTTACCATGAAACGTTTTACCGTTCTTTCACACAAGCGAGTGGTTCACACTTCTCCCGTGAATCAGTTATGACTATAGAGGCAGGCACAATATGAAGAACATTTTGTCAATGTATGAAATTTATTTTTGCAAGATACGAAAATGTGAAATAAATATTTCAAAATTAAAATGTCTTCCTCCCTAAATCAGTTGGAGCAGATTTACAAAATTATTTACAAAATAAACCATTAGATATAAATATTTTTGTCCAGGGGTGTAGTCGTACCAGGGCGGACCAGGACGCCTCCCCTGTACTTTTTTCTGCAACCTGGGAGCGCCCTGCTCCTTTATTTTTACTTTTTTTAAAATAATAATTGCCTTACTTGCGTGTTACTCAACTTTGTATTTTATAAGTATAGATTAGTAGTATGTATAATAACAGCGGCAGTATTATTGATTTCGTCTCTGCATACCAGAAAACAGTTTGTGCGCGTTGATGCGGAGTCGCCATTTTGTTTTATATTATTGTCACCCAACATGTCAGAGAAGAATTACTTCAAACAAATAAAATAACAATTCTTTGAGTTTCTGCGGAGTCGCCATTTTGTTTTAGGCCATTGTTGCCCAATATGTGACAGATGAATTAACTTCAAACAAATGAAATAACAATTCTTTGAGTTTCTCTTTCTTTTAATCTCAGTCTCATTTCATAATTCCGCATACTTTGTTAGCAATGATTAATTAAAATGTAGGAAGTTTGAAAGGGACACGGTGTACTCTCAATCTCTCCCTTATTTCATATTATATTATCTGCAATGATTAAATCTAGGCATAAATAGGTATGGCTCACAATGAACCAATGTAAGCCTAAGTGCGTGAATCAGCTCCGGATCCGGTCCCTAAAAGCCTAGCCGAGCATATTACGCATGCTTCAATCCATTGTTGAAAATACTAAAAATCGTATTTATTAACCTACGAACTTCAAATTTCTACCAGAACACAAAAATGCAATGTTAATACAACACACCAAATTGCATTGCTGTATAATGTACCATTCCTGAGATATTAATTTGTAATTAAATCGCTAAATTTATATTTCATCAATATGCACCATGCGATGTACGGTTTCAAATTTCTATCTAAAAATTTAATATTTGCCTCACAAGGCCAATATAAACAAACTTATTTGGGGTTTTTAAGAAACTGTTGTTACTTCTCTATTAAATTTTTTTAAAATATTGATATGATTTTTATTTTCCCATTTTATATTATCTGTGAGAGATTTTTTTCAATTATATGATCATTTATTTATTTATTCATTATTTATTTATTTATTTATTTATTTATTTATTTATTTATTCTGGTGTAGTTAAGGCCATCATTATTAGCACTATGAAAAAAGCCCACATCAGATTTTTAGTTCAGTATTTATACACAATTCCTGAAAATTAAAAAGACAATTGCATGAAAACTGTATCGCGTAGTGCATTTTGATTGCAACAAAATGCTAAAAAAAAATTAGAGAAAAATGAATTTCAAAATTCAAATTTGAAAATCTATACATTATCATCATCCTGTTGTCCTAGAACTTTCCAGAGGAGAGCGCCATATTAAAATAAAAATTTATTCAACAGTAATCTCACTAGACGTTTTGATTTATCTAGAGAAAATCAAAACTCGAGTGGGATTTAATTGACTATTACACGATTAGAAGAGAGTATATAAAGATTAGAAGTAACGAAGTACTCCAATACAATAACATATTAATTGACTTACGAAAATAGGCCTACAACTGTCTTCAAATGTATTATTGTACCATCTCAACATTACAAATATTACGCTAGATGTATGCTAGATGGCAGTAGTGAGCAATGCCTTCCAAGAGTCCTATATATATATATACACATTATAAGTCCTCTTGATGCCTTCTCGTCGAGAAAGTTCTCTATCTATTATACACAAGGGCAATGTTACTAGTCAAGAGGCTTTGTTGATTCAGTTTAATTTTTATTAAAATGCAACATTCCACTTCAATTATCCGAATCCCAGTAATCAACGTCACTTGACAGATGATTTTCAATAAATCTTAATATTAAACAATCTCTGATACGTGACTATCCATAATATCATATAGCAGAAGCTATAACATAACCTAACTAATATACACAAGTGTTAGAAAAGTTTTAATTAACGACGATGACATAAAAAATAAACATGAATAATTTTAAAAGGAATAATTATTGAATGTACAATTTTCAAATTTGAATGTGGTTGGTGGTTCAATTGATGTTATATTGGACGTGTGCGTAATAGAAGTGGAACTCGTTGACTTAGGCCTACATGGTGTATTCAACTTATTCAGAATTTCCGAATGAATAATTTTAAAAGGAATAATTATTGAATGTACAATTTTCAAATTTGAACGTGGTTGGTGGTTCAATTGATGTTATATTGGACGTGTGCGTAATGGAAGTGGAACTCGTTGATTTAGGCCTACATGGTGTATTCAACTTATTCAGGATTTCCGAATGGTGCTCTTCATTTATTTGTAAATCGGATTTCAGAAGATGCATAGGTATGATCAGTGATTTTTATTAATTCTTGTTCTTGAATGCCAATGCGAGTCATATTTGAAACTGCTGTGCATCGACTGGAGTGGTTTGTAATTATATATATATATATATATATATATATATATATATATATATATATATATATATATATATATTTTGACGTCCAGACCAGCGCAGTTTCAAATGTTGGCAAACAAAGAAACAAATGCTAGGGACGCGATAAAATTAAACAAATGCTAGGGACGCGATGAAATTGTGCGATAAGCAGCCATGATTGGTTGAAATACGTCCTTTCGTACCGTTTTATTGGTCAAAAGTAGTATGACGTAGTAAGAGTGCAATAGTCATAATAAAATACTGAAAAAAAAACGTATTTTTCCATTTGCCACCGCAAGGACTTCATATGACATAGAAGTGAAAACAGCAATTGAAGGTCGAATATTGAAACATGCGTAGGCCTACAATTTTAGTTACCGTTGATGTCGTCTATCGTATAAGTGTGAGAAATGATCAAATATTGATATGAAAATTTGGATTACAAATTATTATAGGCATAATAAGAACTTTAAATGGACTTTAGACGTAATATGAATTTTAAAAAGTTAATTATGAAAAGAAATATACAAGTTTGGAACTCTATAAAACATTAACAATTCCAAGTATTCCCTGACAATTAGATAGGCTACTTACTGTAATAACTTACACAATTTCGAAGATAAGTAGCACGCATTACTTTGAAAGAGAAACGGCGCGGCGTAATGAAAGTTTAAGAACATTTTTTGAAAATTACAAGTACAGGAAATTAGAGAGTTTACATGGAAATGCCGGAGTGAATTCTATATTTTATTAGTTTAAATGTGGTATCTTACGTACGAACTTTAGAGAATTTCTGGAAAATCTTAATGGTACGCAAAAATACAAATGACTGTAGTTTTAAAAGACTTACGACTAACAAATTCCTAAAATTATAGTAAGCTTCATAAGATTGAAAATCCTCGAGCTATTGCAAGGTATGTTTATTCTCAGCTGTAACGGAGAACGCCGGGGCATTGTCGTGCAAAACGAAGACTACTTCGACCCGGTTCTCTTCCGCTTCCTTAATCATAGCATCTCTGCAGCTTAACGATCCTAGTTTTGCAACATCATTTAGGGATCAGAAGCATTATCCATTATTTCGTATTTTAATCGGTTATTTAACGACACTGCGTCAACTGCGAGGTTATCTAGCTTCGATAGTCTTGGTGAGACATGATTCGCCGTGAATTACCTGACAATCGCCTTACGGTTGGGAGGAAACTACCAATCAGGTAATCAGTCCGACTGCAGATTCGGATTAGGATGTCAGTTATTTTTTTATCCTGGAACTATATCGCTAGTCTCTTATTATTGAGCATAATTTATGTACCTGTTATACGACTGTCATTTAACAGAAATGTGTCACTACTTTGTTCCATCATCAAGATTCCATCCTAGTTTTTATTTGTCTTTACATACATACATACATACATACATACATACATACATACATACATACATACATAGTGTTCTGCCCAAGAGCAGGTCTTTCACTGCAAACTCAGCATTCTCCAATCTTTCCTATTTTCTGCCTTCCTTTTAGTCTCCGCATAAATCGGTGTTGTTGTTGTTGTTTAGTCAACTGTCCGAAGACAGGTCTGAACCTTACAAGTGCTACCAAGAAGACATCACTTATGAGGCAACTAGGCCAGGAGATATTGGGGTAGTTTGGCCAGTTCCTTTCCCTCTCCATTGCATACATCGCCGATTAGCTACATATTACACTAATCAGACTTCACATGCATACAAACAATCTGACACATACTGTCAAGTTAGATGTACTGCCCGATAATCAGGGAAAGGAAGTTCATTCCCTAAAAACGTGAAGAATATGTACGCATTTATGCCGTAAAAATAGATAAATATGCTACAAAATATGCATTATCAGTCTGAAATTATTTTAACAGAATAATAAGGTATAGGTAACTTACGTTTAGTCTATGGATTTTGAAGTGCTTGCCTCATTGCTGAATGCTCCATTTATGCTGTTACAGTTCACAACTAAGCAGTGACGTATGTTTTCTGTTGTCATTTTTCGCCTGTTGTTTCTCAGCATAGCTTTGTAGCGCGAAAAACTTCGTTCTACGTTATAAGAAGTAAGAGGAGCTTGCACAAAAGCTGTGAGCTGTTCTATAGAAAATTTTGTTGGTTTTTGGGGTGTTTTTCCTTCGAGAATATCTTGTATTTCTTTAAGCTGACAATAGCCAGGGTTTTTGGAAAGAATATTTGCTGTTTTCTCGTTCACTTTATCTCCTACATTTCCTGGAACTGATGTTAAACTGGATATTGTTCTATCGAAATCTGCTAAAGACTGCAGTAAAGGAATACCAATTGCTAACTTGAGAGGCTCCCTGTGAGGGCGTCATCGTTACGTTCAAAATTCATAAACATAAATTAGTCGTGTTTACGAGGTTACACACTTTTAAAAGTGAGGGAAAGACAAATAAACATACGTAATATGCAGTTTCTCTGCATAAAAGTTAAAATCTGATGCTTTTATAAATAAAGACAAAAATGCACTTTTATGCACAATAAAAGTAATATCATTGTATTCAGAAATTTGTGATTCATGTAGATAATCTTTCAGCATATTCACACAATGATAGAGAACAAATATGCAAATGCATGAACTTTCTTTCCCTACTGATAAATAATAGATGTACTTATCAGCCAGAACCTCAATCAAAGGATAAAAAATTGTTGTTATACTTTCCAAAAGGGCAATAGATTATCAGCTCTCAGTCTAAGATTGTGTCTAGGAACAGAGTCCTACCAAACGGTTCAAGGTTCTAATCTTATGAGATGTTGCATGAATTATGATGAACAGATCATATGTGGGACACAATTCTTATGAAAAGCTCGATTTCTCTATTCGAGCTTATTCCATTACTGATATATGACATTTGTTTCTTCTGTATACAGTCATTGCAGTTTACAAGAAACGGTCAATTAAAAACTGAAAACTTTACATTACTTACATACATACAGATCTACCTGCTTCCCAGAACTTCTATATAATCTAGAAATCAAAATAACTGTTCATACAATACTGAATCTCCTTCTCCTCTTGGATGAAGGAACCATGTATTTAAGGCAGTTAATAATATTGTAATTCTTGTAGCAAGGATCCTTTTTCTGAGAGAACATTCTACGTTATTCTCTTATTTCAGATATTTTCAAATCTACGTTATTAAGTTGTTGTTACACACATCCACTTATAGTGACCAGCTGTTTACTTGTGGGAGGTCACGTTCCTTCGTGCAGCCAGTGGTTGTGTAGATATAGATATTTGAAATACGCACCCTGCACAGATACCGCTTGACCACATGTTGCGGCTAGCCAGATGACTTCTTTACTTCCGACTACATCAAACAGGTAGCAGTCAGCTGGTCACCACTAAATTTATCTTCCCAGTAAACGGTATCTTCTTCGAGTACTTGAGCAAACTACTCATTTTTTTAACAAACAATACCCTTATTAGGTCCTACTCCATACCTTTATATGGGCATCATTATAACGGTTGAATAGCAGCAAAAAGCAGTATTTGTCAAAATTATGAAAGCAAGAGACTTGTAGGAAGTACACGTCTCTGCTTCGCTGTATCGCCTTCTGGATCTCTAATGGTACCGCACTTACAATAATGACACAAGCTTCACTTCGTGTATCGCATTAAGTGGGAATGAAAGTTAATTTCAATCAAGGACGTCTATTACTAAACTTCTCTTCATGGACTGTAAATGAGGTTAAAGTGCTTTTGGTGATTACTCTACATAAATATGGATAGAGAAGCAGTTATTTTCTTGTTTTTGTTTTCTTCCGTTCTTATTGTGCGTACTCTTCAGGTGAATACTGTACTCAATTTAGGACTAACGGACTATCAGCAAAACTTAACAATTGAAGGGTTCAGAGCCATAGTGGGCCAAGCGCCATTTATTAAAAACGGAGAAAGCAAGGGTTAAAGTTAAGTGAATACCATAGTTTAATGAAGATTGACATATCATTTAGTTTGAATGTGTATACTTTATATTACTTGCTATATGTTTCCATTGAATTATGATAACAACTTCATTTTAACTTTTGTTTCTACGGTTTTAGTAAATGGCGCTTGGCCCACTATGGTTCTGAACCCTTCAATTTTCCATCACTCTCTCAGAGTTCATGTAAACAGAACTATTAGTTACTCATATTTTTATTAATAATTGTTATGATTCCTATCATTATTTACTCTCAAGTTATTAAATATAGACTTTGGTCAATGACTTGCTCCAGAGGCAACGAGCGGAAATCGTGTTCTGAAGCTGCGCTCAGATGTGGGTTCAAATCCCGGTTTGACTGACTAGATGATTGAAATTTATCCGAGGTTCACTCCAGCTTTTAAAGCGAATGTCAGATAATCTCATGGAGAAACAGTTTTAACGTCTAAATACCATCTCGTTATCACCAATTCCATGATGCTATATAACCGCGCAGTTCATGCAGCGTCGTTAAATAATCGATTTAAAATATATAGACTTGATGATATAATAAGTCATTATATAAAATTGTTTCATATTTTTATAGCTGTGATCTACTGAGATCAATGAAGAATGTCTGTTTTTTATATTAAATTGTTTAATGGCAAAAGTATCGAGATTGGAATTATTTCTGCATTTAAAGTTTCTGTAGGTAATATGCGTATTTTATTGACTTTGTCAGTTAGTCTTCTTTTTTTTGGGTTATTTTACGACGCTTTATCAACATCTAGGTTATTTAGCGTCTGAATGAAATGAAGGTGATAATGCCGGTGCAATGAGTCCGGGGTCCAGCACCGAAAGTTATCCAGCATTTGCTCGTATTGGGTTGAGGGAAAACCCCGGAAAAAACCTCAACCAGGTAACTTGTCCCGACCGGGATTCGAACCCGGGCCACCTGGGTTCGCGGCCAGACGCACTGACCGTTACTCCACAGGTGTGGACGTTAGTCTTCTTTGTTAATAATAATAATGATAATAATAATAATAACAATAATAATAATAATAATAATAATAATAATTACTTTTTATTACAACCATATTTCTTATTTTTTTAAGTTTGTTATTTAACGACCCTGTATCAATACTAGGTTATTTAGCGTCGATGGAATTGGTGATATCGAGATGGTATTTGGCGAGATGAGGCCGAGGATTCGCCATAGATTACCTGAAATTCGCCTTAAGGTTCGGGAAAATCTCGGAAAAAACTGGACCAAGTAATCAGTCCAAGCGGGAATTGAACCCGCGCCCAAGCGTAACTCCGGATCGGAAGCCAAGTGCCCTTAGCCGACTGAACTACGCCGGTGGCTCATATTTCTTATAATGGGTGACACAAATTCACTTGCGAAATGTGGAAAACTATACTATTTAGAATGACAAATGTAGGAACATAACAAAAACAAGGATCAAGACATGCAAAAAGACCATGATAAGAACCACGACAAAGACCATGATAAGGATCACACATCGGCCACTACAGTGAAATTAGTAACTTTAACGTATGACTAGGAACTAAATATATGTAGTTTCATTGAGATTTAAGGATTCATAATAATACATCGAACAGAGTACACAACATCTTCGTAAAACTCGTTCTTACTTCCGGATTCCTAAGAAGTGATCTTTCGTCAAAAACTTGAAATAAATTCTTCCTTAATTAGTGCATCGCGTGTGAGAATGTAACAATTATGAAAAACGGGAATTGATGCCTTTCCTGCAGCGCTTCTTTCGTTACAGGCGTGTTGAAAATCGATAGGATAACAGGTTGCGTTATTTAAAATTATCCGTACAAATAATATGGAAAACACACAGCCTCATGTCGCCGTCAGATAGTTCAGATCGAGTCCACGTGGAATGTAAGACGACGAATGGAATAAGTACAAACGGTAGGTCTGAACAATTCAGAGCCTTCTTTAATTTTTCTTTTCCAAAACAACTCATTACGAACACGAAGCATATATTACATGAGGACTGTGTCTAATTGACATACAGTTTTGACTGTTCGAGGCAATTGAAGTCTGGGACAAGTTTTTGACTAACACGAAGCGATTTAACAGTTTAAATTTTGTTACAAAACTGAATATTTATTATGGTTGCCTCTGAGAATTCGTAATAAACTCAAATTGACTATTAAATGACTGCGCAACCTGTTATACGGGCCAAAGTAACTACAAATTAATTTCATCATCGTCAACGATTAGGCCTCCGTGTCCTGTTCCAGCTCCAAACATTTAAAATGCCATCTCTTCATTGGTCTTCCTATATTTCTTCTTGCAGTTCTATATTTATAAGTAATTTTTATTTTATATTTTGGAATTCGCAGAACATGGTCCTTCAGTCTCTTCTGTATCGTGTTATAATAATAATAATAATAATAATAATAATAATAATAATAATAATAATAATAATAATAGTAAATTGCCCCCCATTGAGGGTAGCCCTTACAGACTCAGTATCCTATATCCTCAAAAAAATATTATACATATGTAAACATTGATATTAAATTTTTAAGAAGGGAAACGAAGAAAAGGGTGTGAAAAATTACAATTGCTATTAATGTGGCACCATGTGATTAATTAGGATTTGGCAGGATTTTTTAACACATTTATCACAATGTCATCCTCAGAGATGTTGGCAGAGCAAACTGCCGTCGAAATTCTTCGAAAAAAGCTGGTATAGTCCCTCGAGCACCTATGAGCAAGCCGAATACCTCAACGTGAATTAAGGCATATTTCAGCTTGAAATAGTTGACAGTAGGCTCATATATCGACTTCTTCTCAAGGTGGACCTCGGCTGACTGATGACATTCTACTTCAAAACGTATCGTGGGGTCCACAATGATGCCCTGTTTAGTGTCAGCATTGTACGCTAAAATATCTACTCGTCTCGTTGACCCATTTTCATCTAGACAGGAGATTTCTTCTTCTACTATCCAACCCTTATTTCTTAATGCGGCAGCAATTTTGGATCTTACAAGATGATGTCTATAGTTCCTCAAGAGCAGTCCCTGTTCACAGAATCCCAAGACGTGTGCTAAAGTTTCAATCTCCGGGCAGCCATGTCTGCACCGGGTACCGTCGAGAGATCTGCCGGGAACGGAACGAACAGCTGCTAAATTTGCTGTCATTTTCAGGCTAGATATCCATTACTAGTCGAAAGTCCTTTCTTGTTTGCAATCCAACTGTTGGCGGCTGTTACTTCGCTATACATCTCAACACCTTTTCCTCGCCCTGAAAGGGTCAATGTTCAATTAATTCCTGATACCCTCACTTCTCCTGTGATCAAGCAATGTGTCTCCAGCCACAGCTCGTAGGAACCTTATTTGAGCTTACTATCCTTCGTATTAGTTTGACTGATTTTAATGTCCAATATTCACTTTCATATAGCAACAGGGGTGGCGCCCCATTACTCTAATTTTAGAATGGTTTTCCTTCTAACTTTCTTGTTTAAAGTACGGATTATTGTGGCACAGAATTAATGTCTAAACCTATTTAGCTTTGCAGTTGCTTCTGTTCTTTCACCATATGTTATATATCATCTCAGACATTTTAAATCTCTTACTCTATAATTCTGTTATCTATTACAATTTATGTCCTTATTAGGATATTTACTCAACGCAGCTATTACAAGAAATGTTCCATGGTATTTGTAGCTTCAGCTCTAATTAACAGTAACAATCGAAGTTGCCAGGCAACGATATAAAACAAAATACGAGAAATAAATGAATGAGCTGTATAAACAATTGAATGCTCTTTCATATCGTCGTTGTTCCTGCAATAACGTATATGTGACATGAGCCGTTCAGCGCAAAAGTGGTGTAAGTCAAAAATGGGTAATGAGGGTTAAAGTAAACATTATGTAAAATACAGCGCAAAGTAGCAATTAATATTCAATTTATTTAAACTATTAGTAGTCAGTGGATAGCAAGAAGACCATATGAATTGTTACTTTGCGCTGTATTTTACAGAATTTTTACTTTAAACCTCATTACCCAATTTTGATTTACACCACTTCTGCTCTAAACGGCTCACATATTTATCGATTTGCAGACTTTTGTTGTATTAAATAACTTAAATAGTGATACAGCAAATAATAAAATCTCCCATATGCAATTATTATTTCTTTGTTTCGAAAATGTAAGAATTCACAGTCTCCTATGTACGGCTGCTATAGGATGAATAAATGTGTTTTTTCTTCCTACTGAAAAATGTTATATTTTGCACATAGGAGTTATTGCAGGAACAACGACGATATTTAAGTATAAAAATATAGGGATCCATTTGAAATCTCTAAAGGAGGGTGGCTAGGGATAGGGGTGAAATCTAAAATACATTTAAATATGGTTTTAGACTTCACCCTCAATATGTAAATTGACTTGTTTTTTGTTTAAATTTAATTCAGTTTAAATAATTAGTTATTTAGACTGGAAGGCTTCTCTACATATGCACTGCGGAGAGATTTGGGATTTAACTCAAGCATATTGGTGCTCAATCTACTGTTTAGAAGTTGTGCACCGCCATCTTTCCTAGTCCCGAGGTTGACATTTTACATGAAAATTTCTTACCCCGCCGCGGATCGAACCCGGACTGGCTAATCTCCTAACTCGGCGGACACCCTCCTGAAAATATTCAAGACGGCAATTAAGTAAGTTAGTTGCTTACCTAAGATCATACTTGCAGCCTACATTTTTTCTATACACTGACGAAATATTTTTATATAAAAATGATCAAATAAAATGCTTTCCTTATAAGTTATTTATGTGGTTGAAACCACTGTCAAACTGAAGATTTTTTTTTTCACTTCTAAATATTTTTTTCTAATGATGAAAGTTCTTCCGTTGTCTGAGAATTTATGTCTCTCTTCACGTACCTTAAACGTAAAATGTGCATAGGATTATTTAATTTCAGTAACTGACAGTGTTATTAAGGCTTCATCAGCAATGTCTACATCGATTACTCCTCTAGGCCTTTTGCGTGTCCTCAATTGAGATTTGGTCATTGTTCTTACAGCTGAATTATTGTGGTTAAGCGTTCATATGTTGTTGTTGTTGTTATTATTATTAAAACAAAATTCGCAAATTCTGTTTTTTTTTAAATAATTGATTAACTTGTTTCGTCCTTTGAATTTTAAGAACAAAGGCTTATCATTAATATGATTATATAATTACTTATAGAAACCATTGAAATAGTCTATATCTTTGATTGTTTCTGTTTGCTTGGGTACCCATGAGTGGAAATACGAACTATAAGAGCCAGATTTTTTCAAATTTGTACAATAGTTGTACACTAATATAACTAAAGAACTCACATAAATTTGTCCTTGTAGCTTTCATGGTTCACAAGTCTCAGATTGACGATTCTGTCCGACGCCGGGGTGGAATCCGGTGTGGCTTAGTGGATAAAACATCAGCACGTAGAGCTGGAAACCCGGGTTAAAATCCCGGCGTCGGAGGGAACTTTTCTCTGTTCCATTACCCTTTCACCCTTGTTTAAGCTTTAAGATGTATTGATCCAGATATATTATGTTATATATATATTCCATTGAGTTTGTTTGCACGTGTGGTACTGATCTTCAAGCCGTTCCTGTAACCCAGATTCCGCAACTTGACCCGAGTACGAACATGTGGCTCTCTCTATCGCTTCCTATTAATGCCTCCTCGATATATCACGGCAGTTGCATAATAGACAACGTGTCTATGGTTATAAATTGTTGGCGCAACGCAGTCGTGATTTGAGCGGTTGGCTTGACATCAAATCTTGTTGGACAGATTACATTGTAGTCGGACGTCACGGCTTCAACGAGCTTTGAGTCTCAGCGGCTCCAATGGATGGCTTGCTAACATATCTTCTCTCGGATGGAGATTTCACAGACTGATAGCATCGTGTGCTATTGAACCGGGTGATTCAAACTAAATAACCCCATATTAGCAGCTCGTCTCTTCAGTATGTCACGCAGTTTATGAAATTATAAAATCATCAGTTTCCCGTACATATTGCTTATTTAATTTTTAGATGTTTTTACATATCAGTCATGTAATGATTTTCAACGCTTAGAAGTTTAAAATTACCGGTTATACATTGTTTTTCGGTACCTAAATGTGTTTAAACAATATCACGTACTTCCTATAAGTCTTATTTGCCGACACCGCAATTTAGAATTCCAAGATCTACCTTGCCGTCATTCTGAACCATGAGAAAACCTGTTAATGTTAGAGTACTATATGGGGGGTCAAGAAAAGAGAAGTTCTTTGATATGTTTCTCCTATCATACATTATACGTTCAAGGAAAGTTAACTATTATCCTATACTTGTTTTTTTTTAAAGATGGGACATGACAGGAGCGTTGCGATCGGAAAAACAACTGAATGTCACATAGCATGGTGGGCCTGTTGCTATGGTAACAACGGTTGAGTTGCCAATTTTACCGTTTCCACGTGGCGAGTGCTTAATAGCTCTCTTGGTGACATTTATTGTGCACACAATGTTAGCATTGGTACTTTTCGTGTTTGATTCTCCGTCGATTTTTGTATTGTTTTCTTACCTTCGCGTCAATAATTGTCAATGAATGTTTCAACGTCAGCCATCTTAACGTCAATTGCTAGCTTTCATCAGCTGGCAGCATGGTAGTCCATATTGGCAACATAGAACTGTGGTTCCAAGCTCGGTCGCTTAACTGTCATGTACCATCTTTCAAGAAAACAAGTATAGATCATATATATAACAGACTGCTCATCCCTACGTTAAAATCGGTACCACTTTGAAGAGAACAACCGCCAGGATCGCCACCCGTCCGCCGTAAACGAACACGAGATGGTAGTACAGTCGCTAATGCAATTCAAGTGGGAATTATGACGTGACTCCTTACGTAAAAACTAGATGGCAGCATAGTAAACCTGACAAAAGTTGTTACCGTCAAAGCCTATAAGGCCGAGAAATCTGGATATATATGATCTAAGCTATTATTCAACTGTGAAAAGGAGGAAAGATGATTTAAATGTAGCCACAGAGCATGGATTAAAACTGTCTAGATTTTGTCACGGGCCAAGACAAGTATTTCTTTTTGTCTTAACTTACAGAACAGTTTTCTCATTTTCATTCTAAACGAATAACGGGTTATTTTTCTGGACGAAAAAATACTGTAACTTGTTTCTGATTACTCACCTTTCCGCACCGAGGTTACAAGAATGCCTTCCTTGTCGCGAACAGCCCGTGAAGGGCCTAGGTCGACCAGTCGGTTGCTGATCTCACGTCCACATGCCTCAGCATGGGTAGGCAATCATCCAATCAGAATGGAAATATCATATGGTCGGCCGGTATAGCTGGCCGAAATTTCATGAGAAAATTATTTCTCCGTGAGAACTCGAACCAGCGCGCATTTCGTAACCAGCCTGAGTCCAGCAATGATGCTTTAGACCACGATGTTACTGTGCGAGATGGTTACAAGAATATCCTCCCTTCTTCGGGATCAATCCTATAAACAAAATGTTTTAGTAAAATTTCAGGATTGGAATTGGAATTCATGCTCGTCGGATTCAATTTCCATTTTAAGCAACACTACGTACAACCACTTTTCAAACACAATTAACATGCTTATACTGTAATGTGCAATCCAGAGAAAGAATATTTATCTTATTGTGTGCATAGCAAAAGATTTACTTTATGTACAGAGAGTTCCTATGCAGATCGGTCCCATGTAGTAATGACGGTAGTGCGGAGCGCCTGTAAGAAGCGGAGTGGGACCGGTCAGCGTAGGAACCCTCTGTATGTCTTTGTGTCTTATGAATGTAGCTGAAGAATATAAATCACTATCAATCGCAACATGACGGAGGAACTGTTTCGTAACACGTAGAACGTGTAATAAGATAATTTATGTCATTTTCGTGGCACTCGTTATTTACACTTCTGGCTGAATATTAAATTAATGAAGCACAGTGAAAATTTTATTACTAGAACAAAATATTCCGCTAATCTCTGTCATCTGTCCACAATACTGACATTTTTTCGTATACACCCGGTAAGAACAACATAAGATAATAAAAACGCAGCAAGCAGTTCTTAACGAGGAATCACATTTTGTAGCTGAGACTGATGGAATATCTGAAAGGCCTTCGAATTTTTTTCAAGGTAATCGTGTAGATTTGATTATTCTAACAGTCATCGAGGAATTTTTGTTTCCTTTCATCCATACAGGTCGTAGACCTTCGAAGATCGATGTCGAGTTACATACTTGAAGAAAGGAAAGACGATTTGACACGGTATTACCAGCGATACTACCCATAGAAGAATTGGTTTAGTTTAATGTGTCCCGTAGATTCTGTTACAGCTACATTCACGAAAAAGAATCACTTTGAATTTTTAATTTTTCAATTAATTTTAAATTACACTTGGAATAGAATGTAATGGAATTAAGGGGAGGAGGGCACTATGGCCCAGCATTGCGACCTGTTATGATCTATTGCGTTAACTCTCAAATTAGGCGCATTCCCAAACCCACGTCGCGTCGGCTGACTTCATTAGGTGATGAAGGATGGGTGGAGCGGAAAAAAATTCTCTCCGGCACCGGGACTCGAACCCGGGTTTTCAGATCTACGGACTGACGACTTATCCACTAAGCCACACCGGATTCCAGTTCCAATGAATCCTTTCAGTTTAAATTCCACCTCTTAGTTTCCCTTTAGTGGCCAGTCCTCAAGCACTATGCACAGATATGTGATAGTTGCACAATGTCCAACACACTATGTGCAGAGGCACACTCATTACGAGTGACTAAGTGGCCGAAATCCGACGGAATGAGCGCTTGCACGGATGTATCATAAGTACTTCGGTACATCACATTAATATGACTTCACTATGGTTCGCTGCGTACCTAGGTTTCGAGCAAGCAACCCCTCCCCCTCATCCCTAGGCCAGCCATGTCCGTGCTTCACGAGTCAGCGATCGGGGAATGCCTGGGTTCGACTTCATTGAAAAATCCACAATGACACTTGTGGCGGACAAGGTCGCAGTTGGGGTTTTACCCCCGTTTTCCCCATATTAGGCATCTACATCGTTCCATCACTGTTTTTATTGAGGTGATCACTTAATATCAAAAGAAAGTTTAAGTAAAATTACAGAGTGTTAACATTCCATACAAATTTCCATCCAACAAGCTACAACAACACCATAGAACGTACTAGTATAAAAATATAGACCTAACAGTGGTCAGATGTCATGGCCAGATTTCGTGAAGTCTGTCTCCTATTATAACGTTTTAAGTAAGTAAAGGCGAAATCACTGTCGATAACAAAACTGAAATAAATTTTGGAGGACAGTCAGAATCGCCTCCTCGTGGTGTTCCCTGGGTAATGCTAAATAGATCTGGATTTAGGGGAATTTACATGTACCCAACATTTTACCTGTTTTGTCTTCAGAGGAATTTACATTGAGGAAATTTTAAACCCCTTAGAATTAAGAGAACTTGCAATAAGCTACTCCCGCCAAATGCCAAATACTATCTCGCTATCACTAACTCCATCGACGCTAAATAACGTAGCAGCCGGTACAGCGTCGTTAAATAACCGAATTAAAATGTAGTGTTTTATTTAGCCGTTCATTTAATTGCACAGGTTATTTATAGTCGAAATTAAACGTGTGCGAGAAATTTCCGACAAATTTCTCTGGAATTCTCTACTAGGGATAGATTTCTTTTACAGGATCCGCAGCTCTTCTTTCGTTTTGGAGGAAGCCATGCTAAGGATTATATAGTCCTCGCGAATCTCGGTTTTATGGTACCGGTACCACAAACGACTCGGGCAAATGATGGATGAAATTCCTTGTGAATCAAAAACAGGTAACAGGTATTGTCAATCATCCTGTCGAAATGAGAAAAAAATTAATTTTGACCTCGTAATTCGTGGCGCAACAGCCCTTAAACACGGGCTGATGACGTAAGGAAAGGACTGATCTAGAGACGGGAGGAGTTGCCTGCTTGAAAATTGTTACGCGCCGTACCTTAGTGTAGTTAGGTGGTGTGGATTCGGAAAGCGACCAGCTCAAAAGCTAAAGTAATATATGAGGGGCTCACAACCAGAGTGGACCAAGTCCACCAGTGATCAGTTTGTGGATTAATACAATCTCGGATGAAGAAAACTTAGATTTATTCATTGCCATAACAAACAAAGTCCATAACTCATTTGTTACTCCACAGAGAGCAGCATTTCCTATGGAAGGTGAAGGTTGCTAAGCATGAGCCAGGAACGTTAAGACTCAATTTCTCATAATTATTCCAGAAGGACTTGGTCCACTCTGGTTGTGAACCCCTCATATCTATGTCGTAGTGCCACCTTCCCGAAATTTAATTCAATTCCTTTTAGTGGCCTACTAGTTATTTAATATAAAATATTGAGTTTTGATGAACAGGAAGCTTTCGTTGTGATTCAAGCGATATTTCCAACTCTAAATTCAGAGACCCGCTTTCGATTTCAGTTAAAGAGGTAGAGATTTTTCTTCCTTTCATAGTCATTTGTCTGAATTTTTTGAAACGGTGACACTACTCCCTTTGACCACATAACCCAGGAGACCCCGTGCTTATTTACATCTAGTGCTGGTTTATAGTCCTTTTATGAGGGGGCAAAACCGACCAGGAAATTGAATCCTGGAAGACAAAGATAATGGTGGCAGTAAAGAACAGATTAAGTATTACGTCACACTTCTGCAAATTTTCTGTTAGAATACATCATCGAAGCTCTCTCTGTCGGTAATTAACCTGTTTTACTTTGCTGTCTCGACAATACTAGTCCTCTTACGAAGGTCGTGTAGATTCCCTGATACTCCGGTGGATCCACGGCACACCTAACATAGAAATAGGTAGACCCTCCTCAGCAATGTTGCACCGACAACAGTTAATTATAAAAGTTGATTAATGTGAATGTCACCTCTTCAGAGATCGTTATCAGGTGTATATAATTTAAACCTTACAATCAGATGTAGGTTTTAATTGGCAATTACGGAACGTCTATCCCTTGTTACGTACACACACACGTCTCCATTAAAATACATTTCCATAACCTCACTTATTAATGTTGTAGTTTGGGCAGGTACGTGTAATTTGTTGAAGACTAGGACAGCCATGAGAAAACTATGGCCCTCGTTGCAGCTGGTGAGTATTTCATCTCTTTTGCTTGTAACAAGTTCTGTAGTCCCCATTTTATGCTCTGTTATAATACTGACACTCGAGGCTATGCGATACATGATTTAATATTCAATATATTCTTATATTTTTTACTAACTATTTGCATTACATACCATTAAGATTGATTCAAATTTGTTTACACAGTAATACCATCTACTCTATTTCATTTCTTTTTACTTCTCTTACTAACGTATTATTAACGCAGATAGAGTTATCTTTGAAACAAATCATTGACGGGGCATATGTGTGCGTTATAACGACTTGTTGATATCACTTTAATTATAATAAGAACATACGTCCTACTTTAATGAAATGCACTTCTTTATTTAAAACATATTTTTACTGTAGCATTACACGATGCATTAGGTAGTTCAAATGAAACCGGATCTTTACTAATATAAAGAAAGAAATTAAACCTTTTTTTTAGATAAGATTGTTTATTATTGCAAGCAAAAATTACATATTTTAACAAAGATTTTACAATACTAATGTAATACTCGTATATGAATATTCTTCAACATTTAAAACTGCTTATCAATCTCATATTCAAATACATATTACAAATTATTGTATAAATAAAATTGTAACTGGTTCACACTCGAAAAAAGCAAGACTCTTGAGGTCGGGTGTGTAATGAAAATTGGATAGAAGAAAAAAAATAATAATCACAATTGATTGAACTGTTAACTGTAATCACACATAAAATTTAAAAAGGAGAAAAAACAAACACACAAACATTATTATACTTAAATATACTAAGTTAAGAATACGACATTATTGAAGTGACAAAAATAAAGTATAAGAATTTATATAATCATTATAATTTATTTTAAAACAGTTCAAGTACTTGTTTTTTAAATAATGTATTGTTTAATAATTTTAGTTTAGGATTCCTCTTTATAAAATCATTATACAATCTTGTGGCTTAGACCTACTTCAGTCTTACATTTAGGTTCAATGATGGGGGACAAAATATTGTATCTACTTGTGTTGTGGCCACGATCGGTTGATATGAATTTAGCTTGATATTTATGATAGTAATTCAAAATAGTATACGTATAAATTTGCTTGATATTCAAAACATTAAATTCTTTATAATTCTTTTCAGGCTTTTCTTCAAACTCCGGGATATATGGGGTAGGATATGGTTGTTTCGCAGCAAAACCTTTGCAATTCATCCCTTGTTGATCTGGCAGTGTGAGCTCGAACAAAGTCACGGAGTAAAATCACTCTTCTTGTCAAAAGGCCTGGGCGTTATTCTTCATGTTTTGTCTAAGAAAGATGTCCGAGAATGTCTGTATAGCACTAGGCATTGATTCATTTGTTTACGCTCCACAAATTCCACTAGCAATGGACGTCGATAATTGAAAAAAATAAAACGACAACATGACTTTCCTTGCATGTCCTTGCAACTTGACCTTTTTCAAGGTGAGGAGGAGATCCAGTGTGTTTCCATTTCATACTGGACCGACGGGAGTGTGGCTCAAAATGATGGCGTCAGAACTCGTCACCTGTCACAATGCGAAGCAAGACCTGGTCATCTTCTTCCTGATATCGTCTGAAGTTCGGTTGCTCAGCAGTTAGAGGTTGGTATCCACTAAGCGCAGACTATGCGTTATTACAGCTGTTGGTGGAGAATTTTGTGTATATTTCCCTGGCTAATATTCTAAGTTCGCTTATTGTTTTTTTCTTTTTCTATTGGACATGGGCATCAACATGTTGAATTGAATTTGGCGCTATGGTCTTGAGCGCGTGACCTAGTCATGGATTTTCCTGTACAGATAGAACGAAACTGCGCATACCAATCCTTTACAGCTGATTTCCCTAGGCATTTCTCCCCATATAGTGATACCATTTGCGACGGATTTCATCAAGTGTATGCACTTCTGCGGTTAAAACAATACAGCACACTGTCCACTTTTGGACATTTCCATTTTGCATTATTCGCTTCAGTTTTTTCATTATTCTGGGTAACATTGACATACTCGTATGCCAACCACACATACCAATAGAAAGTCTATAACCGTTGTTGCTAATACCCCTAAAGTGGAATCCGGCCGATACTCCTGTTGCATATAGTAAGCCTCGGTCGACTTTCATTTGAACTAACCAAACGTAAAGAGCTATTGTAATAATGCAAAAATAGATCTTTCTTGTGACTTTGGTAGAATACACATTTCAGCATCCATAATACAGGGTGCGTCAGAAAGAACGGATGGATTTCACATGGCAAGAAAATTGTAAAGATTCATCAAATCAAAAATTTATTGTTATCAACATATTCACCAATACATGCAGTTTATTTATGGAAAACAACATTATCCATATGATGTCCTTGGCTTTCAATACAGGCATCGAGGCGTTTTCTGATGTTCGCCATCACTTTCACAGTCATAGCTGGTGCAATTGCCACGATTTCTTCACGAATCGCTGTCTTCAGTTCGTCCAGTGTATGTGATCGATGTTTACAAACTTACGCCTTCAAATGGTCCCAAAGAAAGAAGTCGCAGGGCGCGAGATCTTACCGTAGCCTCGGACAATCTCAGTGCAATAGAATTTCGTCCAGGTGATTTCTTCTTTAATGTTGAACCTGTGATACGAAATGAAGCCACCCACCGCAAAATTGTATTCCGAGTTGGAATCCTAGCGTGACGTCCGATGTCGAAATGAGTCCTGAGTGGCGATCACAGACTCTTCATTTTTCAAAAATGTCTCTACGATGAAAGCACGTTGTACACCAGACCAACACCATATTCTCAACTGAAACTGCATTCTATGGCTGACCCAACAGTAGTGGTCCCCCTCACTATATCTCTCTCCTCGTTGCGTATCGATAGTTTGAAATCCATCCGTTCTTTCTGACGCACCCTTTACTTAATAACGGTGTTCATTAAACATAATGTGTACATCTTTCGGCCATTGTTTTATTTATTCTGGAGGACTGGTATTCCTAATACATATTTAAAAAGTACTTTTTGGTGTACTGCGTGATTTAAATTAGGGAGGAAACAATGGTGAATATTTGAACACAAACGTAATTTAGAATATCTTCATTTCTGGCAATAAAAAAGGAAATCACAAAATTTCTATTGGTTCTATTTCTTCTTCAGATGATAAAATACGGGGATGAGGAAGGGTTACTCGTTACAAACAGCAATCGAAAGAGCCCAATCTACATCTATCTTAAATGCACAGCTTGTGTACAGCTATTTTCTTAGCTATTGAACGGATCTTGCTCTTATTCATTATCTACAAGTAAATTTATCCGTGAGTGATGTATATAAAATACAATAATATTTTAAATAACGAATGAGTCTTTATTTGAAACCAATAACACGAAATGGTATTTACTTCAAATCAAATCCAACGATTTTCTTCGTAATTTTTCTACGTAGAATAAACTCGCCAATGCAATTAAATGGTGTAATTCATACAGCAGAAAAATTTCACTTCCCTAGATACTAAGGGATGTATTACTGGAGCTAAATGACAGCTGTGATCAGTATGGAATGAAGATAAATGGAAACAAGACGAAGACCATGATTATTGGAAGAAAAATAAATAAGGTAAACATGCGAATTTGAAATGAGACAGTAGAGCAAGTGGACAGCTTCAAATACTTGGGGTCTAGTATAAGCAGTAACATGAGCTGTTGCTAGGAAGTCAAAAGAAGGATAGCTATGACAAAGGAAGCTTTTAATAGACCTCTGGTATAAGAAGTAAGGAAGTACTAGTGAAGTACTTTGTGTGGAGTGTGGTATTTTGTGGGGCAGAAACCTGGACATTACGACGAAGTGAAGAGAAACGACTAGAAGCATTTGAAATGTTGATATGGAGACAAATGGAGCATGTGAAATGGACAGACAAAATAAGAAATGAAGCTGTGCTAGAAAGAGTGGGTGAAGAATGAATAATATTGAAACTGATCAGAAAGAGAAAAAGAAATTGGCTGGGCCACTGGCTAAGAAGAAACTGCCTGCTGAAGAAATGTGAATGGAAGAAAAGTTCGAGACAGAAGATATCAAATGATAGACAACATTAAGATATATGGATCATATTCGGAGACTAAGAGAAAGGCAGAAAATAGGAAAGATTGAATAATGCTGTGTTTGCAGTGAAATATCTGACCTTGGGTAGAAAACCATGAATGAACTATGAATGAATAAGTGTAGATGAATTATTTATTATCTACAGAATTATTTCCACGTTTTATTACGATCCCCGACACACAGAAATAATCACAAAAGACCATGCCATGTAAAACGAAACAAAAGTCGCTGCTTTAGGATAAGCGGTAATTATTAAGCCCCTCCTTATTAATGGGCAAATGTCCAGATTAGCAACTTATCCTTTCAATGTCTGATTTCACAGTCTAATACTAGTGATTTTGTTACATGAGATAGAATGACACGTATGTGACCGACCAGCTGACTGATGACCTCACGTCCACATACTTCAGCAGAGGTTAGAAAATAGCCACCTCCGTATTTAGAGTACATGAACGTACAGTAGTCTCGTACCATGGCGTTGTGGTCTAAAGGAATCACGCCTAGGACTCGCGTTACGGAATGATTGCTAGTTTGAGTCCTCATGAGGAAGGCATTTTCTCATGAATTTTTGCTAGTAATGGAATCAGTGTCCATCCAGCATCGTGGTGAATTTGAGGTGTTACGATACATAGCAAGATCCGCTTCTGTAAACCAGCTATAACAGCTGACCACACGATACCTCAGTTCTGGTTGGGTGATCTTTTACCTCTGATGAGGCATGTCGACATGCACTTGAGCATCGGTAAACAACGGGCCATTTAAGATTTTTTCAGGAAAACCGAAGTAAAGCCTGGTTCAGACGGTGCTAGTTTCTGTGATGGATTCCAAGGTGACTGCGCTGATGGCTACCCTGCGTGCTCACTTGCTGGCTTCCGTGTTGGCTACGGTGATGGTTGTTGTTCTCACGGAGCTGCCTCTTTTCACAGTTCAAATTGGAAAATCATGTGCTGTTTCATCTGTTGCCAATACTCATGGTCAAAGAGAAACTAAATCGTGAATGGAAAACAATTAAAGTCCTACGTTAACAGTAGTAAATGTCGTAATAAGGTAATTAAGTACAAAAACAGCTAAAGTCCGATATTTAATTGTTGTTTCGTAGAAACTAAAGAATATGGGGGGGGGGGAAACAGGTTTAGTTGGAAAACAACGAACATGGCGACATGGATTCAGTGGTGATACTATGTCATCATCTTTGGTTCCAACCATCACGAAAAATAGCAAGGAACCTACCCTCGAAATTCAGCAAGCTAGCCACCAAAGCAGCCACCAGGGCGCATTACTTCCAGCAAGTGAGCACGCAGGGTAGCCGTCAGCGCAGCCATCTTGGAATCCATCACAGAAACTAGCGCCGTCTGAACAGGGTTTAAATCTATAGAAGTTTATTTATTTATTTATTTATTTATTTATTTATTTATTTATTTATTTATTTATTTATTTAATAATAACATATACATAAAAACGTTACATTAAAATACCCCGAAAGAGCAAAGCTCGTGTTCGGGGACAGTTCCGTTACATAGATACACATACTTTGTAGACAAAATACTTAAGAAAAAAGCTCACATAAAGACTGTAATAAAATTAGTAAATAATAATACTAATAATAACTGAGTGAAAAAAGAGACAATGTTTAGATTGATGGATTAATATTAAATTATTATTAATAGTATAATTAGTGCAGGTCATGTTGATATAGTAACCAAGATAAAATAGAAAAATACACTTAGGATAGAAATAAACTTGTTTTACAATATATGGTACATAATATATATACAGGGAAGTCTGTCATATAAATTTTTTAATTCTGGATATGACAATTTCATTGCTTAAAGTAGTCAATTCTGGATGAAATTTTATTATCGAATTATATAGCCGTGGACCATAATTTGTACTGTGTAGTAAAGCAGCAGATGTGAAATATTTAGGTTCAACTAATTTAAGAATTTCATTTCGTCTCGTATTATGAGCATGTGGCTGAGCTACAAATTTCGTTCTATTTTTATGATAGAATTTCATTAAGAGTATTTATAAATTTGGTCAATTCTAAAAACATTCAGTTCAGAATGGATCAAATTTGTTGGATAATCCAGTCGCCTTTTCAAACAAATTTTGATTATACGTTTTTGCAACATAATTAGAGGAAAAAGAGCAGTTTGTGTAATGCCTCCCCATCCAATTATACCATATTGGATAACAGATTCAACTAGAGCCAAATAAACCAAACGTAATACATGAGTAGGCAAGTAATGGCGAAGGTTTACAAATTTGTAAATTGTTTTACGTATCCTGTTACATAAAAAGGTGATTTGTCTATCCCATTTCAAGTGCTGATCAACAATAATTCCCAGGTATTTCACATCTACAGATTCTTTCAGGCAAGGACATTTACAGGTTGTAGAGAGTTTACAAAATGAGTTGTGGATTATTAATTTTAAATGAGAAAGTGATTTCAATTTGTTCAATCCAGAGACTGTTAAAGAAAATGGCACCAAAGTAGTTTTAGTTATATTTAGAGATAGCAAATTTGCATCAAGCGAGTTTTTGATCAAATTTATACCTACATTGGCATGTTTATAAGTGTCCTCCCAAGTTAAACCACTGAAAATCACCACCGTATCATCAGCGTAAGAATAACAGCGTAAGAATAACAGGAGTGATGGGTTTGTTTCTCTTTTGTAGGTATTGTAGGTGTGACCCGTGTCTTTTTATTGACTCACACTCTTTCCAGCGAAGACCTTATGTTGCTAATCACATTAGCAAGAAGTACAGAAATTTATTATTATTATTATTATTATTATTATTATTATTATTATTATTATTATTAAATCATCTTCTGTCACACAGTGAGGATAGAGCATAAAGAGTCTTAATCGAGAAATTAATGAGATACTTTGATAGCCTATAGGTACTTCTATAATTAAACATAAATAAAAAGTATAAATGATTTACAGTTGCAGGTTATCAGAAAATCTAGTAAAGAAACCCCACTGGTAATTGCCTAAAGCATTCCATAGTAAGAAATCATAACATGCTTTTCTTTACATAAAATAAGTGTATTAGAAATTCTTAAAGCCTGGACTAACAAACACGTTTTCAATTACTCGAGAATCCAGGTACTACCAAACTCTGATGTTAATTATTTGATTAATCTAGGAACCTGTTCTAATTTGTACCTTGTTTCCACCATTCGATCTTTATGTTAGTGGGGATTGAGATTTACGTGTTTGTATTAAGCGTGGATATTTTAGCTTCGATCTAATTGTGCTCCATCTTGTTATGCTATAATAATGATCGTGGCAGTACGGTAAATCTGGGCGGTTACGGAATTAACAATCGGACACGACAACAACAAAACAAGAAAACGCGCATGCTCAAGTCAGCCATCACGACAACAATAATTATATCGTGTAAAACAGAAGAGCGTCAATCGTGCAGAAAGTTCTACTCCAGCTTGGGGTAGAAGGCTATACAGTGTGGTTCATAAGTATTCATCTCTTACGTCGTCACGGAATTACTGCAACGGATCATTTAAGATTTAAATGCGGAATTTTTTTTGTCTCTGGTGGACACGATATTATCTACTTGAAATCCATTACAATTTCCGAGCGTTAAAACAAAAAAATATAGAAGCACCGTTAATCGAACTGCTGGATTGTTGGCTTTGTACTTCAGAGACCTGATTTTAAGTTCCTATGAATTCAAAATGAATTTGTGGTGCACAAAGATGATATTAGAGTAGGTTAGATTCTCTCCCATTTAATTACTCTTCTATTATCCACATTCACTCTTATCTTATCACTACGGATGCATTAAGAATCGAAGACGCGCGGGAAATTCTTGTACTGCACGCAGAAATAAGAATGGCGAAACGATCCAGAGATATGTAAGTCATTTTGTTACAGGATCTTTTACACTCGAACCAATAAGTCAACCACAGAATACTGAAGCAGACATATCCTGTTTCTTTATGGCCTACATAAATTTCCAATAGTAGTAAAACGTGCGAGAATTGTGACGTTGGTCTCTATGTCAAAATTAGAGTCCTGCGTTTGGTTACCTAAAGTCACCAAGCAACCCGCTACAGTGTAGTTGCGTGTGGAGTGTACAGTAGATGTTATGTTTTATTTAACGACGCTCGCAACTGCAGAGGTTATATCAGCGTCGCCGGATGTGCCGGAATTTTGTCCCGCAGGAGTTCTTTTACATGCCAGTAAATCTACTGACATGAGCCTGTCGCATTTAAGCACACTTAAATGCCATCGACCTGGCCCGGGATCGAACCCGCGACCTTGGGCATAGAAGGCCAGCGCTATACCAACTCGCCAACCAGGTTGTACAGTAGATGAATAACATTGAATTCCAGATACACAGTTCAGGTCTCCCGAGACGAAACAAAAAATAGTGAGCGTAATAATTGATGTATTATTATTGTAATTTCCACCATTAATTAATTAATTCATTCATTCATTCGTTCGTTCGTTCGTTCGTTCATTCGTTCATTCCTTCATTCGTTCGTTCGTTCCTTCGTTCATTCATTCATTCATACATACATAAGCTATGTCCAATTACAACGTTCACGTGTAAGACAAGTATTCATAATACGAGTATTAATATCTACAATCCTCCAAGAGACAGAGACAAAAAACTTACAAACATTTCTAAATGAACAAAAGTTGAAACATCAAGGCCGAAATATATTTTATATATTTCAATATTCATTTTCAATTGTAAATATTCAAATTTCAGTTCTTTCAATAACTTGTAATATTATTGTGAATACTCGAATTTCAGTCATTTCAATAACTTGTCATAATTATCTAAGGGCTGAGTCGTAGTGACTTCCCCATATCAATCAATCAACCAATCAATCAATCATTCCAGTTAGGCACCTTTACTTCCATGACAGCCACAAAACAAGTTCGAATCTGCCCAAAGTACAGAAAGAAAGGAAAAACTACAACGTAATTTCCATAGGAGCTTAGGGCGAGAACTCTATTTTGCAGTAGCAGTAGTAATAGTACCAGTACTTTATTAAGTGGCGGCACCAATTTTTTAAAGTACTACACATACAATCAAATATTAAAAAGAACTCGTTTTGCTCTGTGCGGGAGTGAATACGTTCTGTAGCATATTTCGCATTTTTTGGAGTAACAAATATGTTAAATTTTGTTATATATAATCACTTCATCTATGTAAATATCATTAAAGAAAACCCCATCATGACATGACGCCAACCAGCTGATTCATTATTATTTTTAGGTGGTCATGGGTGCTTTCGGGATATTTACAAGGTGCAATCAATTCTATAGGCCTATTTCCGAAATGCACTTTTATTGTACCATTAAACATACATGCACGTGTCACTGAAAATCATTCCTTTTACGCCTGTTGAGCTAGTCTATCAAACAGCGTCAGATTTTGTTGAAACATTTCGAGGATCTATTGTCATTTTTCCTGGAATCTCTCGATATACGTCTTATACCTAGTCTTCTTTTCTGCCTTTCAAGTGATTCATTTAATATAGATTCCAGGCTTTTTCCTGGTTCTAGATAACTTCTCCGTTTCCTGTGTCTAATGTGTTGCCTACATTCAGGGCATTCTGGAAACTTATTGATTGTTCCTTTTAACTGTAGAAACTTCTTCCCTCATTTCTGTAGAACAACAATTTCTACGTTTTTCTTCAAAATTCGATAACTCTGGCACTATTAAAGATACGGTATTCTCTTGAAATTTTCAAGATTCTTGCAACATAACTTATTGAACAATTATTTTAAATTAGGACTTTTTATATCTTCATTTTTTATGAAATACATTTTTCATTATTTTAAAGTTGAGTATTAAAGCGATATTCGATCATTTTTAAAACCTCTTAATGAAGCATTTTCAAAATATATTCACTTCCATAGCTCTAAATTGAGCCATAGAACATGAATTTATGTCAAAGCATAATGAAGTTAACTCGTTTTAAATCAATACCTTATTTTTCTATTTGCGTTTGTAACCCCTGATTTGTCCAAAATTTCAATCCAAAATTTTAATCTTAGTTTTTAAGACCCCTAATCACTTTTAGCCATTTAAATTTTGACAGATACAAACACAAACAAAATAAATGTTTCCATAGGTCCTGCCCCTTAACAGAGCTTTCAACTATAAAGGTTATTCAGTGTTGAAATTCAACGTAAACGAGAAATAGCCAAAACATTTTGTCTGCAGTCCCCTTTCAGATACAAGGTTCTTTTTACGATCTCTAAACCTGCGAAAGTGGCCACTCAGATTTAAATATTTTCCTTCAAGAGAAAAACCATGCTAAGGACTTTATCGCACCTTGACATGATTGCTCTCAGCTGGGTATGAACCCATGAATTTCGAATCCAACGCCAACACGTTAATTACAACAGCATCGTGGACAACCCTATTATGGTAAAAGAACCCAAAAAAATCTCTTATGAGTTCTCTGCGACGACTGAGTTATCAGATAGCCTATTGCAAAATGAAGCAAAATATAATAGAAATTCTTGATGTGCATAGACAGACATATATTAAAGAAAAGGTTATATTGGTTTACAGTTTTGGAAATTTCTTACTAAAACAGTAGAAACTGCATGACATCAAGATGCCATAACTCGGACATAAAATTATAAGTCTCACGCATACCAAAGAGTTACGCATCTTGTGGATCTAAATAACCTATTCTTTTCGTCTAATATGAATGTCATAAAAGTTACTTTGTCGCTATGCAATAATATAAATACATATGACTACCAGTTTTATTATTTACTAGCCGTACCCGTGCGCTCCGCTGCACCTGTTAAAAATAAATATTAAGTAATTACGTAATTAAAATAGGACGTTTGATCCAGGGAACATTCGTGTTTGTTAGAAGGATAAATCGTTTAATATGTTACTTAATTGAAATTGTATTTAAATAATTAAATTGCGATCATTTTGGTCCAGAGACCACTCATTTGGTGCAATGACAATTCCTTTAACATGTTTCTTATTTGTTATTACACGCAACTATAGTTTAATGAAGATTAACATATCATTTAGTTTTATTGTGTATACTTTATATTACTTGCTATATGGTTCCATTGAATTATAACAACTTAATTTTAACCCTTATTTTCTACGTCTTCAGTAAATGGCGCTTGGCCCACTATGGTTCTGAAACCTTCAAATAACTTAAATAGTGATACAGCATAAACAGTGATATGTAATTATATTTGTTTCTTTCGAAAATGTAAGAATTCACGATCTCCTATGTACCATTGCCATGGAATGAATAAATGTGTTTTTTCTTCCCACTCAAAAATTTTATATTTTGCACATGGGAATTACTGTAGGAACAACAACGCTACAATCTGAGGCGGCGGTGAAAACGTATTGTATTATTATTTTAAAAGTCTATCAGACCTACCAAATTTTGCATAGAATAAAACTTATCGGAAATAATTTTTAAAGAAACTTTTGTTATGTAACATTTTTCACAAAAAAAAAACAATAATAAGCGAGATATTTCGATTTAATTCAGGCCCCGTTAAATGAAGTATTTTGAATGCCATATAGCCTAAAATCTAAATTACAACGAACTTAACTTATATTTCAATTTTCATCGAAATCCGTTCAGCCATTATCGCGTGAAAAGGTAACAAACATCCAGACAGACAGACATACAAACAAAAAATTTCAAAAAAGCGATTTTCGGTCTCAGGATGAATAATTATACATGTTAACACCAATTATTTTTGGAAAAGGAAAAATTACCAGAAAATTTTCGGCTACATATTTATTATTATATTATATTATATTATATTATATTATATTATATTATATTATATTATATTATATTATATTATATTATATTATATTATATAAAAAGTGCGTTGATAACGGATGTACTCCGATAAGAAAGTTTTTAATTTGTTGTGGGGGCTCTCGAATCTCAGAAGCAACAACCTTTACAACAGCGCAACATAATCTGATTACCCAATTTTTTTTGCATTGCATTTATTGCATATATAGTCTATTTTATGTATTTTAACACGATTCAATTGAGCATAGTTAAAAATTTGAATTATAAAATAATGGATTGCTAAGCTAACGTACTATTACTGCATACTAAATCAATACACTCTCGTTGTTCATTAATTATCTGAGATTAAAATGAGTGTGTACATAAATATTATTTTAAGAAATACATAAAACGAATGTACAAAAAAAGCCTATCAAATTTTCTGTGCATAGGAATAGTTTAATAGCTTTCGATTGTTGCTGTCCAAGGCCCCTTTTTCGATTGTTGTTGCCCAAGGCCCCTTATAGACGAAATCATTTGTTATTTCATTGCACCGTCTTAGATGGCGTTATTTTAATTTTAAAACTCATTTATCTCATTAAATATCAGTCCTATCAAAATTTTGTAAAGAATAAAACTTATCGGAAATCATTTTTAAAGAAACTTTTGTTATGTAACATTTTTCACAAACATCAATAATAAGCGAGATATTTCGATTTATTTAATTCAGGCCCCCTTATAACCCCCCTTTTAAATAAAGTATTTTGAATGTCATATAGCCTAAAATCTAAGTTACAACGAACTTAATTTATATTCCAATTTTCATATAAATCGGTTCAGCCATTATCGCGTGAAAAGGTAACAAACATACAGACAGACATACAAACAAAAATTTCAAAAATGCGATTTTCGGTTTCAGGGTGGTTAATTATATATGTTAGGACCAATTATTTTTGGAAAATCGAAAATTACCAGAAAAATTTTGGCTACAGATTTATTATTAGTATAGATAGGAAAGGAATAAATTTATCTCCTTTGCAAAGCAACGTCATATACTCTGACGCACAAGGTCTCAAGGCGGTGTGCTTGTGATATTCTGTCAACTCAGACGGGTGTATTATTCACCAAGCACATGCATTTCTCCAAACGTATTAAACATATTACTAATATTGTTTGCAATGCATATAAAATGATCTGTTGTCAAAAAATAGGTACTCCAATACGCCTATATCTATCTCACAAGAATGTTTTATGCATTAGTTAGGTCAAAATTCGGTACTGTTGGATAATTTGGAAACTAATGACAGTTAAACATATCAATTTGCTTGAAGAAGTTCAAAACAAAATTTCTAAAATGTCTATAATTTAAAAGTTTTAATTATTATTTACAATATGAAATGTAGACATTTATGACACAATTTTTCATTGTTTCTGCTTTGTCACATAGAAGAGATTGCAATAGTTATTTGCTGTTTTACACAAATTAATAAAATATAATAAAATTGTTGATATCAGTATACATGATAAAATTTATTATTATGTCTCACACATGCTTCTTACAAACCTCACATTATTTTTAATTCTAAAAGTAAATACAAATTCCCATTAGTGTTCTCAGGCCTACTGAGAATGCATCACTTGGAAGAAATTGTATATAAGTGTTAAACATTTCAAAACTCCTGTGATAAACTTTTGAAAATGACATACCTTATATTGTATATAAAGTTCTTTTTTATTATTCAGATTAATTTTCATATTAAGATTTATATTCAATATATTTTGGCTCTAATGTTTCAATTTCTGTTCATTTAACTTTATATGTTTTATGTTTTTATATGTTTATATTTATATCATTAGATTTGTCTTTGTCTCGATTTATTGTCCATTTGAAATAGGGTACATTTATTGTATATTTTATAAATCTATAATCACTTTCATAAATTTATATATATAATGAATTTGTAAAATATTATGTATTAATTAGTATTGTTGTATACGTTTACATTGTTGTTGCTGGGCTTATCCTGTATATGTTCATCTCTTACGAGCAAATAAGAAAACGTATGTATGTATGTATGTATGTATGTATGTATGTATGTATGTATGTATGTATGTATGTATGTATGTATGTATGTATGTATGTATGTATGTATGTATGTATGTATGTATGTATGTATGTATGTATGTAGGTAGGTAGGTAGGTATGTATGTATGTATGTATGTATGTATGTATGTATGTATGTATGTATGTATGTATGTGTGTATGTGTGTATTTATGTATGCATGCATGTATGTATGTAAATTTTTGTATTCGTAATAATGCCTAATTTACCATCCATGATATTTTATTGTTGTTGTTATTATTATTATTATTATTATTATTATTATTATTATTATTATTATTATTATTTATGTATGAAGTTTTTGGCTCTTAAAGTATTTATTTAAAATAAGAATTGTATTTTACACAAGTAAATAATATCTTCAATTTTTCGGAACTACTCACAGGTTCCATCATTACATCCTACTTTGTTGGATTAGCAGCATTTAACAAATAAAACAAACGGTTGAACTGCCTATATTTGATTATTTTTAATACTAACAATTCATGTTCTGTTGATTAATCGTTGTTTAATCGACTCTAGCGGTATGTAGAAATACGCTTGTCGATAGGAAAATTTCGGCATAGTTGTATAGCAATGTTTTGATCACCAGACATTTATTATTCGGTTTTAACCTACTTCAGGACCTTCCTTTATCGTATATTGCCATATCGGAATACTTAAACATCGGAGTAAACTCTAAATTTTTCAATCAGGTCTATTATTCGCTCCGCAGAACTTGAGCAATATAAGGTCTAGGCATAGGCGGAGTTATGGGGAGCATGGACGGGCACTGCCTCCCCCCCCCCCCCCAAACTTGTCTCAACTATTTTTTTCTATTAACGTTAGAAAATATTGAATTCAAAATATATTTTTTGTTCTTGTTTATGATTAAGTTTCTATGCTTAAAGTGTTGAATTAATGTCTTCAGATCATGTGTCTAGACTAAAACATTTATTTTAAATTTCTGAATGTATAAGAATTGCTATACCTCATTATTTTGAGGAACGAAAGCACTGTAATGTTTCTTTTGTAACAGCCTGTACTCATTTGTTAGAAGTCTGCAGGTGTTCAGGCCGCCACTTGGATAAATATGAATAACACTGCACAATAATGCAGAAAAAAAGAAAAGTGATTTTGGTATAATGTGTAAACTTAATGACGAGATTAAATAAAATATTTAGAGTTTACATTTCATATGATATCTTCAGGAAGGCAAACTTCATATAAAAAGTTTCTATTAGCACTGTTACGTAGTTTTATTAATGTATGCATGTGTTTCTGTACGAGAGAGAGAAAAAAGGGAGATTATTTTAAGTTATGCCCTATTATAATTTGTAGTAGACCTAAATTACAGTTCAAGCCCTATACAACTCGGTCCGAAACATCGCGGATATGGATGTAACACTGTAAGAAACATACCCTCGAAAATACCTTTATTAAATGATCATAATCCGATATACTGTACCACGGTGAAGCTATAACGGGGGGAGTTAAATGATGTCTCCCATAACTCCGTTATATGGGGATTCTCTGGTTTTGCTTTATCACCCCTCCCCCTAGGAAACGGTTCTCTTTCCGCCTATGGGTCTAACCTGTATAAATGGCAATGCTGAGAAAAATTGTAAGGTGCTGTAGTTTCCCGTTGTTACTGATAGTTATTGGATTGGTAGAATTGCGTCATGTGAAATGGAACTGTCATTCGAAAATATTATCCATCACTCTGTCTTTCCACCACAAATTCGAATTTGACTTCCCCCGGATTTACTTTCCAGAATTGAAATCTATGCCCCAACCGTTTGGGTAACGTTGAGACATTTGAAAGTGACGTCCGTGCCAGGACAGAAATTAAATATACAAATAAAATAATTGAGATTAAAACATGTATAGTAAAGATCTTTTCTTATTTCAAAGTATTCTCCAGGGAAGGGAATAAAAAGTAAAGCCATACATATCAGGTCTTTGTGAATTTCAAGTTATTGCCACATACGCTATTTTCTTCTGTACTTAGCTTAAAGGTACACACTGTGTTTCTGAATAAGGGAAACTACAGTGATGAAATGGGAACGATAAGAAAAATAATACGAAACTGTAACAACAGCAATAAAACTCCACAATAATAGCAGCAACAGCGGTGCTTCTTCGTGGTACATCCATCACATCATGTCTACAATTACTAAATTGTTGTTAGCAAGACCGCCTGACAATTGTCTGATTTACCGGCGGACTAGAACGATCAGATTATTATTTACCAAATTCATCACGATCGACCAGATTGGGCAATAGTAAAAGGAAGAATGATCTAAGGGATTTCCTTTTTTCACTTCTTCTATTACAGTATGTTTAGTATAATGTTTTTGGGACGTAAAATACTGCACGCTAAAAATATTCTACTTCCTTTCAGATACCCGGAAATTGCACATCAGACGCTTTGCACTTGCTTTTGAATACTGCACATCACAGTAGCGTGGTTGTACAGCAGTGCTATCCATATAATTCGACTAAGATTCCATTTGAGCAGTGGGAAATGCATGCATATAAGTACCAAACAAAATCGACAATTAAAAATAATGAAAGCGAACAATGTTAATACATAAGAACTCCAATCTGTATACAAAAATAACTTAAAATCAGTGAAATTATGTGGATGTGTGTTGTAAGAAAATGACAAATTCAATCCTTCGCATGTAGTTTTGAGTTTTCAAATAGCCACACACACTGTAGTTAAGGAAATCTCTGAGTTTGTTCCTGTTACAAGTTATCGATTTAATCTGGCTCAAGCATGGTGGCCCAAAATAGTCTGCGTCTAGCAACAGAGTATGATGTGGATTGCAGGTGAAAGAGGTGGACTTTGGCTTGATTTGTCTTTTCAAGGGCTGAATCTGGGACGGATTCTTACACTTAGGCACGATTTGGCCCATTGTGCATCTATGTATACGATATCTGTCCAAGTCCGACAGGTGAACCATCCTTCCTCAGCCCTGATAGAGCCAGATTTCATCTCAGAAGAGAACCTGATGCGGTCCATAGCCCGGAACCCCAAGCTCTCACTAAGAACTTATATCAGCATCGAACATCCATACTACTTACCAAGACTTCATCTCAATCTATTTTTAATTATTTTTGTTTGGTTATTTAACGACGTTGTATCAACTACTAAGTTATTTAGCGTCGATGGGATTGGAGGTAGCGAGATGATATTTGGCGAGATGAGGCCGAGGATTCGCCATAGATTACCTGACATTCGCCATACGATTGGGGAAAGCCTTGGGAAAAAACCCAACCAGGTAATCAGCCCAAGCGGGTAACGAACACGCGCCCGAGTGCAACTCCGGATTGAAAAACAAGCGCTTTAGCCGACCGAGCTACGCCGGTGTTTTTTTTTTTTTTTTTTTTTTTTTTTAGCTATTGAAGATGATAGATGAAATGACGGGAAGGTGAAGAATTTTGAAAAATGATAAAGGGAAACGGAATTAACCAAACAAAAATCACATCCCATCACTGCCTGGCTGGGGATCGAACCCGAGACACCTCGTTGGAAGACTAGTGCTCAAACATTTGAGCCATAGGGTGAGGAAAATTCACGTGTATTTAGGCCACTCATATTTTGTCTGGAGCCCTCTCACTTAGAGGTAGGTTATTTTTTTTACTTGCCGTAAATCAACGAAACCGGATACCATCTTTACTTCCCTTCCAAAAGAAGGACTGCTAAGTATTTCTGTCACCCTTAAAAACAGTCATATAGTGAAATTGGTCAGTGCCTAAGTATGGTTTTCGGGTGACATGTTTGAATATAAAAAATATTGAGTATTTTGCTACTATGCATTGGATGAGGTTCTGTCTTAGAATTTTAAAGTAGGTCAATAAGATTATTTAGTTAAAACGCATTTCTGAAGATGCGTTTTTCTTGTCATATCCCGTACGAGCAACCATGACTGCATGCACCTCATGTACAACAATTAGTTGCATATGATTTCATAAACAATTCAATTCCAATTTTTACAATAATAGCAAAAACTGATTAAAGAAATAGAACATTATAAAAAACAAAAAGTAAAAATAGGCGTTTATCGAGCAACTTTTGTAAAATATAATCAGACAAAGGATTGACATGCTTAAATTTAATTCGCGTTAGCATGTGAAGTGTCCATCTTCAACAAATAGTATAAGACGAGTATAAAGTGAACAATAAAAAAAGCTTCGTAGAAAGATTTTACGGGATTCTCAAACGTTGGAAATCGTTTAAGATTAACGTAGATCTCTTTTATGTAACCTTTGCGATCATACATAAACATTTTCATACTAAGTCACGTCCATGCTGTGATGCAGATGCTGGGAGCTGTAATTTAGTTTGTAATAGAGTATGAATATGGATGCTTCGACAAGGAAGACGTCCTGACCTATGCCAAGATATTACAGACAAGTTACTCTGTCAGGGTGCCAGATGTATGTCTCCAGAAGAAAAGGAAGCATGAACGGTTCCAGAGTTTTTAATTCAGGCTACATTTTCAGGTCGTTTCTCGACAATGTCATGACTTGAACTCTGCTAGTCTTCTTCCACGTCTACCACTCCAACACGAGTTCCGCGTAAAAAGTACCTCCATTTCAGAAATAGAATTCGACACTGTCAGATTAGCAGTCCACTCCACTTCAGCTAAATATTCCTCCAGTTATCAGTATAGCCATGGTTAAGAAGTAATACCTCGTATCTACAAAAATGTTCATTTAGTTTAATTACATTATTATTAAGTTATTATTAGACAGCGGGGAAAAAAGTCATTCGGATGTGAAGGTTGTTGTTTACGTAAGCACAATAGACGCGTGCAGGTAAGAACTGTTTTCGAATCGATGATTCAGAAGATGCCTGATATTTTGTGTACTTTTCTATAAACCCTTTAAAGTGAGGATTGTCCAACGTTTTGAGTGGAATATTGCAACTTATCATCATTCGACACAAATCCTGGCAAAAGTCATATTTCATACTAGCCGTACCCGTGCGCTCCGCTGCACCCGTTAGAAATAAATATAAAGTAATTACATAATTAAACTAGGACATTTGCTCCAGGGAACATTCGTGTTTGATAGAAGGATAAATCGTTTATGTTAGTTAATTTAAATTGTGTTAAAAAAATTAAAATGCGATCATTTTGATCTAGAGACCACTCATTTGGTCATAAAAATTATTTTAGGAAATACAGGAAACGAATGTCTGTCAAGTTTTCTGTGCATAAGAAGCTATTTTAATCTTACCTGTCCTCGATTCACTCAGAAGTTACTGTAATAACATTATAGCATTATTTCCCTCTAGAGAAACTACACTTTCCAATGGTGAATTAATAATTAATTATACAAATCGGTTAATTTTGCTTCCGATATTACTTCATACAAACACAGAAACATTCTCTGCAGGTTATGTTTCATAGCTTTCGATTGTTGTTGTCCAAGACCCTTTATAGACGAAGTCATTTGTTTTTTATTTCATTACGCCGCCTTAGATGGCGTTGTTATTGTAATTTTGAAACTCATTTATCTGTAGTAATGTCACGAGAGGTTTGAGTTTTGCCGATTTATCTGGGAAATCTCAGACCTCGAGTGGCATTTATTAGGACTATTTCGTGAATAAAATAAAAATGTAAATAATATATCCCTAAAATTCGATCACAAAATGTTAATTATAATTGTTTATTAACGAATACTTAACCTATTCAGACATTGTGAAGTTGAAATACTCGTAGATGAATATCGATTACTGCAATAAAGAAATTCAACGTTATTATTCAGTAATGCCAATTGCGAAAAGCGAAATACTGGTTTAACAATGTTAATTACATGTACTGCACTTTTCTCTTATTATTATAACATAAATTTTCATTATCTGCTGAAATCATAATTTAATTTTAACAGTAACAGTGGGGACAGCTATATACCAATGCTTATGTATTCACAGCGAGACATGTTGCTACACAGTGAAGCCATCTCTGTATAGATAGCCCTAATTAAAGCACGAATTTTATTACGCCATACAGAAGGCAGTTTGATGAAAAAACCTTATTATTACTATGCAAGGTCATTGGGTTTGATATGCTATGATATTACATAAATTTGAACATCTGACTTTCTATTAAATGTTTCATTTCATTCACAAGATATAATTTTATAGGTTACTTATAGGTTATGTTACCTGTGGAAGCAGGACCAATGCCAGCTGTGCCTTATTTCGACCGTTACAATCAGTGCTACACGAAAGCATTTTTTATAGCTCGACAAACGCATTCTCGCTGTAGTGTGTAAAGGAACTAAAGCTGCATCTACACAGTTCAATATTCCAATCGCGTATGCGTGCAATCTGGGAAGAAAATTGAAAGAATCAAGTTTAAAAGGTACGTTCAATTAAGATGCATGAAGATTTTGTGTCTACATAGTGCGCCGTTTGAACGTCGTCTTCACTGCGTAAATATATTAATTAATATAAAATATCAATCTTGCATTAATTGCTTTAAAGTTGAAAGAAAAGTTTAACCGTGTAGTTGTATCTTAATGTATTCATGATCATCAATTTTCGGGGAAACAGTTGGCGACAACGACTAAACAAAATAACGACCATGCAATAAATTGTTAGCGATAAATCTAGCTGCAAAAATTATCGCAAAGTCTGGCTGTGATTGGTTGGAATTCAAAATTTCATTACACTTCATTGGTCGAAAATGGAATGACGTCATATAAACGAAATAGTCTCATTAAATGTCAGTCCTATCAAAATTTTGCGTGGGATAAAACTTATCGGAAATTATTTTTAAAGAAACTTGTGTTATGTAATATTTTTCATGAAAATTAATGATAAGGGAGAGATTTATATTTATTTAATTCAAGCCCCTTTTATAACCCCCCTTTTAAATAAAATATTTTGAATGCCATATAGCCTAAATTCTAAGTTACAACGAACTTAATTCATATTCCAATTTTCATATAATTCGGTTCAGTCATTATCACGTGAAAGGTAACAAACATCCAGACAGACATACAAACAAAAATTTCAAAAAATCGATTTTCGATTTCAGGGCGGTTAATTATATATGTTAGGACAAATTATTTTTGGAAAATCGAAAATTACCAGAAAAATTTCGGCAACAGATTTATTATTAATATAGATTTGAGGCGGAATTTGAACTTGAACACTTATTTTCTTCTAACATAAAGTAACATTTTTCAAGTGTTTCTGTGTATTACTTTGATGTTCTATCGATTGTTTTGTTATCTTTTTAATACACAGATACATAACCCATATTTAATTGTTTCACCAGTATCACTACTAAAAATGTCGACACCATATTCTTATATTAAAGAATACACCCTATGTATTTTAACATCTGTCTTCAGCATTGGAATCACTTCACCGAACACAAATGAAGAATATGTTTACGCGTCTCAATGTTCTCTATTCACGTACAGACGAGGACTGACTGAGAACGCAGGGTGTCAGTTGTTTTCGGTGTACGCGTGGTGCTCTCTGCGGACTGTGCCGTGTTGTAGCTACCTACTTGGGAAGAACTCTTATTATCATGTTCACAAAATAGGATAATTAACTAATATGTTGTTCTAGAGAAAATTTTGCAAAGCAGAAACATATAAAATGTTTGTTTATTTTGAGAAAAATTAATGTTTAAAACAATTTTTTTTATCCATCTGCAAATTTACAGATACGATTGTCTTCTCCATTCGATTTGAAAAACTAGTCGACTCTTCGTATCATGTAATTTTCTTCGTTTCCGTTGGAAGAATGTTAGCATTTACGTCAACTGTAATAAGACGAGTCGTCATACATTACTATGACTCTTAATGCAACAAGACTCGTGCTGTGTGGTATTTCTTGCTCTTTCCATTCACTTCTAAAAACAACGTGCATAGTATATTATCAACTGGTTTTTGTTTGAGAATTATTCATGTTATGTTATTTTAGAATCCAGTTTTAGTCTGTAAAAATGGCTTTACATTAACAGCATAATAATAATAATAATAATAATAATAATAATAATAATAATAATAATAATACTTACTTACTTACTTACTGGCTTTTAAAGAACCCGGAGGTTCAGTGCCGCCCTCACATAAGCCCGCCATTGCCCCTATTCTGAGCAAGATTAATCCAGTCTCTATCATCATATCCCACCTCCCTCAAATCCATTTTAATATTATCTTCTCATCTACGTCTCGGCCTCCCCAAAGGTCTTTTTCCCTCCGGCCTCCCAACTAACACTCTATATGCGTTTCTGGATTCGCCCATACGTGCTACATGCCTTGCCATCTCAAACGTCTGGATTTAATAATAATAATAATAATAATAATAATAATAATAATAATAATAATAATAATATATTTTAAACTATTTGCTTTTTTACGGCCTCATCCATTTGAGGGCTAAACCAATATTAAACATGTCAAAATTTAATAACTGGATTTCTACCTAGAAACGCTACCGCTCAAGCCAAGCTTTAGTGGAAGATACAAATACTCCTGCTGTATACGAATATTTCTTGTTCGAAGATACTTAGGTAACATACGGAATTAAAAAAAAATAACCTTCATCCGTGGAGACTGACATTTCATTGTCTATTATTCTTGTTTTTTAGCCTTAGACAGTTGTTGCATTCAAATGTCGCTTCGTCTGAAAAAGGTATAAGGAGGAAAATAAAGAGCAAGGCTGTCTATTGTGTAAGAACGAGGCAAGATTGAGTGCAAAATTAAGGCTGTTCAAGAAGAATCGCTCGTTGGGATGCTGGGATAAAATGTTGGGATAATAGTATCACATTTCTTAGCTCCCCCTCCTCCTTTCCTCTTCACAATCTTCTCTCTGCTTCAAGAAATTACTTGATGGATGGACATAGTTGGCCGTGGAATCGATTGCAGATACTCTTCTATGTTTCCAAACAGTTCAGAGCACTCTCACGCCTTCAGGATTAGGGCCAACTGTTCACTTCTCCGATGTACGTATATATAGCGTGTGGTGAAATTTGTTTTACGACGGCCTTTCAGTTGCGAACCAATTTCACCATCACCATCACTTGGGTCTGTAATATAGTCACTATGTATTTATTTCGTCATAAAATCAGGAGAGTATAAATTTACTTTTGTCATCATCATCATCATTATCATCATCATTATCGTCACCTCTACCAACAAATTTAAGGATTGGACGTTTTGAAGCCGTCCCCTTAAGAGCTTTTAACTAATATTAGACATTCACAAGTAGCACAATTTCGCTGTCATGTGTTCATTATGGCGTAAGCACACTGCTTAAGACGAAACGTCATGATAAACACAAGACAAGTGGTGCAGATGTGTAGAGATACGTGTCCTTCTGGAACTTTATTGTTCGTCTTCTTCGCTTTGATATTACTGTTACTGCATTGTCAGTATCATTAGTATTATAATATCTAGTCTACGAAAAGTAATGTCGTTTTTTTAAGTTTGATGTTTTGTAAGATACTAATAATTTTCTTCGGTTGCACAATGCAATTTACAGGACGCTATGATTATATTTACGTATTACGAGCATGTGACAGTTGTCAATTGTTAATAAAAAAGAATATAAAATAGAGGTAATAAAGTTTGAGATTAGAGTCTTTCTGAAGGATTAGGCTACTGGAAACAAGATTAGAAAGCTGCTGCCGCGGTTCGAAGTATATGATAAATCGAGGGTGAAGATGTCGTTAACGAGCGTGTAGCACAAGAATGATTCAAGCGTTTCGGATTGGATACATAGACAGTAAAAATTTATAACATCCTCGATGATCTGAGTTATGGAATATTAAGAATACACGCAGAGTTTTGGAAGAAAATTCACAAAAAATACTCGTAGGTTGTCAGAAGTACTTGAACTTGGTGCTTGAATAGATAAAATACATCTCACATTAAAACGCATAGAAAATCATAGACAAGTTGTAGATCTGTAAATGAATTGACACCTGAACAATATCAACGTAGAGTGGATATCTATCGTTAGCTTATCGCTAATCCCATCGATGGTAGATTAATCAGAAGAACTGTCACATATGATGAATAGGGAAAGGAAGTTCATGTATTTGCATATTTGTTCTCTATCGTCATGTGAATATGCTGAAAGATTATCTCCGTGAATCACAAATTTCTGAATACAATGATATTACTTTCATTGTGCATAAAAGTGTATATTTTGTCTTTATTTATAAAAGCATCAGATTTTAACTTTTATGCAGAGAAACTGCATATTACGTATGTTTATTTGTCTTTCCCTCACTTTTAAAAGTGTGTAACCCCGTGAACACGACTAATTTATGTTTATGAATTTTGAACGTAACGATGACGCCCTCACAGGGGGCCTCTCAAGTTAGCAATTGGTATTCCTTTACTGCAGTCTTTAGCAGATTTCGATAGAACAATATCCAGTTTAACATCAGTTCCAGGAAATGTAGGAGATAAAGTGAACGAGAAAACAGCAAATATTCTTTCCAAAAACCCTGGCTATTGTCAGCTTAAAGAAATACAAGATATTCTCGAAGGAAAAACACCCCAAAAACCAACAAAATTTTCTATAGAACAGCTCACAGCTTTTGTGCAAGCCCCTCTTACTTCTTATAACGTAGAACGAAGTTTTTCGCGCTACAAAGCTATGCTGAGAGACAACAGGCGAAGAATGACAACAGAAAACATACGTCACTGCTTAGTTGTGAACTGTAACAGCATAAATGGAGCATTGAGCAATGAGGCAAGCACTTCAAAATTCATAGACTAAACGTAAGTTACCTATACCTTATTATTCTGTTAAAATAATCTCAGACTGATAATGCATATTTTGTAGCATATTTATCTATTTTTACGGCATAAATGCATACATATTCTTCACGTTTTTAGGGCATGAACTTCCTTTCCCTGGTGATGAAAAATGGCTATATTACCGCAACACTAAAACCTCAAAACAATGGCTGGAGCCCCATCAGCCGTCAAAAGTCGTCGTTAAACAAAATCGATTCAGTCGGTAGAACTTTGGTGCGCTCAGCCAAAGGTCCCCGGATCGATACTCGGTTCGGAACAATTTTTCCCTTGAAATTATTCAAGTCTGCTTCACAGGGAGCTTTACCCGAAAGCTAGATTTACATAATATATACGTTACTGTAGGTACTTTAACAGAAAACCACAATTTCAAGTCACACAGAATTTGTGTGCACTCTTTGTGGGTTTCTGGCGTCTTGCCAGTCCTCTCGAGGTATGTGGATATAAAGGGAAAACTTGAGACGGTGTCGGGTGAAGTTCTTGAGTAGCTCAGTCGATAGAGCGTTGATGCGCTCAGCCAAAGGTCCCGGTATCGATACCCGGCCCTGGAACAAATTTTCCCTTGAAATTATTCAAAATCGGTTCAGCCCCAAAGTAATGTTATGTGTCTGGTGAAACTTTGAAGGTTTATGTTTCACTGCAAGTTTGTTCCAAACGGATGTGCAATCAATAATGATCTTTTTTTCTCAACAGCTGGAACTAGTTCATGAAATTTTGAGTGAGAGGTATCCGGCATTAGTTAATCGAAATAGAAGGCCTTTGGGGAGGCCGAGACGTAGATGGGAGGATAATATTAAAATGGATTTGAGGGAGGTGGGATATGATGATAGGAACTGGATTAATCTTGCACAGGATAAGGACCGATGGCGGGCTTATGTGATGGCGGCAATGAACCTTCAGATTCCTTAAAAGCTATTTGTAAGTAAGTAAGTAAGTAAGTAAGAATTCTCTTGTAACAGGACAATGCGAGACCCTATTCCTCTCAAACAACCATGAAAAAATCCAGAAATTGGGAAAAATCGAACTGCTACCACACCCGGCATATAAGGCCTAGTTCTGATCCTGCGCCTTCAGATTACCATGTGTTTCAATCCATGGTCCACTTCCTGCGTGGAAGAAATTTAAAAAAACTTTGGAAGCCGTTTAAATGGGCATCACCGAATTTTTCTCATAAAAAACCAGAAACTGGTACCGTTTAGATTCTAATGGGCTTTCCTTTGAAGATTACATTAATTGTTTGTCGCAATGTACTCAAACTAAAATTTTGTTCCAAAACCGACATTACTTATGAGACGGTATCTGTAATAATAATAATAATAATAATAATAATAATAATAATAATAATAATAATAATAATAATAATAATAATAATAATAATAAAAGGCACCGACGTGGCTCAGTCGGTTAAAGTGCTTGCCTGCCGGTCTGAAGTTGCGCTCGGGCGCGGGTTCGATCCCCGCTTGAGCTGATTACCTGGTTGGGTTTTTCCGAAGTTTTCCCCAACCGTAAGGTGAATGCCAGGTAATATATAGCGAATTCTCGGCCTCATCTCGCCAAATACCATCTCGCTATCTTCAATCTCATCGACGCTAAATAACCTAGTAGTTGATACAGCGTCGTTAAATAACCAACCAACTAAATAATAATAATAATAATAATAATAATAATAATAATAATAATAGTAATAATAATAAAACGAACAAAAAGAAGAAATCCTAGGGCGGAAACATGCCTTTCCACCTGACTTCCTTTTAAAGCGTGCCGTCCATGCAACGAACAAACGTCACTCGAAAACATGCCTGTATGACTACGAATGTGTATTTAAATTAACATCACTCTTCTTATGTCTGCACCTCTTTTGCATTCGGAATCAGTGATCTGAATGTGGCTCGTTCTGATATAATAACATTCAACTAGCATTTAACCAGAGCTAGCACAAATACGACTCCAGATGGTTCGTCAGTAGCGGTACCCGAGCGTGCACAGAAGTAGGCTTACTGAATGTCTGCCATCATAACGCAGGTCGTAGCCTATTGACGTGGTGTGAATGAGGACGCGGGAGAACAAGCAGCCATCAAACACGGTAATTCATTTTCATTGAAATGCACTTCACACACGATCCAGTTTTATCATCATATGATTACATAAATATCTGAGTTCACGGCTCTTGAGGAGCTATTTTAATGAGGTTAAGTTTAAAACTACTAGATCAGGGTTGGTCACCAAGACCGGATTCTACTCTATCACGGGGAGCCTATTCAGGAAAACTAAACTAAACTAAAAACAAAAACAATTCAGATTGGGCCGTCAATAATTTACTAAGCATTTTTTTTGCTGTATCCGTAATGTCACTACTGTCATCAAGAACCAATTAAAAATATATACAAATTTTCTCTTTTTTTTTTAATATTCCTCATGACCACAATCAGAAGAAATTTCCTGAATTCTCTTCTAGATATTTAGTCGAGAAATGCGCAGTTTTTTTTTTCAAAATTAATTAACAACTTTCATTGGACAAATTATTTCAGAACCTTGATCATTATGCTTTTATAAAACTCTTCTTTGTTGGAAGGCTTAAGAGAACGAGCTATTTCGTTCGCCACTAGATAGCTGGCTTCCATATATTTATGTCATCTTTCTCTTCACGACGATGATTGAAGGTTGATTTCAGTTCTTGGAGTTTAGGATAATAGCTCGTTTCATTACTACACTAGCTGGTATTATTCAATCAATTTATAATAATAATAATAATAATAGTAATAATAATAATAATAATAATAATATATTTATTTGTTTATTTACTTAATTATTTACTTATTTATTTCCTTATTTACTTATTTATTTTATTTGTTTGTTTATTTATTTATTTACGTATTTATTTACTTACTTATTTACTTATTTATTTATTTACTTACTTATTTATTTATTTATTTATTTGTTTATTTATTTATTTGTTTATGTATTTATTTTTTCGTTTATTTATTTATTCGTTTATTTGTTCATTCATTCGTTTGTTTATTTGTTTCTTTGTTTATTTATTTGTTTGTTTGTTTATTTGTTTATTTATTTACCTATTTATTTACTTATTTATTTACTTACTTATTTACTTATTTATTTATTTTGTTACTTATTTACTTATTTATTTATTTGTGTATTTATTTATTTAATTATTTATTCATTCATTTATTTATTTGTTTATTTATTTAATCGTTTATTTATTTGTTTATTCATTCGTTTGTTAATTCGTTTGTTCATTCGTTCGTTCGTTTGTCCGTTCGTTTGTCTGTCTGTCTGTTCTGTCAGAGTTAAGGCCATAGGGCCTTCTCTTACACACTACCAGGTGACAAAGTATACAAGGAGTGAAAATTTAACAAGTTAAAGAACAGGATACTTACATACAATCCTTACTAATTGAATGTTCTCGCGCCACATCGGCGGATCATTCGCGGCACACCGGTTTAAAATGGCTGTTTTAGACACTTAGATTAATTTCTAACGAGGTATAAAACACTCATCATTTTGAAAGTTGGACTTCGTCTTCAACTGATATGAGTAAAGAGGAGATTGAATTCGAAGCCATTTATCCATTTACAAACGTCTCAGGAAGCAGAATTTCTTTTCCTATTCACCCTTTCCACCTAAAGATGAAGGCAAAGCGAACTTAGGAACGCTACGTCTTTTATACTTCTTCATCACTTTGTCTTGAATAACTTTCTTTATTTGCCAGCGGGTCATAAAAATAATCTCGTAGTCCAAAGTTTCTCCGTCCCTTATATGAGCAGAGACATGATCATATATTCATCTGCATATTTCTCTTAAGACACAGAATTAACTGGCATCCTTCCGGGAGATGTAAACCGATGTCTTCAGAGAAAGAGAGAGAGCTTCACTACGAGGCTTTGAACTTATTACTGAGAAATTAATAACATGAGCAGACCATATAAATCGTCAATATAGTTACATATATGTCCTTAAGACTTCAAAAGCCGTATAGAAATATTGTGGCATTCTGATATTTATGCTGCAGAGATCTTGTAAATTCTTGACTACGAAAAACTGAATACTCTTAAAGCTGACAGGATTATACAAAACACAGCACTAAGAATCAGAGTCCTTGCTGACAAACCGTGACATACGTACATGTATTACCTGTCGCTCTGCCATATGTGAGTAAAGTACAAAATATTTCACAATACTCGCATAAAACATCGACGCAGTGTTGTTATAAGTCAGCGTTTCTCAAACTATGGTCCGCGGACCACCTGTGGTCCTCGAGGTCTGCCCTTGTGGTCCTTCAAAAAAGACAGAAGAAAAAATAAAAATCGAACGAATTGCGTATCACACTATAGCTTAAAATCTCAGAGTTTGGAAATGACACATGGCAATAGAATTTCACTTTTTCTCCCAGTACAGACATTTTATGAAATTTATTACCCTACCCGTCTATCGACTTCCCACTCTACTCTCAGCAACAAAAGAGGGATTTAAAGCACTATATACGTGGTGTATCTCGAAACCTTTCCCCTGCACATCTGGCGCCGCGCCTGTAACCCAGCCAGGGACCACCCGAATTCATAACAGAGGAACAAAGTACCGAATTTTAATTCAATTTTAAAATATAAGTATACTGGTATAAAATATGCTACGAAAATGATAAATTTGCTTTCCAAGGGAACAAGAGTAAGGTCGTCCGCGTAACTGTTCTGACTTTAAAAAGTGGTCTCCACTTCAAAAAAGTTTGAGGAACGCTGTTATAAGTAATTTAAGTACCGAGATTATGTGATTGTCCTCAGTTTCTGCGGGGACATTATGGTATTATATCTTGTAATACAAGTATTAGGTAACCACAGCACATATAGGGTGCACAATAGGGTAGAGTGAATCTATACATGAAATTGTTTTTTATCTTTTCTCTAAATGTAATAGTTGCAAAAATCTGTCTTTTCACTTAACTTATGAATGTGAAAAATATGGAGTTTCTATATTTAATTTTTGAGGTACCCCAAGGGCTTTGAAGTTCCTTAAAATCATATTTTTTTTTTGCCTTTTTCTATATTTGTTTTGTTTTTCATTATATAGCTAGTGAATTGGTGTAAGATCATATAGCCTATTTAAACTTTATTTGGAAGACTCTAAATTGGGGTTGCAGTATACAGTATTTTTCTGCTTTCATCATTGTAAGCACGAAACAGTTGTACTATTCTTGTATGACTGACTATCGGAATAGATGCCTATACCCAGATTTCCTTACTTTTGATAGCAACTCTTTCTGAAATGTCTTCAACAGTAGGTTCTTTTGATTTCAAGTCGGGTTTTAATTCATTTTTGACCATAGGTAATATTTCATTACGTTATGATAGGTAGGTAATTGTGATGGATTCAGCCCCTTCTCCATTCCGAATACAGGGCAGAAGGTCAGATTTCTTGTATTAATTAGGGCCATTGTTTTGATTTAAATACCCTGGAACATAAGAAGAATGAATTTTCATTAATTATATCATACCTAAGACTTTTGTGATTATGCCCAGTTTTCTCACAAATTGAGATTTCTGTGACACTTCAAAATGAAATAACAGAGGGCCAGAAATATGCAGAGTCTTTTAATATGTATTTTTAAGTATTTTCCTGATATGCTGTTGAGATTAAACCACTGGAGAATGTTCTCTCACTAAAAAATCTGAACCTCCAAATTTAGTGAAAATTTCAAAATATAGGCCTAGTGCTCTTGGGGCACCTCTAAATATTAAGCTAGACAAAAAATATTTTGCACTGTTCTTTATGATATCAAACCACAACTTTTCCTTGGTATTACATTTTGATTCCATAAACTTCATACTTTCACTCCACCCTAGTGCACAATTTTTGTCGTTGTGAGCTCAAGTCTATGAATCCTTTCCGGATCTTGACTTAGGTGGGATAAGTCAAGCCAAAGTACGAGTATAGTGAAAATAGACTACGACCACTTATAAAAATATTATCACGTTCTGTCTACCCTTAATAACAGCGATAGCTGTAAAAGTCATTGAACAAAACAACAATAAAAACAATTAGAAAGGATGAGTAGTAATAGAAATAGCAAACACAGCTCTGTTTGTCTACAGAAATCAATATGATGTAGGAAGTGTATTTAATTAACCTTTGTCCCATGTTACTGCACATGCAAATGTTTTCCCCTTGAAATGGAATGCCTCCAGCAACGAAATCCACGGTTGGCGCAATCGTCCACTCCGCTCTAATGAGTTAGAGTCCATGTTACCTCTCCTCAGACTACTTCACTTGACCTCAAACTTGACTCAACATATGATCTGCAAAGTGAACTTCCTTGTAGAAGCGATTACACAAGAGAGGAGGAAATTAGGTATATTGAACTAAGCTACTGAAGGAATCTCAGGATAGATAACTCAGGAACTTCGGATGTAATATTAAAAGCCTCTCTAGTTTGTATCAGCTTAATCTCCCTTTTAACAAGCCATTTTCTGTATGCATGCTTTACACTTGTGGTCCTGAGCCTTCAACCGGTCTTTCAAGTGAGTAGCCAAACACTTCTTTTAATTAAACGTGATATTTGGTCATTGTAGCCCTCCGCTGTGAATCACGATTCCAGCTATAAATCCGACTGATTCTGGTTCGATTTCTGGCAGTAAAGTGGAGATTTATTCCCATCCTAAAGTGACTACACGTACTTGTATGTGTGTAGGTCCTTTACTTGTTTTGCGTTCTCTCAAGTGGTAATTTTCTGCCATGCTGACCATGTAGCGATAAAATATCCTGCGGTCCTTGAGTATGGTGTAACTGCATAATATTTACTGAATTGAAACTGGAACAGTCAAAGCGACTCAATATTTCAAAACAAGTCTATGAATTGTGTGACAATGGAAGTGGTATTTTTGATGGTTTTGTTTTGATTGTTGTTTAATCAACTGTCCGAAGACAGGTCTGAACCTCACAAGCATTACCGAGAAGGCACTACTTACGAGGCAACAACGTCAGGAGATAATGGGGTAAGGTGGCCAGTTCTTCCCTCCATTGCATATATCGCCGTCTAGCTATATATTACACTATTATCTGTGCATTTCGAACTGGCGGCTCAACGTCAAGCAATGGACTCTATTTGCCACGTGTGCTAACCCCAATCTTGGACCATTCTCCTCAGTTAAAGTCAGCTGGGACATCCGGAAATTACCAGTGCTTCAGTTCACAGTTTTCAGTTCAGTGACTCGTGCGTGGTTTGTACTTTCGTACTACTACTACTACTAAGTAGATATCTTCAGAGAGGAAAAGCTTTTTATAAACATGGAACAAATTTTGGTGCCATATTTTTTTTTTTACTTTTGCTCAGTTCTTTCTTTATTGGGTTATTTTACGACGCTGTATCAACATCTCAGATTATTTAGCGTCTGAATGAAATGAAGGTGATAATGCTGGTGAAATGAGTCTGAGGTCCAGCACCGACAGTTATCCAGCTCATATTGGGTTGAAGAAAAACCCGGAAAAAACTTCAACCAGGTAACTTGCCCCAACCGGGATTCGAACTCGGGCTACCTGGTTTCGCGGTCAGACGCGCTAACCGTTACTCCTCAGATGAGAACTTTTTTGCTCTGTGTTATAGAGGCAGAAACAGACAACGTTTCGAGTTACATGTCGGGTTCAGTAATAGGGAAAGCATGTAAAGGTGAACTTATCTCTTATCCGTTACAAAGAGCTTTTCACAACGCATAGGCTTCAGTATAGGCTATTTCCCTTTTTTTTTTTTTTTTTGCTTTTCTGATATTTGAGCCGATAAGCAGTTCTGAAAATTGGATGTGTCTTCATCTATGACACGGTGCAAAAATGAAAAAAAAAAAAAATACCGGACAGCAATGAACACATGAAAGAATTCAATAATTTCTAATACAAATGTATTGGGATAGTTCGTTACTTGCGTGGCCGTATTTCGAGACACACTGTATCTCTGAGATGGATGGATCAGCCCGCATTAAATCAGTCTCGACGTGTAAGTTACGATCCGCTTTTGAAATTATTAATAAAACAAGAAGAAAATCTTTAAAAATAAATGTACAAGAAGTTTAAAGTAGGAAAGTAATCAAGTCTTAAGACTGACCTAGATGGAAAGTTAATCCATACAAGGATGATGGAAAGCACGGCATAATGTAATTATCGCAGGTATTGTAGTTCTGCAGCCTGCTGCAATGAAATTTACAAGTCGACGAACAACCACATAAACTGCAATGAGAATGATCTCATCGAAAGAAATTTATGAGCCGGCAATAAGTTCAGTTCTCCTTAAATCCCTCCTAATAAACCTGTGATTTATGCTTCACGGCTCATGTCCATTTAAAGACGATGTATCAATCATTTTTCTTACGCAGATGCGGAAGAAAAATTGTACCCGTAACCGCGAGGCGGTCGGAAGCAAAATTTACTTCTCGGAATGCTTAGTTGCAGCACTGTTCCGAGTTACTAATGAGTATAAAATCGAACGTCATTCTTTCATTTCTTGCATTATTCTTTCTTAGTTCTTTCTTCATTTGAACTCTCAGTGAGATGCCGTTAAGTGAGAACAGTGACGGGTTTCTGTCTTAGCCTTTCGGCTTTCTCATTAGGTCGCAATTGATTCTTAATTTACTCCATCAATTTTCCTTTGTAGTCACTGTCAGCTTGTAACTCTTCTGAGATTCAATATTGATACTATAAATCACGAAGACCGACCGCGGTGTACGTAAAGATTGAACTACAGCTTTTTCCGCTACATAAAATGCATGATCGTGGGTTCCAACCCCTCTCACGGTTTGAATATTTGTCCGTCAGTAATGTAATGGACGAGTTGTAGATTTGACTTTTCCATTGTTGGTGATGAAGAAGGAAATCACAGTGTCTCGAAAATTGATTTTGCCTATGGCTTTAGGCGAAAAAAAAAATAGTGTGAGAAGGTGTTTCTACTCGTTGGGATCGTTACAGCTGATGTACCTGACTGACCCTGCAGATTAGCTGTTTGTAAGGGCCGCAGAAAGTAGGAACTCTATATTTTGTATCACCTGAAGAAGATAGTTCTATCTTCGAAACGTTGTGATTTCCTTTTTCACATCCTGGGTAGCGCAGTTGGTATATTGCTGACCTTCTGTGCTCGAGGTTGCGGGTTCGATCCCTGCTCAGGTCGATGGCATTTAAGTGTGCTTAAATGCGACAGACTCGTGTGAATAGATTTACTGGCATGTAAAAACTTCTGCGGGACAAAATTCCTGCATACCGGTGACGCTGATATAACCTCGGCAGTTGCAAGCGTCGTTAAATAAACCGTAATTTAATTTTAATTTCCTTTTTCACCAAAGTCTGATCTGCACCTCTTCAAAATAATTCTCCATTGCTTTTCCCTTATTTAGATTACTAATGTAATCTCCTTATTGTTTCGGAAGCCCGGATATCGTGTCATCCACAAATGAGTCGCTGTCTACTACCCAGGAGAAAACTCAGTGCAAGAATGTGCCGAGCATTACCTCATTTACTGAAGCAAAAGATAATGATCGGGAGAATAACGACAGTTAAAAACACGCGCCCTCAGATTGCATGTCTACAAGTTCTAGACCTAGGTAATTATTAAACGGGTCGTATTTTTATGTAATATTTATGTTATGTCGGATAGGTTGCGTTTGGGTCCGCGTGTATCAAGAATTTACCCTCACACACCTCAGATCTCTGAGACTTTCTCCTATTTGGTGTAATATTTTATGTACTATTTATTATCATATTTAAAAAAAAGAAAAAAATATATAATAGGATAATATTTGATAAATGGATCACGAAGACATTGACAGTAAATACAATTAAGAGAGCTCTTAGTTGAAAATCGGTATAAGTCTACTTAATGCTAAATCTGTATACCTGTTCCTTTTATAAGCCACGACACTCGAGTTTTGAAACAAGCACTTACACACTGCGATGCGAACCTTCAAAGAGACAGTATTCAGTATAACTATTCAATATCTAGGACCCGATACAGACTGCCTTAATCGTTCAGTTTTGAGAACAGAGAATTTGTTGCTCATTGTTGTAATCGGCTAGCAGGAAATTTTTATGATCGGTCATGAACAGAGGTATTCTCTTTCCCGAATGTTGAAACATTTCAAAGTCTGAAAAATTCCCGATAATTAAAAAATTAGTGGCTTGGACACTGATATTTGCTACACAGATGTTATTTAATTAGATTTTAGAATTTAGAGTCAAGATACGATCTGAATCTGCGCTTTTCGACATAATCACGGCAATTATTCTCCTAAGAATATCTCCATTAGAGTCGTGCACAACCGGTTACGAAAAATATAAATTATAATATATTGCTATTGAATGCCTGGCGCCTGGCGCTATAGTCAGTATGCAAAGCTCTCACATCTCGCGGAATGTCTCAGGATCGGTTTATCGAATATTCGAGTTGTTTCTCATTCTTTGTGGGTGGAAGGCAAAGGCAGACCACATAACCATACAGGAGTTACAACACATTGAACCATGCAGAAGTTACAAGAGCCCTTGCAAGGACGCGGTTATCATCGGTAGGCCTACTATTTAATTGATAATTCTGCCTCTCTCAGTACATTCAATCAATTAACCAATCAAGCGTCCATCGATTCATCCATCATCCATTCATCCATCTATCGACTCATTGATTCATTCGTACATCGACTCATTGATTAGTTCATGTATGGATTGATTGATTGGTCGATCGATTCATTCAGTCATTCACTGATTGATACATTCATTGATTCATTAGTTGATACATTCATAAATTCATTGATTGATTCATTCATCCAGTCTAGGTTTTACAGTTGAGTACCCACAAGGGCAACAACATGCTTCGTGAAAGTACAAGCATTTGAGCTTCAGAGTACTTTTCTTTTTGTTAATAAGACTCTATTTACTTAAAAAATGGTTTATTAATGAAATAATAAAGCAGCTCTTTATATTAATTAAAAGGCATTATATATTAACAACTACTGTTTTAGAGGTATGCCTATGTACTTAATTGCTCTTCTCTTTAGTAGGTAATTGTAATTAATTTTATTGTTTGCATTTCTTTACGCACCAGATTTCACGTTCTGCATTACACTTATTTCCTTTGTTGTTACCGGTGTCCAGTTGTTCATGTATGTGTTAGTTATGACGATAAGTGTATTAAAGTGTCCAATCAATAATTGTGGACCTATATCAAGCAAACACATTTTTTAACAAGACAAAGTAAATTTCCTTCAATTGCTACTCCGTTTGTGTACTCAGAAAATATCGGTTTCATGTATGATGAAGTGCGCCTGGTGTTCTGTCTACCTGCAAAACATAAGGAGTAATCAGCTAAAAATCGAATATTCGGGTGGTTGCCTGACGACGTATGTTCTCTAACCGGTCGAATCTAAACCGGTTGTAAGCGCTATTTTGCAGCTCTCTGATCTCCACCATAAAATATTTTTGTGCGAGATCGTGCGTATTTGCTTGCTTTCCGCACAAAACCAATACGCGGTAAGTGTGAAATACATTCAGTATTCCCAACGTAACACACATAACAATTTCCCTCTTCTTACCGCTTAAGCGCGACATTCATTTTACTGCTTTAGGCTTTTAACATATTATTTTTAGAGACGTTTAACATAGTAATAATTATACTAAATTGGAAACTTACCACTGCAATTTCACCTAAATTGTACTGTTAATGATTGTTTTTAAATATTTGCAAAAATTAAGTAAACTCTACTACTCCACTAAAGTTATTGCATTCGTGATGCAAGTAACGTTAAGGAAGCCGTGAAAAAATCAACAAGATTCCAGATGCCGATGTTATTACTGCAATATGTTATATAAATAATTTTCTTAAAGTATTAAAATGAAAAATAAATCATTACATAACCTTACCGTTTGTTTTAAGTTCGCATTTATAGACTGAGGAAAAAAAAAAGACAGACGTATATCACGGCCTACTGGAGTATAGTAAACACAGAAAATATTTTATAGGAACAATGTTGAAGATAGATATATTTATTTTCCAAAGTTGTCGTCATTGAACAGAAACCAAGATGGAGATTTCATTGCAACTAATTAGAAATTCGTCTTTCAGGTATGTAATAACGATCTTCGCACAAAATAATGTACGATACACGAGCGGTATGTTTGTTTTCATGTTCTCGGAAATTAAAAAAGCTGAACTACGTTTCGCTTTTTCAATCTTTTCCTCGTACATGAAAATATCAACATACCGCTCTTGTAACGCATATTACTAATTCGTTAAAATGCTTAAAAAATAAAATGAAAAATACCAAGAGAATATCTCTCGACCCGGTATAATTGATGCTAAGATTCGGTACCGGGCTGCTCCCGACAGTTGAAAAACACTGCTTTACACCACAGTAGTTAACTACACTGACATACACTAACTATCTGAATATTGAATAGGAGTATATTCGATTGCTCACTATAGCAACTAGTTGAAATTTACTAACTATTCTGTCTTTTAGAAAAAAATGATTTTCCACTTGCTTAAGAGTTGCTGTTCGGTGTCACTCAGTGTTGGAATGTGTGGTTACCCACCAAGTAGACGGAGTTCGATGGCCGGTGAGGAAAGTGGAAGTTTATCTCCTCGTCATGTATTGAGTTCATACAGTTTTACGTTAGTTTTGACCTTTAGCCATTCTGACCACAAAACCAGGAAATTCCGTTACATGGGAGTTTCTCCACTTTAGCGCAGACAGACTGGACCAAAGGTTCTATTCCCTCGAATAAGAGGGTAGGCCTACGTCTTTGTCACGAAATAACATCGTAGGTCGGGACTATAGACTTTCTTACTACAGCATCTATTAGAGAGGAAAAAAGATAGCTGAACAGTTCTTTCAGAACAACTTCGAAAATGAATTAGCTACGGAAAATGACGGGTGATCAGGACATCCTGTTCAGAAGTAACAGTTGTTCTGTAGAACCAGAAAAGAGACTTGGAGTGACAGATTCTATTTTTCGTTTATGCTTCCATGCTTTATTTATCATTAAATGTATTGTTCGTGCTAGTGTTTTTAACAATAATTCTGAAATCCACGCAACGCCTAATACAATTTCGAAAAATATATTATATAGATAATAGGCTATTGACTATTACACTTTACTACGTCATACTACTTTCGACCAATAAAACGGTACGAAAGATCATGTTTCAACCAATCATGGCTGTTTATCGCTACAATTTTTTTATCACTTCCATAGCATTTGTTTGTTTTTATCACTTCCCTAGGATTTGTTTGTTTTTATCACTTCCCGAGTATTTGTTTGTTTTTATCATTTCCCTAGCATTTGTTTCTTTGTTTGCCAACATTTCAAAGTCCAAATTCTTTACGGTATTATAAAACATGCTTTCCAATCGTCATTTGTTTCCCGCATAGATTAACTAAAAATGGCGGCTCCGTTCAAACGTTATGGTGAAACTAACATTAGTGAAATAGAATTGTAGTAAGTCAATTAATATTTTATTGTATTAGAATACTTCATTTATTCTAATATTTATATATTTTCTTCTAATCGTGTAATAGTCAATCAAATCCCACTCGAGTTTTGATTTTCTCTAGATAAATCAAAACCTCTAGTGAGATTACTGTTGATAAACAAATGAGTTATAAACTATCATTCATTTGTCTCTTTATTGTTTGAGAAGTTTCTTTGGCTCCGCTTCCATCTCCACTGCTACTGCATTGTGCTGTAAAATGTTACAAATTAAAGCGAATCTACCACAGAATTATTAACTATATGATATGAATTTATTAGCACGTATAAAGTGTGGAGTAAATCTAGAAGAGGTTACAATAGTTAGGCTATATATTATGTTTAGTGCTTCGCGCTAGTACCTAGATGAATTTAGTCACTTTTTATTTTCGAATTTATATATCCCTCGGAACAAGAATCCATAAATACACTCTCTGAATCTTACGATCCGTATCTCCCGTTAAAATACTATACAGTGTTAATATTTCCTATTTTAAGCAGAATTTGTGATACTGTGAGACGAATATTTTTCCCACGGATAATGTATACATAATTAGGAACATTAAATCCAGACGTTTGAGATGGGCAGGGCATGTAGCACGTATGGGCGAATCCAGAAATGCATATAGAGTGTTAGTTGGGAGGCCGGAGGAAAAAAGACCTCTAGGGAGGCCGAGACGTAGATGGGAAGATAATATTAAAATGGATTTGAGGGAGGTGGGATATGATGATAGAGAATGGATTAATCTTGCTCAGGATAGGGACCAATGGCGGGCTAATGTGAGAGCGGCAATGAACCTCCTGGTTTCTTAAAAGCCAGTAAGTAAGTAAGTAAGTAAGTGTAATGTAGCCTATACAATGAGTTACGTCCCACGGTCTCTTAGAACTCCTAGTAGTGCCAAAGTAATCTACCAGCTCACGTTTAATTTTGCTAATTGTTATTTGGTATTTGAGGTAAATCGGAATATATTGAACAGTTTCAGAATAGCAATAATTTTCCGCATCTCTAGCACCTATTCTAATTCCAGTACTCTCCGTCGTTTACCGGTATATGCGAAAAACCTGTTCTTTTGGCTATCTACTGTGTATTGGATTGCAACAAAGGAATGATTAGTGCAACTAAAACTGTAAATTAAATATTAATGTAAACTTCATGCGTTAAATGTTTGCGTGAAGTAAAAAGAGTAGGAAGTAAAAGAAAATTTAAGAAGATGCTAATTATGAATGATGAGTTAACTATGCAATTAAAACAATTAGTAATGGTTTTGCATCCTTCAGACTCTACCCTGCGGGAATGGGAGCTATCATTTACGCTTGAAACGAGCGGTAAATCTTATGCAAGAGTCGCTTGTTGTATCAAATGTTGTGTCCTTTTCTATCTAAAATTTCTTCATGTTAGTTTTTATTCCAATATGCAAAGGTTGTTTCATGTTCGTAATGTATTAGTCGTTCCTTGAAATCTCAATCATTTTTGCTTCGGCTATGCACGCAATAGCTCTCTCCTCAACAAATGACAGTACCGTTTTCCAATTTTAGCTCAACTTATTACATTAATATTGATCTCCTCTGGTTTAAGTATCCCACTAATTATAAATGCCTACTTTTGTTTCACGCATTACACAAATGGGAACAGAACGATCCACAGATATCCATTGAAGGTAGTTGAAGAACAAGAAGAATACAAGAAAAACTGGGGAATACAAGAAAAACAATGGGAACACAGGTAAAAATTGTGAATACAAGAAGAACAAGGAGAATGGGAATAGAAAAAGAGAAAACAAAGAGAACACGGAAAATAGAATGACAATAAGGGAATGCAAGAAGAACAAGGAGAATACATGAGCAACAAGGAGAATGGAAGGAAAACAAGATGAATACTGTCCACTGTACAATCCTTTATTTGAAGTAAATGATTTCATTTATAAAAGTCTTTACAGTGACAGTTTCGAAGTAAACAGTGTAGGAAATGCATTCGCAATATGATGAGATATTTTAATTAATAACGGAACTCCTAAAATATATAAGATAATATTATGTCGTCTTCGTAACACTGATTATTTAAATATTTAGGCGTATTACTTTGTAAGTACTAATTTTAATTTCAGTATAAATAAAACTATAAAACAATAAAAATTATAGTAATGTTTATGAAGTTTCGTCTGTGTGAAAATGTGTCATTATGAAATTTTTATGAATATCATCTAAATGAATAATAGTACATTAAGCAACGAGCCTATAAGGATAGTAATTGAGAAGCGAGTATGGATGTTTATGAAACGAGCGCAAGCGAGTTTCATAATTTTCATACGAGCTTCTTAATTACCATTACAGGCGAGTGAGTTTCATAAGACTTTTTATGCTCGACCATATTTCTAACTTGAAATTATTCATTTTATTTGTATCTAACTGACCTTGAGCAATACCTCGTAAATTGTGAGATGTGCGCAGACGCGAAAGTAGGCCTATTGATTTTTTTCCGAGGAACATATGTCCACATTGACCTTGATAGCCTATAAGAACCTACAGAGTAAACTAAATATTAACTTTGATATAACATTGAAATTAAATTAGACATTGAAAAACGAGATGATAAATTGAATTTATTTTAATATTATTTACAATTAACGCTAATTATTATAGTAACAGAACATAGCCTTCTGCGACAATATTGGACTCTGTGACTTTTCGCTAATTCTCTTTCCATTGCATATCCGAGAATAATCGATACTTGCGGTTTTATAACGGTAAAAAGCTTACTTATCATTGGCTGAGGTTTTATAACGGTACAAAGCTGACTTGTCATTGGCTGAACACCTATACTTTAATGAGTAGGTGTACTTTAATGACATGCATTAAAGGACTGCTACCAAGTGTATAATTAATACTTTTCGGCATGGTCGAGCATAAAATTATATTGCCGTAAAGGTGTTAATTGTACTAGTGTCATATAATTTCACTTCTCTTAGAGTAGAAATTGGACAGCCCTTTAAACTAAGCTGCCTGTCACTGTTACGACAAGGCATACTGCATGTAGAATATAAATCCATTAGCTACATCATGAAGTATAATTAATTAAATCTCCTTACTGAAACCTGAAATTTATGTTTATTACTTTATAACCTTTTCTTTCGTTTTATTTTGTTTTTCTATATTGAAATCACAGTCGGTACTTTTTATTTATCACTTCGCTTTGAGCAAGTATTGACCGAGACAGAGATGGTAAAATACTGTATAAAATATATATATGAAATTTCAGTACTTCGATTCGAATCACGCAAGAAGAAACGTAAGATCCAAGTAAGATATCGAGGAGATAGAACACCAGATGTTCGAAATGTACAATCATAATTCCTTTCTCATAATTTTTCTTGTAGTTGTAGGCTATTGCATTTCTGATAGTGTGGAAGAGAAGGCTTGGTGGCCTTAACTCCTCCATTAGAGTAAATGAATGAACGAATAGGTGAATAAGTAAGGAAGTAAATAATTAAGGAAATAAATGCGTAAATAAGTAAGTAAGTGAATAAGTAAGTAAGTGAATAAGTAAGCAAATAAGTAAGTAAATAATTAAGTAAATAAGTAAGTGAATAAGTAAGTAAATAAGTAAGAAAATAAGTAAATATGTAAATAAGTAAATAATTAAGTAAGTAAGTAAATAAGAAAGTTAGTAAAGAAATGAAAATAAATAAATAATTAAAAAATAAGTAAGTAAATAAGGAAAAACATAAGTAAGCAAATAAGTAAAAAAAATAAGTAAATAAGCAAAAAAATAAGTAAGTAAGTAAAAAATAAGTAGACCTAAATAAAAAATTAAAAAATAAGTTGTTAAAACGTAAAAAATAAGTGAGTAAAAAATAAATTAGTGAGTAAAAAATAAGTAAGTAAAAAGTAACAAAGTAAGTAAAAAAGTAAAAAAAAACAAGTAAATAAAAAGTAAAAAAATAAGTAAGTAAAAATGAAAAATAAGTAAACAAATAAAATGAAGAATAAATAAATAAAAATTGAAGATTAATAAAAAATGAGTGAATGAATGAATAAATAAATAAATAAATAAATAAATAAATAAATAAATAAATAAATAAGTAAATAAATAAATCAGGCAAGACCTAGCGTTGAGTCGTTCATAGTAATGATGGTTACTTGCTTCTGTAGTCAATCGCAAACATCTGCTTTGTATTCGAGAACTGTTCATAAGTTATTTTCACTTTAGCGGATTTGTGTAAACATTCACAAGTCAAACAGAATTTAAACATAAGGACTATACCTTTTCATGTCTCGATTAGGAGTAGTTTTTAATACCGAATTTCGTGAAAAGCATATTAATATTAAAGTCAAATACAATATACGTTGAAGTATCTTATATGAATTTGTATAAAATAAGTATACACACATTTATTTAAATCGCAAAATTTGTAAATGATGTCAAGTATCTCAATTTTTGGGATTACAAAGTATGAATTTTGTGTATTTTTCACTTAACGGAAGTGCATTTTCTCATTTCGTTATACAGGATGTAAGGAGCATACATGCAAACATCTTTAGAAGTAATCGGGGATAATATGCTCAACCATATAACGTAAAAATAGTCTCCATTTTTTAAGTTATTTTTAGAGATTAAAAAATACCATGTTTCTGGGTTCGTTAATACTCAAAGAACGAAAGATCTTGTATCCTGGAGTCTTTGGTGCACAGCAACGAAAATTCGTATATTTGGAATCCATTTGGATATCTTTGGCGATAGAGATCCCTTGCCACGCTTACAGATTTTCCTGCAAGATTAAGTCTCTCTGCAGTGGCTGCGTGGTCAGACCTCGGCCTGTCACGCAAACGATCCGAATTAGAGTTCCAGTCTGTCCTGGGATTTTTCATGTAGAAAATCCATAGTGTCACTTATGGCGGACGAGGTCTCAGTTGGGAATTTTCTCAGGGTTATTCTGAACTGCTCTAAAGACAAGTGGGGTTGCCTGCTCGAAACCTGTTCGCAGCGAACCTTAGTGTAGGCAGCCAGTATGGGTTCGCAATGCTTCTAGCTAGAGAGTTGAGCGCAATATGTCTAGGTCATAGAGCTAGATCGTAGTGCTTCCTACCGGAAATTACATTCCATTCCATGGTTAACAACCCTTCTTGGTGAGACAGAATGTTATACTAGAGTACATGTAATTGAAAGACGTGCGTATAGTCTAATCCGACAGGCGTTTCATAGTTTCATCACAGTCTAAACGACATTTAATACAAGTTGAGAGGACGCGAAGGTATTTCTTTCCCCTTCTACTTGCCCTGAGTCCGTCAGTATAACAGACCGGTAGCTGTTACCTCTTATACCTGCACCCCTCAAGTTGTATACGCAAGAAAATAAAATATTAAATAAAGTACATAAATGAATATAAAATACAGTGACACAGATGTTTGACAATTACATGTTTCAGTATATTTTAGTGTCGTTTTTACAAAATGTTCAACTAATAATTAATTAAATAAAGGGATGCTAGTTTGTATTATGAAGTCAGGGGGGAGTGACACAGTGCAGATTGTTCCGTCGTTTATGCTGTAGAGTAGCAACTAGCAGTGAAGAAAACATTTATCTTCTATTGTCGGTAGCTTTTTAATGTGCCAGTTGATATAAACAACAATAAAATGAAATATAAATGTTTAGTATAGATTTTCGAAATATAGATTACGATAAACATTTTCAATAATAAGGATTTTCACTAAGTTCAAAGTCAATTTGTCGAACGTTAGTAAGATAGACAGTAGCATCTTCCCCTTCACGGATGGTAAAGAGTGTGAGTAGAGGGGAAAGCCTATCAACCAAACTGAAATGGGGATTAGTATACTCGTATACAGTCATGAAGCTTGAGTTTATGAGGATACTAGGAACAATAGACTGTGCAGGTACTATTTCTCATTGTCTGTAATGAGGCGATAGTAGCGATCCTAGTGGTTAGCAACTATCTATGGATGCATATTTACTACGTATTGAGCTTCGTGACTGTATATACTAGACTGTGGTTTCATAATCCGTAAAATACGTGACACAGGTATACGAAAACTATTAGCGCAGAGAAAAAAAGTAAATAGGGCGTTGTTTATATGAATTCTTCTTAAACAAATGTCAAAATATTTGCACATATACCCCTTACACCCTGTATAATAAATTGTTTCATGTATGTTCATAAAATAAATTATATAAACAGTAATATCTTTTTTTGATAACGTGATAAAGGAACTGAATTGTTACGCTTTGCGTAACACCTAATACATAATGAGAAAGAACTTGTTACCTTCGTTATACTTATTTTTTTCATTTACATGAACAGTTACGCAGCAGAAATTTGTCACATATTGTGAGAAAACAGTTTCGAGTTTGGTTCTCACGATCTAGACCTAGTTCCACCACCTTAAATGGACTGAGATTCTGAATTTAAGTAGCGGTCCTCGTTCCACAAACTCTCGATTCTGTATTCTGTTGCTTGTAATTGAGAGAAGGTGAATAACTGATAGACAGAGATATAATAAAAACGCTTATACTTCTCTCCGAGCTTTCACACTGTAACATTCTATAAAAAAGAAGTTGAAATCTTTCCCGTTAGCTCCAGACTTATCCATGCACGTTTTATAAGAAAGAAAAAAAATAGCAAGACGTGATCTTACTTGATGGATCTGAATACATTACAAGGTGCTTGTTATGTCCTTGTGCTTCCACAGGGGAGCATTAAAAACGTATTACAAGACAATTTATTCTGCTATAGAATTACAGCGTGCAAATAGTGTATGCCAAATGGCGTTAGATTCACTCAGAAACCGTTCTGTGCAAACGATTGCCAGTTGTTACAGAGAACAGCTGGTAAAGTTGTCACATCATTCCTTTTAAAACACTGTGTGATGCGGAAATAGGATTCACACGAGAATCAATACGCTGCACCGTTGCACGTAAGCAATAGCTTGTTCGACGAGTAGCGGATACATATTGTATTCGCCTAAGTTGTAAATCGTTTTAGGTTATAATATTCATGGCAGAGATTCGTGTATTTTAAGGCGTAGTGAGGAATCCTTGGTCGTGTGTAGAAATCACGCCAAGGTCGAGGATGTTTGTACGTTGTATATATGATATTGTTTTAGGATGCAGGTATTATGTCGTGCTGAACTCACGTCTTTTGAGTTTTACTGTGCACTGTACAGTAGTGTCCATTAAATAAAGTTTTCGCACAGAGAGACAGCAGATTTTCTATATAACCCCAGGGCATTCGACGTCCAGTCTATCATTTTCTCTAGCTTTTGGACGCTAGACGTTCTGAATTTCACTGAAACGATAAAAAAATATCTTTCATAAAGATATGTTTAAAGACATTCCCCGTATATGCTCATAGAATTTCATTTTATATTCTGAATATCTTCTACTGTTTTAGTTGGTTGTTTAACGACGCTGTATCAATTAATAGGTTATTTAGCGTAGATGGAATTGATGATAACAAGATGGTGATTGACGAGAAGAAGCCGAGGATTCGCCAAGAATTAACCTAACATTTGTCATACAAAGGGGGAAAATCTCGAAAAAAAAAAAAAACAACAAAATAATAGCTGAAGAGAAAACCTAAGCCATACCCAAGAGCACTTTCGGAAGAGCAGATAAACGTTTGCGGCATGAACTGCGTCAGTGATTCTTCTACTCTTATTATTTTATTTTTGTTTCTTACAATCATTATCCTCGTCGTCATAATCATCACCATCTGTTAAGGGTTAGGTTTTGGTCCGTTACGTAATAATTTTTGTATTTGAAATCAACGTAAGATATTGAAAAGTGGCGAAATTCCCTAATTGTGTTCTCAAAGTGTCGAAAATTCAGGTTTAAAGACTACAGGAACAAGCACTGGATCAAAAACAATCACGTCTTCCCTACGATAACATGATAAATCTGTATTTCCACGCCGGCATTCCGGTAAATTTGTAAGTAGAAGAAACACTACCGTTTGAAACAAGTCAGAAAACTTGCCTATGTAGACACTATATCTTTTTTTTTTTTTTTTGTAACACTCATTACGTATGTAAAAAGAATACTCATTTTGTGGTATGAATGCCTTCGTTTTACTGTCATAAATTTAAATTAAATACAAAACAGAAACGTTGTTTCATTTCCGTCGACATTATTTTCCTGTGCGAAAAAAGAAACATGGCGATTTCACTGTGAACTCACCTATTTCAAAAGCAATCTCTGTTGAACTCACGTATTATATTGTGCAGACATGTTCTGTGACATAACATATTAATAGTAATATACGTTACAAGAGCGGTATGTTGATGTTTTCATGTTCGAGGAAAAGATTGAAAAAGCGAAACGTAGTTGAGCTTTTTTAATTTCCGAGAACATGAAAACAAACATACCGCTCGTGTATCGTACATTATTTTGTGCAAGGATCATTTATTACATACCTGAAAGAGGAATTTCTAATTAGTTGCAATGAAATCTCCATCTTGGTTTCTGTTTAATGACGGCAACTTCGGAAAACCAAAATATCTTTCTTCAACATTGTTGCTATAAAATGTTTTCTGTGTTTACTATGCTCCAGCAGGCCGTGATATACGTCTGTCTTTTTTTCCCCCAGTCTATAAATGCGAACTTAAAACAAACGGTAAGGTTATGTAATGATTTATTTTTCATTTTAATATTTTAACAATATTATTTATATAACATATTGCAGTAATAACATCCGCATCTGGAATCTTGTTGATTTTTTCACGGCTTCCTTAATGTTACTTGTATCAGGAATGCAATAAGTTTCGTGGAGTAGTAGACTTTACTTAATTTTTGCAAATATTTAAAAACAATAATTAACATTGCAATTTAGGTGAAATTGCAGTGGTAAGTTTCCAATTTATAATTATTACTATGTTAAACGTCTCTAAAAATAATATGTTAATAGCCTAAAGCAGTAAAATAAATGTCGCGCTTAAGCGGTAAGAAGAGAGAAATTGTTATGTGTGTTACGTTGGGAATACTGAATGTATTTCACACTTACCGCGTATTGGTTTTGTGCGGAAAACAAGCAAATACGCACGATCTCGCACAAAATTTCTTTTGATGTTAGGAAGAGTCTAGTGTCATAATGTACTGTAATGTGTTAATAAACACTTTTTTAAGTACATAATATGTTGAATACCTTTCTGTCTGTCGTGATATCCATCTACCTAGCTTTTTCTTTAAGTGGTTATTTAGCGATTACTAAGTTATTTAGCGTCTATGACATTGGTGACAGGGATGTGATATTTGGCGAAAATGACTTTAATTCGCACCTTCTTGATGTTATTTCGTTTATTATCATGTGTTTCAATCTAATTCAGATTGTTATTTTTCACTCTAATAACTATGTATCACTAAGCCTCAAGGCATTTACTCTATTTAATATATCATGGTATTCTTTGTCAATGGCAACCTGTAGTGGTTACAGGAATAAATAAATAAATAAATAAATAAATAAATAAATAAATAAATAAATAAATAAATAAATAAATAAATTTTTATATCTAAGTATTTTCTGCAATCTTCATTTCCCTGTTTGTTTATTTATGTATTTATTTATTTATTTATTTGCTATTTTCCTTTCTTTATGTTTTCCCGTCTTCTCCACTATCTCTTTATTCCTTTCCTACATTTCTATTCTTCTTTCTTTTATCCTTTTTCATTCTCTTCCTTCCGTTCTTCTTCTTTGTCTTCTCCTTATCTATTCTGTATTGTTTCCTTCATTCGTTCATACAGCCATTTTTCTCTTTCTTTCTTTTTCTCCCTCTCTTAATTCATTCCTTCTTTCATACTTCCTTTTATTTCTTATTTTTCGCACAATGCCTTTGCGGGGAACTATGACCTTGACGTCCCTTCTTCATTACGGGCCGGACCACCATGAGCATTCCTCCACTCTGCATGTAAGCTGTGTGATGTCTTAATTTATGATTGCTATGGACTGAATTGTGAACCTGTCCGATTTATCGCGATACGGACTATAGACCGGACCACCCCCTGCGCTATTCGACGAAAAGAACTCGATGTGATACATTCTCGTATCCACACATCACCTCGCAGATTTGTAACGGCCGATTGCAACAACTAACTCCATACTTTACCTGAAGTCAACCATGGCCACGTACGTAATAAGGAAAAATAAAGTTCTACAGCGAGGTGCCTCTTAGCGCGTTTCATAATCAAACTTCAGATCAGCGAGAGTTACTTTCCGTACTTTACGTTTTGAAGGGAAGAGTGAGACAGGAGAATAAGCCAATTCAAGCGTGACTTACAATCTTTCGTGTTCTATCAAGTGCTCTGCATTCATGTCAAATGTAGGGTTATTGTTCCGTAAAACATTTCATAACCATAGAGGCATAGATGATACTTAGTTACTGAATTTTATTTAATTCTCAGTAAGTTCATTGTGTGACTGTTGTTCGGAGAACAAGAAGAATACAGGGAGAGCATGGGGAATATAATGAGAATAGGGAAAAGACGAAGAGAACAAGAAAGCAAGGAGAAAAAGGGAAGCATGGGGAACAAGCGGAACACAAGGAGAACAAGAGGAAGACATGAAGAATGAAGGGAAGACAAGAGAAAAAGAAAAAGATAAAGAGAACAAGGAGAAAGCAAGGAGAACAGGAGAAGACAAGAAGAACAATGGTAATACAAGGAGAAAAGTGGAACATAAGGAGAACAATTGATATACGAGGAGAAAAAGGGAATATCCTACAAGGAGAACAAAGGAACGACGAGGAGTATAAGAGGAACACAACCCAATTCGAACCCGAACCACCTGGTTTCGCGGTCAAACGCGTTAACCGTTACCTCATAGGTGTGGACATTTGGCTTCTTAGTTGCACTCAGTTTTAATATGTGAACAAAGATTAATGACTGAACTTATATCTGTTCTGAATAAGCAAACCACACACAAATATGTTACCAAATCGACCTTGTAGACGAGGCTACTGACGACTAACATATCGGTAGATTACCAGTTAGGGTTGAAAGGAGTGTGGCTGATTTATTCTATAATCTGGTCTCAGACCAGCGCAGCGCAATAAAACAAACGATTGACAGCACTAACATCACGATCGACCCATTGGTTGGCCCTTCTTTCACCCACTATATCATTCACTCCCTCTCTTGTTTTGGAATGAAATCGAAAGAAAGAAAAAAAAAAGAGGGAGGAATGACAAGCTAGAGATACGCGAGCTCACATCCTTGTAAGGAATCTTGGGGCTGTGGGAAAGAAACTGTGAGTTCCACCGTCTCACAGTCTCTCTCTCTCTCTCTCTCTCTGAATCATTTCACATTCACCCACTACCTCAGCCCTTAATCACTTTTTTCGTTCTAATCTCTTTCTCAGTATTATCAACCGCCACATTGCCCTCACTTATCTCTCATGGCGGCCTGGTAGCTCAGTTGGTAGAGCATCTAGAAGATCTCGGTTTGATTCCGGGTTTTAGCAGGATTTTTCTCGTGCCCAACATCGCTACTCAGCCTCCTGTCAAATTGAGTAGCCTACTGGGTTTTTTCGAGGGTAAAATGTTGGTCAGAGTGTGATGCACTACTCCACTTCATTCTAGTGACGAGGGGAGACATTTACCTTTTCATTATCTCTCCCGCTCTATCAATTTTCATTCACCCATTGCTTCTGTGTATCGTTCGTTCTTTCTCAATGTTTTTACAATCATTCATTACCTTTCTTCCTCCTCTTTCGTTCTCAATCTTTTCCCATTCACTCACTGCCTTACTGTATCTCTCAATATCTTCCTCTTTTCCCCATTACCTCACTATCTATCCCGTTCTATCAATAATTTTTTTTTCATTCGCACTTTCTCTTAGGCTACTTATGTATCAGTAGTTCTTTCTCCCAGTCTTTCCACATTCACCCACCGCCTGTCTCTCCCATTCTCTCTATCTCTTCCTATTTTTTCCTACTGCATCACTATTTCTCCCGTTCTCTGAATCATTTTTCGTTCACTTATTCCCTCACTTACGTATCACCCAATTTTTCTCCAAATCTTTTCACATTCACGCACTGATTTAACTTACTCTCTAATCTCTTCCTATTTTTTTTCCCACTGCCTTACTATATCTCCCGTTCTCTTATCATTTTTCATTCACCCAATTCCTCATTCATATACTGTATCATTGGTTATTTTTGTCAAATCTTTCTACATTCACTCACTGCATTATTCTTTCTTCCAGTTCCTCAATCTCATCCTCATTTTTCTAACAGCCTCATTAAGGAATTTTTCTCTTCCGTTCCCTCAATCATTTTTCATTCACCTAATAATTCACTTATGTGTAACTTGTTCTTTTTCTCTCATTTTTTCTACATTCACCTAATTTTCCTTTCTGTTCTCTCAATCCATTCCTCTTTTCCATCTACCTTACTATTTCTTCCGATCTCTCAATCATTTATCATTTACCCAGTCGCTCACTTAGGCCTATATCACTCGTTCTTTTTCTCTCAATCTTTTCAAAGTCACCGACTGCCTCATTCTCTTTCCCATTCTCTCAATCTGTTCCTTATTTTTCCCACTGCACCACTATCTTTCCTGTTCTCTCAATCATTTTTCATTCACCCATTCCCTTAGGGCTACTTATATGTTACTCGTTCTTTCTCCCAATCTTTCCACATTCACCCAACTGTCTTACTCTCTCCCCCATTCTCTCAATTCCTGCCTAATTTTTTCCCACTGCCTCCTTATTTCTCCCGCCTTCTCAATCATTTTTCATTCACCCATTCCTTCACTTACGTATCACTTGTTCTTTCTCTCAATCTTTACACATTCATCCGCTGTCTCACTATCTTTGTCATTTCCTAAATCTCTTTCTCATTTTCCCATGCCTCACTATCTCTCCCATTGTTTCAATCATTTTTCATTCACCCAATCCCTCTCTTATATGTCACTCTTTTTTTTTCTCAATCTTCTCACATTTACCCACTGCTCAATTTTCTTTCCTATACTTTCAATCTGTTCCTCATTTTTACAAATGCCTCACTATCTCTCCCGTTCTCTGAATTATTTATCATTCTGCCAGTCCCTCAGTTATGTATCGTTATTTTTCTCTAATTATTTCCAAATTCACCCTACGTCACTCTCTTCTCAATTCCCTCAATCGTTTCCTAATTTTTTCCGCCCCTTAACTATCTCTCCCGATCCCCCAATCATTTTTAATTTACTCATTCCCTCATTTACGTATCACTTGTTATTTAGGCCTACTCCAATCTTTCCACATTCATTCATTGACTAATTTTCTCTCTCTTTCTCGCTCTCAATATATTTATAATTCATTCACTGCCTTGCTTATTATATTATACCATCCTCCTTCTCTATCTTAAGGGGATTTTTAAATGACACGCCCTCTTTGATTGTTGTTCCCAGGAACTTCATTTTTTTGCCACATTGCTAGACAAAAACGGATGTAATTTCTGAAATATTAAAGATATATCCTTGAAATTTAGAACACATATTTTCTATACTATTAGGAAACTTTCTCTGCAACAGAATTTTTCTAATTGATTTCATTTTAAAAATTTAAAAACATGTCTGTTTGTTTGAAAAAAAAAGGAAATAAAAAAAGTGTTCTTAAATTTTAATTGTTTATTTTACAAATGTAGGGACTAATATCAAAATTCTGTTACAGTCAGTTTGTAGAGCATGCTTTTATAAGTAAAATGTAAAAAAAAAAAGTTTGAATTTATTTAAAAAAAATGACTTAAATATATCGGTTTTTTTTGTAAAATCCTACATTGGGTACATTTTTTTTTTTAAATCTGAGTCCCCAAATATTTTTTTTATATTTCTATTTGGTTGAGTTTCTATAGCCATGAGCTCTCTACATACAAAAAACATTTTACACCAAATAGGAAAAAAGTTTTAAAAAATACCGCCCTCTCCCCTTAAAAAAATCTCATTCCTTTCCTGTCTTAGTCACTCCCTCCTTGCTCTCTCTCTCTCTCTCTCTCTCTCTCTCTCAATATCTCAATCATTAACCCTCTGTCTCAATCATTCCCTTCCCTCCTCGTTCTCTCACCGGGGCTCTCAATCTCTCCCTCGTCATTCAGACACACACACACACACACACACACACACACACACACACACACACACACACACACACACACACACATTTTCTCACCGCTCTTTCAATCTCTGCAATCTTTATCTAGTGCTTCACTACTTCCTCTTCCTAACCACCTGTGCCCTCATTCATTCACTCGGTGTTTGCATTGCCTTATGTTCCATTGTATGTTAATCAGCTAATCTGTCCTTTATACTGCTGAATAATGCATAACGTATTGGGTCAAAGTGAAGATATCCGTCAAGAATTATGAACATTCACTTAATTAAACGGTTCCAGCGAAACGAAATAGGATCGATCATTATAAGAAATACCTAAGGGTAAATGTAAATTTATCCACACTACAGGCCACGGAGGCCCACAGAGCAGCGAGAAGTTAAGGCTCCCACCTTCACAGAATGTCGGTATTAGCAGAAGCAGGGATGTCAGTTCTGCTTGTTTGTCACCTTATCCCCAAGGGAAATACTCTGGTACTCCTTTCTGTTTGAGACTGAGTGAACTCCAGAGCCATAGTGTGGCCGGAACCATTCCCGTACATTTTTCTAATTCTAATTTCCCGAATACATACACCCGCACGACAAATTTCCCAAAATGATCTTTTTCCCGAGTACAGTTTCCCGAATAAAATTTCCCTTATGGTCACTTTCCCGAATGACATTTTGTAAGTATACTTGAAGTCTAAAACACACAAAGGCAATAGTTATTGGGATTGTAGAAGACTACAATCGTGCCGTTTCCATAGGAAACTCATGGACGACATCGAAACATTGTTTCACGTTAGCTGTGAAAACAAACCCAAGTGCCAACAGCTTGTATGTCGAGCTTCGGAATTATATGCTTCTTGTAAACCTAAATTCTGAATTTGACTGTACACTGTTTTTGCCAAATGAAAAAAATAAAAAACAGCAGGAGATTGACAACCTGGAAAAACTTTTTAAACTCGCATTAATTATACCCTTCTCAAAATCACACATACGAGTACATTTTTGCTGCGGGCATGCTTGGATTACAAAATTTTGGGAAGCTGACAACACTCCTCTGAGAATGCCAACATACTGTGCCTCCTCTTTAGAGGATAACAAGGCATAGACGAAAGATGAGGATAATATTTTTTCAGCATCTTCAGAATATTGTCCGATTCTCTTCACAATACCCATAACAGTAAATAAATGGGTAAATATTGAAGGACATATCTTGAAAGTGCCATTGAGATACTAGATATCACTTTTTCAGGATCTCAAGATTTCTGCGAGTTGCAAATACGAGGACTCTACCTTTCTGTACTTCACTGTTGGGATCTTCTCGTGAAACGTATATTAGAAATCATTCAATATGAAGCTTACCACGAAGAAGATCGCATCATGGTCTATTTAAGAGCAATTGGTCACAACATTGTGATTTTCTAGGTAAATTACCGGTACCTTAAAAACCTTTTAGCTTGTACTCCAAGTTGAAGGATGGATAGAACAGAGAAAAATTCGCTCCGGCGCCGGGAATCGAACCCGGGCCCTTGGTTCTGCGTACCAAGCGCTCTAATCACTGAGCTACGCCGAAGTTCAATCCACAGCACCATATCGAATCCTCCTCCTCATCTAACAATTCGACCCTCCCAAGTACTAACATTGTAACTCAATTTTTTATGGTTTTGAGTTGTCCTAGTTAATATGGTCTTAAATTGTTTCTTTTACTTCCAGTACTATCATTGTAACTCTAAACCTCCCCAATTGTATGTAAAATCTTATTGTTACTCTACATATCTGTATACACTAATTTAAACGATCATTTTAAAACTTCATTTTCATCTCCTGAAAAATGTAAGAAAGTGAGTTACAATGTTAGTACTTGTGAGGGTCGAATTGTTACCATAACAGATGGATCCTGTAAGACGTAGTCTTAGTTTGTCCCTACATAAGCTTAAATAATAGGCATTTAGTCTAAAGTTCTAGGTCTAATAATAAGTAAGTTATACGGAATAGCGTAATAGTTACACGAGAATATTGGAAGTAGTTCAGGCATACCCGCCCCAGCATCTTATCCAACACAAATTCACTTCATTTCATAAGATTTGTTCTCAGTCTCCGGCGTGGAAAGCCGACGCTTCAGTCCTGTGCTTGGATGTGTAATTTATGGTCTCTCTTATTTATTACCTCCACGCATTGCTAGAGGTTTCTGCAGGTCCGGGTTAACACAGCACGCATGTTTCATAACACAGTTTCTTACGTTGGGAATGGTGGTATGTGGCGCTGACGGTTGTACATGACAGACGAGTCACGTCTGCATTACATTAGCATTACTAGCGTGCATAGTTACAATTTGTAACACAAATGAACTTGCGACATTTTCCACAAGTTGTCATGTCGTCCATTGTACGAATCAAGTCCCATTGTTGGTTGAATTTCGAGATCGTATCAGCTTGTTTCCACATTTCGTGTTGTTTATGAAAGTGTTTATGGTAACAGATGTTTTACAACTTGATTATCGTTCCAGACGGTATTTACTGAAAAACGTTGTTCTGTCGAGATTTAAATTTTCCACTCCCCGTAGAGCTAAATGCAACTTGGAATTTTGCCATGATGTTATATTACCTTACAAGATGGAATTCTGAGGCAAGTGGACGAGACTCGCATATAAATGCGTTGTGATAGTTCCACAGATATACTCGTGCTGTACGAGCCGCTGTATTTCTAGAACGCTACATTGAGAAACATTGAGGGCCACATTGAGAACGTGATAACATGTTCCCTCTTAATTACTTTCAAATATCTTTGCGTATTGATCCAAGTAACAAATTGTTGTTATGATGTATGGGTAAATTATTGTGTTGGTATATTATTGTAAACGAATAAAATAAGTAACATATCAGAATGATAGGAAAACGTGACAAGTTTTCAATAAATCTAATCCTTATAGGCTAAGTAATAAATCGAGAATAAAATTGATGTTTCAACACAACAAAGCGTGTAAAACATGTGTTGTCTGCTTATGTTAACATATTTATCATCATCATCATCATCATCATCATCATCATCATCATCATCATTAACAACACTTTTCATTGAATGAATTCTTTGATCTGTTCCTTTCTTCTGTGTGCGATTTATTTTCCCAGAGGGAGGGGAGAAATAGTTCTCTCTCTCTCTCTCTCTCTCTCTCTCTCTCCATCCCAGCTCTGTCTCTTTCTCTGTCCAATATAGAGACTATGATTTCAATTTCTTGGTTGCTTTTTACAGACCTACAATAAAAGGTAAAGCCAACTGCAGTGCAGGACAAATCGATCCAGGGTGTGTGGGAGGTTAACCTTTACAGACAATCAGCATTAACGAAAGTAGTGATGTTAGTCCGTGCCCGCCGCCTTTACCCCTAAGAAATGCCTCTGGCACTAATTTCTGTTAGGGGCTGAATAAACCCCAGAACTGTAGTGCAGTCATTGGAAAAAATGCATGCTCCATCGGAAATCGAATTCGCGATCTTCCGGCTTTGCAGCGTTACATTTTTATACAGTAGAGTTACAAATTGTGCATTCGTGATGTTTAAGAAGTATAAGAACGATTAATATTAGCTTTATTTTAATTTGTTCCTACAATTTTATTATTCCTATCGCTATATTACAGACAATGTTATTATAAGTAGGCATAACGCAAATGCTGATATAATTTTAGGCACGTCTTCCTATCCGTATTATAAGGAAGAGTAATACAAAATGTATAGCCTGTACGTCAGTGTATAGGCCTATATTATGATTTCTCGTGAAGAGATAAATGTGTAAGAGCTGAATAATTGTAGGCCTATCGTTAAAAATAAGCTACTGAATCGTTTCTATTACATTCTTTCTTTGTCATATATTTTATAGCCTACCTCTTCTTTTTGTACAATATAGGGGAGAATATATCTTTAGACGATTTCCAGACAATAAGTCCACATTCATTTCACCAAGTAGCCTACCATTCTGTGCTCTTGCACAGTTTATTAATTTACATTTCCATGAGCTATTTTTTTTTTATACATATTCAATTTTCGTCAACTAATAATTTGTTCGCTTGAATTTTGTATCACAAATACTTTGTTTCTGAAAATCATGTTCATCGTGTTTTGTTTCTCGTTCGTTTTGTTTAACGCGTTGATGCGCGTACACTTGCGTTAGTGTTTTCTTTGTTCATGCATTCCTCATTTATGAAAATGAAATACACGAATGTCAAACCGAACATTCACTTAAGTTATGAAATTGTACTTTCATCAGATCTTCCCTAGTACTCGCGCTCTTGTTCTGCAGACGTAACTGATAGCTCACATACAGGTTCAAGTTGTCATTTGCTTCAATATGTTTAGTGTCTACCAATATAACTTATTCAATTTGGTGTTAATCCTATAGTCCCTACTTCATGTTGTATGACAATTCTGTAGTTTTGCTTAAAAAATAGTTTTTCCTTCTATATGAACTACAGCTTTTTGTCACTTTATTCTACATATGCAAATGATCAGGAGAGAAATCGACTAATTTTATTTGCATTAGATAGGCCTAAACTAGTATAAGAATATAAATATTTAATATGATACGACCGATTGCTTCTCAATTTCTGCCAGTACGTCAAGGCAATCCATTGACTTCTTTTGTTGTCGGCTCTGCGAATCGAGTCAAGCCTCGATCCGTGTCGTGTATGGACTTTTTATCGACATAGCTCTCAACCAGCAAAAGGCGTGAATCCGTAGCTGAAGTGTATATGATGCTGGGTCTCCATCACGATATAATAACAATACTAGTGGACAGACATTCATATCCCAGCGGGAATCAAACCAGCGACCGCAGTTTCTACGCATTTTTATGCAGAATTCTAAGCATTACACCCACTACGACCATATTCCATAAATTTTCAGAATTAAATATCCTTCGCAATATAGGCCTACTCGTATGTGTGGATTCTCGATCGGTATAGAACTGCTTAGGCGTAACTAGAACAAATGCGCAACGAGAAAGAAAAACCAAGGGAGCGAGAGCTGCAGGAGTTCGCGTTGGATGAAGGATTTGAGGAATTAAGGTAAAGTAAGATCAAATAAAGAACATACCTGCTTTACTTTCTTTTTATCTCAACGTTAAGAATTCCATCTTGTCATTCTTTGTGTTCGTATACCTCACAAAATATAAAATGCGCGCCTAATACTGTATATTTTTAAGTAATAATTTACATCATAGATGCGCATTCGTGTAAATTTTCACTGTGTACCTTTAATGCTTCCACTTGTGTAAATTTTCTACAGATTGCCTAACCTGTAGGCGCTCTTGACTTTGTCTCGCTGAAGGCAGTCTGCCATCGACAAACATCGATCGCAAGGCTTAAAAACCATACTAAAACACGCAATAAATCAATATTGTATAATCTATACATGTAAACAGCTTTTGTGAATCAATTACAGTATGGCTAGCACGAGTAATATTAAACGACGCTCAGAAAGTCACTAGGACTGGCAGAAGAGGATTTCAAGAAATCTTTGTTAATTTATTTTGCAGAAACTCGATACTGGGTAGAACCTGTTCCTTGGAAAATGAGAGCACGAATAAGGGAAGAGAGGTAAGAAGAAGGTGAGGAGGAGATATGAGAGAGAAGAAGTAGAAGAAGTATCCTATCAAGGGAGGAAGAGGGAGAAGAAGTATACGACCTAGGTTCATAACGTATGTTGAGAAGGTAAGGAACAATATATTTAAAATAAAACAAATCTAGCTAATTGAGCCGTTCGGAGCAGAAATGGTGTAAGTCAATTTAAATGACATGAATATATATTTTGCCTGTAAATGTATAAGTTATACGAAGAGCAGAGAGATTGAGAGAGAGAAAAAAACAAAGAGAAAGTAGGAATTATATTTTGTATATTATTTATTTCAGCCGTTCAGAGCAAAAGTGGTGTAAGTCAAAATTGACTTACGCTTCTGCTCTGAACGGCTCAATTATTGTTTAGCTGGCTTGCTTGAGATGCTTGTTTATAAATAAATCACAAAAGCCAATTCATTAGCGGTCTTTTGAGTATTCAACCATGTGATGGAACTTAACGCTTAAAATCTTACCACAAATATATGCTATAGTTCATTCACAAGTCTTTATTTTGGAGCGAAACTAGTGACTTTACAGTATTGAAATTTGCGAATGTATTTGAGATATATCTACTGCTGAATTCTTTGATTGTATATAGCATGAAATGTCGATCTCAAGATTATATCACAGTCTAGTATATACAGTCGCGAAGCTCAATACGTAGTAAATATGCAAACATTAGATAGTTGCTCACCACTAGGATCGCTAATATCGCCTCATTACAGGCAATGCAAAATAGTACCGTCACAGTCTATTGTTTCTAGCACCCTCAAAACTCAAGCTTCGTGACTGTATATAGTAGACTGTGATTATATATATATATATCTATATATATATATCCTATTCCTCCTCTCTCCTTGTACTTTATGACTACGCTTACCGGTAGTCTAGCCAGAACCAAAGATCTACGTTACCTGTTGCCAAAGTATCGCATTATTCACAAAAATGATTGAGTTTTTAATGTTCTGTATGATTTATAGATAAGAGTTGATATATTATTAAAATAATCACAATATACATACTTCTTTCACGACCCTTACTTCATAATAGTTGTACTGTTTAATTTAGTACAAATCCGTACTATTGGTACGTCACCGAGTGAACATCGCCTGCAGAATACAGTTTAGTTGTGTTTACTTCCGCTCTAAAGATGTTGTGAACGAAGTATAGTCCACAATTCCTTGCAGTCAGAATGATGAAGAATGTGATTCTTTGCTGTATTTTTATTGCATACAGCTCTATGTCTGCGCTTCAATAGGTTGTTTGCTGTTCCAAGTGTCAGTTGGTCATAAATTTTATGGCATCTGCGTCCTAACACAACACTTTCGCAACCTCTCTGTCCGCAGGCCGATCTCTGCTATTCCTGCTTCTTTTTATAAGATAGAGTAGACTGAAGTCAATGTTGCTAGCCTAGCTGCCCTTTACACTGTCGTTGTTTTCTTATTTATAAATCTCTCCTCCAGATTAGCAAATCAGACCACACAGGGGATGCATTTGTTTTATTTGAAGTAAGTAAATACTTCTCCATGTATTGTGGGTCCCTATCACCACGGCATGGCGCGTCCTCAGGTTGCGGATCGAGGAGACGGCCTCCAGATATGGAGGGTAGCTGTGAATATATTGAATAAGCAGTCGCGGACAGCCGATGAGGGGTGGTCCTCCAGCTTGGGGGTTGGGCGAAGGGCTAACAACCCATCACCGTAAAAAACAGCTTGTTACGAATCCTTCAAATAAGACATAGGTTAAGGGTGTTTGAGGCTAAGAGGGATGAAGTTACAGGAGAATGGAGAAAGTTACACAACACAGAACTGCACGCATTGTATTCTTCACCGGACATAATTAGGAACATTAAATCCAGACGTTTGAGATGGGCAGGGTATGTAGCACATATGGGCGAATCCAGAAATGCATATAGAGTGTTAGTTGGGAGGCCGGAGGGAAAAAGACCTTTAGGGAGGCCGAGACGTAAATGAGAAGATAATATTAAAATGGATTTGAGGGAGGTGGGATATTATGATAGAGACTTGATTAATCTTGCTCAGGATAGGGACCAATGGCGGGCTTATGTGAGGGCGGCAGTGAACCTCCGGGTTCCTTAAAAGCCAGTAAGTAAGTAAGTAAGTAAGTAAGTAAGTAAGTACTGCTACAATTATGCACTTACATTGGTATTGTCGTGACAGCTTTCAGAGAACAAGAATTTAAGTTGGCCGTGTTTTACTTTTTTATTTAACACGTGCATTTCCTGTCTTATTTGCTCTAAAACAAAGCGAAAAAATTATTTACCGAGGCAGAAAATGATGGATGTTAATCCTTCCAATAAGAGAATTTAATATGGCATTTAAGTTGTTTTTAAAGAAAATAAACTCGAACCAAATCGTGACTTCTACTTGCCACGGTGCTACTTGCGGTGTCTCGAGTGACGTCATGCTGCGAGTTGGAATTCACAAGCCGAGAAGACGAGATCTGCATATAAACTTGACACTCCAGTTCCAATTGCGCCAGGTTTCAAGGATCGTGCGGCCTGCGGACCTCGGTGCCCACCTTCACGCTTAATGAGCGAGTCGACCCTTTTATTTAAAGTTCATTAAGTAACGATTGTGCATGCTAGGACTTGGATGCTGTCAGTGTGATGTTCTCTGTTGTCTGAGAGGAAGTCTGGAGTCGTGTTGACCCCACACCACGCTAGTCTCGTCACGTATATATGGTTGCAAATTTCTAAGGGTGAAAGATCAAAACATGTCGCCTATTTAATAAACATTTTTAAGACTTACCAACACACGCTTATGATATGGATGCTTTCCAGTGTTTATTTCATGAGTTATTGTGTCACATGTGGACACCACGCTTTTTGGGCCGACCCCTCGTCACTCGACAACAAAATACCCTGTTATTGCCAGGTTTTAAGACTCAAAAATAGCTGATTCTGAAATTCCGAAGGTATAGAACAATAATTGTATACTGTATATGAACATCAATTGTTTATTTCGTTATTCTGTTTTCATGTCATAGGCCTTTCTTACTTACTTACGTAGGCTATTTACTTACTTACTTACAAATGGCTTTTAAGGAACCGGAAGATTCATTGCCGCCCTCACATAAGCCTGCCATCGGTCCCTATTCCGTGCAAGATTAATCCACTCTCTATCATATCCCACCTCCCTCAAATCCATTTTAATATTATCCTCCCATCTACGTCTCGGCCTCCCTAAAGGACTATTTCCCTCCGGTCTCCCAACTAACACTCTATATGCATTTCTGGATTAGCCCATACGTGCTACATGCCCTGCCCGTCTCAAACGTCTGGATTTAATGTTTCCAATTATGTTAGGTGAAGAATACAATGCATGCAGTTCTGTATTGTGTAACTTTCTCCCTCTTAGCCCCAAATATTTTCCTAAGGACCTTATTCTCAAACACCCTTAATCTCTTTTCCTCTCTCAAATTGAGAGTCCAAATTTCACAACCATACAGAACAACCGGTAATATAACTGTTTTATATATTCTAACTTTCAAATTTTTTGACAACAGACTAGATGGCAAAAGCTTCTCAACCGAATAATAACACGCATTTCCCATATTTATTCAGCGTTTAATTTCCTCCCGAGTGTCATTTATATTTGAAGAGTCCACTGCAAGAATGATGGATGTCACTTTCTTGTCGAAAATGAACCAAGATTGTCAATGCATAGCTTAAGACATATGGAATGTACATAGAGAGTTATATGGCATTAACACTGATAGTCATTGTCCAGTAATGATAGGAAAATCTCAGTTAAACTTTGAGCGCTAAGCATTTCAAACTTTCAATTTCGTCTCCTGCAAAATGTGTTCCAAATGACATCCATCATTCTTGCAGTGGACTCTTCATTTTTTTACTGTTGCTCCAAGATATTTTAATTTTTCCACCTCTTCGAAGGATAAATTTCCAATTTTTACATCTCCATTTCGTACAATATTCTGGTCGCAAGACATAATAATATACTTTGTCATGTCAGGCCTACATGTCATAATAGCCATAATACTTAAGCGTATCGTTCTTAATACTCTGTCTAAAAATATATATATAATTGGTAGTGTCACTAGCTCAAAATTTTGGACGAAATTATATTAAAAATAAACTACAGTAATTAATATGAGGAATTGGAGATGACTTACGTAATCTATCGTCGCATTTTTAGTGTTAGATCCTAAACTTTGTTTCCATTATGTTAATAAGTATAATACAGTATCTTATAAAAACTTAAAATATAACATGATATTCATATCTTAATAACACTTCAGTATTTTTAGGGAATTGAAATATTGCTTCAAGATCTTGAAGATGGTAAAAACATGAGAACTTGCAACAGTTATTCAGTAATTAATTGTCTGCAGTGTTACAAAATTTCTGACTTGAAATAGAATCCTACAATCAAGCCAACCTGCGGTTGGTAATGCTTGTTATATTTCAGCGGTTATCATTTTATAGACCATGCCCTTTCACTCCTTACACATTAAAATGTTAAAATTAATGCTTACTATAGCCTATAAATTTTACATCGCGACTCGCTTAGTTGCAACTCGAGAATCACTAGCGGGGCGCAGACTGCAGTTCGAGAAACTTTATTTGGGGGGAGGATTTTTACAAAAGTAAAATACTTCAGACTTTTGGTAACATCAGATAAATTGTGTAATTTATACTCAAAATCGTAGAGCTGTAAATAAAGCTGTTCAGACAAGTGCTGTAAAGGCGTAGGTTACTGGAATGTACAGTACTTGTTGCGGACTGGACACTATAAAGGAGATAAAACATGGGAGGGAACCTACGTACTATATTTTCCTCTGTGAACAAAAGGCCGGGGTTACGTTGCACGTTAGTAGAACTGTTGTTAGTCTTCCCTTCCAACACTCCTCCCAATGCACTGATTGGATTCCACCCCTCTGGCATTTAATAAATAACCCACCTGTTCGTAAGCAGTGTTCTTGGGTCAGCCCATAGTTGTCTTCATGCCACAGGTTAACAGGGAAGTCAGATATAAAGACTTCAATTCAATCACTGATTGGAAGAAAAATATACTGAGATTATTTCTAATGATAAAGTTAAACATGTGGTAGTTTTTGATCTGATATTCTGAATATGTGAACCCTTTTCATTGAAGGTCCTCTACATGAAGGTCTGGAAGCCTTGTAAAGGCGATTTTATCCTTGTGAAAGACGGTATGTGATTTAAGTGGAAATATATTGGAAATAAATTTTATGTTAAAGTCAAGAATAGCCTTTTCTCTCTCGATTTACAAATAGTAAATAGGGTAAACTAGAGTCTGTTGGACAGTCGGGCATGTTGGACACTCCGTACTTTAACGTGTTACCACATTCTGCTAGGTGGCTACTTCCGTCATTGACTTCTAGCAGAATGTGGTGCCCACAAGTGCCGTGGTAACACGTTAAAGTACGGAGTGTCCAACATGCCCGATTGTCCAACAGACCCTAGTTTACCCTATAAATACTTGAGTATAAACACGAATTTATAATTTCACCCACATATAATCGGACCAATGAGTATGGACTTCCTCTAAGTACATGGGCACATATGGTACAAGGACGGGTCCAGGAAGGAGAAAGCCATAATAATGTTCGAAATCTCTGTCGAGATTACTGGAGAAGCGCAACAGATTGTTAGCTTGAAGTACTGTATATGCTACAGTATTTTGGCCAGTTCTAAAGCAAATAAGCAATTTATTAGACACACGTCTCCAGGCATAATTCGATGGGTTTTGAGTTATATAAAATTAAACATCTTAGCCTTATTGAAAATAATTTTATACACAGATAAAAACATGTCGAAAGTTACCATTCTTTTGTTTTTTTGCACATCTGCTTGTAAAATTTAACTCGTGTATTCCCCTGGGGAACAAAACTTCACTTGCACAAAAAATGATTTAACCCCCTTTACCCGAACCATCGTATTAAGCTCTTTATTTGGCATGCGGTTTGCAGACATAATTAAGCAGTTTATCAGTCACGTGATCTGCAGACAAAACAGTTTTTTTATCAAGCAGTTTACTTGACACAATCTTCCGACGTAAGTAAGCATTTTATCTGACACATGGTCTGTAGACATAATTAAGCAGTTTATCCGGTACATTGTCTGCAAGCATAATTGAAGGGTTCAGAGCCATAGTGGGCCAAGCGCCATTTATTAAAAACGGAGAAAACAAGGGTTAAAGTTAAGTGAATACCACAGTTTAATGAAGATTGATATATAATTAGGTTTAATGTGTAGGCCTATACTTTATATTACTTGCTATATGTTTCCATTGAATTATGGTAATAACTTCATTTTAACCCTTGTTCTCTACGGTTCTATGGCGCTTGGCCCGCTATGGTTCTGAACCCTTCAATTGAGCAGTTTAGAGGGGCACACGATCTGCAGACATTCCGGACGTGTATTGTTTCCACGCTGTTTTTTGGTTTTCTTTTATGTCCACAACGTTTGTGATTGACAATATTATAAGTCGCCCTGAAATGCAATAAATTTATTGTGATGGATGTTAAACATAAACAGATACATTAGACATCATCTTATATATAACCATCTATCTTCAATTAAATGTAGATTTCTGTCAGTGTTTTGTCAATTTAGTTTGGTGTTAAAGAAAATAAGGAAGATCGGGATTAAACGTTATAGAGAAATAGAAGAAAAATTATAATCTATATTTGAATAAAAAAAGAACATTGATGATCCCATTAGAATTTCCGCATATGCTACTCAAGCGCTAGCGTGCTGGTCTTCCAGATGATGGCCTAGCTTTGTTTCCCGGCCGGGTCATGATGAATTTTTGGTGAATAAGTGAGACGTTTCATAGTTTTTTTCTCTCTATCACTCCAACATTTTCCACCTTTTAATTTCATATAGGCCTTTCATCTGCAATAGTTAGAAATAGACTGGGGTGAGATCTTGGGGTAGTACGGGTCTCCGATGCTGTTATAGGAAGGGATTGGAACTTCTGGCCCTGAGACTTATCAGATAATTATGAAATCGTTTTTGGTGAGTTGAGTCCTAAGATTCCCCAGGAAATTACCTGGCATTCGTCTGATAATTGGGAAAACCTCATAAAGAAGCCAGTCATGCAATCAGCCCAAGAGGGATTCGAACTCACGCCTGACATAGCCTCAAAGGAGGCCTACTGATCTCGCTTGTTACCTCTAGATCACGCCAGTGGCGGTACACTCTTTTTTACGATATACAGTATCAGAATACTATAACTTGTTCAGTTATGTTGGAATGAGAATTAGTAATGGTCCTGTTCTGATGAAAATTGGTAAAGAAGCCAACAATAATCAGGTTCCCCTCTTCTTGCTTTGTCTCATGATTGAGCCGTTACGTAACTCCTAAACTTTGTATGTTTTTACATCTATGATATTGTCCAAAAATCTCGCATCACATAGAGCATCGTTAAATTCTCAAGTCGTGATAGGATTATAGACTATTATTTTTATGTAGTCGTGATATCGAAACTTCGTTTTACTAATAGAACATCCATAGGCCTATTCTATATTTATACAGTAAGGTAATTCGAGGGAAGATGCCAGTTGGGGGAAGACGTAACTTTTTTTGCAGTTCTTTTATGTGCCAGCAATTGACAGAGCGGATCCTCTAGTTTGAAGGGTGTTGACGGGGTGGACACGTAGCGTGTGCATTTGTCTTACTTTATTGTTTTTCATCGCCATTATTTTGGATCTTGTGAGCATATAGTCTGGTGAGTACACACTTTATAATGTTCCGTTGCTTATATTTAAGGTTCATAGGCCGATGTTTTATTTTAAATGGAATATCTGCTACGTGAGTTGTGCATTTTGTTACGCACACGAGGCATGCAGCTACGGCACCAACCTTGCGGCAGTAGGCAAGTAAGTGTGAGTGGCGTCTTCCCCTTGTAACTGGGGGGGAAGACGCAACATGGTTAAGAAATACATTATTTAACCCATAAATTATGTTCTGGGAAGGTTATTATTTGATAATATTTTACATTATATTATTTTACATATTCTCTGATACTTTACAAAAGGTATCAATGATTAAAAATGTAATTCACATTTCATTTCTATGCAGACGATGACTTGAGACTGCAAAATAAAAACAGATCGGACATCTTAGTCAAAATAAAATTTAATTCGAGCTGCTGAAGATGTAAAGTATGGACAAAAATCATCATGGGCTGCAGCGAGGGTGTGTGGCATTCCATACAGAACTCTGAAATGATGAATGGAATCTTCAAACCCTACTAAATGTTCACCAGGTCCTTCCACAAGCGGATCATGTGGCAGTAGACCTACATCAATGTTGCTTCCATGAGAACGGATGACGGTATTTCAACTCTGGAAAAAAAATCAGCCCTGATCCTCAAATAAGGAAATCTAAATTCTTTGGGCGTAAAAAACAAACAGCGGATATCTCAACTACACCACAGAGAAGAGAACCTATGCGGGAAAAGGCCAGAAAAATAAGCCTTCCCAATCAAGAAAGGAAAAGGAATTTGTAAGTTCATCTTCTTCTTCTTCTTCTTCTTCTTCTTCTTCTTCTTCTTGTGACGAAATTAGTCACGATGACAATGGTAATAGTTTTGATGAGGAAGATGATTTTTGTTGTTTGTTCTGGACACTTTTACGCTAAGAAAGGTTCCAAGTGTGACTGGATTTAGTGCATCGCATGCAAAAAATGGTTGCACGAAGATTGAAGTGGTGATAATTCGCAGTGTATGAAATGTGGTGCAGGCTCGTACTAACATTCAGAATTGTGTTCTAATTAATCAATTTTTGCAAAATAATCATGAAACAAGTTATAATTAATTAAATAGATGTTTCTCTGTAGTTTGAATAAAATACACATAAAATATTCCAATGTTTATTTTATGTATGCCATTTACTGTGTTGTTGCATCTTACCCCATACCAAACGGCATCTTCTCCGTATATATGGGGGAAGATGCCACCCTGACACGAGTTCTTTTAACATGAAAAATTATTAACAATATACGCACTTGGAAAGGAACCAATCATTATACAGAACCAATTATAACTGAAAAATAGGATAAATTTGTTTGTATTGCCTTATCACTTCAGGTTTGAGTTGTATAGCCAAGAAATACCTTATTTGTGGCGTCTTCCCCCGAATTACCTTATAGCGTCATAGTTTTTGTCATAAATTGTGTAATTTATTTTCACGTTTTATTACTGACTTTATTGTATTGCCAAGACGAATGCCTTCGGCGTTTATGAGTTCGAATGTGTCATCTCATAAATATCACTGTAATTCAACGCAGGTGGGTTTTTTCCTCAGTATTCTTTTACAATAGCACACATTCTTCTGATTACATGATAGATGTAGGTATATGTTACTGTAAACATTACACTGCTATACACTGAAATTATAAATTGTATTTACATATCTTCAATCTGCAGCATGCATTGCTTTTAATTCTCATTTATATACCCGGTATTTGTGTCTGTGGTGTATATTTCCTTCCTGATCTTACGACCACATAACATACGTTAGGCGTCACGGCAGTCTTCGACAGAGCAGGTGTTTCGAATTGAGGCAGGTAGTTCTGTTCAACGATTTCAATCTATTCAACTGATCTACGGCAGTGGTTCCAGATATTTTCGCCTATGGCCATCGCTGCCACCACAGTATCACGTTCGCGACTGCATACCTCACTCACAGTATCATTTTGCATATTCATAACCTAAGCAGAAAATACTTATAATGTAATCGCTTTCTTTTATCGCAATTTAATATGTGACGATTTTCTGGACGACAGTTAACAATTACGACGAAAATGAAATTAATCATGAACAACACACCATATTAATGTTGTTATCAGCCAAAAATAACTATCTTAAAATGATAGACATACATCAGTCCCATGCGGAGAAAATAGTGTTGTGATAGTCTATTGTAGATTGGATCGATCAGTACAGCTCTCAGGAAATTATATTTGTCATCGCTTGTTTCTCATAATGTTTTTCTCGCGACTTAGATCATACGTCTCTTTACATCGTGGCTACATTATTTTGTCTGGGCGCTTGTAACATTTAACTTACCATAAAAGGAATTGTCCACCCTACCCCATTATCTCCTGGCCTAGTAGCCTCATAAATAGTGACTTCTTGGTATCACTTGTGAGGTTCAGACCTGTCTTCGGACAGTTGACTAAACCACAGCAACTTTACATAGGCGTATTGCATATGGTTGTTGTTTCTTATTTTTTTTTAATAATGAGATTTTAAATGAAACCTAGTGGTAAATCAATTTACATTTAAATTTCAATGTATTAATGAACAGAGCAAATTGCACTACCTTATGTTGCATTTTTAAAGTTTATTATTAACCTCTGTTTGTAGTATTCCTAATTAGTTATTAAATATGGCAATTAGTACTTGATACTGTCTTTTATCTAGTAAATATAGTACTTTTAACTTTATATTATGTAATTTGATAAATATCTACATTGTTTTTATAATTAAATTTTATTTTGTATATCTATGAAATGTATTGCACTAAGATTGTAACATTTGACAATGTCTATAGTGAAGTTTTTCATTCAGTGACAATAAAGATAATAATAATAATAATAATAATAATAATAATAATAATAATAATAATAATAATAATAATAGTAATAATAATAATAATAATAATAATAATAATTATTATTATTATTATTATTATTATTATTATTATTATTATTATTATTATTATTATTATGGACTGAATTGAATTACATTAGCTCAGAAATTAAGTTATTACTTTTTCGTACATGCTTTATCTCAGATTAAATAAACATGTACTAGTCGTTAAAATTTAACTGAAGGATATTGCTGGAGAATCTTTAATGTATTGTAAATATTCATAATTTAAATATGTATGTCACTATTGTATTGATTAAGGCTGGTTGAGTGGAAGAGAAGACCTTATGGCCTTAGCTCTGCCAGCGAAAATAAAACATTCTATTATTACTGTAACTAACAGCGACTGAGTCTTAACATTACAACTAGGCTACGTTGCTTAAGCACGAATGGCTCGTGTTGTTTTGGGTGGCAGAAAGCTGCAACCTCCATGAATTAAGTCGCATGAAAAGGGATATAATCTGTATTAACGTTTGGCAAAACAACTGTGATAATGGCGCTTGCTGAAGTCGTTGTTGAAACAGTCATCAAATGTTAGATGATTTACGACTTCTGTTTGATAAGCTGGTGTCTATACTGTGTGAGCAATACATGTGCAGCTTTTGAGACTGTAAGCAAGGAAAAGAAGAAAGCAACAATTAAATTAAATTCAATTTAATTCAACTTTATATTAGGTAGGCCTAGATATCACAGAACTAACAACTGAACGTGCAAATGATTTTCAAAGATTATTATACATATCTCCTACAATAACAGAAATAATTATAACATGACCAGAAACATTCAGAAGTTACTATGCAAGGAACAGAATTCTATCTTCTCAACATCGGTGCATAGCACGGGATAAATATCTCTACTAATAGAATAATGTCTTATCACAATAAAAGAAAATTAATTTACAGGTTTAAAAATGTTAATCGATTGGAAAATGTTAGAACACATTGAAAAAGTAAAATGCAAAATAAAAAGAATAAAATTAATAACTTCAATGAAATGAACGGTATTTGAAAGATATTTTTGGAACGTTATGTCAACAAATATATTAGGCCTACTGAGAATATGTGGAACTATTGGAACTATATACGGATAAAATTACTTTCATTTTGAAGATTGGATTCAACAGAAGAGATACAAAGTACTGGAAACACAACAAATAAAATGTCTTATACTAAGTGAACTCCACAAGAACTAATTAAACTGGAAATGAAAGCTATCAGAAACGCATTAAAAATTACACAATTGAACATATCTATATAAATATACATTATTTATGCCAATGAAATAAATATTTATGGAAAATGATTGCCGCAGTATTACAAAAGAAAGTATACTTGTATCGGTCGATGAAAGTAGTTAGTATTAAGATCGAAACGAAGATGATTCAGGCCAGTTTTCAAACTATATATTTCGAAATATGTCAAATGGTCGACAGCATGTTGCACGATGCTAAGAAAATCTTAATTCTGGTAAGATAGAAAAAGATAGAGAAATACTCATGAATCTGATCCGACGACACAAATACCTACACTACACGCATAATAATTATTGTAAGCTGTATTTTTACAATTCTGGTTAAGGACTCTTCATAATGATTATCGCTGCAGGACTTCCAGGTGATGGCACATGGCTGCATTGTCTGCCCTCTCCCACACAGCAGGATGTGTCTTCGCAAGAGAAATTGTTCAGCCTCGACGCTGTGGTGTTACCGAACTTCACATCACGACATTATCTGACCTGCATAATGTTTATTTATCCGCACGTCTTGGTTGCGGTATCGGGCCGGGGGTAGTAGAAGCCAAGACATTATTTATTTCGTAATTTACTGAACCGCCTCTCCGCAAGAACCTTAACGTAATTTACTGATCTTAGCGGCACCAGGGGTGTCACGCGATACTAGAGCAGAGATTTTCTCTTGTTTCTCCAAATGCAGAGGATCACAGGAAAGGAACTTTGGGATCTTCAGGAGTGAACAGTTTAAAGAGTTCAGCCGAATTAGACTCTTTCAATATTCTTAAATATCCGTGTTGTAAGTTTGAATCACCTAATCAGATTATAAATACATTTCGCTTATCCTAAAGATGCTATGAAGAATTTTTTCTAGTCGCTTCATATGCTCTGAAAAACTAGTAAAGATATGGCTTTCCGGTTGACACCTGGCTGGCTTTTGGAGGACCATGTCTGGGATCGATCTATGCATTTAGGCTCATATTGGCGAATATAGAGCGTTCATTTCAAAACTTCCCAGTCTAAATAACTACATAATTTAAATTCAATTTAATTAAACAAAAACACGTCAATTTAGATATTGAGGGCGAAGTTTGAAACCAGTATTAATTATAAATTAAGTTTCATCCCCTCACCCCCAGTCAACCCTGCAACGTCACCGCAGTGAGATCTACCCCTGGCAGAACCTTCTGTACTACCCATTGTCGCCATACCGGCTGCAGCGAGACTGAAACACTTGGCCACGTACTGGGCTTCTGTAAGAAGGGAAAGCTACTGCGTAACAACAGACCCATCGTGCCCGTACAGCAATTGCCAACCTGCTAAGAAACAGAGGATGGGAAGTACATGAGGAGATTCATTGTGTGTCTGAAGATAATTCTCATAGAAGGGTATATATAATTGCCATCAATAGAAGAACCCAGAAAGCGATGGTCTTAGACCCTACGATTTGCTTTGAACGAGACACGAATCAGGCACTGCAGATAAATGATGACAAGTGAGCTAAATATGTACATTGTCCTCCATACCCCAGTGAAAAATATGGCATTTCGCTATACAACTGGGATGTTACAGGCTTACTATTTGGAGCGAGGGGTTGTTTGCAGAAAATTACGTATAATATCCTTAAATCCTTTAAAATTCCCTTTTATGAGGTTCAGAAGATTGTGATAGAAATTCTGAAGGCCTCTCTTCAAATTCTACACTATCATTTATATATTAACACATAATTTTTTTTAAATGTACAGATCGAATAATTATTTTACTCATTTCATTTCCCTTTATCTCTTTATGTTTATTGATTCCGGATCCCAGTGGTCAACCTCACTTGAGGACGGATAATAATAATTATTATATTTTTTACTTAAATTTGAAAGAGTAGTCTATTCATTTGTTTATACACCTCATTCTTTTGTTTGCGCATCTTTTGTTTTCTATCATCGCCTGGCAACCTGGATTGTTGTTATTGTTGATTAGAGCTGAAGAGAATAAAGCTACAAAGACTAAGCATTTCATGTAACAGTTGTGTTTGTGTATTAAATTATTTTAAAATGGTGTATGCCGTTGAAGAGAGAACAGAAATCATCCTTATTGATTAAATTTAGGAAATTACACAAAATAAACTGTGTTTTTGTATCCTACAATCCTCTTATTAGGAGACCGAGAGAAAGGCAAAAAAAATATGAAAGAATGCTGGGTTCGCAATGAAATACCTTCCTAGAGCAGGAAACAATGAATGAACATCTATAGAAGCCAAAGAACAGTCGAATTCATCCTATTAATACCTTGAAAATGATTGTGTGTGAAAGTTTTATTTCTGTCTTCTCACATCGCCACGTGGGACGGTCTCTACGGTAGCTGGGTTTTGAATGCGGACTTAAACTTCTGCGAACTCTAACTCGATCTATGGCAATGACTAGAATAATTTTTAATGCTAGACAAGATCGGAAGTGAGAATTTTCCCCTGGATAATCTCGTTAAAAATTCAATCCACAAAAACACTTATTTAATCCTACTCTCCTCTTCATTTCATATGGTCAAAATTATGGTTCAAGATAAGGTGTGCGAGTTTCTGCAGATGGAGATGACAAGCCGGACTACTGCGTCTAATAAGCGCTCATGATCGAGTACTGGTGCCAGGCGGAGACTCTCAATGGGCGATACCAGCTGACATCTGGGAGTCTTCCCAATGCTATGCGACTCACACCTTGCGGTGAGATTCACTAACATTCGAGGATTGGTCATAGTGCCAGTGGGAGTCCGTCTAACTGGCGTCCAGCTGGCATTCGGGCAAATTGTGCGATATTTCGTGACCGTTAATAGATCTATTTGAGTCACCTCTATGGTGGGGCTGAAGGGCCACCTGTAGGGTTTTCCATCCATCTCACAACTATCTACTGATGATTGTATGCATGAAAGGACTGTCTAAATGGTCTACAAGAAGAAGAAAGACTTCCTTCCGTCGCTTTGATACACACACGCACAAAAACATGGAATCATTAGTGATATCAGAGTTTTTTTTTTCCTCTTCAGGTAACAATGTCATAATGAAATAATTTTTTTGAAGTCAGCCTATGTGTCCTCAAAGTGAAATTTAGTCTCTTCATAAACAACACTCCTCTCACCGTTCACTGTAGCATCAATGAAAATTGGCCCGCTAACTCCGTGACTCGAAATGTCGATCATACATAACTAACTTTCTGCCCGTTACATTTTCATACCCCGGCTCATGGTAATTGGCTTACAGATTCATACACGATGGTTCATGCAGGATGGAGTGTGAACACACTTCGCCAACGTTATTCTTGATTTCATGCATGAAAAGTTTCACCCCCCGTGATTTCCAATCAATTTGTCAAACGTCTTGAATAAGACAGAACATGACAACTCCACAATTCGGACGCCAGGATGTATGATTTCTCTCTTCGGAGTTTCTTCAAAGAGAAGTTGTATCAATCAAGAGGAGAAGCAATGCAATTAAACTTGTGCAATTGTGTCGCTCGTTTTCTGAATATTTTTCTTTAATCATAAGCAATCATTTATTTCAGGATCCTTCTCGTGAGAGAAACGGAAATCATGTTGAACATATTATTAGTTTAACATGTTTTTGCAAACTTTTTAAAATTCATTTTTATATTGCTTAAGAATTTGGTGAATAACATATATATACAATATATGCGTTCTTTAACATTGTACTGTAGCATATTTTAGTTTGTTTATACATATATATATATATATATATATATATATATATATATATATATGCTATACATATACAGGTTGATTCGGCGACATAGACAACCTCCCTTATTAGTGTAGATAGCAAAAAATGAAAAGAGGGTCAAGTTGTTGGAAACATGTAGTTTTCAATCTAATGTGCATGCATTTTCAACATAGAATAAACCGTTGGGGCTGTACACTAGTGCGACACACCCATTTTCCCTTACTTGTATTGGCGACACTGCTAATAATTATCGTCATCATTTCGTAATTTACCCAATGCAGTATGGTGATTGCGATAAGTCTCCTGTAAGGACGAAGAAAGTAGCTATAAGGCATTTTTCGTTCTCATTGAGGCTCATGCGTACCAGTGTATGCTCTCAACGGTGCATTCTACGTTGAAAATTCAAACAAATTAAATTCAAAACTACATACGTTACTCACAAATTTCTCCTCTTTCCATTTTCGCTATCTGCACTAATAACGAAGTTTTTCTATGTCGCTGGACTTTTGAATCGCCTAATATTTCTATGACTGTTGTGCGAAAACATCAATCAATCAATCAATCAATCAATAAACCAATCAATCAATCATATAGGGATGGGGCCGAAGTGAATTGGAATGGCAGAATAATTATCTCGCGCCTTCATGTTAATTATTATAGAATCAGTGCACTCATTAGAACTAGGTACCCAGCTGTTGAAGCCGTTAGTCCTGCGTGCTAGCAGTTTATTTATTTTCCCTTTATTTAAATTTATATTTCATTATGAAGAGAAACAAGTTTTTAAGGGAGGAGATGGGTGAAATTTCTAACTTCTGTAGCTTTTGAGCTAGTTGGTTCATTTTTGGCACATATATTCCACATATGACATATATACATGCTACAAATTTTCATGCATATCACCCAGATATTTTATGAGTTATACCCTTTTCTAAAAAAAAAAATGGGGCATATTTTCAAAATTATCTCCTCGTACAAATTTTAAGTATATGACCTAGAAAAAAATACAGTATCTTTGATGTACCTAGAAAAGCACTAAGCACCCATATTTTATAAATATATCCTTAGAATAGATTAAAAAAATATCATTTTGTCAAAAGTTATTTTTTTTTATTTTCTAGTACCTATTGTTATACAAATTATTTTTTAATTTAAAAAGTGATTAACGTATAAAAAATCTGATACTCTAATTTGTTAATCATACTTTACAGAAATTACTTCTGATTGAGGTTCGATAAGTACATCTATTATGAGGCAGTAACCTTCATCTCACTTGACGATATGTGTCAGAGGAGGAACAATTGTTTGTATGCATCTGAAGTCTGATTAGTGTAATAATATGTATATAGTCAGTGATGTATATGCAATGGACGAGGAAAGGAACTGGCCTCCCTACCCATTATCTACTGGTCTAGCTGCCTCATGAGTGATGTCTTGTTGGTGTCACTTGTCTTCGGACAGTTGACTAAACAAAGCTTTATAGAACAAGCAGAAACTTTTTCAGCTTGATAGCTTGAAAATTGTAGAAGCCTTTAGATTTTGAATAATAAAAAGAAGCAAAAGATTTAATTTGAGAAAAAATCACTTTCAAAATATACATGCTAGGCATATAAAGAGCGCAGCGATTTAAATATGGCGTAATTAATTACAGTTCCAAGCGACACAGAGGCTGAAACTTTGCAGACTCATGCATTGAGGTCTATAGATTAATTTTATGCAATTAAATTAAAAATAAATTTTTGACCGAAAGATGGCCAAAATTGCACCCATCTCCTCCCTTAAGAGAGTGGCTGAAACATCGAGATACAATAAATAGAGAATAGAGCGAAATGGACCGCATGTAAAACCACTTACACTCCTATTTCTATGGCACCCCGCGTGACGTCATCGTATTGTGAGACAATGAGACTTTTCTTTTTTTTTTCGTACAGGATTCCGCTTAAACGTTTCACGTTAAAAATGGTGACACATTTCGTGTGCCACTCTGCAGAAGATTTTATGTACGAAACAAAGCGTTCCTACATTAAAGCCCCTGAATATTCGGTCATAGCGGCATGTTCCGGCACAACGCGCCTGTTATAACGTTATTAATTATAACGTAGCTTTTTTTGTATTACGCAGGTATGTCATTAGCGATGTTTCAAGGCTTCGAATAAGCAGAGTGTGTCCAACTCTCCTGTAATTGCACGTGTTGGCGATAAATTGCTCGGCAGTTTTTGTCTCTCGCAGCGGCTTCGCTGGTGTATGTCCGTATTGTTACTGTAAACATGAGTGTACTCACACTTCATGTGTCGAGTAGTGACTTACGTAAGATTTTCCATAACTTTATAGGAGTTTACGATGCTCTTATTATAACTTGATTTCTGGGGAATCAAGATTTAGTTTGTAATGTATGGTTTTGAATATTTATCTAGCCTACTCAATAACTCTCATACTTAGGAGCGTATTTTGATCAAGAAATGGAAAATAGAAATAGAATAGCATTAGAAGAAAAATATTTTAAATTTGGCCCAGATCACTTCTTTGTCAATTGGGTGTTAATTTCGATCGGGGGAAGTTATTAGAGAATTTTCTCACTTCACCGATCCGTAATTCGTTAACGCCATATTCACGTTAGTAGTGACGTTTTGATTTCGTATGTGTTTAACATATGGTACTAAAATAAAAGTTTTCGCATTAACGTTTGTGCGTTTGGTAAATTTATCGCGGTCAGTTCTTTCTCTCGATCTTTTTTTAATTGTTTTTGTTAAGTCATCGCCATTGTACAGAATTTTTTTCCTCCTTAATAAGAGACTGGAAGAAATATTCTACAAAGTGTGGCTTTATATGGAGATTTAGAAGATGAAGCCATTTAGTTTATGAAAATGCTTGCAGAGGAGGCGCGCGGTAGCGTCGTGGATAAGGAGTAAAGCTGCAAAGTCTGAAGGTCGCGGATTCGATTTCTGATGGTGTCATGATTTTCTTCATTGACCTAATCCTTCAGTTTTATTTGATTCTTTTATCCCGCCAATACAATTGAGGAGAAAAGTGATCGGTAGTGTTCTCAAGAGAGAGAACAATGACGGAATTATACACTCATTCGTCACATCCGTCAGTTTCTTTCGAAACAGAGTAAAACAATCTTAGGAAGTTTTTTATGGCCCGTCCGCTATCCAGACCACTATTGGCTCATTGAGAAAAAGCTTTACATTTACTAGCCTACTATGTCTCCAACTTTTATCGTCTGAGATTTACGTAATTTTATGTTACAATGTCCTATAAAAACAACTGAAATTTAAGTATAAGGCGTTGACTACAAAGACAAAAACTTAATAGCCGAATAGTTCTAAGCAATTAATAATTTTATGAGAGTAAAACAGTAATTTTGTAGAGTCTCCTTTTGTCATTCATTTGGAAACATGTATTGCCGTCAATATATATATATATATATATATATATATATATATATATATATATAATTTTTACAGCAACACTATACTTTCTTCTGCTATGATAGAAGAGCGTAAAGGAATTAATTGCCGGTACTTAATCTCCAAAATAAAAATTCAAATTGTCAATGATACTCACTTAATACTTCTTAAAAATCACATAGTTTAAACATATAAAAAGACTGCAGATTTGTTACATGTTTTTCTACATAAAATGTTCACTCTAATTATAATTTCTTCACAGTAGTTCATGTTAAATTGTGAGATGTTTATTTTTATTAAATGACCAATTACAGAACTTTTCTTATATCCCACTATTATCTGTGAATTTCGTACTGGCGGCTCAAGATCACGTACAATCTTACAAAAGTACAAACAACGTACGAGTCACTGAACTGAAAACTGTGAGCTGAAGCACTGTAATTCCAGCTGTCCCAGCTGACTTTAATTGAGAAGAATGGTTCAGGATTGGCTTAAGCACGAGTGACAAATGCAGTCCATCACTTGACCTTGAGCCGCCAGTTCGAAATGCACAGATAATAAACAACAGGTTAAAATCAGCATGTGAGTTTGCATTAATCTTGTGTTTTTTAGGGCATTCTCAAAATAATATGTGGATGTGACTTAATTCCTCATGATTCTATATATAAATGATGTTTTCAATTGCGGACTATATTCAGCATTATTAAGACAACGTAGTAAGATGGTGATGATAGTAATAATAAAAATAGTTTGATGATATTGGAATTTGTGATGGTGGTGTTGATAATGGTATGAATTTAGTGATAATGAAGAAAATTGAGGTGGAAACAGAAGAAAGCGGAATTTTATTATCCGGAGAAAGCACTTTTTTAAATTCTATTCTATAACGTCAATTCTTCTTTTTTTTCCCCCTTTCCTCTAGCAGAGATTAACCTTCTGGTCCGTCGCGGCTCATATAGAAGCTGTTCAATCCATCTCTCTCTCTCTCTTGTCTACCGATGTCTCGTGATTCCTCCTGATTGGCCTGAGAGTATTCTTCCCGGTAATTTTTCGTCGGCCATTCTTTATACTTACGTGGTTCCAACGTTTCTTTCGGTAATCCACGATTTTTTTTCTCTAAACTCCAGATACTCAATTGGCGTCTTATATCTTCATTTTTCATCCTGCTGCTCCTTGCAGTGCTTAATATTGATCTTCAAAACCTCATGCTAGCGGCTTGAATTCTGCTTTTCACGTCTCTTTTATAGTCCATAATTCACTGCCATGTAGACTCATTGTGACAGCCATGTTACATGAAATTTTAATTTTTGTCCCTTTCCTGGATTCTTTACTTAAGATTCTTCGAACAGTTTGCAGATGTAGTTGAAACTTGGCAGTTTATGTGTGATGTCGATTTCATCTATATAATATGACACTTCAAAAATTTGAAATAGTTTACCTTCTCTATGACATTCTTTTCTAGGACTGATTTGCACCTGACTAGTGTAGATTCTATGAAAGTCACAATTTCAAACACTAAAAGAGATAGCTCTTGACTTTCTTCGTTGTGAGAGAAATTGTCTGCAAATTGTGGCTTAAAACTATATATGCAAATCTGGCTTTCAGGTATAAGCGCCCTGTGAAGCAGACTTGAATAATTTCAAGTGAAAAATTGTTCCGAGGCCGGGTAACGATCCCGGGACCCTTCGCTTAGCGCACGAATGCTCTACCGACTGAGCTACCCAGGAACTACACCCGAAACCGGCCAATTCTTCCCTTTATATCCACATAACTCAAGTGGGCTGACAAGGCGCCAGAAACCCAACTTTGGGTGCACACAAACTCTGTGTGACTTGAATTGTGGTTTTCTGTTAACGTACCTACAGTGACGTATATATTATGCAAATCTGACTTTCAAGTATAAGCTCCTTGTGAAGCAGACTTGAATAACCACAAGTGTGCATTCAAAATTGGGTTTCTGGCGACTTGTCAGCCCTCTTGAGTTGTGTGGATATAAAGGGAAGAATTGGGCGGTGTCGGGTATAGTTCCTGGGTAGCTCAGTCGGTAGAGCATTCGTGCGCTAAGCGAAGGATCCGGGATGGATATCCGGCCTCGGAACAATTTTTCCCTTGAAATTATTAAAACTATAAACTTCTCTTCCTTTGCATAGACATACAAAGTGTTCGAATGACGTGATGAATTCCACAGTTATTTCGCTAAACCTCACTCATTATGAAAATGGGTTCTGAAAAAATTTAAAGACTTTTTAGAAACATAAATATTAAAACGAGACCATACAGTGTAGATATAAAATAAAATACTAATTCCATAGCCGCCCAGAAGAAGGTTGTTTCTCATAAGTTGACTTTGTCGTTAATAATGGTTGTTAATGATGCGCTATGTGTAATGCTTGTACTCATATTAAAATCAGCACACATGTCTGATTGTAACCCTTGCTCTAAAATTAAAAGTATGTACTGTACAGTACAATGTGTTTTTCTTTATTTTTAAAGAATTTTGTATTTGCTTGTTACAATCTTGTTCTGGGCGGCTATTCAATTCTTATGTTTGTAAGTTTACGAAAGAATCACTTTTCATTTCTATTACTACATTTTTGTAATCTAAACAAGGACGAAAACACGTACCTCAGTAGTAAGACAGTGAACACGTATTCTAGCGGTCTCGTGCCACCAAACCTGATGGAGATTTTAATGGTTTTTCAGAATGAAAACACTAGAAAAATGGTTATTTAAAATGAAAACGTCTAATTTTCTCCCCCTTTCAAAGATAACACGGATGCTGTTTTGCAAGATGTATGGTGGAATGTCTCAAATATGCCCACTAGATGGCAAGACATGTGGATATTCAAAGGTGACAGGAAGAGAAAAAATTCAGAAATTTCCGTTAGAGGCAGAATGAAATAGCTACAAAGGAACGAACAGGAAGAGTGACAATGGTAAATAAATCAGAAATCCTGAAAAGGAAGGTATCATAAGGCAAGGTAAATTTTGTCAAATAAAATGTATATACTTTTTGTTTATTTTGAGAGTCGTTCTGCTATTCGACTCCGGATACACTGCAGCCTTTTAGATTACTAGCTTGTCTCATATTTTCTCGTACGTCCTTATTTTCCCATTGGTCACTTTGTTCTCTCAAAAAATGTATTCCAGGATATCCGCAGCCTCAATCGAGACGTTTTGCAGAGATATCTGTCTGCAGCTGCTGAGATGAAAAACAACTTGTTAAACGTTGCCTGGAGTCTTCTATATCGAAGCAGGATTCTTTTACGTGCTGAAAATCTGTGATGATGTATATGCGGCTTTACTTCCCTTTCGTTGGAGAAGATGAAAGTTCATCGTTCCTTAAAATATCCTTCGTCGTAGGCAGAATCTGAACTCGGGAAATATACAATAATATTAAAGAATAGACAGAGAACTATATTTCAACAATCTAGGATCTGGTTCTGGATCCAAACTTGAAAAGAATAAGAAACACGAGAAGGAGAGAAGTGGAAACTCCTTTAAGAGGCATTTGCAGAAGAGTTCATACAAACTCTGCCTTATCTTTTATGTATTCAACATAATTTGTAACTTATGTCGCCTATACTAAGCGAGTCTGCATTACGTTCTATTTTATTTAACTCCACTGTAACCGCTCTTCGTCTTAAGTTTCGCTACCAAAGCTTGCGCTGTGCAACATAAAAAGTCACTTTCGTGATATTATACTCGATTACACAGACTCATTGCGTGCTTAACGTCCCCTGCAAATAGTTAATATAAATCAGCACCTAACGACTTGCTTCTCTCATGTAATATCAACATCTAATGACTTGCTTTTCACATGTAATATTAACGACAATATAATTTTGTTTCCGCGTTTGTCTAAATTAACTCTCGTGTCGTCCGTAGCGTACGGACTAGGGTTCATCAACACTGAAACTCGGTATTTAACAGCTGCAGTCTGCTGGACACTTATTACAGTGTAAACGTCGATGGTAGCTTCCTTCTAACTCAATAAATCGCGACGTCCGGAGAAACGGGAGGCGTGGCTCTATAAGGAGTATTTCAATTTACAAGTCAAGAGGTCGCCGCGAACTCGCGTGTGCAGGCCAGGAAGTGGGCTGGCAGCTCGCTAATGTATTGCCATGTCTTTCTCTGCTATCACAATACGAATTATCGGCATTGGAAGTGATTTAAATGAGTGAGCTTTCGTTATTAGTGAGTGCGGACACACCTTTCAGTTACAGTATTATTACCGAGAGTTGTGAATGTGTACCGAGAAGTCGGGTACGTTTTCTGGGGAGCGTACCTTACTTTAGGAGTAATAATTTTATGATTCTAGGTAACGGAAGATGCAAGTAAGACAAGCTAAGTGGAGCGTGACCGCCTCTTCCATCTTCGCCAATTAGCCATACATCATCTCTCCACTTCCGAGAACATTCGATGCAAGTGCATTACGCATACTTTCCCATAAATTTTGTTAGGGGCGACCAATTTCCACCTCGACGCCATGAAGTATATAATGCTTATTTCAAAGTGAACAATTTCAGTTCTTTTTACGTGAAATTACCTGTTCCCTACTCTGATGAAACAAAAAATTACAGAATTTCAAATGCACATGTCATTTTGAAAATATAAATTTTTGAGTCAATAACGAACTATTTATAATCGTCCGTTTCTCTGCCGTATTCTGTAACATACTTGTGCTCTCATTCATTTTATTTTTTATCAACTCTGTTTCGTTGCTTTATTATCATCCATTCATTCATTGATTCATAGTCTTCTGCCCAAGTTCATATCTTTCACTGCAAACCCAGCTTCCTCCAATCTTCCATATTTTCTGTCTTCTTCTTACTCTCCGCATATGATGCATACATCTTAATATCGTCTATCATCTGATATCTTCTTCTGCCTCGAACTCTTCTTCCGTTCACCATTCCTTCTTTTACATCCTTCAGTAGGCAGTTTCTTCCCAGTCAGTAACCCAACCAATTTCTTTTTCTCTTTCTGATCAGTTTCAGCATCATTCTCTCTTTACCCACTCTTTCCAACACAGCTTCGTTTCTTATTCTCTCTGTCCACTTAACACGTTCCAGTCTTCTCTATATCCACATTTCAAATGCTTCTAGTCGTTTCTCTTCACTACGTCATAACGTCCATGTTTTTGCCCATTCTGTCTCTTCCTTAGTTCTTTTTCCAAAGACCAGTAGAATATACTCGTTTTTATATTAAACAACTTCCTTTGCCATTGCTATCCTCCTTTTGACTTCCTGGCAGCAGCTCATGTTACTGCTTATATTACACTCTAAGTAGGCCCTACTTGAAGGTGTCCACTTATTTTGTTGCCTCTTTTTGAAATCGCAATTTTACCTTCTTTATTTTTCTTCCGATAACCACGGTCTTCGTCTTGTTTGTATAGGCTATATCTTCATCCCATACTACTCACAGTTGTCATTTAGCTCCAGTAGTATATTCTTTAGTATCACCTCTTCTGTTAACAACGTCATATCATCAGCAAATCATAATATGTACTTTATTCTTCTTCTTACTGTCATCCCTTCCATGTTCTGAAAACACTTCTTCACTAAATTCTCCAAGTAAATGTTGAATAGAATAGGTAACAAAGGGCATCTTTATCGTAATCCTCTCCCTATTTTACGTCCCTCTGACATTTCTTCCCCTATTCTGACTTTGACTTGTTTCATGTCTATAAATATTACTGAACAGCTTGGTCTCTTTTCAATCCACACCTATTTTTTTCAGAATCCCCATCAGCTTATTAAATTCCACTCTGTCAAACGCCTTTTCTTATTAATTGGTTAACTAGTGGACTTACTCGTGTTAATTATGTAAGATTTATGCGGCTTACAGCTGTTTCAGTGCTTCACGCACCATCTTCAGAGCCTACAAGATCACGGCGTCATCTCGAACTTCTCTGCCTGTTATGTGGGTGTGTTTGATTGTTGAAAGGTGTTGAAGAGTGGAGTCAAATGGTGTGTGTGTACTGAAATTGATCTGTGTGTTGAGAATTTGATCGGGGTGTGTTTTAGTGTGTTTGTATATTTCGTATTGTTCTAGTGTGTTGAGTTTTTGGTTCTTGGGTTGTATGTGTAGGATTTCCATGTCCGTATTTATGTTATTGTATGTATGGTTAACATTGGTTATGTGATCGGCGTATGTAGATGTATTGTGTCCTCTGGTAGCGTGTTTGGAATGATCTGCCTGTCTGTCCTATGTAGAATTTATCGCAACTATTACATGTGAGTTTGTATACACCTGTGTGGTCGTATTTATTTGTTTGTGTTTTTTGTGTGTTGAGATGTCTTTGTAGTGTGTTTTCTGTTCTGTATGTTATGTTGTATTTCTGTTTTCTGAATGAAGATGCGATCTTATGTGTGCTTTTGTTTTCATATGTTAGTGTGATGTATTTCTTGTGTTCTTGTGTTTGTGTTGTGTTTTGCGTGTTTTTGTGTTTGTTAAGTTTTAGTTTTGTCTTTCTTATGATGTTGTCTATTGTATTTGGATTGTATCCGTTTTCTTGTGCTATGTATTTGATTGTGTTCACTTCTTCATTGTAGTGTTGTTGGCTCATGGGTATGTTGAGTAATCTAAGTTCACAAATACTACATACACGCCTTTATTCTTCTCTAGGTATCTTTCGCCGATCGTTCGTAGCAGTCCAGTTGTATCTGTAGTATCTTTTCCCTTCTGAATCCAAACTGCTCTTCCAACTGTCCTTCCATCTTAGAATATAAACGTCGATTCAATATTCGCAGGATAATCTTCGCCGAGTGTGATATCAGGCTGGTATAATAATAAATTTTAGTGTAACGTCTGGGAAGTATCATACTGGAGGGGAGGCTAAGATATTTTTCATGGTTTTTGTACCTTGAAAAGGATAAAGAATTATTTAGGTTGTCATGATTATTTGAGTATTTATTTTTCTAAACACATGCGGGTTGTTTTGGTTACCATGAATATGTTAATGGACTTGGTTTCAGAAACTCAGTGTACGTATAATTGTCCTCATCAGAATAATGATCTGCGGATGGGCAGGGCTTGCAACGCCCAGATCGCCTTCACATCCCATCCCACTTGAAGGTCCTTGATCTGCTGGTCAGTGCGTGGGGTCAGCAGTTGGGTTGGTGCATGTTAAGCAGACTCGTATGCGATAATCTGACGCAATTGTGGAGCTGCAATCTTACACATTACCATGAAGAACAAAGGAAAACTGCGAGTCCTGGGAACCAGTAATAACGCCTCGACCGCATCCATCAGCCGAGAAGAGTTAGCCGACCTCAAAGAAAGAGAACAATCATACTCACATCATTTAAATCTTATAAACGCAAGTTATATATTATACTGTACGTCCACATTTTGTTCTCTTCTAAATTGCATCGCGTGCGTCTGCCTGACTGGTCTTCTGATCCGTCTGTGGTCCGGATGGTGATAACTGGAGCCAGGATGTTTGGCAAAATGTCTTTTTTACTGGGTGCAAGTAAATCATTATTTACATAGATATAAATGTGATTTGGGGTAAATCAAAGTGATAGGGCCAATTTTTGTTTCACCTGTTTTGCCTTTTTCTTATTAATTCAATAATAAATGTACTATTTTTGTCTGTAGTAATGTCACGAGAGGTCTGAGATTTATCAGACCTCGAGTGGCATTTATTAGGACTATTTCGTGATTAAAATAAAAATGTAAATAATATATCCCTAAAAATTCGATCACAAAATGTTAATAATTGTTTATTAACGAATACTTAACCTATTCAGACATTGTGAAGTTGAAATACTCGTAGATGAATATCGATTACTGCAATAAAGAAATTCGATGTTATTATTCAGTAATGCCAATTGCGAAATACAGGTTTAATAATGTTAATTACATGTACTGCACTTTTCTCTTATTATTATAACATAAATACATTTTCATTATCTGCTGAAATCATAATTTAATTTAATAGTAACAGTGGGGACAGCTATATACCAATGCTTATGTATTCACAGCGAGACATGTTGCTACACAGTGAAACCATCTCTGTATAGATAGGCCTAATTAAAACACGAATTTTATTACGCCATACGGAAGGCAGTTTGATGAAAAAACCTTATTATTACTATGCAAGGTAATTGGGTTTGATATGCGATGATGTTACATAAATTTGAACATCTGACTTTCTATTAATTGTTTAATTTCATTCACAAAATACAAATTTTATAGCCTACTTATAGGTTATGTTACCTGTGGGAGCAGGACCAATGTCAGCTGTGTCTTATTTCGACCGTTACAATCAGTGCTACACGAAAGCATTTTTATAGCTCGACAAACGCATTCTCGCTGTAGTGTGTAACGGAACTAAAGCTGCATCTACACAGTTCAATATTCCAATCGCGTATGCGTGCAATCTGGGAAGAATATTGAAAGAATCAAGTTTAAAAGGTACGTTCAATTAAGATGCATAAAGATTTTGTGTCTACATGGTGCGCCGTTCTGAACGTCGTCTTCACTGCGTAAATATATTAATTAATATAAAATATCAATCTTGCATTCATTGCCTTAAAGTTGAAAGAAATGTTTAACCGTGTAGTTGCATCTTAATGTATTCATGATCATAAATTTACGGGGAAACAGTTGGCGACAACTACTAAACAAAAGAACGACCATGCGATAAATTGATAGCGATAAATCTAGCTTTCAAAAATGATGCAAAGTCTGACTGTGATTGGTTGGAATTCAAAATTTCATTACACTTCATTGGTCGAAAATGGAATGACGTCATATAAACGAAATAGTCACTTTAAAACAATATTTCTTGTTTATTTGCAATTTTCTAATTAGTTGTAATGTAATGTGTATGAAATGTATGTTAAACAATGACTCACTTTACTAACAATAGTAAATAAAATTAATTTATTTTGGTGCTTCATCTGCTAACAATCGTGCTAAAATAATATCTAATCTTCCTCAACTTGATGAGGTTGCCAAAGACAAAGAATGTTAAACAGTAACATTTAAGGTGTGACATTAAAAATGTTTAACAAAAAATTCGTTCACAATAAACTCAAATTTACAGTAGATAATGTTTTACAATAATGAAATTTTGCAATAAAATAAAAGAAAATACAGATAAAAAATAAAATAGAATGAGAAAATTCAACTTTAATTTGAATTGAAGTACAAGTGTCGCCGTAAAATCTGCAGAGAACCCTTCAAAGCTATTATAGAAATTTCCTTAATTGTTGTTGTTGGGACTCCAAATTTATGACAGAATGACAAGAATTGTTCTGTTGTTGGTGTAATATGAATAATGATCGACAATCCACAGTTACAAATATAATGTCACGTCTTCACGATACCAATAATCGGTTTTTATAATTGTAAATATTAAGCTCGTTCCCATAGAAGTTGTCACGTAGCATTTTCAAATGCTTTCATATTTTCAAATCTTACTGATACAGTTTTGTGCTACAGGCGTTAATTATTGTAGGACAAAAAATTTGAGAGAGAAATAGTTAGTTATTGTCGGGTGACAGAAGGTGTAACATAGGTTAGCTAGAATGCCTAAATTCAGTAAACCATTGAAAAGTAAACATCATGCTAAGGTTAGTGAATTTGGTGCCCATGTGTTTTCAACCGATGGAACAGTTTTGTTATATAAGATTTGTGAAAAGACAGTTAATCACGAAGAAACAGTATATCATAAGTGAACATGTGTCATTTAAAAATTTATTGTGCCTTTTTTACGTTTTATTGCCCTTTTTTCTGCCTATTTCAGCTGTTATAAATGCCTAAACATCCGTGCTCTAGTGATAACAACTGTCCTGAGCTAAAGCAATTTATACAATCTGAATAACAAAAAAATATATATGGAGTCAGAATGTGCAAATATAACAAGATGTTGACATTTAAAGTTAACTTTGGAAATATACTAAAGGATGAAGAAATAAGGAGAGAGGTCTGTAGGAATCCATCTTACGAGCATATAGTTTCAATGTAATTCTACTATGAAATTTCACGGAACATTTCTCAGAAGAATGAAAACAGTTATTGAATTTAAAATAATGGAACAAGCGAGTCCTTTGAAGTATTCACAGACGAGAAAAGGGAGAAATCAACATATTGTGAAGCAATACTGAGTATATATTTTAAAAGAAGACTATTACGGAAATGTATGCAACATTTTTATAATACAACGACAGTTCCTGTAACAGAGACCAGGACATAAACACAAAAAATATTTTAAAAATTCATAGACTGGAATGTATTGCGTTGAGACTAACTGGAGTAACGCAGTGTGGCAAAAGAGGACATTAGAGAAGAACTCAGAACATTATCATTGGAAAATAGATAACAGAAATAAATGCTTGCAGAGTTTCAACAGAACGTTAAATGACTGTAACAAAATAGCAAGTTACATAATGTAACTCATTCGAAGTTGGAGAAGACTTTATTAAAAAGAAAAAAAAAAAAAAAAAGAAGCGCTGTTGCGAAGAATGGAGGTATTAGTTTCGCAATTTTTTTTCGAAGTTGCAACATAACCGTTGTTATTCTCATATTGATTCGTGAATGTCCAGTATTTATTAAGAGAATATGTGTTTCCTCTACCTTATTCCTTTGAAACTACCAGTGCTTAGCAACTTAGCAATAGTTCGGTGTACGTACTTGGTTTGGCTTTTCAAAGTTCAAACTATATGCACTTATATTCAAAATAGCTCATACCGCGCTTTATAACATATTCTATGACTATTCTAAGTCCGACGGATGGCCTAGGTTACATTCGTGAAACCGTTGCTGACAGGTGCTTATTTAATAAATAAATTCAATATAATATACTAAGATTTTGACGGACAAACGGCGATACGACGTTAGAGATAAAATTCCTGAATCGATTCAACACGAAACGAACCAAAAGCATTTGCCAAGAATGTTTTCTCTGATCAAGAACGAAAGTTAGTAATTCGAAGGTGATTAGATATCCTTCTAGATGACTATATATTGTCTGTATTAGCGTTCAGGTGCAGCCATTTATTTCTTATTTAAAAACGCTATTGAAAACAAATTCAATATTTACTACGATATTGACTTAAGGGGAGTCTGTACACCGAATTTTGACAAAAAAAGTAATTTTTTGTTTTCCGGTACTTTTTTGTACTTGGTTATTTAACGACGCTGTATAAACTGCGAGGTATTTAGCGTCGATGGGATTGTTGATCGCGAGATGAGGCCGAGGATTCGCCATAGATTACCTGCCATTTGCCTTACGGTTGAGAAAAACCTCGGAAAAACCCAACCAGGTAATCAGCCCAAGCGGGAATCGAACCCGCGTCCGAACGCAACTTCGATTCGGCAGGCAAGCGCCTTAGCCGACAGAGCTACGCCGGTGGCTTCGGTAGTTTAATATGTGTAAAATGATAATATTATATTATTTCTCCTAATTGTCAGCTTTTAACCCTATCTTCAGCAAAAATATTGTAGTAATTCTTAATACAAAAAAATGTTATCAACGAAAATTTTTTTTCTTGCCAAACGCTCAGTGGAATTTTAAATTTATTTAGCTGGTTGTAGACATAAAAGTATGTTACATATTCCCTATTTTTTCTACATTTGTATCTTTTATGAAAAGTGCACCCAAAAGTGAAGAATTTAACATTGCAAGATAATGGAAACTTTGATATCTTTTTTCTACACTTGACATTGGTACACTTTTCTCAGAAAATATTGTACCCAGAAGGCTGAAATTAATATACAATATCAATATGATGGTATTTTATACAGTATGTTAAAATAAGTTTATTTCTATCTTCAGCAAAAATAAAAAATTATTTGCAGTCATTCTTAATGCAAAAAAAAAAAAATGTTATGAATGATTTTTTTGCCAACCGCTCAGTGACATTTTAAATTTATGTAACTGGTTGTATACATGAAGGTATGTTAAATAAGTCCTATTTTTTCTACATTTGTATCTTTTATAACTTCTGAGAAAAGTTTACCCAAAATTGAGGAATTTGAGATTGTAAGATATGGAAGTACAGACTTCCCTTAACATTCTATGTAGGTACATACGAATTACATGAATTTATTCAACTCTCGTCCTAATTTATTTTCCAGTCGATTTTCTACAGAAGAGTGGTTATATTTATGTTGCTCGCGAAGAATTACGGGATTGTCTCTTTGCGAAGCCTATTAAGAACGAATTCTAAACACTTTTGAAAGTTGTTGTGTAACAGTTTTTGTTAACTATGAGCCTCTTTACTATTTGATACTTGCATACATGTCACGTAAACGAGCGTGACCTCAGTGTCATTTCCATTTTACTGTATAACTCTCTCGTAAAGAATGCTAATATAGTAACAAAAGTTACTTTGCAATAGTACCACATATTGTGTCTTGTCAGTATATATTACATCGGACAAGAATACAGAAGCATACAGATATTTGTAGGTATGAAGAAACTCGATTGAGTAAGGATTCTTATTCTACGAGTAATTCGCAATAAATTTTCCTATTAAGGAAGAATATGTTACACCACTTGGTTCTACAAACAAAATATACTTTTTCTTTAAACAACCATTGATAAGAAATTTCTGTTTACAAATGTTCGGCTCTTCAAATATATATATATATATATATATATATATATATATATATGTATGTACACTACCGGTCAAAAGTTTTCGATCAGCTATAAAAACAACGATATACTTTATTTCAATGTACAAACACATCGGAAAACTAAATAAATATTTTCTCTCTCTAGCATTATGATATGATAGAATATTCAAAACGAAATCCCTGTATTAACCACAAATCCATAGTTGTGATAGGTGATCGAAAATTTTGACAGGTAGTGTATATATAGAGTGTGTTTCAGAAATGCTTTAATGAATCTTTGGGGCATGTTCCTCACATCAAAGCAAGAAAAAAAAGTTCATATGAACATATGTCCTGAAACATCTGTTAGATATTGTCAGCTTTGTAGCAAGTTTTGCAACGTTAATCAATTCAGAAACGCATAACAAATGTTCAAAATGTTCTCCTCTTGCTTCCACAGACGCATGCGCTCGTTGAGCATGGACTCCTGCGGTAGAAAGAACAATAACCTAATTGTACAAAATACAAATAATTACCCTTGAACCTATAACCTTATACCCATAACCTAAATGGCATTATGCTGTATTTGTTTCATTTATTCACTTTTCAAAGTACATGTTCACTTTGCTTGCAACAAAACACAATCACTGCAAAACAAATATAACTACAAAATAAAGACGTGTTCTATAGCTGGGGCCATCCGCGAACCAAAGTAATAGACATGAAAAAAATAAATATGTAATTATGAAATAATAATTTTAATTGTAAAGGAAGGCAAAATAACCAAGGATAGCATATCTAGGTTACTGGAACGTTTCGGAGTATATAAATGTAAATATTAACAATAAAATATGTTGTGAGATAAGAAAAGACTCCAGATAAGTGTCGAGGGTTTATATTCAGTTGACTTCCATGTAGGAACTAAAGTGAAAATGAAATGTGTGTAACGGCGGTGGAAAACTAAAATAAATAGTGAACTCATCCTACTTACCTATTTGAATTTACATGAAGAAGGTACAATCTCACAGAAGAACATCAAAAGTGTGTGCTTCAAATTCCTTTGTAAAGATATTTAGTGCGACGTTATCACAATGTAAGATTTTCGAAATGTTTGTTCATTTCCCTACTTACATTGTATTGCAGTTTTCTCTCCTGTCTTTTGTGAATTAGCCCCTAATTGACCAGTATTTTGCGATTTTGACTACACCTCACATCTGAGGCGTGGAAAATCTAATCTCTAGCTTAGCGTTTCTCAAACTTTTTTGAAGTGGAGACCACTTTTTAAAGTCAGAACAATTCCGCGGACCACCTTACTCTTGTTCCCTTCGAAAGCAAATTGATCATTTTCGTAGCATATTGTAATACCAGTGTATTTATATTTTTAAATTGAATTAAGATTTGGTTCTTTGGTCCTTTGTTATGAATTCGGGTGGTCCCTGGCTGGGTTACAGGCGCGGCGCCAGATGTGCAGGGAAAAAATGTTGAGAAACACCAGAATAGAGTGGGAAGTCGATAGACGGGTAGGGTAATAAATTTCATAAAATGTAAGTACTGGGAGAAAAAGTGAAATTCGATTGCCATGTGTCATTTCCAAACTCTGAGATTTTAAGCTACAGTGTGATACGCAATTCGTTAGAATTTTTTTTTCTGTCTTTCTTGAAGGACCACAAGGGCAGACCTCGAGGACCTCGAGGACCATAGGTGGTCCGCGGACCATAGTTTGCTCTGGCTGATCGACTGAGAGTGCTCCTCTTTCTCCTGAAACTTTTTCAGTCATACGATTCATTCTGTGTGAAAGAGAACACATACAAAAGCTAGTGTGCCGGACATTAACCTATAGAAAGAAGTCGCACCTTTGAACTGCCAGCACGCTTCTGTGACAGGTAGGAGGCGCCTATGTAAAATATAGGGGACAGGGAGAGTTGCAAACCGCTACTCCTTTACATGTTTCACGCAGTTCGAATGCGTTAAAGGTCTTTGATCCTGTGGTCAGTGCGTGAGGTCAGCAGGAGGGCCATAGTATGTCGACCATCCTCTGCCTCTGCCTTCGGTAGCGATGATGTAATAGTGCGCTTCGGGTCCAGAATAAAGAATTAAGAATTCCGTAACACCCCTTGAAGACCAGTTCTTAATGACCTAATGGATGGGACTGGTTCCACTCTAACAGGCTACAGGATATCGTTATACAGTATATTAAAATGTCCACTGCCTCTGAAGGAAGCGGTGGTTACCATATGGACCTGTGCGATACGTTTATATGTCTAGTGAATTTAGCACTTGGACTTAATAATTTATGACCTGGATGTAAGCAGAACTCGCTGGCATTTCTAATAGTGTCGGCAGTTTCGGATGAATTATTTAGGAGTCGAAGATTTACACAGGTTATGCTCATTATTTGTGAGATTATCCTATGAGAAATTTCAATTATCTCCATAGTTTCCTTAAAATATACATTAAAAACTTCATCATGACAGTAGATTTCCATATTCTTGTAGTGTAAAATTCTCAGCGTAAAAATAAACACTAGATATACTTCATTATAAAACTTCAAATAAAGTAGCCTGTTCTCCTTCTAATAAGATTATGAGTAATTGTGGTTTTCCTCGGAAAAATAGTAGCTGCAATAGTAGTAATATTGTATTTAACAACGCTTTCAACTGTATAGGTTATTCAGCGTCTAAATTCAACATGGGTGAGAAATAACCCTCTTTCGGGGACAAAGTTCTTTTCATCTTCTTCTTCACTGTCACTTCATGGGTTAGGCTAAAACATCTGCCGACTTCACTCATTTCAATTATTTCAGGGTCTTCCCTGACCTCTATGTCCTTTGAGATTGTAAGAATGGATCTGCTTATGGCTTCATTTTTCCGCATCCTTCCAAGGGTTTCAACCATTTTTTCCTGTTTTCCTTAATTTTTTTTTGTATATGTATGTATTTATTCACGCTGCAAATGAGTAAATACCCGGTGGAAGTGGTAACTAATTATACTCAATAATGACAATTAATAATAAACACAATAATAAATTAATAATAATTATTATTTCTAATAATAATAATAATAATAATAATAATAATAATAATAATAATAATTGTAATAATAATAACAATAGTATAATGATATTAACAAGGAACATCCTAAATTAAATGAAGCACGATTACATTTAAAATAAATCTAATTTTTTTGTATCTTAACCCTAAGTTCGAACTAAAACCCACGAGTATGATATGTTCATACATGCACAAGTACCTTTCAGCACTACACTCATTTCGCTGTCAACTCATTCACTGCACTGGAACTACGACACATTTCACTGATACTATCTTGATTTCACTAACACTTCAAAAACATATCACTGTTCAAATACTTTGCTCTACCACTATAAACTATAAAACTTCACTGACACAAACACACTTCACTGACACAGCACACTTCTTGACTGACACAACACTTCAAATAACAGAACATCAATTACATCCTTTAAATAGTGTGCCCTCCATGCGTTATAATAAACTCTTCCAAGTATTATTTTATCCAAGTAGATTTATGTATTTATGCGGATTCCTCTTATGTATAGAATGGACTCGTTCACATTGCTATTTACCGTATAACAGACTGTGCAGTCGGCCTAGGTAGCGTAGTCGGTATAGCGCTGTCCTTTTGTGCTCGAGGTTGCGGGTTCGATCCCGGTCAAGGTCGATGCAATTTAAGTGTGTTTAAATGCGACAGGCTGTCAGTAGATTTACTGGCATGTGAAAGAACTCCTGCGGGACAAAATTCCGGCACACCGGCGACGCTGATATAACCTCGGCAGTTGCGGGGGTCGTTAAATAAACCATTTTATCGGATATGACGTAAGCATTCCTATGGCAACTGAAGTCGAATTAATTATCATTCCACAAAATCCTTTCACTCTTTTCTGTTAGTGTAATTCGAATATACACGTTACACGTTGAAAAGAGAGGCATAGATATTCTGCAAGAATTAAAAATAGAACCAGTAGCATATCACATCGGTATACTTACACAAACTTAATTGACAACTAGCTTGTCTTCCGCATGTAGACTACAAAGCACGTCAATCCAGAAAGTGCCTGAATTACCAGTTAAGGTGCAGAAGTTCTGTAGATAAAACCGCAAAAACTCTATCAGACCATCAAGTCTAATATGTGGAAGAAGGAAGAAGATGATGGAATATAATGTTTTAATATTTTATGTTATTGTCATAGGTTATGAAGGAAAGCTATAATCGTGTTTTATAGTCTACTTCAGGTAGGAAGCATTACATTCGTAATTCCATATAGGTTAAGAGTGGGCGAGCACGGTTATCGCCGAGGGCCACCCATTTCTCGACCATAAAATATGTTTTAGTTTTATATAAGTAGCTATCATTAATTTGAGAAGTTCAATGCTTCAGGTTTTATGTACGGCTTAGCTGTCTCAGCATAGCATGTGACGACTTTAAAATATTAGAGAATCGAATAATATATTTAAGCTTCAACATCAATAATAAGAAGCGGATCGACTAATAGAAGGTTTTAATGTTGTGCTTAATCCTGAAACTAGCCATGCAAGGAACACGAAACCGCGGTGAGTGCCATCATTTATAATCGACCAGGACACAGCGCAATCGATAGCTCTTGTTTATTATATGTGCTTCAGTGGTGGCATGCAATGCAATGAACACGTGCTCGATTCCTGACAAGAAAAATCTTATCGTTGTCATTTTCATCAGCAGCAGAGAGAGTAGCATCAGAAGACTTCCGTGTATTGGACATGATGTTCTCCTACGCGTTTCTATTAACGTTTTAGAAATCTTCTCCTACGTGCTACATGCCCTGCCCTTCTCAAGCGTCTGGATTTAATGTTTCTAATTATGTCAGGTTAAGAATACAATGCGTGCAGTTCTGCGTTGTGTAACTTTCTCCATTCTCCTGTAACTTCATCCCTCTTAGCCCCAAATATTTTCCTAAGCACTTTATTCTCGAACAACCTTAACCTATGTTCCTCTATCAAAGTGAGAGTACAAGTTTCACAACCATAAAGAACAAGCGGTAATTTAATTATTTTATAAATTGTAAGTTTCAGTTTTTTGAAAGCAGACTAATTACATGACAAAAGTTTCTCAACCGAATAATAGCAGGCATTTTCAATATTTATTCTGCGTTTAATTTCCTCTCGAGTGTCATTTATATTTGTTACTGTTGCTCCAATGTATTTGAATTTTTCCACCTCTTCGAAGGATAATTTTCCAATTTTTATAGTCCACACCTGTGGAGTAATGGTCAGCGCTTCTGGCTGCGAAACCAGGTGGCCCGGGTTCGAATCCCGGTCGGGGCAAGTTACCTGGTTGGGGGTTTTCCCTCAACCCATTACGAGCAAATGCTGGGTAACGTTCGGTGCTGGACCCCGGACTCATTTCACCGGCATTATCACCTTCATATCATTCAGACGCTAAATAACCTAGATGTTGATACAGCGTCGTAAAATAACCCAATAATAAAAAATATATATTTCTATTTTGTATTATGTTCTTGTCACAAGACATAATAATATAATTTAATTTCATTCCAAACTTATCTCTTTTCTTGCTTCAAGTTAAATTCCCGTATTTTCCTAATAGTTTGTGGATTTTTTCATAACATATGCATAAGCAAGCAGCTGATGTAACCCCTTCAATTCCAAACCCTGTCTGTTATCCTGGACTTTCCTAATGGCAAATTCTAGAGCAAAGTTAAAAAGTGAATGTGATAGTGCATCTTCTAGCTTTAGCTCGCAGTGAATTGGAAAAGTGTCAGACAGAAACTGGCCTATACGGACTCTACTGTATGTTTCACTTATTTTTCACTGTGACTCATCTTAATTAATCGAACTAGTTTCTTGGGAATAGCAAATTCAATAAGAATGTTATATAAAATTTCTCTTAACCGAATCAACTATACAGCGTAGTCATATGAATTAATTTATTTCTGATCAGAATGGCTATATCTCATTCTTCCCCCCCCCCCTTTGGTCGGTTATTTAAGACGCTGTTTTAACTCCTGAGTTATTTAATGTCGACAGAATTGACGATAGATGGTATTTGGCGAGATGAGGCTTAGGTTTCGCAATGGGATTACCTGACATTCGCCTTACTGTTGGGGAAAACATCGTAAAAAATCCAACTAGGTAATAAATTTCAGCGGAAATCGAAGCCACGCCCTATCGCAGTACGGATCAGCAGACACATTGCCTGAGTTATGCCGGTAGCTATAGATCCGATTTTTATTCCAATTTTCTTTATATATCGAATATTCCTTCTGTTATTAGATGCTGATACATCATATTTTTTCCTAAATTCTATATTAATTTCACTATATTTACAGAGTTGTAGCTTTAGGTAGTGTTAGGGAAAACAAAACACTGAAATTATAGCAAGACTATACATGTATAAGATTTACATATTTGAGGCCAAGATACAAAGTTTAAAGTTCAAGCGAGTGTGTGTGAGAATAAAAGTAAACTTAAGTTTTATTATGGTCTGGCTCACCATATGAGAAAACTTGAGCCACCCCTACACTAGTAAGAGGTCTTGCCATTCAGGGATTATCTGGTCCCATATCATCATCGTCATATTTACTAGGCCTGTTACTGGCGAAGACGAAGAAGGAATTATATGAGAAGTCGAACAGAGATGACATGAAAGATAATTAGACAATAAAACAAGTCAACTTGTTAACTACTTAGGTTGCATAATTATGAACCTAAAATACTAAACTAAGAATAAAGAACTTAAAAAATATAAGCAATTATAAAAAAAACTAATGGGAAGTATAGTATTTGAAACAGTTGCAAATTATTATAAAGCTGTGGCAATCTAAATTTATTAAATCACTCAAGTTGTGAGCACTAACATAGAGAAATGTTAGTCCTGATACTTCTAGCGAGCTATGAGCTATTAGATTACCTTTAACTAGCTGAACTTCTCAAATATAACGTAGGCCTACATGTAAAACATATGACTACAAAAAAGGATATGTCACCCGAATGGATGAGAATCACGTCCCATTATACGTATAATATAATAGAATTGAGACCTTAAGGATGACATACCGGAGTGAAACTTTTAAAGGGATGAAAGAATTAAATCAACCTAGAACAGCAAGTTTAATAGCTAATCCATGGAGTTTATGTTGAGCTGTGTTTGTCCTTCTATCTCGTTTCAAGCGGTGATGCGCCATTCTGACACATGAACAGGATATACATCTATCTGTAAATCTCTAGCGTTTGTACAGGGTGTGAGTATGAAAAATTCCTAAGAGTCATAATCTTGAAAGATCGTTATCATGTTTCCATGCATTATATATCCTTCAAGGATTTCTTTGTCGACAATTTTACTTGAAGAACACGATGCAGATGTCATGATTTTAAAATGCAACTGATTCTTTAGTTGGATCTACTTATCATTATGTAAATTCATTAACTGTGATAATACTATTACAATATTTCAAAAACCGTTAGACATAAACTTACAACTTGTTTAAAGTTTGATTTCTGTAAGTTCACTAATATTTTATAGCGGTGCAAATCTAGCTTTCAAGTATAGCTTCCAGTGAAGCTGATTTGAATAATTTCAAGGGACAAATTGTTCCGGGCCCGAGTATCGAACCCGGGATCTTTGGATAAGCAAACAAACGCTCTACCGACTGAACTAACCAGGAACTCTACCAGACACCGATTCAGTTTTTCCCTTATGTCGAGATACCTCAAAGTGGGCTGACTAAAAATAAATAAAATGAAATAATATAATATTGTCCAGGTTTAATTGCTTTGTAAACATTTAAACCCGATATAAATATTTTGATTATTTCTTAAGGTACTTTAAGTATCAGCAGATTTAAAAAGAGGAACAGCTTCAAATACTTTGGGTGTATTGTAAGTAGTAACATGAGCTTCTGCCAGAAAGTCAAAGGGAGAATAACAATGGCAAAGGAAGCTTTTAATAGAAATCTGGAATAAGAACTAAGGAAGAGACTTGTGAAGTGCTTTGTGTGGAATATGGCATTTTATGGGACAGAAACATGGACATTACGACGAGGTGAAGAGAAACGACTAGGAGCATTTTAAATGTGGATATGGAGACGAATGGAGCTTGTGAAATGGACAGATAAATAATAAAATAAGAAATGAAGCTGTACTATAAAGAGTGGGTGAAGAACGAATAATGCTGAAATTGATCAGGAAGAGAAAAAAAAGAAATTGGCTGGCTAATAAACTGCTTCATGAAGGATGCACTGAAAGGAATGGTGAACGTAAGAGACAAGATATCAGATGATAGACAACATTAAGATATATGTATCATATTCGGAGACTAAACACAATATTCAGAAGAATTAGGACTTTTTATAGACTCCAGTTTGACATGGGATAAGCACATCGAATACATGTGCACAAAGCTATCAAGAGTTTTATATTTGTTAAAGAAATTAACGACTTGCGTTTCTCAAAATTATTTAAGATGTGCCTACTTTTCTTTCTTTCAGTCGATAATCCGATATGCCCTAATTTTCTGGGGAAATTGAAGCAAAATTGGAAGCGTCTTCATTTTACAAAAGAAAGCCATTAGAATTTTATGTAAATCAAACTATCTGAAACATTGTCGGCCACTTTTCAGACAATCATGGATTTTAACAATCATAAATTTGTATATATATATGATCTAGTACTTTACACTCGACAAAATATCGACAATTACTCATTAGTGACCAATACAGTATACTGTACATGATCATGAAATTAGAAATAGTGAACAAATTAATATTCCATATTGTAGATTACACAAGAGCAACACAAACTTTTTAATTATGGGGATGAAATTATATAATAAGCTCCTAAGTCAATATTATAAATTACCAATCAATAGCTTCAAAACTAGATTTTACAATTAGTTATTAAATAATCCTTTTTATTCTATTGCTGAGTTTTTCAATACAAATTTGTATGAAATTGTATTTTAATAAATAAGTTTAATTGCAATTTAGTTAGTTTTCTTTAATTTAAAAGTTTCAAATTATTTCATGTTTTCATTGTAATATTTAAATTTTACTGTTTCTTTTATTAGTGGTGTTTTAAATGTATTTATATGTTTTTCAATGTATTCTGACGAAGCCTAAAACTGTATGTCTAATGGCCAAATAAATTGAATTGAATTGAATTGAATTGAATTAAGAGGAAAATAGGAAAGATTGGAGAATGCTGGTTTTGCAGTGAAAGATCTGCTCTTGGGCAGAACACTATGAATGAATGAATATGATTAATAAATTATTGTGTTTAAGATATAGCTAGTCGTAGTAAAAATGAGAAATAGGCTTGGATGACATTGTAAGCTGTGTTAGCATACGAGACAATAATTTTGATATATGTTTTTTACGATTAAGTTGAAAGAAAATATTTTTGCGAGAATAATGGGAGGCCTTTGAACCCTGATCACCTTGCACCTAGTATAGTGAAAATACAAATAAAACAAGATTACAAATCCCAGGCAACAACAATCGACCTGTTGACCTGCCCTCTGACGTGCTTCACACACAAACCAATCATGGAAACTCGGTAATTTGCAGCTCATGTAAACACGCAATTTCCGAGGAGTCACTAATTTGCGTTGCTGATATCACAGAAAAAGCCGACATGTGCACGCTTGACCACGTAAGACAAACGAGGTATGATAAAAGAATGCCATGACCTGATTGATTAAGCAGTTTTTCCTATTTTTAAGTCAGATGTATGCAAGTGAAAAGGGTTCTTCTCACAATCTGACATATTATGATTTAGTATTTTTAAAGGAGAACACTATGAATAATGTATGACCCCATACAAAATAGAGAGAATGAAGAATTAGGTATAAGAGAGCCACCGACGTATAGCGCGTTTGGCTGCTGCTGTGGAGTTCCGCTCAGGCGTGGATTCGATTCCCGCTTGGGCTAATTATCTGGTTGCGTTTTTCCGAGGTTTTCCCCAACCGTAAGGTGAATGGCAGGTAATCCCGTGGCGAATTCTCGACCTTTTTTCACTAAATATCATCTTGCTATCAGCAATTCCATGAACGCTCATTTCCCTAGTAATTGTTACAGCGGATGACGTGAATATGTTAGGAGAAAATCCACAAACGATTATGGAAAACACGGAAATTTTACTTGAAGCAAGTGAAGCGATAGGTTTGGAAGTAAATCCCGAAAAGACAAAGTTTATGATTATGTCTCGTGACCAGAATATTGTTCGAAATGGAAACATAAAAATTGGAGATTTATCCTTCGAAGAGGTGGAAAAATTCAAATATCTTGGAGCAACGTAACAAATATAAACGACACTCGAGAGGAAATTAAACGCATAATAAATATGGGAAATGCCTGTTATTATTCGGCTGAGAAGCTTTTATCATCTAGTCTGCTGTAAAAAAATCTGAAAGTTAAATTTATATAAAACAGTTATATTAGGTCTACAGGTTATTCTGTATGGTTTTGAAACTTGGACTCTCACTTTGAGAGAGGAACAGAGATTAAGGGTGTTTGGGAACAATATTCTTAGGAAAATATTTGGAGCTAAGAGGGATGAAGTTACAGGAGAATGGAAAAAGTTACATAACGCAGAACTACACGCATTGTATTCTTCACCTCACATAATTAGGAACATTAAATCCAGACGTTTGAAATGGGCAGGGCATGTAGCACGTATGGCCGAATCCAGAAATGCATATAGAGTGTTAGTTGGGAGACCAGAGGGAAAAAGACCTTTGGGGAGGCCGAGATGTAGATGAGAGGATAATATTAAAAGGGATTTGAGGGAGGTGGGATATTATGATAGAGACTGAACTAATCTTGCACAGGATAGGGATTGATGGCGGGCTTATGTGAGGGCGGCAATGAACCTACGGGTTCCTTAAAAGCCATTTGTAAGTAAGTAAGTAATTGATACAGCTTTCAGCGTCGTAAAAATAACAAACTAAAGGAATGTAACCATGAACTATGCCAACTTTATAAATCCCCAGATTTAAGTAGAGCAATAAAAGCAGCAAGATTACGTTGGGCAGGTCACTTAACAGGAATATGTTTTCTAGTCGAGTCATGAAATGTAGAGCGAAGGGAGGGAGTACTGGACACTCTTAGATGGATGGCGTAACGGACGATTTGAAGAGGAAGTTTGGGGTCAGGAATTGGTGGATGATAGCCAGGGAAGAGTCCTGAAGCGAAGTCCTGTAGGAAACCTGTCCGTACTGAACTGTATAGCTGATGATGACGTTGATTATTTATTTTATATTTTTGTTATCGTATAATTTATATATTTACTTATTTATTTTGGTATTTTGTATTTAAGGCTCCCACTGTAACTTCAGCTGTAGAGTTTCTACCAACAAATCTAACGCCAGAGGTCCCAAATTCTACTCCTGACAGAAAAGTGGAAATCTATCATCCTCTCATAGGCACAGGGAGTGTGTCCTTATTTTTAGTTTGTTCTTTATTTCCTTAAACGATGATCTTGCACCTTACTGACCACATAACCAGAAAGTTCCGTTATTTGTGTATGATTGTCTTGTATTGATTCGTAACCCATGCACGGACCAAGTGGACCAATCGGAATTTATGATGATCACTTATCTTATTAGTTACTGTTAATTTTATATCGACATTTTGATATTGTTTAATATTAGCAAAGTGGTGTCAGAATGCGTTAGAATCATTCCTACCTGTAGCTGTGTCAGGAATCAGGGCTCAGTAGGAACGAGGAGGAATGATAAACTAAATATTCCTACAAGAAATCAAGAGGAAGTGGTTAAGAAATTATGTCAGCGCAAAGCGTATTGGCTACTTGTCTTACTATGGGGGTCATTGTTCCACTGAAGAGACTTAGACAATTTTGAGTGGGAAAAGACGAAACAGGGACGTTAGCTATATTGGGACAGGAAGACGCTAGCGAGGCTTGACAGCAGTAGGGGTCAGACCGCTTGGCAGATATTTTCCATGATGAGTACGTAGAGATCAGTAGGCCTCTAGATATTCTCATTAAACCTCGGAATCTAAACCCGTACTGTACGAATGACGACTTGAAGTCAGTTGGGAGTTTAACCAAAAGTCTATGAGAAACCCTTGCAAAGAGTGCGTCGACTATTGACGTCATTGTCAAATAAGTAAGCACTTGTCGAATTTTGAAGAAACCGAAATTTGTCTTTGTAGGTTAATGTAGGTCTATTGCCCGGTGTTTCAGAGCTTTCCTTTATATTTTTAATGCCTTAGGGAAAACCACTGGGAAAATAAATGTCTCAATTTTGGGAGAACAGACAATTGACTACAAAGTGGACTCTAGTAAAAGTTTACGTAAAGATTATCTTTTTTGGTCCTACAGAATACGTCTGTTACGATAACAATTAATATTAGAGGAGAAAAATTCGCTCCGGCGCCGGCGATCGTACCCGGGTCCTTGGTATATGTATGTATATATGTACATACATATATATATATATATATATATATATATATGTACACGCACATATATATATATATATATATATATATATATATGTAATTTTCCTCAGTGTTGTATAGTTATAATTTACTTTGAATTTGTTATTTTTGTAATTTGTAATATTGGTTCACTTACCGCTTGCATATTCATTGAATGTAACTTCTAGCCTTATATTATTTTGTAATTATTGCTTAGTATGTTTGCATTAATTTATTCAACTTGTGCTTGTATAGCTATATACATTTTTATTAGTGTTCTTTAAATATTAGTAAAATTGTATCAGCTTCTTTTGTTTCTGGCTAAATGACAGAGAAGGCCTGATGGCCTTAATTCGCCAGAATAAATAAATAAATAAATAAATAAATAAATAAATAATAATAATAATAATAATATTATATATAATATATATAATATTATTATTATTATTATTATTATTATTATTATTATTATTATTATTATTATTATTATTGGTTCTACGTACCAAGCGCTCTAACCATTGAGCTACGCCGAAGTTCAATCCACAGCACAGGATCGAATCCCTCTCCTCCAGTGTTTCCTCCCCCCCTTTGTGGTCTGACTCCAAGTTCAACATGTAAGTTGACATTTTTATATTAAGTCAACTGCCATGATACAAGGAACGCACTCAGTTGAGTAACTTGGTGGTCGGGATTCCACAGTAATATGCACTGTTGCTCGAAGAATTTACGTAAAGTTTTTTTTTTTCTTTTTAAGTATATAAGGTAGGCCTAACACTGGAGGAGAAAGATTCAACCCGGTACTGTGGATTGAACTTCGTCGTAGCTCAATGGTTAGAGCGCTTGGTACGTAGAACTAAGGACCCAGGTTCAATCCCCGGCGCCGGAGCGAATTTTTCTCCTCTAATAAAAGTGCTGACGCGTTCGGCCCTGAGGACACTATTTGAACTAGGACAGTTAATGCAGACTTAGGTGCCAGAATCCGATAACAATACTGGCATAGACAGAAGCTGTAATTATGTATGTGACATTGTTTCGTACAATAAGCAATAAGTATGACTTCTCTTAAATTCGTCACACTGAACTCGAAGCTGTCCCTTCGATTACCATGTTCTATTTAATAATACATGATAGTGAACAATAGTGAGTTTCTTGCAACTCTATAGCCTTCACTGTGGCTCCACAAGCCTTTGTTTGTGCTCTCTCAAGCCACGCCCGTCTCCTTGTCAAGAGGAATCACATTTGACAACTTGTCTTGTTTCCACAATATTTTCTCATGCGTGACTTTTTATGTAACATGGCCCCATTGTTACGACATGCTGACATTCGAAACTGCTTTTGCTTCTACTTCACTGAACTTAATACTGAAAGAGTTCAGTTTTGGTTCTTCTACAAGATGTCACCTTATAAATATGGAAGAAATAAAATGAGAGACCATAAAGAATCAAAATCAAGACATCCTGAAAAAAAAAAAAATAATTGTCAGGATTATCTCAAAAGATATACAATTTCACTCATACATAGACTGTTTAAAATTTTGATTGATATACTGTACCGGTACGCATGGGATGTCTATTGAAGGAGTTGTGAGCAAACAATTGAAAATGCAGATAAGTATTCTCATAGATCTCACTGTTTTCAACATTATCGAAGTACAAGTTGTGGCGTCACCTCCTGTTATGATGTACTCGTAGTTTGATTTACAGTACCTCCAGTTGTTTTTTTTTTTAGTAGGTTATTTTACGATGCTTTATCAACATCTTTGGTTATTTAGCGTCTGAATGAGATGAAGGTGATAATGCCGGTGAAATGAGTCCGTGGTCCAACACCGAAAGTTACCCAGCATTTGCTCATATTGGGTTGAGGGAAAACCCCGGAAAATACCTCAACCAGGTAACTTGCCCCGACCGGGAATCGAACCCGGGCCACCTGGTTTCGCGGCCAGACGCGCTTACCGTTACTCCACAGGTAACTCCAGTTGTAACTCAGATGTAAATCGGTTAAGTATGAAGTATATTCATTCATACAACGTTTCATCGGCCAGTGACGAATACAGTGACGAAATCTACACATAGAAAAACACGAAGCATTCTGCAAAAGGGGGCTACATTCACAATTTGAACTGCAACTTGAACAATAACATAAAAAGTGATAATATGAACATTCAGAATGGAAAATGCATATACGAAAGAAATAACCAATTCTAATAGTGTTCAATTTATATTGGCAATTGATGGGATTGACTATGGAATGGAATCACCTGTATGTTGTTGCAGAGGCAATACAGCTTGTTAAAATTCTGTACAGTGACGTTTGGATGCTAATTCTGCATTACTGCTCTGTCCCGAGTGCCTTAAGGACGGAGAGCACACCGGAAATATGATGATAGGTTTATCCTGGGCTTTTAATTATATTCTGTAGCTTCCAACGCCGCGTCAATTATGACTTGTGGTTGGCTGAATTATTCGCTTTGACGCAAACTTAAGTATTTAGAGCTGCCAACCTTCTAATTTTACGTCATTAGGTTGCGTCTACGTGACCGTATTGTAAATGGTCGAATTTAATGGAATGATTCCTAACTTTCTTGTCTACATTACGTTTACGTTTGTGTTTGCATTGTGAATGAGTATAGGGATTGACAAGCTTTCAGAATAACGTGGCAGGTCACTTATGTAAGGAGGATTTTTTTCTCTCAAGTAGTGAGAAAATTGCGTTATTGTATACTTTGTCAAGACTTGATATATACGTAATATAGCGGATTTTAAGCTACGATTATGACAATAGGTTTAACCACTGTGGAGTCTTTATACTTACAGTTTTGTGAACGATATATGTACAGCTGTCAAAAAAAAAAAGTGGCCGCACTCGTGAACAGCAAATATTTTCAAAGTCCACTTCGGGTCGCGGCGATGTTACACGATGCATGTGCTTGTACAAGCAGTTCCGGAACTATGAAAGTGTTCCATATTAGCTCCTCGCAGACCAGCGGTAGAGTGCTTGTTTAATGATTCAAAGGTTCTGGGTTCGCGCCTTTTTCAAGTTTTCATTTTATTTTTTAATCGTTCTTTAGCGATGTAAATGATATTCAAATTATCATTTATATCCAGTTTTCGTTCTTGATGGATATCATGTTATTTATATTTTGTTATCGTTCTTTAGAGATATTAATAAAATTCAAGTCATCATTTGTATTCTGTTATCGTTTTATAACGATATGAATAATAATTATTACTATTGTAGCTACAGTATCTCCAAAGGGGGGTTAGCCCTATTTTACATATGTATGTTAGGGCTATAGTTTTATACACAAAAAAGATAAGCATAAAGAGAAATGGAAAAGAAAATTAAATTAGCTTACGCGATGTAAACAAAACATAAACAATCCGTAAATTAGGCATTGCGATTGCAAAACAAATATCAGTTATCAATTTGAAACATACAAAAACATTAACAACACACATACGTAACACTTCTATAACACAAATATGCAGTTTTCCGTACCATACATCATAAATTAATACACAATAGTCACACAAACACAATCAAACTATAATTACGACATTGCGACGATATCAAGCATCCCATAACTGACTCACATACATAACAAATCAAGCATCCGTTGCAACACATACACTTCAACATAGTAACCACACTTTTAAAAGTTACAAATTTGGCTCCAAGAAGAATAAATAGGACACTGTTACTAATTACTATTCTTCTACAATTTCTTAAATACATCTGTAATAAATCTGTGAAATTCCGATATGAATAATATTCACGTTTTTTATATTGTTATCATCCTTTAGCGATATAAATAATATTCAAGTTATCATTTATATTCTGTTTTCCTTCATTAGCATTATAAAATAATATTCAAGTTATTTATATTGTTATTGTTCTTTCGCAATATAAATAATCTGTATTTTATATAGGTAATTATTATAACACAAATAAACATCTTTCTTTGTAAAATAGGTTATTTTATTTAGATAATTAAGCATATATTAATTAAACAAACCGATATTTATTATTTATATTGTGTTATCGTTCTTTAGTGATACTGTATAAATAATATTCAAGATATTTATATTGTAATCGTTCTTTAGCGATATAAATAACATAAATTTAATATTAGGTTTGGAAAAATCCAGTTGCATAATACTGCTATTAGTTTTTCTTTTTGTATTATTACATTATGCTATCTTGAACCGCAATAAAATGAAAAGGAGTAACGAGGAATTGAACCTGAGATGTTGACATCTAAATTCCGACGTTGGTCCGCTGAGCTACGAGGGCAAAAGTGTGGAAACATTTTCGGAAAAATTGGCCCAATCACACTCTAAGATTTTCTGATGATTCGTAGAAGCTAGTCCAGGATGCGGGGGGCAAAGGCTAATTGAGATTTCCCGATCTCTGATAGGGTCAAACATCCTGATAGAATTAATATTTAACCCTTGCCGTGACTTTCGGTGAAGTCCGGAGGGCCCAATTAGTCAAATCCACTCTCCTCATCTCCACGCTTGGGCCCCCCGGAATTTAATAAGATGCGAAAGAGATAGTGGTGTGCGGAAAGCAACGGGATGTTACCGCATTTAGGCCTATCCTTCCCAAGAAAAACTGCAAACATGAACAAAGGAAGCTTTAAATAGAAGAAGAAGGATCTTCTGCGGACCTCTGGAAAAAGAACTAAGGAAGAGACTAGTGAAGTGCTTTGTGTGGAGTGTGGCATTGTATGGGGAAGGAACATGGACATTAACGAAATGAAGAGAAACGAATTGAAGCATTTGAAATGTGCATGTGGAGAAGAACGGTGCGTGTGAAGTGGACAGATAGAATAAGAAATAAAATTGTGTTTGAAAAAGTGAGTGAAGAAAGAATGATGCTGAAACTGATTAGAAAGATAAAAAGTAACTGGCTGGGTCTCTGGTTGAAAAGAATAATAGACGACATTAGGATATGTGGATCATATGCGGAGACTAAGAGGAAGGCAGAAAATAGGAAAGATTGGAGATTGCTGGGTTTGCAATGAAAGACCTGCCCATGGACAGAACACTTATGTATGAATGTTCAGAATGCCTGGAATATCGTGTCTAAAAACAGTCGCTATTTGCATAGACTAGTCAATTCCACACCCACTCGACTGCAAGATGATCGAGATAAGAGGAAGATAGACTAAATATTGAATTGTGGCTTTTTGTTTTGTTTTTTGAACGCTTAATTGTTTGAATGTTTTAAGGCCGACGCCAGTAAATTTGTTTTGTTTATGCCATGAAAGATATTTTTATTGAGAATAAAATCTTTTTTCTTTCCATTTGCACCCACAATATCATAATGATAAAGTCATGGCATAATATATTAATGAACCTGATGTTAGTTACTAAAATAATCGTAAAAGAGAAAGGAGCCATTATGTATAGTTTGTCTCTCTCAAAAACAGAACAAAAAAGAACATAAAAAGCACGTGGTTGTAATCGAACGCAGGACCTCATGAATAAGAGGCCTGAACGCTACCATTATGCTATCGATAACACACAGAATATTTCAATTATAACTGTAGATATCAGGCAACGTGGTCCAACAACATGTAACATCGCCTGTCTCCGAATTGTAGCGAAGATACCCGAAGGGAACTTTGTTCCAGGAGAGCGGCCACTTTTTCTTTTGACAGCTGTACAGTCTTACAAAAAAGTTTTGTCGCAAAGATATTTTACAAGTCGCAGAAAAGAGGCAGTGCGCATGATTGGACATACAACGAAACAAAACTAATTTTATATGTGTGTGTAATGCCTACTTCACTTTGCGTGATTCGGGTTCCGCATACTGCGGATAAAAGGCAAGACTGTGACCCATTTTCAAGTTGCACACCACTTCGGCGGGCCACAGAATACAAATAATGGGTATTAATGGACAAAATATGTAAAGAAAATATGAAAGGAAATGACATTATTTTACATTAATAATGGAGATTTAAAGCCAAAATTAAATGAAAATGACTAAAAAATGACCGAATAAAAGAAAACATGCTCTTATGAGTTGAAACAGGCAAAAAATGCAAAAAAAAAATACCCTAACAAATATGTTTTATTTTTTTATTGGGTTATTTTACGACGCTGTATCAACATCTCAGGTTATTTAGCGTCTGAATGAGATGAAAGTGATAATGCCGGTGAAATGAGTCCGGAGTCCAGCACCGAAAGTTATCCAGCATTTGTTCAAATTGGGTTGGAGGAAAACCCCGGAAAAAACCTCAACCGACCGGGATTCGAACCCGGGTCACCTGCTTTCGCGGCCAGACGCGCTGACCGTTACTCCACAGTTGTGGACAATATGTTATAAAACACTGAGATTATCACATAACATATAAATATTAAAGTAGCTATGTTTCTGGCTTACTAGAGAAAAATGCAATTTCTTCAAAATCTAGCCCTAGTAATGAGTCAACATCATGACAAGCAGGGTGTTGAATTTGTCCATGTGCACGACACACAAACCTCGAATCAAGCAAGATTGCTTGTAGCTGACTTATTTTTATTACGGCAGATCTTATATCCGTAACCTCCTCATGATGATACCTGAGGGGCGTGTTCTCGCTGCTTCTGAGCGGACTGGTTTTTGCGTGCGATCATTCCGAATCACACCCGAGGAATAACTCGAAGCGCGCGTCAGCTGTCAGAAGAAATGAAGTGCGCAGAACAAAGGAAACTCTAGGCAATTCAATCTAGTGTGTCTCGAGCAGGCGTTGGCTATGTGAACTCATGACACATCGTGTTTTTCAGTTCCGTACAACATTTAATTGGATAGTTACAGTATATAGGCATTTTATTACATTGCGTCAGCGTTTCTATTAACTCTTTTCGGTGATAGAGAAAGTAAATTAAATAAATAGCTTAGTGTAGAAATGGAAGAAGTCACATCTTTTAATATTGAGATTTTTTAATAAATATAATTTATTCCATTTGACGCATATTTTTTATTTATCGGTGTTATTTTGAAGCACAATTTCGGAAGTTTACGAATTTACCTTCCTAATGTAATGTGTTATTTTCTTGACACAGATCAAATCTTGTAAAGATATGACATTGCAAATGTTCGATTATAGTTTGTGGACTTTGAACAATAAAAAGATCTGATAAGGGAAGAAATTCTACGATTGCGACATTAGAGTTGAGAAGCTCGGTCTGTTCTTCATGATAATCAGAGAAACATCTAAACTTGAACAAATTTATAACATAACGCAAGAGACATTGGTACGAATACAATATTACGAACGAATAACATAATTCTTGGAACTCACAAGCAAACATTCTCATGGGAGCAGATAAAAAAGTTATTTCTTTTTCTTCCACCATGTTAACAATATCAAAACAAGTGCTCATGCAAATTTTGACCACTCCAACGCAATTACGAGGGCTGTAAAATATAAGTTTCCCTGGGGCCGTTTACAGAAAGAAAACAAAATTTCATGGAAAGACTTATTTGAACAGAAAGAGCAATTGTGTTGAGATATTTTTCAACATATTCCCCACCGGAACTGAGACATTTATCATACCGTGAGATCAACTTTCGTAGCAGTGTGTGACAGCCGTCTGCACCTCACTGGCGATCCCATGGTATGAAAGATATCTCAATTCCAGTGGGGAACATGTTGAAAAATAACTCAACAGCTGTATCTGTTATATTTTTTTTTCAATGAAATTGTGTTTTCTTTCAGGGAAACTTATTTTTACGGCTCTCGTAATTGCGTTCGAGTGGCCAAAATTTGTACAAACATTTGTTTTGACATTATTAACATGGTGGAAGAAAAACATAACTTTTTTATCTGCCTCTATCAGAATGTTTGCTTGTCATTTATTAAACCATAAACCACGGCGCGGCGGCTGATGAGCGCTCTGGGGCATTACTCGCTCTACTCATAAAAATAATTTCAATTCCTTTTTTTTTCTCTCCGTTTTCCAGACTAAGCTTGCCGTAAGTCATTTCTCACAATGCATGATTTGCAATCTTGATATTTCAACGTTTTTAATTTACATTTCATTTTTTTATAATTAATTCCTCAGTGACTAACCTTCATTAATCACCATTGCTATCAACTTAGACAATTCAGGGATGTCGGAAAATCTAGGTTAAACTTAAAATATATCTTTTTAGAACGAATTACATAGGCAAAGGTACAATTCTATTAGTTCTTTAAGTAGAAGCAAAATATTACTAAATATAGTGGTCAAAAAGTATCGGAACTTCGGGTGACAACGCCATATTCTATAGAAAACTTCTCTGCCTTGTCCGTGTGCTATGTGACCTACTCTCCAGGCGTATAGACTATCAGTGCGACTGCGCATGAGAATGGGGAAAACTAACGTAGACGGAAACCAATCGAAACACAGTGCAGCTCTCAGCTTCGTTTATTGAAGACGTGCAGTTCGACGAAGAAGACCCAAGTTGTGGCAAGTGCAAAATTGGGTTCTCCATCATGACAATGCCTTAGCACATCGGTCGCTCTCGGTGAGCAAATTCCTCGAACAACACAAAATAATTGTCCTTCCACAGCTACCATATTCTCCAGATCGTGCTCGAGCAGATTTCTACCTGTTCCCAAAGGTCAAATCCCTACTCAAGGGACTGCAGATTTCGTCAACCGAAGAGGTGAAAATTCATGCGACGCACGCTCTCAAAGATGGGCTGCAGGAATGTTTCGAGAAGTGGTATGGGCGCTGGCAGAAGTGTGTCACTGCCCAGGGGGCGTACTTTGAAGGCGGTGTTGTGTAAATGGTTATACGCCATCTGCAACACATGTTCGCATTGAATCTATACGTCTGAAGAGTAGGTCACATACCACACGGACAAGAGAGAGTAGAGAACGGCGTTGCCACCCAAAGTTCCGGTTCTTTCTGACTCTACTAGTATATTGTTCGAGAGTTTCCATACTCAGCCTCAGAGATGTTTAGTTAGTCGACGTTTTTTTATCCCCGATAACTCTTTTGGGATTTTATGGTGAACGGAGATATTGTGAGGCCTGTTATCCTTCGGCTTTCTCTTATATTTTGATTTCACAATTTTATGGCTCATTGCAGTCTTATCATTTAATTGATCTTATATAGTTTAAAAGATATGTTAGCGTACGCGAATTACTGAACTCACTTCCGTAACAATAGAATAGCTTACGTGCACATCAACACACTCTTGCAAGGAATCTGAGCGTTTATAGACAGACATATTGAGAGAAATCAATGTGAAACGATGTTTGTAACTTCGCGGTTTTAGGTTTGATAGAAGAAAATTTATTCAAAGTCGGCTTTGCATTATTGGTTGTATACAAAGGATATGCAACTTCCTGTGATTATAGAAGATTTGTGCCATTGTCATATTTCATATAAGTTACGTTTGTGTTACTGTTTGTCCTTGATGCTTCTTGTAGCATGACTACGAAGCAGGAAACTAAACTGTTTAATCTCAAAATTTCTGAAGTGGAAATTGTAACGGGTACACTCCACTGGGTCTAGAAGGCGCCACTTCTACAGATTTATTAGTTTCCCTCTACTACAGTTACAGTCACGATTTTATCGTGTTGACCCGACAAAGGAATACAATTTCTCCAAGAAGAGGAAGAAGTAAAACACGAAGAAGAAATCCATGAGTGTGGTCTGTAAGTAGCAAGCCGGACTCGTGATCCGAGGCCCTGTCCGGTTTTCCCCAATTGTAAGGCCAGTGTTAGGTAATTCCATTGCAAATCTCGCAAAAATATCATCTCACTATCATAAATTCAATCGACGCTGATAGCTATGCAATTAATATGGTGTCGTTAAATAACCAATAGAGAATAATAATAATAATAATAATAATAATAATAATAATAATAATAATAATAATAATAATAATAATAATAATAATAATATAGTAATAGTACAGGGTGTTAAAAAAGGTATTCAATGTTTTGAGAGTTAGTAATATACACAAATACTCGGTATACATAAAAACAAGAAAACGAAATCTAATAAATATATAAACATGGATCCTAAATTTAATAACTTCCGAGATATGAGTAGACACACTTCTTCGTCATTATCACAGGAGTTGATCAAGGTGATTTTCATAAAAAAAATCAATATTTTGAGAGTTGGTAATATTCATCGGAAGAAGGAAAAAAGCCTAATAAATAAGCTCATAAAATGAAATTTTGTACGAAAGAAGAAATTTGAATTTTTTTGTGAGTACAGTATAATTATCTTTTAATTGTGCTCTTTGTTTCTTATTGGGTATACAGTACCGTATCGCAAATGCAGTAAACAAGAAGGTAACAAGGTGTGCAGTCATTTGGTCTCTGCAGTAAACAGTATACCCAATAAGAAACAAGGAAAGTGTTCACATTAGAAGATACCGGTACCAATTTAAAAACCTTCGTTTCTTAAGTTACAACATTTAATTTTGAGGATCCATGTTTAGACTTTCTTTTTTCCTTTTGATAACTAGGTCTAAACCACCTCTCAGAATATTGACTGCTTCTTTTTTTTTTTACGGAAATCACATTGATAATCTCCTATGATGTTGATGAACAAGTACCGGTACTTATATCTCGAAAAAATATTAATTTTAGGGTCCATGTTTGTTAGACTTTATTTTCTTGTTTTGATTAATACTTCCGTCTCTTAAAATATTGAATGCTTTTGACACCTTGTATAATGAATAATTTGTTCATATCCGAAGTTTCATATGCTCACATGAAAATAAATTGATTCTTATTTTAAATAACGACATGAATCTACTGTGTGTGTGTGTGTGTGTGTGTGTGTGTGTGTGTGTGTGTGTGTGTGTGTGTGTATATATATATATATATATATAATGAACCATAAGCAATGTAATTAATTTTAGTGGGTTATTCTTTGTGATATTTCAAACAAAAAGTCAAATATAACTTGCTCCATTTTTAAGAAAAAAAAAACAAGTGGGCGTGCATTGCGTCGACTTGGGTTGCGAGGACAAAGGAGTAAGCGATGACACGTACGAAGGCCATCTCCTCCTCGTCCCGTCCCGTGATCATTTTGATCACATTTCCGTCCCCCTCGCGTATGTTATACCTAAGAGGTTACGTCCGTTTTCGGTTTTCCCCTTCAAAATTTTCTAGAGCTCCTTCAGTGGAGCAGCGTAACCCGGAGTGAGACTAGTGGCCAACAGGCTTGGAGCTCACATATTTAGTTTCTTGCAGCCCCGAACCCCTTACAAGGACGCGTTTTGCGTACCTTTTAAATTTGTCCTCCCAATTCACCTCTTTCAATTCAAAGAAAAAAAAATGTTTTATTTGAAACATTTCATAGCGTGTTTTGGGAAGGCCATTGATTTAATTCAAAATTATTTGCTCAGTCAATTTAAGAGATAATAAATTAATTATTGAAAATTTTTTAGTTTTTATCCTTTAAATGTGTAGAAACTTGATCTGAACAAATGTAACATTTTACATTTCCTTTTCATAACGAAAAGTTACATTTACTTTGATCAAATTATGCATATTTAAAGGACAAAACTAAAATTCTTTCAATAATTTATTATCATAATACACTGCTCTCTTTACACTGCTCTCCTAAATTGACTGAGCTATGTTGGGAATTAATTCAATAGCTTTCTCAAAATACGCTATGAAATGTTTTACATTAGCCTCTAATAATTTTTTTTTCTCGAAAGGGAAGCAAAAACGAGCAAAATTGTATTAAACTTTTTGTTTGAAGTATCTCAAAGAATAACGCCTTGAAATTAATGACATTACTTGAGGTTTAGCCTGTATATAAAACCTAATTTTTTCTGTTTTTCACTTGTAAAGTAATAAATTGCGAAAGGTCAATGTCTGTTTCACTTGCGTCTCTCACGATTCAAAAGCACAGCCATTTTTCTTCCCGCAACGCGGGAGAACAAACAATTGTTATGTGCGAACCAGCGTAATCATGTAAGGCTTGCAAATGGAACAGAGATATGCTGGGCAGTCGGTTAATCTTAGTGCAACTTCACGTATCCCTCCCGGCATCACGCCATGCTGATAATTTTTAAGTTTGGGGGCGGATCCAAGTAGGTGAGTGATGAGCCTTACGTCAGGTGGCGTGATGTGATGAAACGTAGCGATTGGTCATTATTTGTTTCAGCTTCCTAATGCCTGTTCCAATTGAATCACTTTTCATGTGTACAACTAGTGGCAATTGAGAATAAGAGAAATAAAAAAACTACAAAATTACTATTTTGAATACGTAATGCATATAATAAGGCTTATCATCAGGATCTACTATTTCAGAAGTTCAGATTCTGTCACGTACAACTTTTATCACACATTGCGCATCCGTAAATTACGAACCATAAATGTACTGAAAAACAGCTTCTGCTTGAAGCTCTGATCATACTTTTCGTAAGTACAAATAATATGGGAAACATCACACTTGCTCTGAATATACTGTGTTAAATTTGAGCCTTAAGATTTTGCTGAGAACTGTTGCCTGCTTTCTTAATTAAGCCGGCTACACACGCGAAGATCTGTATCATGAGACGGTCTCGAGACGCGATAAATTAAGAAAAGCTAAAGCTCCGACTTACGGACAATTAGGCTAACACTTAAGGCATCAGTTTGGAATCTAACGTGATGTAACTTCGTGATGTACCACAAACAACTACAAAAGTGTTGTTCAGTATCCTTTGTTATCAATTAACTTATATTTGGTGTATTTCAAAATGTAACTATAAAACAAATTGTATATTTTCTTTCAATTATAGACTCTTCGTCATGTACAGTCGATAAGAAAGAATGAGTGTAGTCTATGTAACGACATTACATTTCCGCATTCTGAGAAAATAAAGTTAGACTATATACTCTTATCCTACCTCTTTCCTTCTTCTTCTTTTTTGAGGGGGAGGAGGAATTAGAGCCAAGCCACGATATTGGTTACGTCTCCATTAAGTCGGCTACATACGTTGAGATCTGTATCATAAGAGAATCTAGAGAGACGAACGACATCAATTCTGTCGTGAGTAGCGTTGTCACAACTAGTCTCATGAGGTATTTGATTTCATGTTCCAAACAAGAGACCTAGAGAATGATACAAAGAGATGTTACATAAGATCTCAACACGTCTAGGAGTGTGTAGCCAGGTATCAGATATGTCACTGTTTTTCGTTAGAGGTTAAACCAGGAACAGGAAAATGTCCAAGTGCGAGTTTTGGGAAGAACTAATCAATATCGATGGTCCAGAACCAGACTGTTCGAAGTCCATTTTACTATTTTTTTTCAGGAGAGCTATTTTAAGCTCCTGACATTCAAAGCTTCATGAAACAATTTGGAATAGCTTCATAGCAACCTTATGGAGAGGAATATTTACAATTTTGTTTGATTCATATATCCAGACAAGAACTGGAACACGATCAAACACAGATTTCTTTCTTATAAAAAGTTGCACTTAGAACAGTCTGGTTCTCAGCCAACGATATGTCTAAGAATGCAGCAATATTATTGAGAAAACCTGGGATGTTCATCAGTTCTTCCATTTACAGGATAATCTCTCTGTTAGTATCAGCTTTTCCTCGGCATTCGACGCTTTCCTTTTTTCGTAATTCAGAACCAAAAAATTAGAATATTTTTAGAAGATCTGAATTTTCTGAGGCTGTATCAAGAATCCATCTAATGATACAGATAGCAGTGTATAATCCACTTGAAAGTTACACTTCAATCTAGGCCTACACAATTTTGTCATCATCATCATCATCACGACCAGTTTAAGTGTAGGTTCATTTCATTATGTTTCTATGTTTCAGGATGTTCTTGATTTGACCATCATTGTTTACGTCTTTCTCTCTATGGTGCCCTTTAAGTTGATATTGGAATATTTTCTTCAGTAAACGGGTTTATTTCATTCTCTGTAGGTGATTTGGCCAATTCTCATGATAAACCTGGATATCTTCCACTATTTTAAACTTTCAATTTCTCCCGAATGTATGTATTTCTCTTTTTGTCCATACTGCTTAAACCTAAAATTGGACGTAAAAAACTTATTTGAGCTTTTTGTATAATTTGCCTTCATCGAATTCAAGATTCAGTTTTCACTGCTGTAGCTATTTAAGAGAGTTTTTTCTGTCATATTATGTAATACTAATTTTGTTTTTATGGATATCTCTTTTCAAAAATTCCGTTTCTACAATTCCATTTATTTTGTTGTACTTCTGTAATTTTAGGTGTCCAAGGTAACTAAATTCAGATACTTGTTCAATAATATTACCTTCTAGTTCTACTCTAGATTTTCCCACACATTCCCATAACTTTTGTTTTTCCTAGATAAATTTTCATATTGTAAGTTAATTTTGGCGATATTGTTCAATTGAAGTTCTTCCTTCTGTATGTCATTTTCTGACGTAGACAAATTAACCAAATCATCTGCGTTCACTATTGTAACATTTGGAGTGTGTCTTTGCTTGGCATTTTGATTCCGTGTTGAATTAATTTCTTCTAGTCTTTTATTATTTCGTTAATATATTACTATGTTAAACAGTATTGGCTGTAGTCTACGTCCTTTGTACAGTATAATATTTTAACTCAGTCTTTGTCTATTATTACGTTCATTTTTCTTCTCCACAAGAGAAAATCTTAACATCCAACACTTTTCCTCCTTTTGTATAATTTAAACTTCCAAATATCGAACTTGAAATTTTATATTTATTATATATTATGTTTGACATCTTGCGTTAAAAGACTCCTATTGTTGGATATCTAACATTGTTCTATAGTATAAAGTGGGCCAAAGAACCGGGAGATTTTTAAATAGTGAAATGAAATTTTAGATATCGTATTAAATTAACTTTTATTATATAAAATGTAGAATATAGTATGTCATTTGAATGAAACCACTACTTCTTGAAAATTACACCTTTCAAATGCCCTCCACCAACGTGCATACATTCTTTTAATCGCTCTTTTAAGTTTCTCATTATACTTTGCAACATTTCGACTGTGATGTTTTAAATGTCGTCACGAATTGCTGTCTTCGGTTGTTCAATTTTTCGCGGTTTGTTTTCGTATAACTTACTTTTTAGATACCGTACCCCCATAAAAAGAAATCACATGCACTCAAGTCGGGGGATCGTGTAGGCCAGACAATGTCTCCATTTCTCGATATGACATGATTCCCAAAAACATTTTACATTTCCGTCATAGAGATGGCTGCAGTATGTGCTATTGCACCGCCTTGCTGAAACCAAGTTGATCTGTTGGTACAAACATTTTTCTTCTTCTCAATTTACCACTTCAAAAAGTTTGAGTCATTATATAACGAGCTGCATTAACAATTTGCGCACGACCATTGGCATCCTCAAAGAAATATGAGCCAATAATTCCTTTGGAAGACAGCACTCCACCTTTATGAATGTAGGGGCCGCTCATGAAGTTGCCGTGGATTTTCCTGTGGATAACAGCTTCTGCACATTGTCCATTTAGTTAAGATTTTACAGCAAATCCTCGTTGCTCACCAGTCCAATGCTCCATGTTTACTAAATTGAAACAATCAAACTAAACAATTACAGTGAATTTAAGCCTACTGAAATAATCCGTGTATTACCAACAACATAGTTAAAATCTCCCGTTTCTTTGGCCCCCATATATTTTGAATCTAGTTCCTCTGAATAATTCAAATCAACTTTACAGGGAGTTATACCTGAAAGCTTGATTTGCATAATACACGTCACTGTCCGTTAACAGAAAACCATAATTTCAGTCACACAGGGTTATTGTGCACTCAATGTTGGTTGCTTGACGGTTGTCAGCCCACTTTGAGGTCTGTGGATATAGAAGGAAAAATTGATTCGGTGTCTAGTAGAGTTCCCGGGTAGCTCATTTGGTAGAGCGTTGGTACGTTTAACCAAAGGTTCCGGGTTCGATACCCGGGCCCGGAACAATTTTTCCCTCGAAATTATTCAAATCAACTTTACAGGGAGTTATACCTGAAAGCTTGATTTGCATAGTCCCTCTGACTTTATATACATTGTCATTCATCTCAACATGCCATGCAGATGACAACGACTATTCCAGGGATTCCTATTCTTGCTTGCTTTTTCATAAAACTTTCGCCGTAGAATCCCTTGGTCTCGTGGGAAGGTAATATTGTTACGGGTAAATGATGAAATTATGGCAGAGGAAACAGGAATACCTTGGGAAAGCGTGTATGTAATGGATAAGAAATAGTCAATAGTCAGAATTTAATGTTCTTTTAAATTCTAGAAAGACGAATTTAATCGAAGCCCTTTATACTCAAGCAAGGTAATTAGATTCAAATTTTATATTTTACTATGTGTCATTTAGAGCTCTTATTTGTTGCGGATTTAAAATAAAAATATGTTGGTCATTTATATTATATTACCGACATAATATAATAATTTATTTCTAGAAAAAAGTTTCCGGTTAACATTTGTACATTCGTGCGCACTTCCTTTGTTATTATTAAAAGCTTTAGGTTAACAGTTGCTTATGTTATCAATTTATCAATATTATTACAATATGATGAAATCAATAATAATCACACAAAAGATTTGAGGTTATATTATTGCATCATATTTCCTTACTGAATCAATTTGAACTTTCATTTCAAAGAATGTAGTAGTTAATATTAAAAGTTTCATATGGCGCATAGTTTTGGAGAACATTTGGGTGCCGTTATGTGGCAACGAAAATTAAAGTTCCTATTGTCACTCTCTGATCAAATAATCCGTAACGGATAGACAGTTTTTTTTTTGGCAGTTTAATAAATTGTTATTATGCTTATTAAGGATAATAGTAGTGCTACATTTTTACAGAATAATGTTGTTTAATTCTGACTAACGTTCTTTGGCACACACTGTAACTGTGGAATGAAATGCGTCTCATTAATATTACCACGTGTTGCATAAATAAAAAATTGTATAGCCATCATATATTTCGTAAGGATATCCCAACTGCTTCAAATAATTGGATTTTTTATTGGTTCGCTTTATGAATGCGCACATGTAATTTGAAAATTACATTTCTTTGTTCTGTCTTCCTGTTTACATCTGCTTTATTTATGACGTGACTAACAGTAGTAGGGATAGTAATTAGCGTAAACCTGTGCCAAGAAGTGTAATGAAAATTAATAACTTCTGTACTGTTGCGGCTATTATTACGTTCTGTGTATCCCTTATGCTAGGAATTTATTTTTATTATGATGGCTCGAAAGGTAATTAACAATCATATAGAGCACGATATAACGTATAACGTATCCACTGCCATTTCGGCCTCGTCTTTAGTACATCATAATTCGTATGTGTCTGGAATTTAGTTATGTATATAGGTTATTGCAGTTCATAATCACAATAATCATTATTACCATTGTTATTAATCGTTATCATCATCATTATCATTATCATAAACTATCGGCGTAGATCTGGTGATCTGCGAGCTTTCCTGCTGATACGGAACTGCGCTTGGGCGTATGTTCTATTCCCGCTTGAGTTCATTACTTAGTTGGGGTTTTACCAATATTTCATAAACTGTAAGGTTAATGTCTAGTAATCAGATGGCTAATCCTTCGCCTCATCTCATCAAACACAATCTCGCTATCACTAAATCTACAGACGCAAAAGTTTAAAAATTTTGCATCGCTTTAAATACTGAAAATTTTAAGTCATGCTTAAGGGGAAAGGATGGTATTTTTACAACCTTTTTTCCTATTTGATGTAAAATATTAATTTTTTGTATGTAGAGAGCTCATAGCTTTAGCAACTCAACCAAATATAAATATTTTGAAAAAAAAATATATATATATATTTGGGGGCCCAAATTTGAAAAAAATATACCCATTGCAGGATTTTACTAAAACCGATATATCTAAACCATTTTTAAATAGCGATTCAAACAGTTTTTTGCAATGTACTTGCAAAAGCATGCTCTACAATCTGTCTGTAACAGAATTTTGATATTAGTCCCTACGTTTGTAAAATTAACAATTAAAATTTAATAACACTTTTTTATTTCCTTTTTCGCAAACAAACGGGCATATTTTAAAAATGAAATCTATTAACAACATTCTGTTACAGAGAAAAGTTTCCTAATAGTCTAAAGAATGTGTTCTAAATTTTATGCATGTATCTTTAATAGTTTAGAAATTATATCCATTTTTATCTCGCAATGTAGCAAAAAAATAAAGTTACCGGAAACAGCGATAAAGGGGTCGTGTGATTTAAAAGTCCATAGCGCAGGAAGTTTAAAAATGGCGTCTCAACATCTGATAAGGGCACAAATACCCATAAAATGTTATGCAATGCATTCCACACATATCAAAGAGTATTTTAAAGATTTTTATTTTTTTGAAAATTTAATTTACCGGAAACAACAATGAAAGGAGACGTGTGATTTAAAAATTCATAGCGCAGGACGTTTAAAAATGGCGTCTCAACATCCGCTAAAGGCACAAATACCCACAATAGTAATATACGTTACAAGAACGGTATGTTGACGTTTTCATGGTCGAGGAAAAGATTGAAAAAGCGAAACGTAGTTGAGCTTTTTTAATTTCCGAGAACATGAAAACAAACATACCGCTCAAACAAACATTGTTACTATAAAATGTTTTCTGTGTTTACTATACTCCAGCAGGCCGTGATATACGTCTGTCTTCCCCCCCCCCCCAGTCTATAAATGCGAACTTAAAACAAACGGTAAGGTTATGTAATGATTTATTTTTCATTTTAATATTTTAACAATATTATTTATATAACATATTGCAGTAATAACATCCGCATCTGGAATCTTGTTGATTTTTTCACGGCTTCCTTAATGTTACTTGTATCAGGAATGCAATAAGTTTCGTGGAGTAGTAGACTTTACTTAATTTTTGCAAATATTTAAAAACAATAATTAACATTGCAATTTAGGTGAAATTGCAGTGGTAAGTTTCCAATTTATAATTACTACTATGTTAAACGTCTCTAAAAATAATATGTTAAAAGCCTAAAGCAGTAAAATGAATGTCGCGCTTAAGCGGTAAGAAGAGGGAAATTGTTATGTTTGTTACGTTGGGAATACTGAATGTGGTATTTCACACTTACCGCGTATTGGTTCTGTGCGGAAAACAAGCAAATATGCACGATCTCGTACAAAATGTTATGCAGTGCATTCCACACATATCACAGCGTATTCTAAAGAATTTTTTTTTAATTTACTCATTTTTCACCAAAAAATGTCGTCCTCTCCCCTTAATGTTACATTAGTAAGAGTAAAATTTATCGCAATTTTCCCCTTGTCTTCGCATGGTTTGGCTACAATTAGCTTTCTTTCAGAGGATAAAAGAATAAAAAATGTTAATTAGTATAGAGACCTTCATCAATTAATTAATAACATGAACTATGAACATCTTTCTCACTCAGCCTTAGTGCTTACACAGTATAATGAGATTAATTTATTCGTGAACTCGTTCTTATATGGAAGAGGTCCTGATAGAGCAATTCACGCAGGAGAATTTCCATCATGACGTAGCATTGTAAGGATCATCCGGAAAAACGTCACGTGTCCCTTGTAATTATATCTCTGTAATAAAGTTAATTGTTGCGTTGCGCCTGTCACTGCGGGGCAGTGCTGTAAACTTTATTGCAGCAGAAGGCACAAAAAAACTAGTTTAAAATATGCCGATCACTTGAAGCTGATTATATTAGCGAGCGCTACTTCTCTTTTATTTCGTTCCCTTCACACATCCGGTGTTTTCTGGCGGCGATGATAAGAAGAGATGGAGCCAGGCGAGTCTTTTCATGAATGAGATGACCTCCATTTCTTATTTGCTATCAGGGTTGTATTTAAAGTGTGCAGGTTTAAGGGTTCCCACACATGAAACTCGTTTACTTTTCAACGACTTCCTGGTGAATCTTAGAATTATCTACTTGAAGAAATGTATTTAGGCCTATCTACCTCGTCTGATCTGTGGAAAAAAACTCATAGTATTACCTCACGTTCTTTGGTATTTCTTATAACCTGAACTTTGATTGACATATTGCTTTATTAAACAGTTACAAGCACTAATACTTGCAAAAAAAATGAAAACATAAAAAAATGACGGACTTCTTATTTACCATTCTGTCTATTAGTACCTATACTATACAAATTAATTGAGTATCGAATTCTGATCCTTTCATAGCAGCTGTATTACATAACATCAAACTTATTTAATTCTTTATTTCGTTTTATTTTTTCATGCTCATACTTAAGGTGAGATCAGAGGTCCTATATTACCAGTGTTAAATTAATAATAATTAATCTTTAAGTCCCTTATCTCATAAAATGTTATAGGCATCTCTGTGAAAATTTTGGTACGTTTTCTTTATTATCTTATAAGTGCTGAGTCCATGTTTTAAAAGGTGTACTTTGAGGAAATAAGTTTTGATTTTTGTAACCCACTGCTTTTTGTGAAAAATAAAATTATTATTAATATTCATGCACAGTTTTTTTTTTGTCTAAACGATCTGAAATAGAGCGCAGCAATCAGTGTAATACTTACATAAGCTGTAAAAATTTCATGCTTCTAGCTATCTCAGTTTCTGACGAAAAGGCACATATTATGGTGTGAATTTATAACTTCTGATAAAATGAGCGACAAAGTAAACATTAGAAAAATTTATATTTTCAAAAGCACATAACACTAAATTTGTTTTGAAAATTCACAAAACACGCCAAACCACAACCTTTTATACCAAATAGTTTCAGAGATAATTATAATTTTATTAATGACTGGTATCTAAAGTGGTCTTTATTTCACCGTTCTTAGCAACCTAAATCATGGCTTTATTCACATTTCTCAGCATTGAATTATACGTTTTTAACTTGACAGGAGTAGATTATTTTTTTAATAACTCCATGACAAACATATTAGCAAGAATAAAATACATACACACATTACGCACCCAAGTTATATTTTCGTCCCGTGAATGCAAGAGACGAGCGCTAGTAGCTTTAATTGCTCTAGTTGTTAGTATACAACCTACTGTTTCGTCTGTGAGTGAAGTCATGTTACAAGAGATAATGCAATGAGTGAGGTAATGTATATAATGCATGTAAGAAATACGGTTCATAATATTAACACTTTCACAGTATTTATACGGGTACAACACTTTTAGCATATTCTGTACACTTGTATTCACCACTATCTCAATCAGTTCGCTAACACGAACAGTAAACGCTTCTTATCAGTTTTAGTATTTACCCATAGGTCACAAAGGGCAGAGGGAGAGGGAACGATGATTCACATTCTTTCCGGGCGCAGATTTAACTTGGGCAAGTAGTATTCATTTATTGATAATTTATTCGCAAACAATAAATTGTAAAGAATTCATTCATTCATGATTTTCTGACCAAAGGTAGGTCTTTCACCGCAAACTCAACATTCTTCTATGTTTCCTATTTTATATCTACCTCTTAGTCTCCGCATACGATCCATATAATTATCTTAATGTCGTCTATCATCTGATTTCTTCTGCCCCGAACTGTTCTCCCGTTCACCATTCCTTCCAGTGAAACCTTCAGTAGGCAGTTTCTTCTCAGCCAGTAACCCAATCAATCCCTTTTTCTCTTCGTGATAAGTTTCAAAGAAAAGACCTACAATATTAAATTAAATTTAGATACCAGTAATGGATTAAATATTTTATACCACATGAGAATAAACAGGTTTTATGCGCTCGTGGAAATTATCACTCTCGGCTTCATCTCGGGCGCTGAACTTTCCACTCGCGGATAAAATATAATTTTACTTTCTTGTAGCCTACCCTATTGTAAATTCCTATTATGGAATTATTTCGAAATGAGAAAAAAAAAGTAGTTTGGCACATAACGTATTACGTAATTAAAAGCGCTTACAATTTGAATTGTTGAATAAATTATTGTATATCGAAATACGCAGAAAAGTGCAAATAATTATTTGCACAGAAAACAAATTTTCAATTAAAAATTAACATTTGACCCCTGACCTCACTTTCAGGAAACATTGCACTTACGGTCCTTGAATTTCATTGTCATCTCCCTGCATATTTATTTAACGATGTTATATCAAATAAACGGTTATATAGCGTCAATGGAATTGGTCGTAGCAAGATGTTTTGGCGGGAACCGTACGAGGATTCGTCACGGTATTACATTTGGGAAAAATCTCGGAAAAACTCAGCTGGGTAATCAGCCCAAACAGGATTAGAAGCAATGACCGAGCACGATTTTACGCCGGTGGTCAATTCTCTTTCTAATATCATGAATTTCATCATCTTTGTATCAGATAACCAAATAGTGTTTCGGCATTCCATCAGTTTGTTTGTTGTGTTAATAAAAACTCGTTTTCGCCAACGGTGATATGTAAGTGTATAATTTACCGTTGTATCAGCATGGAATTCACTCTCGTCTGTTCGAATCTCGCTGGAGTTTGGATATTTGTAAGTTTCTGTATGTCTTTCTTGGTTGTTTTAGGTTAAATGTGTGCATTGACTCGGCTGCACCTACCGTTTGCCTGCGGTTAAGACAGAGAAGGATTTGTTCTCAAGGAAATATGTTTTTGATGATTTTATGATACATTTACAACAAAATTAATACGATCCAGTTTCGTTTGTGGGAAGAGGAAAAAGACCTCCTTCGTATTTCTTTGGTGGCGTTTGAGACTATTCAAACAGATGGACGTAATTCAATTTTCGACATTTTTAATTCACGTCATTAGAAATGAAATCTTTAGAAAGAGTCAAGAAATGTTAAAAATGGATAAAATAAGAAATTAATAAATAAAAAATAGTTAGACATGTCTTATGTACAATACAATATCAAAGTCATTTAAGTAGAATGAGCAATGAGAGAAAATCGTTTACATCAGAATTCGTACGCTAAAATCGAAATGGGACTGGAGCTACCATTAAGGTGTTCTTGATGATGATAATAATAATAATAATAATAATAATAATAATATTATTATTATTATTATTATTATTATTATTATTATTATTATTATTTTATTATCACCTTCGTGAATTTTCCATGTGGTCTCTAATGACAATCTAAGAAGGATGGCCTTGTTACCTCCACGGGTATCTTGGTCTTCTCCGGTATCTGTATCCTCTTCGTTTATATAGGCTAATTCTGAAAGCAACTTTTTTCACCATTCTGGGTATATGGTTCTTCCAGTTGTTGATAATTTTGGATTTATTCGGTTCAACAAGAGATTTAGGCCTATAGTTTTTCTGGGATAGTTGTATTTCTATGATGGTCCAGTCTCGTTATGCCCAATAGTGATCTTAAATTATTATAAATTATATTATTATTATTATTATTATTATTATTATTATTATTATTATTATTATTATTATTATTATTATATTAAACACTGGGTCTCCCTGTGAAGAGATGGCGGGAAAACTTTTGTAGACCAGAACAGTCCTTCTAGGACTATCACCTGTTAGGAAGATGATGATGATGATGGTTATTATTATTATTATTATTATTATTATTATTATTAGGATTATGTAGCATAGCTTAATAGAAGACCTACAGTTTATTCTGTGGGCTGGGTTTCGATCTCCGGAGTTGACTATAATGATGTTTGTGGTGGACTAGATCGGAAAAGAAGGGTTTATTGGAGGAGTTTTTCCGGGTTCCTCGATATTACAAATTTCATTTCACGAACACACTCCATTTCTCCCTACTGTTCCCTTCACCTTATACAATCTCATTTTAACATGAATTTATGGTTTCAAGCTAAAGTGTACGAGCTTCGGTAATGCCTAGTGTAGAAACTAGATAGTTACTGCTTCTCTTTGCAACGTTCGCGGTTACGCAGGGCACCGGAAAAGCCTCTCGTTGGTGTTAACTACCGCCGCATTCCCATATTCCTGACTATTGACGCTGCTGATGAGGGAAGTTTATGACGTCCCTCAAAAGTGCCCTTGTGTCCGTGGAATGATGCCGGTCAGAAGTCGGCTGTTCTGCGTTCCGCTGGTGTTCGGGGAACGGTCTGTGTTATCTGGTGCCATTAGAATCTATCTATGTTATCTCTGCGGTACCTTCGGGACTGATAACCCACCCGTACGGTCACACATTCATGTCATTCCTGGTCCCTGGGGATTATTTGTTTAATGGTCCAGCGTGTATTGTCTATATACGGAAGGATATTCTTCCGTCTACTTTATACAAGTACAGTAGTGGCAACAAAACCTGACCGACCCTTGTAGCTGATACAAAACAATCCTGTGCTGTGTATTGTGTCAAACTGTGGTAATTTCAATATGGATAGTGAAGCCAGACGTATGTACTGCTATTTAATGTAAAAATACGCAGTTATCTTTGCCGAATAGAGATAGAAATGTAATATTGATGCCAGATGAAAATAAAACTCTCAGAGTTTTTTCGTCTGTAAGTTTGAGGCACTGAAGGAAACAAAAGACGGTAAGAATCGAACAAATGCAATAAATTTCATTGTTACAATTAATTATACAAGATGGATGCGTTTTGTGACTAGCAAAATCTGAATCTGTGACTCTGAAATGAGCTACAAGGGTCGATCCGGTTTTTTTGCCACTACTGTACATATTACATAATTATTTTCTCAATACCTGTATCTTAGTCACATCCCTACTGCTACTCAGTACCGATTGTCTCGTGAAGTGGAAGTCTTAATATCCCTCCACTATAAGAGCCTTAGTGAGTCAACTTATAGGCCTATCTTAATCAAAATTAAACTACATGAAGAGATTTCTTATACCGCTAGAGGTGTTTACTCCAAGCCCATATTTCGAGCTCTTTGTGATATAGCTATATTATATGACAGCATCGTCAACATAATGCCGGGCCTTCCCCTCAAGACACAGGATATTACACTGACAATGGACTGACTCTTGCTCTAGCTCTAGTTAAGGATCATATCCAATATTCCAACTTAATCTGTTGAGTAGACAGGCATGAAAATAGACACAAACGATATAAAGTGAAGCTATACTAATGACTTTATTACATAATCACCCAACGCATTGTGGATTAGACACCTGTGGCGCACGTGTCTCGCGGAACGAGTACAAACAAGAATTTTAAAGGTCAAGTTAACATAAAAGGAGTGTCATAAACATTGGTGCTGTAGGTTATGGTTTACATTTTTATGAACCCAAAATGTGTTGCCATAGGTTCAAATGAATAACTTACCCTTCTCTTACTTGACTTTATACGAACCGCTCAATAAATCCCGCGTTCCTTTGGTATAATTCTTTCGAAAGTCACACACAATAAACATTAACATATTTTATGCTCGACCATGCCGAAATGTAGTAATTATACACCTGGTAGCAGTCCTTTAATACATGTCATTAAAGTACACCTATTCATTAAAGTTCAGCTTTTCGATTATTCTCGGATATTCAATCGAAAGACAACGAGGGAAACGTCACGGAGACTGGAAATCCAATACTGTCGCAGAAGGTTATGTTCTGTTACCATAATAATTAGCGTTAATTGTAAATAATATTCAAATAAATTCAATTTGTCGTCTCGTTTTTCAATTCTAAATCGATTTCCAGGTTATATCAAAATTAGTTCATGTTACATTACATCAAGGTCAATGACATTATTGTTCCTCGGAAAAAATCAATACTTTCGCGTCTGCGCACATCTCACAATTGACGAGCTATGAATAAGGTCACTTCCGATCTTCTGTCAGATACAAATAAAATTAATACTTCAGAATAATTTCAAGTTAGAAATATGGTCGAGCATAAAAAGTCGTATGAAACTTGCTTATAATGGTAATTAAGACGCTCGTATGAAAATTATGAAACTCGCTTGCGCTCGTTTCATAAACAAACAAACTCGCGTCTTAATTACTATCATTATAGGCTCGTTGCATAATGTACTATTATTTTACTGTTGGTCTCTAACCCGATTCAATAGTCTTGGTGATTTGTGATTTCATAGTCGGATCACCTAGATCCTAGATACCTGAGGCTTCAATTTTTTTTTTCTGTTCTGCTCGTGTATTATGTTCTGTACTGTTTCAGTCTAGAACATGAAAGTCGAAAAAGTGCTTGTAGTTAAGTCCAAGTCCAAGACAGAAAAATAAACTTTTTTTTACAAATGCCCCGTTGATATTGGTGTTCTCAAAATACTACTACTATGAATAAATAACAGATAGCTGACATGAGAAGCAAAATAATTTCTAGGAGATCTGCCAAAATTATGTAGGCCTATATATCGACGTTGATTTTATTAAATTTCCTATGTGACAGTACAGAGCATAATTTTTCAGGAGGAAGAAAAAAAATTAACTAAATATGAATAGGCCTACACTGATGTCATTGATGTCCATCATATTCACCAACGTTTTCTATCAAATTGTCTAATATTCTTATGAGGGCCTATTGATATTTAATTACCTTTTTCTTACTCCTGAAAAATTTATGCTTTATGCTGTCACATAGGAGGTTTCATAAAATCAACGACGATATATATATATATATATATATATATATATATATATATATATATATATATATATATATATATATTTTACCTTAATATCAACTTTTACTCATCAAGGTAAAACTTGTCATCCCACTACGATCAATTTCATCCACGCTATATTATGTATAACCGTGCAGTTGGTACAGAATAACTAAATAACAAATTTTGAAAATGGAGTGACATTTATACGAGTAATAAATTAATCCCAACTAAAAACTCGACAGGTGAATAATTTTACTACTACTACTGCTACTGCTGCAGCAGCTGCTGCTGCTGCTGCATATCTTTACATAGAACTATGTGTGAGTGCAATTACTTGCTGACAGGAAACACAGAAAGTACAACAGAAAGATAAGGAGAGCAAGGACGAGACAATAAGAAGGGAAATATAAGGACAACAATAGGAATACAATGATAACGAGGGAAATACAAGGATAGCAGAAGGAATATAAGAGGAATACATGGAAAAGGGGGAAATAAAGAAAGAAGAAGAAGAATACAAGGAGAAAAGTGAATTACAGGGAGAATAAAGGAAATAAAAAACAGAGCAGTGGAAATACAATAAGAACAAGGGAATACAAGGAAAATAAGGGGAGGAGGAGAAGAAGAAGGAGAGCAAAAGAATACAAGGAAAATAAGGGGAATACAAGGAGAACAATGGAAATATAAAGAGAACAATGGTACAAGGTTAATAAAATAAGAACAAGGGGAATACAAGAAGAAGAATTTGAAGGCAAGGAGAACAAAGGGGTTGCATTTTTATATGACGGTGAATTGCTAAGTTATCTCCTCCATATCTTGTGAGGAGAAAGACGTAGTTCGGTGCCAAGGCTAAGCAAGTTACCATCGTCGTTTTTGTCAACAATGAGGATGCCACCACCACCATTATCATCGCCTACATATATTTACTTATCTCGACGATCTTATTCTGCAAATCGGATTCACTCCCCAGTGGTGACAATTTATGCATACTTGTAATGATCAACATCGAAGAATGAGGGTTTTTCCTCGATCTCCGTCAACATTAAAATATTCATTCCACCAACACTATTTAATCATACTTTTCTCTTCATTTCATGTATTTTCATGCCATAAAAATATGGTTAGATGTGCGAGTTTTGGTATTGCAGGTTGAAGGTGACAAGTCAAACTGCTGCTTCGTTCTAAACTTTACTACTCTAAGTCAGTGCCAGACGGATATGCTCAATTGGGCAATACTCGCTGGCATAAGGATTATGATCTCAGTGATAGATAAGGGACGTCTTACAGTAAGTCTCACTAGTAGCCTATCTGAAGGATGATGATCACGCCAATCGGAAACCACCTAGTGGTATTTCACTGTTATTCTGGTACTGTATGTGAACTGATGACCGCTATGAACCTTTTTGAGCTATCTGTGCTGTATATTCGGAGATCAAAAGCTTCTGGAAAGGTCTCCTATTCATCTCACCCATTTCTCCTGGGAGTTATGTGCATAAAGGACATAGGCCTACCTCGAAGATGTACACGCAAAAGGACTTTCGTCGGCTCTCCTCTTTGCACACACATAGGTCTACTTCGCTGGAAACCTCACTATTCCGCTGATGGGAGCAAATAAAAAAGTTAAAATTTTTTCTTCCACCATGTTAATAATATCAAAACAAGTGCTTATACAAATGTTGACCACTCAACCGCAATTACGAGGCCGTCCAGAAAATGATTTTTCCTAGGGCCGTAGCACAATTACATGGAAAAATTTATTGAAACAGATACAGCAATTGTTGCGCTATTTGTCAACATATCCCCGATTGGAATTGAGATATTTGTCATACCTGGAATCAGTTTTTGTATTCTTATGTCGTAAAAGTCAGACGCCTGGGATCGGAACTAGCTTCTGTACCTCTCTGTCGATCCCATGATAATGACAAATGTCTCAATTCCTGTGGGGAATATGTTGAAAAATAGCTCAAGAATTGCTGTGTCTGTTCCAACAAATTTTTCCTATGAAATTAGATTTTCATTCTGTTAACGGCCCTTGGCGCACTTATTTTTTTACGGCCCTCATAATTGCAGTCGATTACCCAAAATTTGTATAATCATTTCTTTTGACATTATTAACATAGTGGAAGAAAAAACAAATTTTTATCTGCCCCCCTCAGAATGTTTGCTTGTTAGATTCGTGATTTTATTGAATCACTACATTTCTCTTTAGCTATTCCCAATTGAAAATAAGGCAGCTAATTTATCTGGAAATACTTGTCTTAACTTAAAATTAAAACTATTACTTATAATGTGATTATTTACGGATTAATAGTTGATAAATTTTTCTTTGAGTAGCAAGTTACATAGTAGCAAATTTAGCTGTCTTGAAAGATGAGGACAATAATGCTGTTTTTGCTGTAAGGAATAGCATTTCATATTTTTAATGTCAAAACAAGTGATTATACAAATTTTGACCACTCGACGCAATTACGAGGCCGTCCAGAAAGTGATTTTCCCTGGGGCCGTAGCACAATTACATGGGAAGATTTATTAAAACAAATACAGCAATAATTGTTGCGCTATTTGTCAACATATCCCCGATTGGAATTGAGATATTTGTCATACCTGGGATCAGTTTTTGTATTCTTATGTCGTAGAAGTCAGCCGCCTGGGATCGGAACTAGCTTCTGCACCTCTCTGTCGATCCCATGATAATGACAAATGTCTCAATTCCGGTGCGGAATATGTTGAAAAATAGCTCAAGAATTGCTGTGTCTGTTCCAACAAATTTTTCGTATGAAATTATGTTTTCTTTCTGTTAACGGCCCTTGGCGCACTTATTTTTTACGGCCCTCATAATTGCAGTCGAGTACCCAAAATCTGTATAATCATTTATTTTGACATTATTAACACAGTGGAAGAAGAAACAAATTTATCTGCCCCCATCAGAATGTTTGCTTGTTAGATTCGTAATTTCTCTTTAGCTAGTCCCAATTGAAAATAGGGCAGCTAATTTATCTGGAAATATTTGTTTTAGCTTAAAATTAAAACTATTACATAGAATGTGATTATTTACGGATTAATGGTTGATAAATCTTTCTTTGAATAGCAAGTGACATAGTAGCAAATATAGCTGTCCTGAAAGATGAGGGCAGTAAAGCTGTTTTTGCTTTGAGGAATAGTATTTCATATTTTTTCAGTTCGTTTGGGCTTGTTTCTCTGTAATTAGCATGCCAACGAGTTAATAACTGGTTGCAAAGGCAAACCACGTGCACAAGAGCGTTTAGGCCCAACAGCACGACCTCTAATCCCAACTCATTAGTCGCCGCAGATGGTACTTTACAAGATTTGCATATTATTTGAACACAGGTAAATATGCCTCTCTTGAGCCTGCGGAACCCGGTTCCACCCAGCTCTAAGTCAGAACCGTCCATTCGGTTGAGACTTCCCCGCATTACCTTGCATGATATGTGGCATACGGACTCGATTAAAATCCCGCTGCTATTGTTCGAAATAGAAGTACTTGAAATGGCTAAACATTAATAACGGAATGATTATTTCTCGATCCCGGAGGGCGTGTCCTGCACGAGGACGTCGCGTACCAATTCGCAACACGTCACGGCATGTCAATGCCCCATGCGAGTACCGTTCTTCACGTCATTTTAAAACAGATACATCTCTGTGCATATAACAACTGCTGTACGACAGCCATTAAGCAAATTGACTGGACTGCTATCTTACGTATAGGGTGTTTCTTAAGGATCGTTCTGTATGAGCGAGAAAGCATTGGTGGATTATTCGAAAAGATGTAGCTTGGACTTTTCCATTGTTGGTATAGTTATAAAAATTCACAGTAAACATTCCCAGGGGGCAGATAAAATAGTAATATGCGTTACAAGAGCGGTATGTTGACGTTTTCATGTTCGAGGAAAACATTGAAAAAGCGAAACGTAGTTGAGCTTTTTTAATTTCTGAGAACATGAAAGCAAACATACCGCTCGTGTATCGTACATTATTTTGTGCGAAGATCGTTTATTACATACCTGAAAGAGGAATTTCTAATTAGTTGCAATGAAATCTCCATATTTGTTTCTGTTCAATGACGGCAACTTTGGAAAACAAATATATCTATCTTCAACATTGTTCCTATAAAATGTTTTCTGTGTTTACTATACTGCAGCAGGCCGTGATATACGTCTTTTTTTCCCCCAGTCTATGATGAGTCTGGAATCTTGTTATTTTTTCACGGCTTTCTTAATGTTACTTGCATTACAAATGCAGTAACTTTTGTGGTGTTGTAGAGTTTACTTAATTTTTGCAAATATTTAAAAGCAATAATTAACAGTGCAATTTAGTTGAAATTGCAGTGGTAAGTTTCCAATTTATAATTATTACTATATTGAACGTCTTTAAAAATAATATGTTAAACGCCTAAAGCAGTAAAATGAATATGACGCTTAAACGGTAAGAATAGGGAAATTGTTATGTGTGTTACGTTGGGAATACTGAATGTGGTATTTCACACATACCGCGTATTGGTTGTGTGCGGAAAGCAAGCAAATACGCACGATCTCGCACAAAAGTTATTTTTCCTTCCATCATGTTAATAATGTCAAAACTAATGCTTATACTAATTTTGGCCACTCGAGAGCAATTACGAGGTCGCCCCAGAAAGTAAGTTTCCCTGGTGCGTGATGAAAGGATTAACATGTACAGTTATACAATACAATGGTAGATTTATACTTGCAGAAGATACAGCGATAGAATACTTCAAGAATAAACATTTAAACGTTCTTTAATATAAGAACATGGAACTATTCTCGTTTTTTTATATTACATTTTATAGAAACTAGTCAAGATTTGTAGCAACCGAGCATGAATTTATGTGAATGTCACAGTTTTGTCACACTCTGAAATATTCTGAATTCAAGAGAACCACATTTTTTTATGGGTTTAAAGTAATTTGTCATCCAGCTGTGAGTATTTCGTTTTGTGACGAGTAAAAACACATAAAAGTGAACGACTCTAGAAGCAAAGAAAAAGCAAAGACCGTAGCCAGAGAGTGTCTCGAAAGTTGCGTCTCGTACCACACAATATTCATAGCAGCCTGTTTATCTATTCCTGCATAAATTGAACGCTTTTAATCTTTCTATGACGAACTTAATAATTTTACGCCAAACTATAGCTTGTGAAGATTGACTGTTCCGGCAGAGTTCTCTTTGCGTTAAGTATCTGAATTGTATGTGTATTAAGTCTGACTTTCATGCTATTCAAGCCGTACGAGATTTTTGAGGTTTATCATCGTATCTTAGATGCGAACCATCCAACTATTAGAGGCTACGTTTCGACGCCATCATGAAGAAAAGGTAAGAAAGCGGGGACCTTCCGTTATCAAGATTGGACTGAATCGGAGATGCATGCTCCTTTCCCTGTCTTCCCTGATACGTAGCTCCAGAAATCAGATGCTTACACACGGCACACAAATCCAAAAATCTCGTATTTATGTGCCTCTTGACGTACGTAATTTGAGACCGTTCACACATGTCGTGAAGGAATCGTAATAAAACTCGAAAGAACCTCTAGTGCGAATTCAATCGCAAACTGCCTCTTCATACACGAAGGTACGCAGTCAGGACTCAAATTAAAGCACCTACACCGTGACCCAAAATTGCTCCGAATGAATGAATGCTACAGCAACGTAATAAGTGTCAGTAGAGAGGAAATCTCGCCAAGTTTTTTTTTTTTTTTTTTTTTTTTTGTATCTTACAAATTCTCGATATGTGGACTTCCGATCATACGGCACATATCTAGGCACACTCTGTGCAGCGTATCACATCTGTCGCCACAGCTCCTGCAGGTTGTTGGCCAAAGAACGGACATAAACATTCTCCTTTACCTATCCCTACAGGAAAAAAATCACAGGTGGTTAGGTCAGGTGAGTACGGGGCCACCTCATCAAACTTTGTTCTTCGGCAGTGCAACGGCCAATTCGACGTTGAGGTACTCACGCACGTGACGGTGGAAGTGAGTTGGTGCAGCGTCTTGTTGAATAATAAACTCGTCTTCCTCTTCCTGTGGTCACAACAGAACGATGAGCTGCGAAATTCAAGACACAAAAACTCTCTGAGATTCCAATAGCGCTATTTTATAACAATGATAGCCGTATACTTAATTAACTAGGAAATATTAGCTGCCTATTGAGGCTAACTGCATTTTTACAGTTTACATACTCTCCGAAATAAACCGTATGAAACTAGGAGCAAACATTTTGAGACACACTGTATATTATTGGTGTGCGCGGGCTCTTGCCGCGAACAAATTAAAATGTCAAGCTGAAGTTAAATAAAATAGATGTCCTTCCTTGAATGTTCCAGTAATTTTATATTTGTACATGCAGAGGCACTTTTCCATTACTTGGACAAGCTTAATGTTTAGTTCTTTCTGGCCACTGAGGACGCCAATATTGTAACGTCTTCATAATGTATGAGTATTGCAAGTCAGTCCGACACAACAACTAGGACGCAACTTGTTGGAGAGGCGTCGTTGTCTCGTTGCATACTAGGGGCGCCTTGTGAATGTACAGATACGGAAATACAATTTGGAGCTCCCTTATTATGTTTCGCTAACAATACATTGCGCATGTGCAGTAACCAAGAATCTCAGTATATATGCTATTTGTGCAGTCGTGCGAAATTGTTGCCTACATACAGGTGGACTCCCTTCAAGACTCGTTATTTTAATTCCCTATCTGTACTTGTAGGCCTACGTATCAGAAACTTTCCACTTAATCTCAGAAAATTTGTTACAATCAAAACTGAATCGCGTCGCACAATGTATGAATGGCATTAGGCCAACGGGTAGATCATCAGTTTTTCGCGTTGGAGACTCGGGTTCATATGCCAGTGAGTCCAAGTATAATTTGTGATGGACGAAGGTGATGTTGGGACATATTTTCTCTGATCATTTCCATCTTCTCTGCAATCAAGCCACCATTGATATTTCAGGAAATTTTGACAAAATACTCTATCGTATCACTTCCTAAAACATATGCCTGTTCAGGCGACCCTATTCTGCTGCTGCTACTGCTAAGATCGCCTCTAGCAGTGCTTTGTTACATCATCAACTTCGCGCATTAAACCATGTTTGTTTCGATCTTAGAAATGTCTAAAATTGGTCACTTCAGCTCTTCTTCGGAAGTTCGGCATTTCTTCGTTCTGTTGGCTTGTAGTAGTGTCCTGCAATGTTCGAACATGAGAGAGGCAATCAAGCCATTAAAAACTTAGTCTTGTTTCATATGAAAAACTAATCGCAAGATCTCTGTTAAAATCCTTAAGCGACTAAAACACGAGTGGAGAACAGAGAGTATTTTTATAACAAGGTGAAACAAACACGACAGGCCTCCTTCTGTGGGGCGAACATTGGCGAATATCGAACTTCGCCATACCGAGCATAGCGCCTGTAATGTACGATGCTAGATTGTAGTGTAGTAGTGTCTTCGGAATACGGCAGTCATCCATTCTATCGAGGTGTTCTAACCAATTTGATCGATATTGACTGATCTCTTTTAGCATAGTTATTACATTTAATTGTTCTCGGCGTATGTTCTCACTTTTTATCCAATCTCGGAGTAAGTTTTTCGTTTTTCCGCAACTGTGGATCTTACAGTTTGGTACGTCCGGCTTCCTAATATCCGTAACTTTCATCCCCCAAACTTGTTAACGTGACAGGTGATATACATTAATTCCTTATTTTTTTCAAGTGCACAGTGAAACAGTGACTCGCGGAGTAAGACAGATAATCAGCAGGTTTCGTGGTCACGTGCGTAGTTTCTTACCCCACCCTCAAGACTCCTCGCAAGGACTAGCACTTTCGTACATTTGGTTTATGATTCTTACTTCGTTCCCTTTGAACCTACTATCCGATTTTTTTCTCTCAGAAGATAAACTTATACAAATTTTACTGCAAACATTTCAGTCAGAAATTAACCCTGTAAATTCGTGCAGTTGATGCCAGTCTCTGAGTTTTAAGGTATTTCATAGATGCTCGACCTCCGAATTATCTCTATTTTTTCGGAATTTTCTATACTCTGTTTTTATACACATGTGCTTCCCACCGTTGAGTTTAAACGTTAAGACGAACCTTGTCTATCAGCGTATTTCGAATCACACCGGGCCGGTGGATAACAATGACGTCACGCTGCAGCGAAATAGGAACAGAACTGCTTGAAGGTTCGATGGCTGTCATGGCGGCTGTACAAGTTGTTGTCTGTGCTATGCTAGCAAGATTTTGAGAAATTTCCGTACTGTCATCTCGTTCAAAGAAAAGAGAGCTTAAACAATTTATTTCTTGAACCGGTAGTAATAACTGGTCCGTTGACATGTTCGCTCATAAGCCATTAAAATATTGTTTTTACGTTGTGCTCATTACAAAAACATAGCAGAATCAAAGCAGAACACACCGCCATGACACAACAGTGCACAATGTCATTCGTCTGCTAATTCCCGCCCTATACAAGAACCAATCAGATTCACTGATGGCTGCTGATAGAGACTGCCACCACCTCTGCAAGCTGATGGAACCGGTGCGACACCGGTGGAGCATCAGTGACGTCATCGTTGATATTCGAAACACAGTGATGCCATCAGATTGCTCAGCGCTGAGATTCGGAATACGCTCTCAGTAACAAGATGAGTTGTGGATGTGCTACTTACTACCGCATATACCTGTTCGACAGGATGTTCCTACAATATGTTAACGTTATTTGTTATCCTCCTTCAGTATAGACCTGTTTGTAAGCTAGTTAAGTTCAGCCTTTAAACACGTCATTTACAATTATTTTTAATTCAGGATGACGGATATTGGTGTGCTGGTGTTGGTGTACTTGGTAGTTACTTTCTATTTAATAGGCGGTAGCGGAAATTAGATAAACTCCTATACCAAAGAACCCATGTGTCATGTTTGTATGCATTTCCAGAGCAAACATGACAATGCAAGGAATGGAAGATAATCAATTTACATTAGTCATGTTTTGAAGAGAACACTTAAAGTGACGGTATATAGTTAAATGAGAAAAAAAAATGAAGCGGAATAAAATTTTAAAAAGTTCTTATAAAAAATGTGTTCGCGACTCTCCTGTTACATGACTGGACACACTTCACATATTTAATCATGAAGCTGTAAGGTTTTTTTATTTGGTTATTTTACGACGCTGTATCAACATCTAGGTTATTTAGCGTCTGAATGAAATGAAGGTGATAATGCCGGTGAAATGAGTCCGGGATCCAGCACCGAAAGTTACCCAGCATTTGCTCATATTGGGTTGAGGGGAAAACCCCGGAAAAAACCTCAACCAGGTAACTTGTCCCGACCGGGATTCGAATCCGGGCCACCTGGTTTCGCGGCCAGATGCGTTGACCGTTACTCCACAGGTGTGGACAGGTTTATATAAAGAAAGTTTTATATTCAGTTTAGACGATATTTCGCCGAAAACTAGCAAGACACAAAACACTACAAATCAAAATTTTACGTTCCTCATTGCGAAAAGTACTAAAAGCTATTTGATTTCAGTACAGAAAAAACGAGAACAATAAGAAATAGTTAATGGAACGTGCGATATTGTTGCCCGTCGCAATGAATTTTTAAGAATAATTTAAAAAATGAGAGAATTAGAAAGGCCTATATTATTTTTTAATGAAATTAGTTTTAGTGTAGTTCTGTATCTTGCGTTAACATATTCCTTTAGTTGTTTTTGTCGACGTAGTTCTGAAACATCCTATACAGTAGCTTGACCTCAAAGTGGAGGTGGTCAGAGCATTTGAAATTTCAGCGGGAAGCTTCCTTCTGTATGAAACACAGGGTATGGGTTTGTATTGACTTCCAGATATAATTACCTTTACTTCAGGAATCGAGGTAATAGCTTACAAGTAATAGTTCAAGAAAATAAGCTGGTATTCAGTTTTTCGTGTGGTTGACCCAATCAGAAAAAGCAAATTTCGATACCAGTGAGTACTAATGACTTTTTCAGCTCTGTCACAAATCATTTGTATTTCACATATGAAGAGTTCGCGGGAAAAACGATGAATGTCACAGTTTTGTTAAGGTTGATGTCATTATCTAATTCAATGGATCACTACGAAATGTAATGTTGTTCTTATGAAAAATGGTAAAAAGGAGAATTATCACCACGAATACAGTAATCCTTTCCTTTATTTTCTATAGAAACAGCACAACATCTTGCAGTTATAGACTCGATTAGATCATTTTCTAATCCTTAACAGAAATGTGACATTCATCGTTTTTCCCTCGAACTCTTCGTATTTAAAGTAAGTGGCTAAAACAACTAGTGAATGGCCTCAGAAGATGTCTTATTATGCGTACTATTAATGTAAGTACACTATTTATCTTCATATCTTTCTACATCTTCCTGGCATGTGTTAGACTTTGATGGCCTGTTACCGTTGCATTCCACTTTCATTAGCTTTTCCTAATGGCCGTTTATCTTAACGTCCTTTCAGTACACTCTGAAGTTTGTGTAGGCCTATATTCTTTCACTGCCGGTAATATAAATTGTTCACAATAATTGGGAGTTAATTATTGTTACTTCTAATTTAAAAGAAATTAAATTCAACATCATTTATTAAAATAACTTTATTTCGTGAAAACCTGAATTCCCTGTTTTTAAATTTGTTAAGACTTTGATACTCAAATTTATGTTATCTCTCTTAAGATACCATTTAAATAACTTCACGTGCCACAGCAATATAAACTAACATGATTAATTATATGACAACAATATGTGTTGCATGTTTTTGCAAATAACCTTGTAAAATTAGAAGTGTTGTACATTTAAAATGTTCACGACGAAAGATTAATACATAACACATAATAACATATACATTTTGTTTTTTAAAATTATAAACTTTCAATACCGATACTTCTGAATGACTTCTTAAATATTTTACATTCAATGTCTCATACATTGTTGTTCTTAAAATATTAATGATGCTTCGTAAAGGGAATCGGCTGACTTTATCAAGCCACTTTTCGTTGGAAGCTAATCAGTCTATTGGCATGTAAAACAATATCTTGAGGCACAGGTCTTTTGTAATTGCAGTCATGTAGGATGGTTGCAAATAGAATTAAATACGCTAAATAAAACAAAAAGAAGACTTGAACCGAAGAAATTAGTTTACTGAGGACTTGTTTTGTATAATTTCAGGATTGTCAATTTGTGTTTTTGTGTAGTCTAGAGTTAGAAGATTCCTTTGCAGGTTAGTATCGTGGCAAATTACAGCCAGAAGGGATGACGCGCCTTATGTAACGTTTTTGCCTGCGCCATTCTGTGCCGCCTTCTAAAAGCTGGATAAGTACTCCGCAAGCAAACACGATGTTAAAATGAGATAGAATAGTGTATCCGCATGAATGCGTCCAATACTCTGATTTTTTTAACATATATCTCTGCTGCTGCTCTGTTATACTCGAGCGTTTTTACGCTCTGTTATCTATTTAAGTTGGAATTTTAAAGAGTTGAAGATCTGGTCCTTACTCAGCAAAGTGGTCGCAGATACGAATGAGAAAATAAAAATATGGATGTTTTCAGAATGTACTCTGAGATTTAAGACAGATAAAGCGACTGCGAGGTAGGCCTATATTTCTTCAAAATATTTAGCTTTACTGTGTCATCCTTACTTTATCATAGCTCGTGGTCGTCATATTTTGAAAGAACTAACCTCCATACTCACAGTTTAAGTCTAAAGACTATTTCACTCATGTACCTACCTAGAGTGTAAAAATCCGTTAATTATCGACTAATCACAATTACAATATTATTACTGGAATATTATCACTTTAAATTATTATCGGTTTTGCTTTATCACTACAAATTTTTCTTCGTAAGTAAGTTATGCAATTTGAAAATCATGTCTGGTTTTTCATAAGTGCTTGAAGATTGATTAACAGGAACAAAGACATGAATCATGAAATTATTGATTTTCTCGCGAATTTATCTATAAAATCAAAACTTCTTTAGGCATCATTTTTATAATCCTTTCCCGTCATATAATTTTAATGGTATTCGTTGGACACAAATGACTCGTATTAGCCTAAGAAGTTTTCACTCAAGCAAATTCAAATAGTTTTCGGCTTTCGAAAGTTATAGTGTTGAATAATTATTCAAAATCCTGGCATACTGTCCATTACATGCTTCACAGATGAGGTATAGTTTCACTTATGCGGCTACGTAAACTCACAGAACACACGCATTTGGGCCGCACAACATCCGGATGGTATTCATGAAACGCCTGTGCACTCGTTGAAAGTCGGAGTTTGGTGCGCACTATCAGCAGAGAGAATAATGGGTCCAATTTTTTTCCACGGAACAATGAACACTGCACAGTACCGACGCATTTTTATGGAATTCGTTGAGCAACTGGATGATATTGAGCTGCGTCAAGGGTAAGCCTACTTTCAACAGGTCGGTGCCACTTGTCATACATCAAATGAGACCATGGCGCTGATCCAAAGTTTCTTTGATGACCGCATCTTCTCCAGGAACTTATGGCCATCAAGATCACTGGACTTGACCTCACCAGACTTTTTCCTGTGGGATTACTGAAGGGAAGAGTCTACGCTACACGCCCTCGACTTTGAACGATCTGAAGTCGAACATCACACGCGAAATCAACGATATTGACAACACAATGTTTCAGCGAACGGTCATAAACATGGGACGACGTGTTCAGCTGTGCCTTGAGGCGGACGAAGAGCATTTTCAGCATTTAATGTAAAGGTAAACTAATCTCCCAGAGATTCTGTAAGACGCGAAACAGTGTTACTAGCATCCTTCTTGTTAAAATAAACGCATGCAGTAGAACCCCTCTTATCCGTCTCCCTATTAACCGATTGGCGGATTATCCGACTGTCCTCTCACGGGAATTTTTTTGTGCTACAGAAATATATGCAGTACTGTGCATTATTAGCATGTTATTTTTTTCTAGAGAAGGCTGTTACAAGACTTTACCTTTACACAGTATGGTCTGATGTTCGAGTTGTCGTACTATATAACTTCTATATAAAATGTCTTCTTGGAGAATGAAAATAAATCGTGTTATTCTAAGGATAAAAAGTGCAAATAACTGAGTGATTTTGGGAATGAGAAACTGTAGCTCATCTTAGAATATGAGATTGGAATCACAACTGTGTGCAATTTAATAAAAATCAAGGATAAAAGGTATAAAGTACGTAAATCTATAACACGAGACCTCCACTAACCCTATCTTACCACAGACAGCCATTACAAGAAGTTTCAATTGCCCCTTAAAAACCCATCGTTAACAATCAGAATTTCTAATCCACTACCTGCGTGTTGAATACAAGACCATAGATGAAATTACTAAAGTGTAAGCATTATTCACTAAATTTACGAAAATCTTTTATAATACGGATTATCCGATTTTTTCGATTACCCCCTTGATTACCACGGATAATAGAGGTTTTACTGTAATTAAAATCATGAGTTTTATATGAATCACTCTGTATATGAACAAACATATTGCTATTAGTTATGAAGTATGGATGACAAGTTACGGTCCAGCATTTCAAAACGAGTTAATTAAAACATGAATACTCTCCCCCCTTCATTTGTCTGTAGTATGAACATGTATTCTCAACCGGAGTTCTTGTTTTCTATATCTATGGGTGCTTATTCTTAAACGCAGAGCCATAATAGTGGCATCTTCGCCATTAATGATTTATACGACGTAATTGATATCTTGGATAGGCGATAAAGAAGTCGTGTTAATACTTAAGAATGCATCCGGTTACGAGATGAGTTTATGAGTGCCCACCACTCTTTTTGTTTTCTCGTTGTTTTCAGTAAAGCAATGAACTTTATGATGATGCGTATCTAATGAACTCCATTATTAATCACATCAACTAAGACAAAAAAGAGATTTTCCTTCACTTATGTTAATTACACCAGATCAGTATAAGTTTCGTTCGTTGATTACAACAGTTATAAATAAATAAGTTGCATGCAAAACAGCAAAAATTATTGAACTGATGCTGTATGAACATGACAATTTATTGGTAATAAATTATTTATTAGCATAAAATATAGATATTAATTGGACTTCGGTATTTAATTAAGCCTTATTTTAGGAGCTTATAAAGTCTTCATTGAAGAAAATTACGTTGAAGGGTGTTATTTGCGAACTCCAGAGTATTTATCGTTGTATATGGAAGACTGGTTTTCACGCTACATGCAACATATAATGCGATATTCTTATTTCGTATTATAAATGAAATGGCATACTTGTAGCTGAACCCCATAGTACTTAGCGAGTTTTTGTTGTAGAATATTAATACCGTCATGAAATAAATATTTTACACTTATTTTCATTTCACGGTCATCACTTTACGTTAGATGAATAACATGTTTATATTTTCGGTCCTTTTTTACGCCTCTCTCTCGTAAGACTTTAATTTTTATTCTACCCCGAAGCATTTCCTTGCTCTCGATGTCATAAAGCGACTGGTGGAGGCAGTCTAGGGTCTCGATTGTTGTTAGTTCTTAATAGCAGCGCTCCGAGCGGTGGCAGCCGTCAGCCCTATAATAATGTTCAGTGATTAGTTTGTATCCTGAGCCCACGCTTCCGGGTCGTATACATCTCTTGTGAGAAAATTAAGTATCGTTCTGAAAGTCACTGTCGTCGGATGGGCGTCCGTACACAATTGCGAAGATGGAACTTGAAATTAACTTCATCCAAAGTATCATTTCATCGTGGGTTTCTCTCCGACGTAAAGATTATATCACAGGCATTACCATACTTGTAAAACACGAAAGCAAGACAATTTCGCATACTTAGTGCAAAACAGAATGAGCATTGCTAGCTATTTTCCCACTCAAGACACTGGATAATACTCCATTGTTGTCTATGTACTTATTGTGAGTAGTGATTGTGCTATTACTGAAGGCTATAAGGAATCTAAATTTAGAATAACAATAGTGTGTGTTACGCGTTACGTAATATCAAACGACCTCTGAAATATTTTAAAATTAAGTTATGTATAGAATTGTAAAAAAGAATGTTTATGGAGATGATGACACGCCAATCTGTATGAATGTCTCAGAACTGAAGTAGGATAGCCTCATGCTATGGACAACAATAGGGCTTAGTATATGAGAGTATTATGATAGTGATTGTGATGTAGGGGTGGTGGTTAACAAAGGTGATGAAGCATCCAGTTAATTGCTAGCTATAGTCAATATTACTTTATATTTTTTCGCTTTCTAAATGACACATTTCCGATTATGACCAGCCTAACGACTCACAATTCTAATTTAAACGTAAATAAACAATATATTTTCAAATAAATAGCAAAATTTTAAGAAAATTGGAGCACTTAGAATAAGAAATATTATGTAAATAATAATCATAATAATAATAATAATATTAATAATAATAATACAACATACAGATGGTTTTTAAGGAACCCGGAGATTCATTGCCGCTCTCACATAAGCCCGCCATTGGTCCCTGTCCTGAGCAAGATTAATCCAGTCCCTAGCATCGTATCCCACCTTCCTTAAATCCATTTTTATATTAATAACAATAATAATAATAATAATAATAATGATAATAATAATAATAATAATAATAATAATAATAATAATAATAATAATAATAATAATAATTCATAGCGTGACAGTTTATGAAGGGCCAATGTCGTCCAGCCAACTACCGCCTAACGCCCACACGCATTAGCAGAGGTGAACGATCATCTAACGAGCATAGGAAAAGGTGTGGTAAGCACGACGATCTCCCCCAGCCGTTATAACTGACTTACGAAACCGGTTTTCGCTACTCACTGTAGCTCCCCAAATTAATGACGATGCTTGGTGAGCACCAGTCGAAATTTCATGAAAAAATGTTTTCTCTCTTGAGGACTCGAAGCAGCGCTCATTCCATACCACTAGTCCATGCAACTATGGCGCGGGACTTAAGAAATAGTTATATATTTGTTCTCGAGTGGTATTGTCAATTGACAGAATCGATTGAACGTTACGGGCAGAAAAGATAAGACATTCATGTTTTCTCCTGTAGTCAAGAGCGAATAAACGTGATATTATTTGTCACTTACGGGAATTAACATATTTTCATGTCAGGAGCGGTTTGTGAGTAACTATTTTACGAGGTAATTTGTGACCCTTGGGAATACTTACTTTTTCCTGTTGCATGTTTAACGCTAAGAAACAAAAATTTGCAGGCGTCAGTGAATAGAACAAGGAAAGTAAACATATAACTGCTGTCATTAGAAGATGTATCGCTCCTGGTTACGCTGCTTCCGTTCGGTGACACTCTTGGACGAAGTAGTAATTTATTATCATGTGCGAAGAAACTCTAACGAAGACTATAAGCCTGCGGTTTTCAGTCGATGAACTGAAATATTCCTACATATATTGTTAATATAGGTCCAATATCTCGTATCAAGTAACGTTTTTTTTTTCAAGTAGATTACTATTCATTATTTATAGGATTAACAAAATAATAATAATATTAGTTACATTTAAATTATAGGAATCGACCTATAACAGATGCAGTCACTCTCTTATACAGTATTAATAAACTAAGAATCGATATCTCTATTTTTTCCGTAGCATATATCAGGAATTAATTGTCTGTCCTTGAGATAACGGTGATTATTATTAAAATAATTATTATTACTATTATGATTATTATTGTTATAGCCTACTAAATTTTATTTAATTTTGTTCAATAGCAGGGCTCTTAACTTGTTACTCACTCCGAACCTTCAAACGTGCTGATAAGCATAGACCGTGTAGTCCTTCAAAGACTATCCAGAGTGTATCACAGTCGGTGGGACTACGTTGCATTCATAATCAATGATGAGGGAGTATAGTTGGGATGCAACAGGGAATAAAAGTACCCGGAGGAACCCTTGCTCAACACAATTCTAAATTAAATGTGGAGCGGGTACTGAGCCACCATAGCGGTTTTATTATTATTATCATGATCACCATAATCATAATTTATTTGCGCACCGTTAGCCGAACGGCTAGACTGTCGGCTTTCCACGCTGGTAACCCGGATTCGAATCCCGGCGTATAAAAGTGGAATTTGTGGTAGGCAAAGACGGTGCCTGGTAGAAAGTTTTAGCGGGTACTCCCGTTTTTCCTACCAGAATTATTATTATTATTATTATTATTATTATTATTATTATTATTATTATTATTATTATTATTATTAAAACCAAATTATTGCATAGAATGAAAGAAGATAGACTCTCTAGAATCGCACATTCTAAGCTGTTGTTCGGAATGGGGAAATCAATATCCATTACCTTGTTAAGAAAGATTATTGTTATTATTATTATTATTATTATTATTATTATTATTATTATTATTATTATTATTATCATGATCATCATGATCATAATTTATTTGCGCACCGTTAGCCGAACGGCTAGACCGTCGGCTTTCCACGCTGGTAACCCGGATACGAATCCCGGCGTATAAAAGTGGAATTTGTGGTAGGCAAAGACGGTGCCTGGTAGAAAGTTTTAGCGGGTACTCCCGTTTTTCCTACCGGAATTATTATTATTATTATTATTATTATTATTATTATTATTATTATTATTATTATTATTATTAAAACCAAATTATTGCATAGAATGAACGAAGATAGACTCTCTAGAATCGCACATTCTAAGCTGTTGTTCGGAATGGGGAAATCAATATCCATTACCTTGTTAAGAAAGATTATTGTTATTATTATTATTATTATTATTATTATTATTATTATTATTATTATTATTATTATTATTATTATTATTATAGTTGCGAATAAGCCTATTTAAGACTACGTAAAATACTTAGAGGCGTTCTTTTCTTTCTTTTTGCCCATAGTTCTCTCATTCTTTGGCTGTGGGCTTCAATCCTCTCTTCAGTCCACGTTGATCCAGTATTTTTCTTTGGTTTTTCCTCTCTGTCAACTTGTCATTTATCAACTTTGCTTCTAAAGACCTTTCTGTTTAAGATGTCTTCTTGTGTGATACCTGCCAGTTATAAGTTATCTTTTATTTCGCCAATCAATTTTATAGTAGGCCTATATGTTTATACTTTATTCCTATTTCCATAAAATTTAACTATTTGTTTTGTGAGTCTGTCGGGATTTATTCTTTCAATGTGTCCGTAAAATTTTAACCTTCGTTTTCTGATGTCTCTATGAATAACTGTGTATATATTTTTTTCTTTCTGGTGTACTTCTGAGTCTGTATTTTTCATTTAAGGTTCCTGAGCCAAATAACGCCATATATACCTTTAACGCCACCATATTAAAATTTGTTAATGACACAAGTTTTCGCTAGTGCACTACTGTAGCCTGCATTCGCTTGCAATCTAGTGATGAAATGAGTTACTAGCTGTCCGCTGACATTTACGAGTGACATTATATTCCATCATTTTCCTGTTTGTGTTGATAGTGAATGGCTGTTCTTATATCAAGGTAAGAGGCAATATTTTATTTTGTGTTGAGCAAATAATAACTATATTAAACTATATATTTTCGTGATCCTTAAACATTCTTCTATGTATAGAAAGTATTTGCTATCTATAAAATTTGAAAATGTTAGAGAAACAGGCATGTCATGTTATCAAGTACTCAGTAGCGCTTTAACGCCATGTGGCGTTAAAGGTCTACAGACAAAATTTTAGGTTATGTTAGTACTAAGGCTGACAGTACAGCATCAGTGTGAAAACATCAGGAAAATCATTAAGCTTTCAACTTACAGTACAAATGTTCAGAATGTGCAGTGACGATATTGGTTCAATTGCTTATCGAACTCTTAATTTTTTTTTTATTTTACATAACTTAATTTTTTTGTTTTACTTATTGGAAAACATATTAAATTAAGGTAAATGCTTTTGTGTTTAATAACTTTCTACTTTGTCGCATTGTCTCTTTTTTTAAAGTACGGAGTCACTGGAAAACATATTTTCCTAATCCATCTGGCGTTTCAGTTTCAGATCAAGATTCTTTCATTAGTATTGAGTGATTTTGTATCTTTTATTAACAGAAACTCAAATTTAGTCGCTTAGTTCAATTTGTGTTGCTTAGGAAAAATAATTCATTAACAATTATAAGTGTATAGGTTACTAGAAAATAGGTGGCGTTAATTGGACAACCTGTTCCTAACAATGCCAGTTTACAAAGTTTTACTATTTGAGTTCTAATTCTTCTTCGGTATATAATATATCCATTTTCATTGTGCTATTTTGTAAAGATAAGATTACAGTTTCTATTTCATAATTTTTGTGTTTGTACATAACTTATTTCCAGAGCAAAAGTGACTGAAGTGTTAAGGTGGCGTTATTTGGTACGTGTACCTTATGACTTTTGGGTCTAAAATTTTCCTTATGATTTTGCATTTTTTTTCTCAGTGTTTTCGATATCTGCTTTTCTATACAAAATTAACGTTTCTGCTCCATAGAGATATGCCGGTTTAATAAAAAGTAATAATAATTATTAATTATATTATTATTATTATTATTATTATTATTATTATTATTATTATTTATAAGAAGTGTAACTTGCATTGCTGGTGAAGTACGCAAGAAACTTTTCGATGTTTGGATCTACCATTATCTTTATTTGATCGAAAGGTTGAGAAAGCATCTATTCAATTCGGTGGCGTTGTTACAAATGGCTTTATCCATGGATCAATCACGTGAATTGAAACATTTTAACGACCCCAACGACCCTTCTCACTGTATTCAATTGAAAACGAAGTGCAACTACACCCTTAGAGAAGCTTATTATTGCTAGATATGTGGTGTCATTCTAATCTTGATTTTCAGATTCTAGTCTTACTACTATTTTGAGTTTGTTCATCTGTCCGTTCTTATGAAAATATCCGTCCCAATTGAGTGAGCTTTAACAAACTTGGTAAACATATATATATATTTTTTTTCAGAACATATGTTCCTCTTCTTATTCTCCTATCTCGGCGTTTGTTTTCTTCACTGTTTACAAGGAATTCATACTGTAAGACTGTAAGTGTATAACAAACATCTTTAATGACGTATTGTGTCTTTCGCTAGTAGAGTTTGTCACTTTAACAATTAACAGTTTAGTAGTTTCATATTGGTGAGACTTCTCTTCTCAGGTCTTTTGTTGATTGTAGTCAGGTGTCGTCATTCTTCGTGCAGCTGTCACTTCGAAATCTTTCTGCCATAGACAATATTTTCATGAGAATATGTGTCACTGAAAGAGTAATCTGTCATAATTCTCTCCTGTCGTGAGACAAATGCTTGTAACAGTGCTCGTCATGGAATTATGATTGTGTTACAATCTTTGTGTATGTGTTTTCTCATAAAATTAAAGCTTTTATTATATTTTCATGAACCCAACTGCTTATTATGAAATGTAAACAGTTGTAGCACAGTCTAGTATATACAGTCACGAAGCTCAATACGTAGCAAATATGCATCCATAGATAGTTGCTAACCACTAGGAACGCTACTATCGCCTCATTACAGATAATGCGAAATAGTACCTGCACAGTCTGTTGTTCCTAGTACCCTCATAAACTCATGCTTCGTGACTGTATATACTAGACTGTAGTTGTAGCTATTAAAACTCGATGATTTTCCATTGCCTTGAATTTGCTGATTAATTTTTTGTATATATTTCTTTCATTTTGTGTTAAGCTCAAGCATTGCTGTCTTTAATGCTCTGTTTCTTGTAACAAATTATGTGGTGTGTTTCAAAGATGAGAATCATTTCTCTATAAATTTAAAAGAAATCTGGAAAAAAATCACATCAGTGAATAGAAGAAGTAACGAATCTAACCTCGAGACTGCTAATTGTACTACATTTGTCGTACTTTACAAACGTAATAATTTCAGTTCTATAATCTGAGTTCTTTATCACAGTCAACAGTACTTCGGTGTGAAGTAACTAGAATTTTGAAAAGCAAGGAAATTATAACTCAATTTAAAAAGAAATACTTAAAGGAATGTAAAAAGGACAGGCGTACAAGACTTTTGAAATAAATTTATGGTCCGTGCCAGGAATCTGTGAAGTAGAAAGACGAAACAAGACCTCTGGGCAAGTTGTATGTGGGAGGGCTAGGGCCAGTGACCTCTGGTGCTTGAACGAAGCGAGCAATCGCTTGCTGAACTCTATGTTCTACCACGAACATCTTACACTTTAGCGGACTCTAGTTGATGCTGCCCGCAATACACGCCGGCACAGATAGACTCCGCCCCCATATGCGCGAAGTTACTCTACAGATTCCTAGGATGGATCATAGTAAACGCAAGCATTACAAATAACAACAGGAGTTCTTCGTGAATAGAACAAAATCCATTCAGAAAAGAAAGGTAGGCATAAACAATAGACAATCTATTTATTCTCACGTTATTTAATTTTTTGAAATTAAATATCATTTCACGTCATACTTTTATGGTATCTGTAAAAATAAGTTGTCCCCATTACAAGCCATGGCGTTCCACAGAGGAACATGAGGATAAGACTCCACCTGTAGAGACAATCGGCATTAATGGCAGTAGGGATGTCAGTCCTACGTGCCCGAGTCTTTAATCCTAAGGGAATACCCCTGGTACTCATTTCTATTTGAGGCTGAGTAAACCGCATTGCCATACTGCGGCCGGAAGGATTAGATCATTGGAGAAAATCCATGACCCCATCGGGAATCGAACCCGCAGCGTTACGTTTTAACTGCAACGCTAGGGTTACCATATATCATGGGAAAGTCACAGGCTTGTGTAAAAGAAAGGAAATATGTTGGTTGAAATAATTGAATTCTTTCTTTCTCGTGGATTTAATGTCCAGTGGCATTGAGCAAAGAATAGAAGTTGGTGTTGGAGAAGAAGAAAATCTATCAGCCAACAATACTATATTTTTACGTTGTTATAAACTCAAAAATAGTTCAGTCGCAGGTCTCTTTTTAGATTCAGGAGGAACAATGCCAAAATTCTTTGTGAATTGGCAAATTAAATACAAAATGACTAACTATGCAGGGCGAAATAGTGTTATCCAGTATTCGGTATAAATTTTTAAAAATCTTATCTACAACATTAGTAGCACATAAATCTCTTTAAAGTAACTATGGTTAATACAGGAGAAAAATTCGCTCCGGGGCCGTGGATCGAACCCGTGTCCTTGGTTCTACGTACACTAAGCTACTCCGAAGTTCACTCCACAGCACCGGATCGAATCCTTCTCCTCTAGTGTTTTTCCCTTTGTGGTCTTACTCCATGTTCGTCATATATGTTGACATATTTTTCTCCTCTAATGATCATTGTTACCAAAACAGATCAATTCTGTATGACTTTACGTAGACTCTGTAATGTAATCACATTTCTCTAAATAAATGTACGGAAATGAAAAAAAAATTGTTGTACAGTATTACTAAAACGAGAACTCGTTTGAAAAATCGTAGTATTGAAATAACCACATTCATTATATTCCATGTATTAATCTTGATATTCTTAATATTTTAATGTATGTATTCTTCTTTTACTATGCTGTGTTATGCATTGAATTAAAAAAGACATAAATCTACCCTCTGTTTGTCTCAAATCAAGCCTCCATTTACCCTGAGTCAGACATGAATTAAAAAAAGACAAATCTACCCTCTGGCTCAAATCAAACCTCCATTTACCCTGAGTCAGACGTGAATTAAAAAAGACATAAATCCACCCTCTGTTTGTCTCAAATCAAACCTTCATTTACCCTGAGTCAGACTTGAATTTAAAAAGACACAAATCTACCCTCTGCTTGTTTCAAATCAAACCTCCATTTACCCTGAGTCAGACTTGAATTAAAAAAAATCTACCCTCTGCTTGTCTCAAATCAAACCTCTATTTACCCTGAGTCAGACTTGAATTAAAAAAGACACAAATCTATCCTCTGTTTTTCTCAAATCAAATCTCCATTTACCCTGAGTCAGACTTGAATTAAAAAAAAAACACAAATCTACCCTCTGTTTGTCTCAAATCAAGCCTCCGTCTTTCCTCTGTTAGTCTCTGCTGTTACAAGAAAGTGCACTATTCATGTATTACAGTTTTCAGTGCACTACCTAATTTTCATAAAGTTTTTAAGGGCAAAGAAAAAAGATTCAGAACAAAATTATTAACAACATTTCTGCATACTCGTACCTCCTACTTAACTGATGAATTGCTTAGGCTATGCTTGTAAATTGAATTAATCTGCTTGCCATGTATTGTATATTTTTTAAAATAAATTTTGACTTGTTCCACAACTCAAAGCTACCATGCTGATATAAGATCTATGGAATACAATAAATAAAATGGAAAATAAATAAAAATTGCAGGCAGCTAGTAGAGATCCTCGTAACTACAGAGACTGTTCAGAGTTACGAATTGGTAGAATGAAAAAACTGTATAATGCAAAGTACTGGTCGGAAAAAGCGTACTTCGCAGTAGTTTTGTAAACCACAAATTTCACCAAATGTTTTGGGCCAGAACTCTGGAGTTTTATTCCCCAATTGAATACACAAGTGAGTGTACAAAAAACAAAATATATAATGTATTTCCAAGAAATCGTCTGCCCAGGCATCCTGGATTGCCAAAAACACAGAATAATATTACATGTACAAGAATAATAACGAATTACAGTAAATAGACGAGTCAAATTAAATGTGAACTTAGAACTTGAATTTTAGAAATAATATAATTTATACGTATATTTATAACAATCACACACTAACGAAAAAAATTGGGGGAATTATGATATTCGGTATAAATGGTTTTTCAGAATTGCTACAGACCCTTTAATGGTTGAAGTGATTGTTTTAGGAATGATGCCATGGATTCCAAATGTTTTGAGTGGGTTAACAGCTACTTGTGGGATGTTGCCCCTCGCTCCGATCTTTAAACCCAGGTGCCTTCCATCTGGTATTTTTCTCGAAAATACGGAATATTAGGCTCGTAAATTTGTTGTTTCTCTTTGTTGACCTCAGATGTTTGGGTCTGACTCATCTCAAATCTAACAGTTGGATCCAGTATAAAACCTTTACTATTAGTCTTGTCTAGAGCCACGATGTCCGCTCTTCTAATTCCGCCGCCTTTGCAGTGCACTTCTTCATGGACCTCGAAGGACCTTCTTCTGTTAGTTTTCGGATGTTATGCTGGCATGAATTTTTCATTAGTTCTCCATGTTGGCAGGGTCCTAGGACGTGTGCTAAGGTTTCAATGTCGTTGTAGTATCTGAATATGACGTGTTTTATTTGTGTAGAAAATTATTTGCAATAAGAGTCCGAAGTTTAATTTTCATTTTTCTCAAAACTAATTTTTATAACTTACCTCTCTTTACCCAAACACCATAGTTTTCATCTTATAAAAACGACTTTAATATAGTTATTTATGTAAGTAGTTTTTATGCTAATCGACAGCGAGGGTAGCAATTAAGTAGCACGAGACTACAAATTCTGCTTAACTCAGGAATTGCGTATAATGTTTTTTCCACTCCCACATTTTACTTAATATTTCTTCATTTTACATTATTTAATATCAGATCTGTTGGGAGGATCGAGTTTTGCGTATTCTTCTATTTGTTGTTATGTTGCTGTTGAATGAAACATATTATTTTCACTTACTTCCCTAGAGAAGCCGTAGCCATGTAGAGAAGCAATGTGACTTACGTCCCGTCGTCAATAGCAACCAACACTATCACGGTAAAATCCATATTTCCCTAAAAACAAGGTAATAATAGCATACTTACGGCAGTGAGAGTGGAAAAATGTTCATGATGTTATTACCTATGGACTCAAAGATTATTATTGTTAAGGAAAACACACACAAAGTAATGCAATATTATCTCTTAAGGTTATTTTACTTTCCTGGCAGGAGAAAAGTAGAGTAATGAAGGAATTGTGAAATGTAATGGTGATTGCTGTTTTAATATAAAAATATACTCGAACAGTTTTAAAATTGATTAACATTTTATTCATTCATCTGACGAGTTACATTAAATTTCATATTTTTCTTCTGTTTTACAATTGATAATCACAAATATCTGTGCACTGTTGCAAGTGTCTCAAAGTATTATGGAATAATTATATTTAATATTTGTATATATTTTAACTTTAAAAAGTAATTTACACCTTATATTTTATAAGTTATTTATGTATTTGTATTCATATCAATAATATTGTGTAAAACGCCATTGTCTTTGGCACAGATATTTTGCATCAAGGCACAGATATAATAACACTTTGTCAAAATTGAACTCAGTTATAAACAATTTCGTTAAGTTAAAATATAGTTTATTAATATTATATAAAATGCTTATTTGTATTGAATGTGCTCACTACAGGTAGGCTTATCATTGACAACTGTAATTTCTTATTCTGTACAATGTTAACAACTGCTTAAAAGAGTAGATGCTATGATAATATTATTTGAGCTTCATCGTAGCAATTGCGTACAAATCACTTATAGTTATTTTTGGCCAATAAATTTTATAAAAATCTTCGTAATTTGTTTGTAGAATATTAAGAAAAAATGCCAAATTGTCTGCAAGAGAGACAGTATAAAAGTATACTAGGATAATGATAACTAACAAAGAGCTGTTTTCAATGTATCGTGTGTAATTCTCTCATTATACGAATAGACATTAAGCCCTTGTGTCTTAAGGAGATTTTTACTGCACCTCAGTACAAAGTACAGTAATTCCTCCAATTAATTGTTTTCTTGGAAAAAGGTCAGTAAGCATTATCTGTAAAATCCTACAGTGCTTTCCCGTGAACCCTTCATGGTGTTCATTTTAATCGTGTCAAAATTTGTTTACACATAAATATATTAAAGTATTTGTATATTTAAATTAAATTAGAAGTCTGAATGACCAACTTGGGTATTTCATGTATTTATAATGTTGAGATCATGGTGGAATATTATAGTGCAGTAATATTATTGGTTTATGTTTATTAAGAAATTAGTTAGAGCATTAGTTGTAGCCATAATGCTTATCTTACCGCTTGTTCGAAATATTATAACCATCAATTATTTCCAACTCTAAGTATGGTCAGATTTATCATGATTTTTTAAAGTAAAGGACATATAAGACATTATAATAGGCAGCAATATACCTAAGTATATCTATATAACAATAGTAACAACAGTTCGTTTCAGTATCTTCTTTTTTACTTAGTAAAACATTGCTGTACTTCAAATATTCTTACCTTAATTTTACATCTTTCCTTAACTATTGTCCGTCATTAGTAGTTGTAAATTGGTCGATAGTATGTTTTTAAGTAGTCTGTTTATAATATAAGACGCTTCTGTGACGTAGCCTATAAAATGCGTCATAGTCTTGAGATCGAATCACGTCTAGGGCGTACATACTTGTCCAATGTCAATATTAGCCTATTGTTTCAGATGAAGACCTGGCGTTGTGCTTACCCACGTCACTGGTGTCTCTCCGTGTGTCTGTCTTCTAATGTCAAGTCGCAGAGGCCTCAAAAATGGATGAAGGCAAACACCGACAGAGGTAGGGCCTGTGAAAAACTCTCCACACATACATGTATCTAAGACATTAGGGACAATATGTAGTTAAGTTATTGTTTTGTCCTGTAAAGAAAAAGAGCTTTTAAATTCTGTTTTTCCCGCGTATAAGTAATGAATTCCGCCTCCTTAGCTCTATGAACAGCTTACGTGTTTCCCATCCAAGTGGTTTGCGGTTCGATTTCTGTCGTGGGCAATGGAAAAATGTATCTTCTGTCATTGGAACTGGATGTTTGAATATTGCCATATATTGTCCTGCGTCGCTTCAGCGGTGGCCCTGTGCCATGCTGACCACACGACCAGAGAGAACCGCTATATGAGCTTCTCTTCAATCACGTACATAAATCCTCTCCTACATCGCATCGAATTCTAGTCAGTAATTAAAATGGACAAGTAAAATAAACGCAGAAAGAAGGAATGAATCCTATTCTGATATTAATATTAGTTCAGTATCATAGTATAGCACTCAGTAAGTAACCTCTGAGGCTTAATTATACGTAAACTAATTAATTTTGAATCAAATTCACGAATGTTTTAAAATGATGTAGAAACAATGCTATGCACCATTAATTTTTAGTAATTCTATATAAATTCATAATCCATGTGTTTCAAAATAATATGCTTATGAATTTTCAAGCTGTCGATCGTTTTGTGAAAGAATCGTTTTAATGTTTATGTATACTTTCGCCTCTGTGTTTCTAATTGTACACTTTAATTGAACAGAAGTTATTTTTGAGATAAAATTCGAATTTGACCATGTTTTTTATAATAATGACTTCTTTAACGAACAGTTTCACAACCTTCCCAAAATGCAATAACGTCGTAAAGTGATATAATTAGCGATACTTTTAATTACAAGACAGAAAATATTCTACAGTTGTTATAGCAACAGTAGGCCTATATTTAAAAAGTCCTTCAAGACCCGTTTTCACGTTATTCATCGTAGTCAATCGTGTATTTTCGTCGTGTCAGAAACGTTACTGTTCATACGTTATTGTGACTTTTTCTTCTTTCTTTGTTAGGATGCCTGTCTTCTCGTCCTGCATCATACGTATTAAGTCCCATTCTTTTTATAAATTCGCTGCAGTGTAGTGGTTTTTGTTACTTAATGTTATAGGCCTATTTTAAAATTATAAAACTATTCAGTATTAAATTTATATTTAACGTCATTCGTTGAGGTTCACTCCAAAGTAACGTCACGTATAACAGTAATGACATGCTGAGGTAACTAAGTGTGTATCGTCATGGTTTAACACTATCAAAGACGTCAGTCGTTAAATTATTATTCCCTATGTCTGTGTCTCTTGCCTCGATATGATTTGTCAATATGGAGTTCTTCGCGTCAATTTCTTTTCTTGCCTTTAACTAGAGTTATGATTTGACTATATTACAGGCCTTTTGGTTTGTCTTCTCAACAACGTATGAAGTTATCGTCTGTCATTTATTTATATTATAATAGGAAGCCCTACTATAATAGTAATTTATGTGACAAGAGACTTAAGTAACATTTTATACAAGAGTGGAAAGTTTATCTCCTCAGCAGAAAATTTCCACGCGTGAATAAAATCTATTAAATCTCGTGTTGCATACAATATTTTTTCCACTACTAATACGAAAGTAATATTTCTGTGAAAATAATTTTTAATTTAAATTAAATATTAGGCTCATTTTTTTATAATTTGATTCAAAGCCAACTGTTGTCCATGGTTAGTTCAATTAAATATTATATACAGTTGGCCATGATTTAAATTTTAAAGAATAGTAATGAAGACAACAATGTCGGATACAGAATAAATAAATTAATTTTTTTTTCTTCGGAAGCAAAATGTCGCATAAAGAAATTTTCTTACCGGACTAAGTCCTTAATGTCGCCAAAGCGGCTGTGTCCACGTTAATTCCACAAAAATCTGCATCTATTTATCAGAAAGAATGTAAGTTATTTTGTGAGTGAGAAAATAGGAACGTGAAAGGCGTTAACGAAGAAATCATATTGGCGTACCTTTCAGAAAAATTGAAAAGGATGTAAGGACTCTTGCTTGTGGTCTAGTTGGTTTTATTGTGTGTTTAGTCTAATAATTGTTTTACATTTTAAATGCATTTCTAGGAGTGAATAGAATATCAGTAGTGAATAAAGTCATTGTTTAGGTTGCTATGAGCGACTGGACAAAGCCCTCTTTATATGTAAGTAGTGGAAAAATATTAATACTTAATGTTATTAATGTTTATAAGAGTGAAACACAAATGAGATGCATTATATTATTATTAACAAAAATTTTGACGAGCTTCTTTGTGGAACGTTTGAGTACTATAATAGAATACAGTCAAACTTTCATGATTATTTATTAAATTTAATGTTTAGTTTTATTGCCACCTTGTTATTATCCTTATGCCATCTACTGCTTCCAAGTCATTTTCTGTTGCGTCTATCATTCTTGCTATTACATTTTCAGTCAAGACCACCTTTTGTAAAGTCGTAATTAACTTCGGAGTTTCAAGTCACGTTTGAAGTCGTAATGTCAGATGGTATTAATTAATAAGTACATTTATGTGTCTATAGCTGTAGTAGTCATAAATACTAGAGGAGTGTGTTAGCATCTTCGTTCAAGTATTCTCTCATTCGTGCATTTAGGGTGGTACGCAGTCTCCATTTAAATGGAAAAGGAATGGACCAGTTTGTTCAGATGATAATGAAGTTACGTATTTCAGCCTTTGTATTTCCCTAATTTCCATGCAGGTATTTGGTCAGTTAATGTTCAATCTGTACTTCTTTGTGTTTTGGCTGATCACTAGAATAACCATCGTTCGAGCGATCACTTGTGAAATTAAAGTAAAACAAATGTCATTGTAATTTATATTATGCAGTCACCTAAGATGTAACTTCGAAGTAACAAGGCAAGTTGTTAAGAGTTCATTTTAAGGAAATTGCATTGTCCGTTATCTTTGTCATGTCTTAATGTTGTTTTATGTAAGTTATTGGAACAGTAGAAAAATGTTAATACAATAATTATGTCTTTGTATTTCGTTTATCTCTCTGCAAATAAACTTAATACTAGCATATGTCAGTTTTCTGTGTGTTGTCTTGCGTTATCTAGTTCATGATCTGACTCTTCTCAGAAGTTTCACTACGTGTTCTTCAGTTCACCTATTGTCATGTCGTAGTAGTCCGTTATGTATTTCAACAATATAATATTGTCAGAAGGTAAAAATCCATGTTCAGAAATGAAATGCAGTGCACAAGTAAATTGTCGAGTCATATCAACTTCAGCATTTGTAATTCAGTCATTCCTCAGTTAGCACTGTCAGCTCAAGATCACGTATGTTGTTCTTATTGATTTTAAGTAAATCCAGGTTAAAATCATTAATGGTGATCTAAAGTTGTTGTTACATTATAAGTGTATGTAATACATTAAAACAGTGCTGCTACATTACAGTCATGTCCGATATCAATGATGTAGGCTACTGTATTTACTCGAATCTAATACGCACTTTTTTGAGCTGAATTTAGTCTCCAAAATCGGGGTGCGCATTAGAATCGAAAATTCTTCTTATCGCTCTGCTTAGATTCTGCGTGTGCATCGATTATGTTCGGGTTACCTCGTTGCTCGTAGTTCCTCAACGTCCACACTTTATGCGCTTCCATATTTTGTTTACTTGGTTATTTAACGACGCTGTATCAACTACTAGGTTATTTAGCGTCGCTGGGATTGGTGACAGCGAGATGAGACCGAGGTTTAGCCATAGATTACCTGACATTTGCCTTACGGTTGGGTAAAACCTCGTAAAAAACCCAACCATGTAATCAGCTCAAACGGGAATCGAACCTACGTCCGAGCGCAACTCCGGATCTGCAGGCAAGCGCCTTAGCCGACTGAGCTACGCCGGTGGCTTTCCGTATTTTTGTAGGCATTGTTGTTAAAACCGGTTAAACTCCAAAGTGAATTGTACTTGATCAAGAGATGGAAGACAAAAAGCGAAGGGTGTCTTATGAAGCAAACTTCAAACGAAAGGTTATATTTTATGCTGAAAGTCATGAAAACAGGCAGGCTGCAAAAGAATTCGGTGCAGCAGAGAGCAACATTCGCTTATGGTGCCAACACAGAATGGCGACATTTGCTTCTAAAGCGACGAGGAAGAAGTTCACCGACCCACGAAAAGGAAGACATTCTTATGTATTCATTTCATTTAATGTTCTGCCCAAGGGCAGGTGTTTCACTGCAAACCCAGCTTTCTCCAATCTTTCCTATTTTCTGCCTTCCTCTTTGTTTTCTCATATGATCCATATATCTTAATGTTTTCTATCATCTGATTTCTTCTGCCACGAACTCTTCTCCATTCACCATTCCTTCCAGTGCATCCTTCAGTAGGCAGTTTCTTCTCAGGCAGTGACCCAACCAATTCCCTTTCCTCTTCTGATCAGTTTCAGCATAGCCTAATTCTTTCTTCACCCACTCTTTCCAACACAGCTTCATTTCTTATTCTGTCTGTGCACTTCACACATTCCATTCTTCTCCATATCCACATTTCAAATGCTTCTATTCGCTTCTCTTCACTTCGTCGTAATGTCCATGTTTCTGCCCCATACAATGCCACACTCCATACAAAGCACTTCACTAGTCTCTTCCCTAGTTCTTTTTCCAGAGGTCCGCAGGAGATGCTCCTTTTATTCTGAGGTAGAGGTTTTGAAATCCAGTGGGCTCCTTGTGACTAGTGATACAATTAGAAGTACCGGTAAAGCTAATGAGGTGGCTGCGGCCCGTAGCATATCAAGGCAAGTGTAGACAGGTAGAGGGATAAAGTAAAATTAAATTTAATACCAGCTTTACAGCTGCGCATTACATTCACCAATAAACATTAAAAAATTGAGGTGCGCATTAGATTCGAGTAAATACGGTAAATATTGTCACATAACAGTGAAGTACGGTACGATATTACTAATTTAAAAGTTTTCAGCGTCAGAATTGTGTCTGAAGTTACTGGTCTAAGCTTATTTCTTATGCAGAAATGGCCATACTTCTCTGTTTGATATACTTCGTTATGCAATAATATAATTATATCTGATATTAGTGATTTAAAATGAGAATTCATTTACTTTAAATTTTTACATAATCATGTCCTATGTCAGTAATGTGTAGTACTGTTCATAAGTTAATATAGGCTATATGACGTCAGTGAGTCGTAATCTGACGTAAATGTTCTATAGTTGTCACAACAGAATTATGTCTTACGTTGGAGGATTTAATAGACTACTAATGACAGTCACGTCTGATGGTGATCTAAAGTAACCTAATACCGTGATATATCTAGTACTGATTTGAAAAATTCTGAAATCAAAATCGTATGTGACATTGGCTGCTTAAATGTTTTCTCATCAGAGTCATTGTAAATTGTTTCATGTGTTGTCACATAAAAATCATGTCCGAAGTTAATTATAAAATGTGTTAACTCGTCGGATTCATGTCTAATACTAGTCGTCTAAACTGTAGCTAGTGGTTTAAAATATTGTCACAAATGAATTATGTCTAATAACAACTTATAAATAGTTGTTACTAAAAAATCATATCTGACGTTACGATGCAAAGCATTATTATATTATAGTCATGTCTAATATTTGTCACTTATATTATTGTCACATACGCACTTATCTGATTGATGATAATGACACAAAATCATGTACATTAGTGTTCATATATTATAACAGTGTCTATAAATGAGTTATAGTTGAAGTGATGTCGCATCAAAGCCGTGTCTCATATTAATTAATGATTTTGAAGTTTTCTGAAATTGTAATCCTGTCTCATACTAGTTATAAAGTGTTTCCATGTCAGGGATATACGTTATTTTAGTCATTTGAAGTGTTGACACATTGTACATGTCTTATTAGTGGTCTAACATAGCATTTGTGTAGAGTCATGTCTGAAGTTAATGATTTAAATATTGTCACATTGTCACAATAAAATAATTTATTCTTCGAATTGATGTTTTACGTTTTCAGATGTTGTCGAATTACAGTCATATCTAAATTTAGTAATTTAAGATGCTAATACAGTATAATCATGTCTAGAACGTTGAAGTAGTTTCAAATCAGAATCAAAATTGGTGTTGCATTTAATTTTCTTTACTCAACAATATTTAAGAATTATTAATTAACTCTAATTGTATGAGAAAATAAACAAAAATTACCAGAAAGTAATAAATTAGTTTTCGTGATTAAAAATTTAAAGTTACATATCACAATAATGTCTGATGTCAGTGGTTTAAAATGTCGCCTTACTAGAATTATCTGTGATATTACGCTTTTACTTATCATATTGAAATCATGTCTGATGTTTGTATTTTGAAGTTTTGTGATATAAGAATAGTGTTTGATATTAGTGATATCAAATTTCGTCACCTCAGAGTCATGTCCAATATTAATACTTTAAATGTTTGATATACGAATCATGTCCATTATTATCAACCTCGAGTCACATTAGAATTATGTCTGACGTTAGTCTTGTTGGGAGTTGACACATCCTAAAGATGACTATGTTAGTGATTGAAGTATTGTTACATTATAGTCATGTTCCTGTTAATGATTTGAAGCGTTGTCACACTAAAATCATGTCAGACTGTAATAAATTAAAGTGTTGCAATGCAATAGTCATGTCCAATATTAGTCAATTAAAATGTCACATCAAACTTATGCCCAACGTTAGCAATTTAAAGTGCAGTTGCATAAAAATCGTGTCCAATGTTAGTAATTCAGAGTGATGTCACGTTAAAATTTTAATATCGGTGTAAGTGTTGTCACATCAGAGTCACATCAGAATTATGTCCAATACTAGTGATAAAATATTTGGCATTACAATGATGTCTGCAGTTAGTTTCGTACAGAATTGTCACATTAGAATCATATTTTGTGTTAGTGATACAGTCATTCCGAGTTTCTCACATTTGAATTATAATCGATCTTGTTGCTGTTTAGTCAACTGTCCGAAGACAGTAAACTATTGTTCTAAGAAAATCGCCTCTGAAGTTAGTGGTTTAACATTCTGTCGCAGTATAATCACGTCTGGGGTTAGTTTTTCAAATTTTTGTCACAATATAACTGCATTCTTTAATAGTTCTAAATTTTGCCAAAATATAATCACGTCAGATATTAGTCGTTTAAGATCATGTCACAATATGACTATCGTTAGTTGTCTAAAATTTTTCAGAACACAATCACGTCTGTCGTTAGTGACTTCAAATTTTGTCACAATATAATGTCTCATGTTAGCTTTAATTTAGTCTCAAAATTTTGTCACAATAACGTCTCTTGTTAGCGTTTAATCTGTCACAACATAACCACGTCTGACTTTAGTATTTCAAAGTACTGTCGCAACACAATTCCGTCTGATATTAATAATTTAAATTTTCTTGTCACAGTGCAATTACGGTGACATAGTTTTTATACACTTGTCAAAATGTAATTACGTCTTACGATAGTTGTTTAAAATTTTGTCATAATATAGTCACATCTTACGATATTTCTTTAAAATATTTTCATAACATAATAATTGTGTCTAACATCAGTCGTTTAAAATTTTGTTAGAGTTTAGTCACGTCAGAAGTTAGTTGCTTAAATTTTTTGCTACAATATAATCTCGTCGAATTCTACATGTTTAAAATAATGTCACAAAGTAATAGCGTCTAAAGTTAGTATTTAAAATTTTATCACAATATAATCATATCCGACTTTAGATGTTTAAAATATTGCCACAATGTAATTATGTCGACGTTAGTTGTTTACAGCATTGTCACAACACTTTCATATGATGTTAGTAGTTCAAAATGTTGTCATACTTTGATTACGCTGACATATACAGTTTAAAATTGTGACAATATAATTACGTCTGACGTTACTTTAAAATGTTACAAATAGGCTAAATACTCTTGAAGTTAACTTTAAATTATCATGAGATGGATTATTTAACAATACAATGAAGTCTTTCGTTAGTTATTCAAAATAATGTCATTACACTAACACGTCTGACATTAGTAGATTACAGTCTTTTGTCACAATATAACGTTGACGTCATTGGTTTAAAATGTTGTCGCAACAAAATACGTTTCACTTCACTTGTTTAAAGTTGTCACAATATTACTATGTCCTACATTAGTTGTTTAAAATGTTTTCATAATTATATTCATGTCTTACGTTACTTCTTTAAAATATCGTCACTAAATAATTACATCTGGTCTTAGTCGTTTAAAATTTTGTCACAGTATAATCTCGTCCGACGTTTATTATTAAAATATTGTCGTTGTACAGTCACATCTGCCGTCAATAGTTAAAATTTTGTAACAGTATAATGTATCAAGTTATTAATTTGAGTTTCTGTCAAAATATAAATTCGCCTGACGTTAATCATTTAAAAATTTGTCTCATTAGAATCACGTCTGATGTTATGTATTCAGAATATTGTCACAAAGTAATCACGTCCGACATTAGTTGTTTGAAATTATGTCACACAGTCACCTCTAATATTAGTTATTTAAAATACTTTCACAACACAAACACAGCTGAAAGTAGTTGTTCAAATTTGATCACAATAGGTTATAAACATGTCTGATATTAGTGGTTTTAAATTTGTCATAATATAAGTACGTCTGAAGTTAGACCTGTTAGTTTAAAATCACGTCTAACGTTGATAGTTTAAAATGTCGCAACGTAATCACGTCTAGCGATAGTTTTTATTATTGTCACAACACAGTCACGTCTGTTGTTAATAGTTGAAAGTTTCTTATCACAATAGCTATAATCTCGTAGATGTTAGTAGATTAAAATTTTATTAGAACGTAATCACGTCATAATCAGTTAAGCTTTAGTCAAATATCACCTTTTATTATACTACGATAGTTTAAAGTTTCGTCATAAGATCTGATGTTTGTTTAAGATATTTTACAACATGATTACGTCAGATGTTAGTCAAAATATAACCACGTCTCAAGCTTTTTTTTGTCACGTCTCAAATTAGTTGCTTGAAATTATGTCACAATATAATCTCGCCCAACACTACGTGTTTAAAGTATTGTTACCAAGTAATCACGAGTATATGCTCATTTCGGGTATCTATTCATATGTATTCAATTCAAATGTAAATTGTAAATAAATTTGAAATTTTGAATTTGAATCAAGTCTAAAGTTAGTAGTTTGAAATTTTGTTACGATGTAATTAGGTCCGACGTAATTGTCACAATGTAATCATGTCTGACGTTAGTTACTTAAAACTATTGCTGCAAGACAATCACATCTAATGTTAAGATCTTAAAATTTTGCCAGATTATAATCAAGTAGACATAAGTAGCTTAAAGTTTTGTCACAATATGTTGTTAATTAAAAATATTTCCACAATGTAAATATGTCTGAAGTTATTAATTTAAAAATTTGTCACAATATAATCATATCTGACGTTAGTTGATTACAATTTTTCAAAATATAATCACGTTTGATAAAGTAGGTGCTCAAAATATTTTCATAATACAATCACGTTTGACGTTAATCCTAACAGCTCAAAGATTTTTTGTCACAATATAATTGAAGACCTGAATTGACCAAAATTCCTGAGTCCAATATTAGCCTAATTTGACTTTTTAGCTGACGTATATTGTGTTTTGCTACTATCCCGTAAAATAAATATCCCAATTCCAACTCTAAGCCTGTGTTTTTTAATTATACGAATATTTATTTTAATACTCATATAATATGGCAAACCTACATAGTTTTTATGCTCTCCTGAAAACTTTTCTTCAATGGACTTAGGATGTTTGTCAATTCAGGTCTTCAATTGAATTACGTTAACGTGAGATGTTCAAGATTTTGTCAACACATCTGATTTCAATTAGGTTGTCACAACATTACGTCATACGTTTAATTTTTTGTCATTATGTAACCCCTTCTTACCTTACTTTTTTTTAATGTTATCACAACATGGTTATCTCTGACGTTTGTCGTTTAAAATTGTGTGGCAATATAATCAAATCTGAAAGTATTTGCTTAAAATTGTGTCACAATAATATAATCTCGTTCGGCTTCTGAAATTAGTAGTTTGAAATATTGTCATAACACAATCACATCTGTCGTTACTAGTTAAAAATTTGTCAAAATATAACCATGTTTAAGTTATTAGTTTAAATTGCGTTACAATATTGTCTCGTCTTACATTAATTATTTAAACTATTGCTGCAAGAAAAGCTGAACTTAGTCGTTTGAAATTTTGTCGCAATGTAATTACGTTTGAGGTTAATTCTTCAGTTTCTTTTTCGAAATATAATTACTTATGATGTTAGCAGTTTAATTTATTTGCAATACGTATAATCACGTTTTACGTCAGTAGTTTAATTTGCTTTACATTTTTTTTTTTTTTACATTAATGGTTTAAAATTTTGTCACAACAAAATCACGTCTATTGTTAGTCGTTTAAAATGTTGTCACGGTATAACCAGTCTGATGTTTGTTGTGTAAAATGTTTTACAGTATAATCACGTGTAGCATTACCTGTTAAAAATATTGTCACAGTGTAATGAGTTGATATTGCAAGTTTAAAATGTCATAATAAAATCTCGTCAGACTTTATTAGTTAGAATGTTTGTTCTTATATAATTATGTCTCACGTTAGATGTTTAAAATTCACCCCGTCGTCATGTCTAGTACCGTACTTAAAATTGTCTCAAGTCAACCAATGACGTTAATAGCATGAAGCTTTGTCACAATGTAGTCACGTTGATGTTATGAAAAACTGCAGTTTAAAATTGTCACAATATAATCACGTCTTACCGTTAGTTGTTAAAATTCTGCCACAATATGATCACATCTGATATTAATTAACACTTTGTCATCATGTTTGACGTCAGTTTAAAATTTTGTCACAATATAATCATGTTGCCGTTAGTTTCTTAAAACATTGTCACAACACAATAATATTTCATGTTAATATGTTACAAATGTGTTACTATGTAACTATGTTGACGTCAGAACTTAATCACGTAAGAAGTTAGGTCTTTAAGCTTTTGTCAAAATAATATAATCACGTATCGCAGTAGTTGTGTAAAATTTTGTCATTATAATACAGTATATAGGGCCTAGTTACGTCTTACGTTACTTCCTTAAAAATACCGTCACAACATAATTACGTCTGAAGTTAGTCGCTTAAATTTTTGTCGCAATATAATCTCGTCCAACACTACATATTTATTACAATATAATTACGTCGGACTTTACTTGTTTAAATATTGACAAAACACACTCACATTTGACGTAAATAGTTTTAACTTTTGTCAGATTTCAATCGCGTTGACTTAAGTAGTTTTAAAGTTTTGCCACAATGTAATTATGTCTGACAATATAAAATGTTGTCACAATATAAACACGTCTCAAATTGTCAATTAAAAATTGTCACAATATAATCACGTCTGGAAATAGTCGTTAAAAAAATAAAAATTCTTACAACATTATCACGTCTGATGATATAGTTTGTAAAAACGTTTCACAATAAAATCGCGTCTGAATTTAATGTCAGTTATTTAAGTTAATATGTTACTTATACCAACACTTTTTAGCTTTCCAATTTGTTCCAATGCAATGACTTATTAACTCACATGTGTAATGTCGTTAACTTACAGTATATTACCATAATAATGGTATTATTGGCGATCTTGGTGTAATAATAGTATTGGTGTTGGTAGTAATAGTAGTAGTGGTAGTGGTGGTAGTAGTGGTAGTAGTAGTAGTAGTAGTAGTAGTAGTAGTAGTAGTAGTAGTAGTAGTAGTAGTAGTAGTAGTAGTAGTAGTAGTAGTCTCTAATATTAGGTCCACTTGAATGTTTTACTCATTCATGTTTTCAGAACATGTTTGTTGTTTAGAGAACTGTCCGAAAACAGCCTCAATGTTTAATAAATATTATCAAATTAAGTCTCTCTCTTAACTTAAGTTAGTCTCACTTTAATAACTGTTAGTCTTATTTTGAACATATTTATACTATGTAGTACTTATATTAAGTCAATAAGTCTTCAGTTTTTCTACTTATTTAAAATAGTTATTTCTCTTTGAATAAATAGTAGCTTATTGTCATCGTTAGTAGTTGGTATACGAAAAATCTGCCTCATGTCAGACTGATGTATTTGAAATCGTCGTTAAATAACTTCTATTGTTAGTTATTCCTTTTTCCTCTATATTATTTTAATATTCAAGTTATTACGCAATTAGTATTTATTTCACAGTCATTTGATCGTGTCCACTGTCCATTATTTCAAATATTGAGATTTGTCTTATAAATTGTCACTTACAGCCTATTATCACTTTTAGAGAAACACTTTGAGTAATCTTTACAATACATATTAATTAGCCATTGATATAATATTTGTAACACCGGGAAGTTCAATATTTTTGTAACATATTTTTAACATTGTTATGCTAAATAGCGTTCTGCGCCAAAGCGCTGTAGTCCACCTTGGACTGAGTTATGGAATGAGCTCTGGTACAAGTCTTCGAGGGCAAGGAGAAAATATCTGCTAGTGTATGGGACCAGTGCCCACCTAGCATCGTTATGAATTGGGGGAGCTACAGTATGAGGTAGCAAAATCCGATTGTGCAAGCCAGCTACAATGATTGAGTGGATCATCATGCTAACCACATGTTACCTCCCTACTGGTTGGATGATCTTTCACCTAGGCAGACGGGAGGTAGAAATCAGCGAGTCGGCTTTGGTCCTCTATGGACTGTCGCCCACGGGATTATGGTTGTTGTTGTTGTTGTTGTTGTTATTATTATTATTATTATTATTATTATTATTATTATTATTATTATTATTATTATTATTATTATTTATGATCCATTATTTGTTACTTTGCTAGTACGGTATTGTTACTAGAAATGATCTGTGAATGTAGACATTGTTACGACAGTTAGAGTATCTTGTCCTGGAAATAACTCCTCAGTCTTTGTACTAAATTTGTTGCATCTTTTTTAGTCAACAATTATGTCTTAACCTTCACGCGTGTTTCGTAGTTAGGTCTTAAATGGAGTCTCAGTGAGTCATTTGTGCTTTGGGTACTTATGGTGTCCTTGTATTATTTTTGTGTTATGTCAAATTACGTCACGTGACTTATTTAGTTTGTAACATAGTACTTTTTGTCCTCGTGACCTACCACATTTTCCTCGTGAGTAGCTAATACGTAAATTTTGTTTGTTGAGACTGTTTAGGGCCTTTTATGAATTTTGTAAGAATCAAACTTTATTTGCTTTGAGAATTATGTCAGATTGAGAGTCTTTTGATTTCACATTTTCTCTCTTTTTTTTTTTTCCTCATATTTCCACAAAATAGGTACCTATTTAATTTTCTTTCTCGTTGTCCTCGAGTATGAAATTTCATATTACTTCTGATAAACTATGTTAAATAAATTAAAGCTGATGTGTGAATAACATGTTATGACAGAATGTCTATTGTTTACTGTACTGCTATTCCAGAGATTATATGATAAATATGATTGGAGACTGATTGTTTTGTTTAATACGAAGTAATTCATTGCCATCACCTTTGCACTGATGAACCTTCTATTAGTGTAAAACTTATCTTGTTTCTCCAAAACTTTGAATAAAAATATTGTCATTCATGTATGCTCTGGATCACAAGTTTAATTACATATTAAGCAGATAGTTGTCTCATATTGTAATGATAATAAACTTGTTTTTCAAAGGGCACAAATTTTACTGACGTTCCTTTATTCTTTAATGGTAAAGCTAAGTTGATGTTATTGGCTAAAAGTTTGATTTGGAACTACCCCTTTCCCATCTATATATTCCTAAAGGAAATACAAACATTCACATACAGAGCCATGTACTGGTTACATTTAAAATTAAAAAAATACTGTACTTTCTGAATTAAGTAGTCTTAATGACTATAATACATTATCAGGTATATATATAATGGACGATTCTACTAAGTTGACGAATATAATTTATAAATTAGTCATAAAATATTAGAAGGATCACATCATTAATAACAGAGTAATTGCAAACCCTTATTTCTACAGAGTTCCACTTATAATGAAAATGCAATATGCATGCCATAATAAAAAATATTTTGTGTTGGTTCAGTAATCACAATAAATTATTTTAATTTAAAACGAAATTTTAAAAAGCACTCAACTAGTATATGATAAGCAGCAGTAATATTTATATGAATTATCATATAAATAATTTTCATATTCCTATTTGCAATAATAATTTGCATTATGAGATCTCATTGCTTCTCTGTTATAAACAAAGTTGAAAGACATTCCGGTGTAATTAAAGTGTATTCGGTGGGACTTAATTTGTATTCCTTATTATAAATTTGATGAATAGTAGGACAAAGTATTTCACAGCCAGATATGTTATGTTATTACCACAGAAGTCGCATTCCACTTACGGGTACTACACTTTATAATTAAAACAGTAGTAACTGAAGCAGGCAAATAAATTGTATATCTTATGCTTCTACATAAAACAAGAAATACATTTGTATGATCATTATTGTACTTTGTAATGTCCTGTGAAAACAACTATTGTAATGTTTTATTAAGGGATATGGAATCTAAAATTATATACCAAATAAAATTTAGAAGTTAAATTATTATTTCAAATTCTTATATCTCCTATGTTTAATAAAAGAATGTGATCTTCGTTTAAATATAAGATAGTTATAGAACGAATCGTGAATTGTTCAGACTGAAATTTTACACCATAATTTATTTAATATATTTCACGTTTAATATCCTTGCACATTTTTTAAAGTGTGGACAGGAAAAATAAGTATTGTCACATTTAAAGATACCCAATAAAAATAATAAATATGAGATCATTTGTAGAATAAAACAGTGTATAACATTATGAAATGCTTATACTCATTTAATTATATATTTCTCACATTAAAATTTCGTTAGGCAATAATATTCCAACAGTAATTATATATACATTGTTTGTTGGACAGTGACCAGCACTGTGAAAATGTTCTATTTAACAATATAATTACAGGTTCAAATGATGCATGTTTTCGTAACTCTTTATTTCTTCTCTTGTTGCTCCTAATTCAATTTATAACTACCTAAGCACGCACAAACATGGAAGTCTACCCAAAATTGTGAACAGTTCTGAAAATACTTCTCACTGCTACAAAGAATGTTTTTACCACATTTCACAGAAACACTAACAGCAAGAGTTATTAATTACACAGCATTTAGCCATTTTTATGATTTATACATATATATGATTGTGTTTGAGACCTCTTCCATTGTATTTTAAGCTTATTTTCTTCCAAAACAACGCCAATCCTTGTCTAAAAGTTTGTGTTATTGTGCATGTCAGTTGAAAATTTGCTTAGTTCCTAGACCGGTGGCTAAAAATGGACTCAACGTGTTTTGGGATCACACTCTTCAATTTAATAAACACTGAATTCTGAGACTTGATCATGAAAGACTACTTAATATTTCGTACAAGAGAAGAAATAAGAGTTCCTATAGGCCAACTTCTTATGTCTTATGTAAGACCTATACCTACCATACTTTAGCATTCGTACTTGAGTTACTGTTAATAGTATACTATTCACTAATCATACGTAAGCATTCTTCTGATGAATCTTATTTTGATCCATTTATTTATGAGCACTTCCATTTATCTTACAAAACTTTTGTTTCTCATTACTACTCGTATGATATAGGTACTGGAGTACATGATGTACCTATTCTTCACCATTTTGTTTCCCAATTTAAACATATTTATCAAGTAAGACTTTAATACATATTTTCACTTTACTTAACTTACCACTGTTGATATGTTACATCAAATGCCTGCTTGTTTCATCATCTTCAAACACCATGGGCCTGGGAAGTTCTTTTAACGCCATTGGATCGCTTTCTATTGATGGCATCTCTGGAATGAAAGTAGCATCATCTTCCTCTTCCTCAGTGAATATCCAATCGTCATCGCTGTCAGCACTACTGCTACTGATTAAGAAGGGTTCTGTGGAAGTTATATCAGATACTGTACTATAGACTGTTGTACTATCACTTTCTGCACTCGTTTCTTCTGTGAATTCGGTATTAAACTGAAATTCACTCTCAGTTAGAGTTGTCACTCTGTTACTTTGTTCAGTAGACGCTGTACTGGTCTCAAAAAATGTGTCTAAATCCATTTCCTCTTCAGTTACAGTCGTTAGTGTAACAACCTGCTCACTAGCAGTGGAATACGTATTCGTGACTGTGACCATGCTGTTTGTAATACTTTCTTGGGTTGAGTTTGGAATTATGATGTCATCATCTGTATTGCTACTTGTAGTAGAAGACTGCATATATTTACTGGTAGTGTTGGTTGGCATTTTTGAATTTGTATTACTGGTTACAGTGTTGTGAGTTAGCGTAGTGTTATGTTTTGTAAGAGTAGAATTCATTTTATCATTACCTACCCTCTTAGTGATGTCGGAGTTTGTATTTGTGGCATCTGTGGCTTTGTGGTCTTCGTTTGTGGATGAAATAAGATCATCGTCAGATGTAGCTGTAAAGTTGCTGACAGTGCTCATTGAAGTATCTGAATTTAAAGAGATGTCTGTTATGTTACTGAGTCCAGGGGCACTGATTTTAATGCCACTTCCACTAATTGTACTTACTGTCAGCATTTTTTCAGTAATTGTCATTTCAGATTCATTTATATGTTCTTTGTCATCAGGTACGTCACTAATATTACTAGCAGCAGTATTGCCATTGGTATTCTCAGCAATATCAATTATATTCTTCTTCTCTTCTGGAGTTTTAATGATATTAACAGTATTACCGTCAATGGTTACTTTATCAATACTTGCATTGTTGACTGAGATATCAGCGGTGTGAGAAATATCAATATTTGAGTGGTCACTGTAAATAGGAAATAGAACATTTATTAATATAACACTTCAGAAAATTAATATTTAAAAATCAATATAAAATGTTCTCTACATATATGAATAAAGTAAAATTTGTTAAAATACTATAAACACAGATTCTTTCGAAAGTGCTTAAAAATCCTATACCCAAAACCAAAACCAAAATTTCTGTCAAAACCAAAAGTAGCGTAGCAAAATACTTTTTTTTAAATACTGGTTTCTTCTTGTATCCTTATATTGTGCCAAGAGCAGCTTTAATGCATGCACAGTTGTGTAATACTAACGATATAATATCAAATCACTTGTTTTGGATTAAAGAAGCAACCATATTACAACTTTTGACTAGATAATGACATGTTTTCATCTATACCTACATAAAATAGAACAGACCAGATCTTTCTTAATGTACTATTCTTGTCAACATCAGTGAAGTTAAGAATAACATAATCAAAACTATATATTAAGTCTCTTACATTTTTTGATATTAGGGTCCAGGATTCGGTGGGATTGACCAGGAATCATATGCAGTGTCCTGGAGGAAGTTTTTACTTCACCAAGACCGATCAGTAACACATTTTGAGCACAGATGATGTAGATAGAAGTTTGAGTTAAGTGCAACTCTTCTTTTTGACAAAGCTTAATATCTTTCAAATTAGTATAATTTTGAGTTGCCAGTTTTTTTTGTCTGTTTTATCTTTGAAAACTCTATGCACATGGACTGACCTAGAAATCTTAGTTAATGGTCTTCAATTCAATATTTACGTACTGGTAGATCAGTTGCATAAAGACATTTGCATTCTTAAAATTTCACTAGATACCGGTACTCTCAATGAAGATGATGTAAATAGAATTTCTTTTTTAAGAAGCTCCAGAATATAAGGAATTTGAAAATAGTTTCTTTGTTTTATCAGTCTGTTTTCAATGCTTAGTTCTAGTTTCAGTGTACGGACACTATAAAAGAACTAACTTATAATCAGTTTAAAGCAGAAATGCACGTGAAACTAAATTTCAACATGTCATAATATTGAGAGCATTTGAAATGTGGATATGGAGAAGAATGGAGCATGTGAAGTGGACAGATAGAATAAGAAATGAAGCTATGTTGGAAAGAGTGTGTGAAGAAAGAATGATGCTGAAGCTGATCAGAAAGAGAAAAAGGAATTGGTTGGGTCACTGGCTGAGAAGAAACTGTCTACTGAAGGATGCACTGGAAGGAATGGTGAATGGGAGAAGAGTTCGGGGGAGAAGAAGATATCAGATGATAAAAGATATTAAGATATATATGGATCATATGAGGAGACAAAGAGGAAGGCAGAAAATAGGAAAGATTGGAGAAAACTGGGTTTGCAGTGAAAGTCCTGCCATTTGGCAGAACACTATGTATGAGTTCTACAACTACCGGTATGTAAAGAGTAGACCAGGTCTGATAAAGAGAGGCAAATATTAAGATAAATGCATGTTGGAAAATTCAATTGCGATGTCTGCCATCACTAGTGCCAGTTCATATCAAACTTATCAAAACAAAATATCAAAATATTGAGGTTATGTCTGTTTGCATATTAACTGTTAATTTGTTGTTTACCAGTTTCTTAATTGTGAATAAATTAGTCTGACTTAAAATTTGAAATGTGATTAGCATGTAGACTAATGCAATCAACACAGTGTTAAATTAAAATGGTCATAACAACTAATTTTGATGGGCTGTACTGTATTCAAATGTATCATCTCTCCACAAAAACTGTGCAAATTTCTCTTTTATTGTTTTTGGTTTAAGAACTTTTTTTCACTGCCTTGTTTAAGTTGTCTAGGAATTTACCGACCAAAAGTTGGGAATCCTATTTGAAATGGAAATTTCATATAAACTCTATATACAGTGAAATTATACAGTTCATTATTTGATTTGACACAGACTTCTATTAGGATTAGGAATTTAAAAAAAGCTTAGTTTGAGTGTGGTAAGAAGCACATATCAATACTAACCCAAAGAAAGAAACGAAGTGGACTACATAATCGGTAGGCCTATGGAATTATCATCCATGATACAAACTTAGAAAACTGGCAAAATGAACTGGAAGAGGTTAATGATACCTATTTCATGAACAGTGTGATATGCTGGTGACATCCACACATGCGCACACATAAATGGTTCTTAAGATATATTTCAGTAGGCCTAGGCTGATTATTGTAGAAATAATGTAATACTTACATGTCAGTTAAAATGATCTCTTCATTCAATGAAGTTCTGGGTTCAAGTTCTAGACTGAAATTATCAGATTGCAATATAGAGCTCTTCTCTTCTTCAGTATGAATGCTTGATTTTGATGTCTCCTTTATCCGATTTCTGGTTGCATTAACCAATCCTTTTTCACCATCATCCAGATAGTAGTAACTAGGCTCATTGAACAATTTGATGTAGCTATATGAAGCATGGTGGTACCCTGAAGAGAATGGTCTTTGGTAACTCGGTCTTTCTTCAGGATAGTTTCCTGAATGATGTTCTTTGTGTGGAGGTTTTGTGGGATATATGTAGCTTCCTTCGTGATAATTCCCAGGTTTAGTCGGACGAGGTTTGTATTTATTATAATCCAAAGTACTGGGAACATCATTGTGTGATGATTCTGTGAAATGAGTATATTCGTAGTGTGGCTTTGAGCTTGGTGTAGCATGTGGAATATTTAAAGTATAAATGTACTGTGGCTTGTAGTATCTTGTCGTATGTTCATCGTATGGTTTGGTTTGATGTGTTGCTGATTGTGTAAAATGTGTTGTGTATTCGTAATAAGGCTTAGAATAACTTGGATATTCGCCATAAGGTTTAGTGTGTGTTGTGTACTCGTAATGTGGCTTGGAAGTACTTGGATATTTATCGTAAGGTTTAGACTGAGTTGTATAGCCATAATGAGGCTTAGAATGGCTTGGGTATTCGACATAAGGTTTAGAATGAGGATTAGAGCTACTTGGATATTCATTATAAGGTTTAGAGTGGGTTGTGTATTCATAATGAGGCTTAGAATAGCTCGGATATTCATCATGAGGCTTAGAATGGGTTGAATACTCATAATTTGGCTTAGAATGGCTTGGGTATTCACCATGAGGCTTAGAATGACTTGGGTATTCACCATGAGGTTTAGAATGTGTAGTATACTCATAATGAGGCTTAGAATGGCTTGGATGTTCATCATATGGTCTAGAATGTGTTGTATATACAGTACCGGTATGCGGTTTGGAGTCATTTGGTAGTTCATGATATGGTTTCGAGGAAGTTGTGTATTCATAATAGGGCTTTGAATAATTTGGACGCTCTGTATGAGGTTTCTGATTGTGAACAGGATGCCCCTGGGGTTTGTGAACAGGCTGATAACTGTCGTGGGAATTGTGTTGTTCATGATGGTGACTTGGATATTTGTTATGTGTATCATGTTCTTCATATGGTTCTGGAGTATATGGTCCTTCTCCCTGAGGAAGATGATGATGATTGTGATGGTTAAGGCTATGATGGTGACCATCTGAATCTTTATTGGGATGATCTGAACCATATTTTTGGTCCTGAGTGTGATGATTTGTTCCCTTGTGTTCTAATGGAAGTTCAGCTGAATCGCTTGGTTTGTATCCCCCATATGGCCTCTTACTTGTAGGTCTTGTTAATTGGAAGTTTTCTTCTATCAGATATGTTGGTTTGTGTTCTTCTTGAGGCTTTGGATACTTAGATGTTGTGTACGTGTTTTGAGGTTTAGTAGGTTTACCTTGAAAGTTGTTATCTATTAGATAACTGGGTTTAGTTTGACCTGATTCAAAGTCAATAAGGTAACTTGGCTTGTGCTCTTCAAATGAGGATTGTGTAGTATGATGGTAACTGGGTGTTGGCTTTTTCGGAGGCTTCTCATATGTTGGGTAGCTCGGCTTCTGGTGTGATGGAGAATGCTGCTGATCTGGTGGTTCCTCATGAAAAGTTTCTTCCTTGTGACTTTCTGTCCATGGTTTCAAGTCAAAGTGAGGGATGTAATCACTGTCACAAGGCACCCTGTAGTTGCTGAAAGGGATCACACATTGATAGCATTACACACATATATAAAGTATATTATACATACATACATACAGTACGTTTAAATTCAGAAGTCATTCACTATGGTACTACTTTCAAAAATTATTATTATTATTATTATTATTATTATTATTATTATTATTATTATTATTATTATTATTATTATTATTATTTGTTTTTGAGAATTCTAAATGAATTTTAAATCTTTATCAGTGATAGCTTTCTCGGAAATAAGATTAGGAAATAAAATTTGTTTATTAAAACTGTCAATTTGAACTTTAAATGTATACTGTACCTTATACGAGTTTGTAAAATATTTTGTATAATGATTTATTCTTGATATAGAAAAAGATCTAATAGAAGGATATAATCATGGTTCTGGACTCAGTGGCGTAGTCAGGAATTTAAGATGGGGGAGGCCAAGTTTTGGGAATATCACTTGGAAGATTTGCCCATAACTTACATGTAACTTATTTAAAAGACAGTAATAATTGAAGCTTCGGCTGGAACAACATTATAAGTTACATTTGGTAAAATTTACAGGAGCTGCAAAAATGTGTACATGTACAACGTTGTTCTTATAGGGTAGCAAACTTTTGAGTGGACAAATTTCACGTACTGCGTTGATGGACAGTTGCAAGCCAAAGAGTATAGCAAGGTAACATGACATACAACATTATTACACAGAAACACGCCGAATGAAAATTTTGTAACTTACAATGTTGTTCCAGCTGACGCTTCAATTATTGCTTGAATTTGAATTGAATTGAATTTAAATGGGGAGGACTATGACAGCCCTAGCACTGTGACCTGAAAGATCTATTGCGCTTCTCCATCATAATATCCTATCAGTTCCAATAGTTTGATGTTCTTGATGAACTGAATCTACGGACTGGGACAGTTGATAGCTCATCAAACTTTGGAAAATGTTTTTCAACAATGAGAGCTCTTTGATGAGTGAGTGCATTGCAGTCTCACACATGTGAACAACGAGCATAGATTGGGTTGATGTTATGTCCCATCCTGTGCAGGTTCTTCTTCAGGGCACAGTGTCCTGTAAGGAATCTGTCTGCCCAGCAGAGCTGTTTCTTGATCAATTTTAACAGGTCACTTGACCTGCTTTTATCAAAATCTCTTGTGAGAGCCTTGGAGTGTCTACAGCCCTCACTTGAGTTCCAATAGTGTTTTTGTTTCTTAAGGCCCAATCCCTGATAACCTGCTTTACTGGTCTTAGAGATAGTCCCAGCACAGGCTCAGGTCCTATGATGGAATCTCGGTTCCCTCTTTAGCAGCCTCAACTGCTCTCTCATTACCACGAATATCTGCATATCTCAGCACTCATTTCTGTTGAACTGTGTTATGTTCAGTCAGTATAATGAGGGACTTGCAGCATTCCGAGACATGCTTCAAGTGCCTTAAGTGCCGCTTGACTATCTGAAAGTAAAAAATTGTGTCTACGATTGTAACCCTTCCTAATACTTTCCTTGATGCTGGCTAAGATAGCAAAAATCTTAGCCTGAAAGATGTATTGACCGCCCAAGCTAAAAGAAAGCTAGATGTTATTTCTGAATAATCCAGCACCAGTTCTTAACTTGGTTTTGGAACCATCAGTCTGCCAGACTGGACTCTTATTGTTCTCAGGTTTAACCTGACTCTCCCATTCACTGTGCTTTGGGTAAATGACAGTGAATTTGTTGTCAAACGAAACTCTTGGTTCCAAGATGTCGGTTCTCATATTGAGAATCTGATAAACATCTCTGTCCCAAGGGAGTTTGAGGTGATCCAAGTATTCAATATTGAACATCGTCTGCCAGCAGATTCTGTGGACTGCCATGAGGGCCTCAGCCCCAACTCAGATGTGTAATGGGGTGAGTCCTATCAGCATTTCCACTGTCGCAGTGGGAGTTGTTCTCGATGCTCCCATTATTTTATTGTTATGCAGAATGCCCTTTGCAATTTGTTAAGTTCAGTCCTGCAGTTCCTTAATTTAACTCTTGGCCACCACATAAGTGGGTCATAAGAGAGTAAAGGTCTTACCACAGTGGTATATATCCAATACATAATTCTAGGTTTTAGACTCCATGTTTTACCAAACATCCTTCTATAGGTCCAAAAAACCTTGTAGGACTTGGCAATACAGTAATCATAATTATTGCTTAATACAATCAACTTAAATAAATTACTTAATCTAGTGTCAAGAACAGTAGCTTCATCATTTCTTTAAAAAACATCGTTCAAATTGAAACAACTTGTCAGCAAAAATCTAAGGATTTGTTGTTCTAAATATTGGTCATTGTCGGTAGAAACAGTGAAACATTTTTCTTTCAGTGTCGAACTCCCAAAACCAATGGTGGATAGTTTCTTTAAGCTTTAAATCTAATATAATTTTATTCTTGAGAAATGGGGGTGGGGGCTTCAGCCTGGTGAAGGACCCCCCTCCCCGTCTACACTATTGGTCATTTGTGGTGGAAATTTTATTTCCTCAAGTATTTTATAAATTAAAGAAATATATTATTATAATATTGAAACAGTTAATAAAATTAAACTCAGCTAAAGACTGCACTTCAGAATCTCTATTAAAATTTGAAGACAAAATCATTTGTAGTCTATAATAGTGCACACCTTAGTTATAATAAATGGAAGGGGAAAGTTTAGAAAGTTTGTTTAAATTCTTAAATGTTGGCGTTTGGTAGTGGTAAAATTCTCCTTATTCCCTCCTACTAATAGAATTCTATTATAGTAAACTCACCAATCTTCGTCAAGAATCAGGAAAATGCAGAAGGGAAAGGGAATTATCATTTCTGATTGGGATAAGCATATATGAGCACAGGTGGGAATGCTTTTGGCATGGGGTGAAAATCTTCTTATTCCTCCTACAAATCGAATCCTACTATAGGAACTTACCGGTCTTCGTCAACAGTCAGGAACACAAAAGGTTGTAACGTGTCAATACCATCTAGATTATCACACAGAATTCTTGCAAGTGTAATGCGTCTTATTTGTTGCAGCTGGGCCAAAGTGAAACTTGACTCAAAACCTCCATTTTCATACCAAAATCTGTCACCTGAAATAATCCATAATTTATATAATTAAATTATACAGTTTTTATTTAAATGTTATTAGTAAGTGAACAATTTTTTGACGTGCACAGTTATTTGCCTTTAAACTACGTATAAATACGAGATCTATTTAAACATAAGAATTATAATATTGTAATGGTTTACAATAGTGTTTTACCTTTCCAAAATAAAAACACAGGACAACTGTGTAAATTTCTTCACAATTTGTGAGTTTCCAATTCCAGTTTTAGAAATTAATCCAGTAAAAGCAGTGAACAATGATAAGCAAAATTGAGCGTTTAGTTTCATGTTATAAGTTTGTCATATCAATGTTTAAATGATTCCATCTCTAAGTATAAATAAAGAAAAAGACACAAAAGCTCAAAATGTCTACTAAGTTAATCTGATAAATGTTAAGTGGTGATTGCTATAGATAGAACATCTATTCTTAAAAGTATTATACCTACCTTCACTTGGTTACAATGAAAACAATTTATCCACATCATACTAATGAGGAAAATTAAAGAGTTAAATGACAAAGGTTGTAAGTGCACGGAATAAAATTTTTCAGGAAAAAAAAAAAAAACATTTTTCTCTGTCCAAATCATTCACTATTGGTGACATATTTTGTGATTGCGTGCATTAACTAGCTTCTATTTCCACTTTGAATTTCAACATAATGACTTTTGTAGATGATTTGGCTTCGCACATGCAACTTGTGTTGACAGTCACTTAAAAGATGACAAAAATGGCTCTTACAACCTTCGTTGTTTACATTCTAGAATTATGCTGAATAGGCAGTCATTTAAGGTGAACTTTTATGTTGAAACTTAAAATATATAACATATTCTATGTTTTCTTGAAATTTTTGTGTACACTAAGTGATATGATTCAGTTTTTATAGATTTTCTCGATTTAAGGGCAATATTAATATAGAAGATATGCTGTATGTTATTTATATGTTATCTAACAATAGTAATTTTTTCATTTACACACATAGGTCAGAAATTAGTACAACTCTCTTGACAATAATGAGATATATTACCTTTCCTCAGATTACTAAATTGTTGTGCAAGGATGCAAGCAAAAGTGGGACCCACTAGTCCACCAGATACAGGACGTTCTGCCATTGCACCAGGAAACAAGTCAATGTCATCCACATCTCTGAAAATTAAGTAAAAGTATGTAACAATGTGAAATTGGAGTAAACATTTTCTCTTATTATTCAAATTAATATTCTATTGTTAGATTACAGAGAGGAATGATAATCAGTTACTGACACCGGTAATTAATAAGTAGGCACAGCAAAAGAAATTTTTTTTCGTGTCAATATAATGAATATTTTCTGAAAATTATTTTTATTTATTCCATTACATAAAATCCCTGAAATAATACTGGAATAACATAAAATTCATAACATTATAGTAGTTCTCTCCCACTTTTCCTCCCTCTCACAGTTTCTTCCTTCCTTTTTAGCGTACTTGCTCACTCACTCACCCACTTACCCAGCCACCCACCCACTCACTCACTCACACACCCAGTCATACTTACTTACTTACTTACTGGCTTTTAAGGAACCCGGAGGTTCATTGCCGCCCTCACATAAGCCCGCCATTGGTCCCTATCCTGAGCAAATTAATCCATTCTCTATCATCATATCCCACCTCCCTCAAATCCATTTTAATATCATCTTCCCATCTACGTCGGCCTCCCTAAAGGTCTTTTTCCCTTCGGCCTCCCAACTAACATTCTATATGCATTTCTGGATTCGCCCATACGTGCTACATGCCCTGCCCATCTCAAACGTCTGGATTTAATGTTCCTAATTATGTCAGGTGAAGAATACAATGCGTGCAGTTCTGTGTTGTGTAACTTTCTCCATTCTCCTGTAACTTCATCCCACTTAGCCCCAAATATTTTCCTAAGCACCTTATTCTCAAACACCCTTAACCTATGTTCCTCTCTCAGAGTGAGAGTCCAAGTTTCACAACCATACAGAACAACCGGTAATATAACTGTTTTATAAATTCTAACTTTCAGATTTTTGGACAGCAGACTGGATGATAAGAGCTTCTCAACCGAATAATAACACGCATTTCCCATATTTATTCTGCGTTTAATTTCCTCCCGAGTGTCATTTATATTTGTTACTGTTGCTCGAAGATATTTGAATTTTTCCACCTCTTCGAAGGATAAATCTCCAATTTTTATATTTCCATTTCGTACAATATTCTGGTCACGAGACATAATCATATACTTAGTCTTTTCGGGATTTACTTCCAAACCTATCTCTTTACTTGCTTCCAGTAAAATTTCCGTGTTTTCCCTAATTGTTTGTGGATTTTCTCCTAACATATTCACGTCATCCGCATAGACAAGCAGCTAATGTAACCAGTTCAATTCCAAACCCTCTCTGTTATCCTAGACTTTCCTAATGGCATACTCTAGAGCAAAGTTAAAAAGTAAAGGTGATAGTGCATATCCTTGCTTCAGCCCACAGTGAATTGGAAACGCATCTGACAGAAACTGACCTATACGAACTCTGCTGTACATTCCACTGAGACACATTTTAATTAATAAAACTAGTTTCTTGGGAATACCAAATTCAATAAGAATATCATATAAAACTTCTCTCTTAACCGAGTCATATGCCTTTTTGAAATCTACACCCAGTCATACAATCATTTATTTAGGCCTACTCAGTCATTCAACCTCAATGTGTGTAATTAGCATCTAAATTGGAAAATCTTCCAGAACATAATATATTTCATTATAATCATCATAGTTTTCATGCTACTCGGTCACGAAAGAAGATAATTTTTTTAAATTCAGATTTTCTAACCTGTACACACGTTTGAGTCTTCGCTGCGTCTCTGCAGACATCACTTTAAGCAACTGTGGCCAATCGGTAAATGGTTCAAGACCACAAGGCTCACGCCAAGCATTGTAAGGGGCCAGTCCATGATCACGTCCACGTTGAATATTCAAAGCTGCCAGATCCATTCCATACCTATAACCTGATATATGTAAGAAAAAGAAAAAAAAAGTACTATAATTATGATTTTGTTAATGGTACCAGTACTTGTAACTGTTGAAAGCATAAATTGAACATGAACCGTACTCTAGTGGCAGTTACCGTTATAAGATTTTGGTCCTAACCATCAACCACTCTATCTTACCATAGATTAAGATGACTGTAAAACCATTGTATCAGTGTTAGATGAATGTACACTGATGATGCCATGAATAATTGTATTCCAACGGTTAATAAAATATCTGTCTGTCTGTCTACCTAAGCGCACAATTTGAAATGAAAGGGCAATGAAAAAAGTACAATTTTATCGCAGTGTAAATGTTGTACTTCCGAACGCAGTAAATATTTTGTGGTAGACTCTTCTTCACTCTGAGAGATTTTATTCGATGTCAGCAAGTTTAAACATCTGCGAAGCATGATAACGAATAAAAATTAAATAAATGAATAACAAATAAGGTTTGCTGCAGGAAATTGATCTTATTACAGTTTGTTCAAAGTTTTTAAGTTTGGAACAATAAATAGAAAAATAAAAAAAAAAAGACACAGAAATGTTTTAAAACAACATTGTAATGTGTGGGCATGAAGTCTAAATGAAGTCAGAAAAGAACAAGATATGATTTTACGAAGAAGGTCAATGTAGAAGAACAGCAGAATCATGGAGTAATGATTCATAGAAACCAGTAAATATGTATAGGCAGTGCTTTTCTTCTGGGGGAAAAAAGGTGGTGGAACTGTGTGTAGAATATATGATAATGGCTGGGAGATGCTTATGTCCAGCACACGGAAATTTTGTCATTTTTAACCTTCTTTTTGCCAAACTTTAAGACTTTCAAGGCCTAAGCCGAATTCAAAGAAAAATTAATTATTAACACATTTCTTGGTTTCATGATGAAAAATACAACAAAAAGGGGCCAGAACACCATTCTGGCTTGTTCTGCCAGAAAAAAAGCACTGTGTATAGGTAATTAATTTTATGGTATAGAACTAATTTACCCTATGCGAACACTCTCTATTATATAATCAAATAAATTTTCTTTGTATATCAAAGCATTCTCTCTATTTTAGATGGTTAAAAGAGAAATTAATTTTAAGGCATAGAACTGAATTATCCTATGCGAACATTTCTGTATTATTAATATAATCAAATTAATTTTCTTTGTATATCAAAGCATTCTCTATGTATTAGACGGTTAAAAGAGAAATACGATAGAACTAGATAAAGATAATAATCAATACAATAGGTATGAATTGAATACTTTTGAAATTGTACTGAATACTTACTAGGAGTTTGAAACAGGCGGTTTGTAAGTTCTATAGTGATGAATTCATCTCGTTTTTGTGCTGGTTGTTGGCACAGTCCTAGTAGCAGTCGATCAACAGATCCAATGTTGTATAGATTAGATGGATTTGTCAGTTCTTCATGTAGAGACACATCTGCAAAAGAATTTAATACAATGTTGAACTGAACCAGTAAAGGCTGGTTCACAATAAACCGGGAACGGAAACCACAACGAGAACGAGAACGAAAATATTGTTAAAATAAATGTATTTAAATGTGAGCATTCACAGTTAACTATTGTGCACACAGAGCCACATGCACCATTCCACTATGGCCCACATCGTTCTTCAAATGGCCTCTGATTACCAGTACCAGAGACCGAAGTTAAATTCTCGCCAAAGTATGTAAAATTTGTGGCATGAAGTCATGTTTCCTCCAAATACTTGGGCTTCCTTGGTAGTCCCATACTGTCACAGCTCTCTTAAGCTTGATGTACCGGTACATATTTTCTACTCTGAATAGTTTCTGTAGCTTAAAATGAGGTTCAAACCTGTCTTCGGACATTGACCAAATAACAACATGGATCAATATGTTGCAAAGGAGGAACTAAGGGGGTCCCCTTGCATCACTCCGTTTTCTTGGCTATTCTATTTTGATCGGTCTGTATTGTTGGATATCTGTAAGTGGTTTTTCGCTAAGATGTTAGAGACAAGTCTAAGTATCCATGTGTTGCCTAGTGCCTCCTCTAACTTAGCTATGAGAAACTTTTACTTTACTGTATCAAACACTTCAGACATTTTCTTTTATTGTCTTATACAATATGCTAATATAGCAAATTATATTATTTTAATTTAAAGTATAAATAATTGATTAAGTGGCGATCTTATTCGTGTTAATTGTGTAAGCATGTGCGGCTTACAGCTGTTTTGGTGCTTCTTCACACCTTCCTCAGAGCCTACTAGATCTCGGCGTCATCTCGAACTTCGCTGCCTGTTGTGTGGGTGCGTTCAATTGTTGAAAAGTGTTGAAATGTGGTGTCAAATAGTGTGTGTGTTCTGAAAATGATCTGTGTGTTGAGAATTTGATCAGGGTGTGTTTTAGTGTGTCTGTGTATTTCATATTGTTCTAGTGTGTTGAGTTTCTGGTTTTTGGGTTGTATGTGTAGGATTTCCATGTCTGTATTTATGTTATTGTATGTGTGGTTAGCATTAGTTATGTGTTCGGCATTTGTAGATGTATTGTGTCCTCTGGTTATTGCTTTAATGTGTTCTTTATATGAAATATACAGACACACTAAAACACACCCTGATCAAATTCTCAACACACAGATCAATTTCAGAACACACACATTATTTGACTCCACATTTCAACACTTTTCAACAATCGAACGCACCCGCACAACAGGCAGCGAAGTTCGAGATGACGCCGAGATCTAGTAGGCTCTGAGGATGGTGTGAAGAAGCACGGAAATAGCTGTAAGCCGCACATGCTTACACAATTACCACGAGTAAGATCGCCATTTAATCATTTATTTATAGTCAAGTGTTAAAAGTAGTGTACGAAAGATTCAACATGGATTAATAAGTATGTCATGGTTCTACTCATTCCCTTTTCCAAACTCTGATCTAATGTGCTACTGCTATTGCTCTGAGGTTAGTAGTTTGTATGAAGTGTAGATGTGAATTACATAGGAACGTCGTCATTATTATTTATTCATTCATAGTTTTCTGTCCAAGGGCAGATCGTCCACCAAATCCAGCATTCTCCAATCTTCCCTATTTTCTCCCTTCCTCTTAGTCTCCGCATACATTCCATGTATATCTTAATGTTATCTATCATCTACGGTCTTCTTCTGCCCCGAATTTTTTCCCTTTGACCATTCCTTTGAGCACATCCATCAGTATAGGCAGTTTCATCTTAGAAAGTTACCCATCTAATTATTATTATATAACAACAATCGATTAGTTGATATGTAGAAGCATTCATACTGTTCATATAACTTGATTTGTTGATGTATGGAACTGTTCTTAATATACTTTTATTATATTAGTATAAACTGAACATGTAAATGTCTTACATGTTTATGTCAGTTTATTTGTTAACGTGAACTGAATATATGTCAGTTGTTTTGAAGTGTTTACTTGTTGTTCACATCAGTTTATTTGTTAGTGATGATTGCCAACAATATTTTAATTAATAAATATTTTTCTTCACGATGCTGACTATAAATTGTTAATTAATAGACTCGGAGGACCAATTCCAATCTTAAGTTTAACACAAATAATAAGTATGAATATAAATATATGAAACAATATAACAAGGTATTTAATGTCTGTAACTTTTGAAAGTGAAAATTTTATCAGAAATGGTGTTATGGTGTCATTTCAGTGGTGTCTTACACAAGCAAATGATATGTACAGTATGTAAAATTCTCAGAGCTATATATAGTAATTTTAAACTTGTCTGTGTAAAATTTCTAAATATGTTGAGGTATAATATACTATCAACTTCCAACAGACAAATTTTCACTTTAAGTACGGTAACCAGTAACAGTATGTGATAAGAATGAAATCATTTCGATCTGATGATTCTAACTAGTGTGTTAGAAATTACTTTTTTGAACTTACCAGTACTAATTATTATAATAAACATATTTTCTACTTAACTTTTACAGAAATAGAGCACTTTTTTTACACTATCATGTAATCCCATGTAAGAATTTTATTGCCTAATGTAGGCCATATTCATCATACTCTATTTTTCACTGGAACTACAAAATTAATCCCGTAAAGTTTATTAATAAAAATAATTAATTTAAATAATATATATTACTTTATACTCACTTGTATGGAGCTTGCGATGACTTCTATCACACCTCATGAGGCTGTGCTGCACAAGGCTGTGCCCGAATCTAAATGCTGCTGTTCCAAAGGCATTAGCTGCAGTTGGATTTGTTTTTATGTCATACCCTTTGAAATATCCTTTTCTCATGAGCTCCAGGTCAAATAGTTTCATTACATCATGTCCTGGAAATTAAGTTAAATCCAGTTAATAACTGTGACATTCTTCAGCAAAAAATGTACTTTAATTAAGTCTCCTTTGCGCCTTTTACAGTTGACAGAGCCCAACAAATTTTAAGATTAATTAAAATAACTTTGTTGATTTCGATAGAATCAAATTAGACTCACCAAGAACAATGGGTAGGAACTCTTTGAAGGTAATGTGTTGCATGAAGGCCCCTATGATTCTACGAGTTTCTTGGTACAGCTTCTCATCTCGCCAGTGGGGGTTGATGTGACTGAGTTCAGTAGCGATTTTGTTATGGGCTCGCAGCCAGATGGTATGAAGAGCTATGAGTCCAGGTTGCTCATTCACGCGCTTGTCTCCTGCGTGAAAGCATCTAAGATGACCTGCTTGACCACGGCACAAATCTGCCTTGTGTGTTGCAGCCGGTAGCAAAGGCAGTCTATATTGCACACGACTGTATTTTAGTAGACCTGTAAGTAGGTAGTTTTCTGTTACTATGAGGTTCGTTTTAGAAGTACTGAGTAACATATGGAAAAAGTTAATCAGAGAAAATAAACTCGTCATGGTGATGCAAAAAATGCCACATCTTGTATAATAAGCCAGTATCAAACATTTTAAGATTAAGTAGAAAATTAAGAAAATATGAGCAATTAAAAGCTACCTCTTACTTACTTATTTACTTATGGGTTTTAAGGAACTAAGAGGTTCATTACCACCCTCACATAAGTCCGCCATCGGTCTGTATCTTGAGCAAGATTAATCCAGTCTCTACTATCATATCCCACCTCCCTTAAATCCATTTTAATGTTATCTTCCCATCAATGCCTCGTACTCCCCAAAGGTCTTTTTCCCTCTGGCCTCCCAACTAACACATTATATGCATTTCTGGACTCGACCATACATACTACATGCCTTGCTCATCTCAAAAGTATTTACTATTAGTAGGCCTATTTATTTATTTAACCTGGTAGAGATAAGGCCGTCAGGTATTAAATTTACAATTACAATTACAATAAAAATCAAAATACGAAAAGATTACTTGACTAATTAAAGCTAGCTAATTTATCATAGAAAAACAAAGAATATTTTATATTTACTGAATTACAAATTAAACCTAGAATAACACAATTGTATAGTGATGAAATTACTGGATATTGAAATATTTTGTGATAGATTAAGGAAACTAATTACAAGAAATCAATTACTGACCAAATGCCTAGTAAGGTTGCATTTGAATTCAATTTTATTTCGACAGTCCCTGATGCTAGCAGGTAGCGAATTCCAGAGTCTTGGCAGGGCTATTGTGAAAGAGGATGAGTGTGAGGAGGTGCGATGGGATGGTATTGTTAGTATTGTTTCATGACGAGAGCGTGTGTTCAGATTATGGTGGGAAGAAAGGTAAGTGAAGTGAGACGACAGGTACGAAGGAATGAAAGAGTTCAAGATTTCGAAGAGAAAGAGAAGTGAATATAAATTTCTTTTCTTATCTAGTTTAAGCCAACCTATTGCTTCCAGGGATGGGGTAATATGATCATATTTACGAACATTGCTTACAAAACGTACACACAAATTATGAGCACGTTGAAGTTTCGTTTTGTTGTCGCTGGAGAGGTCAGTCAGTAAGATGTCAGCATAGTCAAAATAGGGAAATACAAGTGTTTGCACAAGGGACTTTTTTTAAGCAAGAGGGGAGATGAACATTTATCCTTTCTAGCACATGGATAATAGAATATACTTTTCTGCAGGTTTCTGTGATTTGCAAGTCCCAGATGAGATTATTATCCATGTGAATGCCAAGATTTTTTTACTGAAGAGGGATATGCACTGTATACTTACTTTAACAGGGGAAATGTCGAGGTGCTTTACAACGTCGCTGGACTTAATGTTCCTAATTATGTCAGGTGAAGAATACAATGCCTACATTTCTGCGTTGTGTAACTTTCTCCATTCTCCTGTAACTTTATTCCTCTTAGCCCCAAATATTTTCCTAAGCACCTTATTTTCGAAAATCCTTAACCCCTGTTCCTCTCTCAAAGTGAGAGTCCAAGTTTCACAACCATACAGAACAACTGGTAATATAACTGTTTTATAAATTCTAATGTTCAGCATTTTTGAGAGCAGACTGGATGACAAAACTGCTCAACCGAATAATAATAGACATTTCCAATATTTATTCTGCGTTTAATTTCCTCCCGAGTGTAATTTATGTTTGTACTGTTGCTCCAAGGTATTTGAATTTTTCCATCTCTTCAAAGGATGAATTTTCAATTTTTATATTTCCATTTCGTACAATATTCTGGTCACGAGACATAATCATATACTTTGTTTTTTCGGGATTGACTTCCAAACTTAGGCTATCTCCTTACTTGCTTCAAGTAACATACCCGTGTTTTCCCTAATAATTTGTGGATTTTCTCCTAACATATTCATGTCATCTGCATAGACAAGCAGCTGATGTAATCCGTTCAATTCCAAATCCTCTCTGTTACCCTGGACTTTCCTAATGGCATACTCTATAGCAAAGTTAAGAAGTAAAGGTGATGTGCATCTCCTTGCTTTAGCCCACAGTGAATTGGAAAAAAATTACCTCTTACTTTTCAAAAAGTCTATATAATCGAACGAAATTTAATATTGAAGAAACACTCATTGCAAGACGATCGCAAAGACTATTATTTATGTACTGTTTCTAATGAGATACGAGTATTAACAATGGTTGGATGTCAGAAGTGGAACAGGTGGACACATCAGATTGTACATACTGATTTCAATGAAGAGTACAAAGCAACATATTTCTGTAATCTTTGTAGGAAGTAATATGTTTTAATAATAATTTCTTATGTGACTTTTGTTCCATCTGTATTGATAATTTGTCCCATATATAAGGCAAGAGTGAGAGAATATTCATGTGTGTTAATTCATATTTATGACAGTGTATTAGAAATATGACATTCTTATTTATCATGTCAACTAATTGTTCTACATTATGTAACCTCTTTGCAAAAATTGATAGTAGAATGCCAAGATATTTATTATTTAACTTAAATACGTCACTCCTTTGCCACTTCCTTTCTGTTCTTGTTTAAGGGCCAGATTCATGATACCACGATCGTATTTTATTATCTGAAGTGAGCTTTGGAATTATGAAGAGGGGAGGGGAACTTAGTAGAACATGTACCGGTATTTACAAAGTATTATAATTAATTACAGTAGCTTAACTATCTTCTTGATCATAACAATTTAAATAGATATTGGCTGACTGTCCAGTTATGGTTCAAAATAAAGTGATGCTATCATCATCATCATCATCATCATCATCATCATCATCATTAGGCTATCCACTTCATGAATTTAGGATTATTAGCCTGTTTCCAACTTCAGGTATATCCGTTCTCTTATATAGCCAGGGGATATCTGATGTATGTCTTTTTTTTAGTTTTTAAATCAATATTATTTTATAGAGTACGGTACTGTATATCTGATCTACTGGCATTCTTAAGTGCGCATCAATTTTGTTTCTGCTTTCCATTCTCTCTACGAAATTGACACATAAATAGGCCTATGTGGACTGAACATATCTGCTACAAAGTTTTGTTTTATGTCATTCAGCATATGATTTATTCACTGCAGAAGAATATATTAAGCAGATTCACATAGAAATAACTTGCATGAAAGAATTATTTTGTTATTCTTTAGAAAGTCGTTTATAATTGTTAAAAATAACAATCTTAAGAAAAGTAAATGAATGTTTTGACTTCATTACCATACCATACCATTCCTGAACATTCTGAGATTATCCTCTTCATCCTGTGAACTGCCATACACTGCAGAAGCGTCAATGAAGACGGTAACTTGGTTTATTTGATCACGTGGTCCTAGTGAACATCCAACTCTGGAAGTTGGACTACTCCGAACAAATTCTAGACAGCGGATTCCATAGTGTTTATAGAACCAGTCATCAGGTGGGACAGGAATCGCCATGCAGTCTGGATGCTGAAGTAGAATCATAGAAATTATACAAGTAAATGTATTGACAAGTGATCCGACTCATACAACGTGAGTTAATATGGTACAGTAACAGTGATGTTAAAGTAACTTTTTATCTTAGTAAAATCCAGAGCAAATGCCTCAACAGTTTTTTTCCCGCCGTAATATAATTTATTATTTCTCCAGGTTGTATGTGTCATAGTCACAATGCAATATGAGTTTATTTTGTGGCAAACAAACAATAAATTTATGGAATAGCAGTCCCTCGTGAAATCGGTGCTTAAATGCAACAGGCTCATATCAGTAGATTTACTAGCATGTGAAAGAACTTCTGCGGGACAAAATTCCAGCATACTTGTGATGCTGATATAACCTCAGCAGTTGTGAGCGTCGTTAAATGAAACATAATTTAATTTTTAATCCATCATGATATTTTGATTATAATTAATTGATTACTAGTGGACTTACTCGTGTTAATTATGTAAGATTTGTCCGGCTTACAGCTGTTTCAGTGCTTCACGCACCATCCTCAGAGCCTACTAGATCACGGCGTCATCTCGAACTTCTCTGCCTGTTAAGTGAGTGTGTTTTATTGTTGAAATGTGTTGAAGAGTGGAGTTGAATAGTGTGTGTGTACTGAAGTTGATCTGTGTGTTGAGAATTTGATCAGGGTGTGTTTTAGTGTGTTTGTATATTTCATATTGTTCTAGTGTGTTGAGTTTTTGGTTCTTGGGTTGTATGTGTAGGATTTCCATGTCTGTATTTATGTTATTGTATGTATGGTTAGTATTGGTTATGTGATCTGCGTATGTGGATGTATTGTGTTCTCTGGTTATTGCTTTAATGTGTTCTTTGTAGCGTGTTTGGAATGATCTGCCTGTCTGTCCTATGTAGAACTTATCGCAACTATTACATGTGAGTTTGTATACACCTGTGTGGTCGTATTTATTTGTTTGTGTTTTTTGTGTGTTGAGATGTCTTTGTAGTGTGTTTTCTGTTCTGTATGTTATGTTGTATTTCTGTTTTCTGAATGAAGATGCGATCTTATGTGTGCTTTTGTTTTCATATGTTAGTGTGATGTATTTCTTGTGTTCTTGTGTTTGTGTTGTGTTTTGCGTGTTTTTGTGTTTGTTAAGTTTTTGTTTTGTCTTCCTTATGTTGTTGTCTATTATGTTTGGATTGTATCCGTTTTCTTGTGCTATGTATTTGATTGTGTTCACTTCTTCATTATAGTGTTGTTGGCTCATGGGTATGTTGAGTAATCTGTGTACCATTGTCCTGAATGCAGCATGTTTGTGTTGTATGGGGTGGTTAGATGTGTTGTGTATGTGTGTGGTGGTGGTGGTTGGTTTTCTGTATATTTTGTAGGTGTGTTTGATGTCGAATTTTGTTATGGTGATGTCTAGGAAATTTACGGAGTTGTTGTTTTCAAGTTCTATTTTGATTATGTTATGTCACTACGTGAATCACCTAGTTCGAGCCTATGCTGCAGTATATTCATTTGCAAAATATAATTTTTTAAAGAGAAACGTGTAAGATTAATGTTTCAATTAGTGGTCTGCATCTGCGAATCAGTAATAAACTATAATATTTTATCATCAAAGACTACAGTAAATCCTACCCTTGTTTACAATTAAATCGAAGGTATTTCAGTATATTTTAGGAAGTAATGATCACATTATGCATTTGTTTTTACGTTGGTTTTAAAATAAATTAATCGGCATTGTATTTTTGTCTCATAAAACTGTTAGATCTTAAAATATGATACAGATTTATATAAATATTGAAAACAGTGAGAATCATTCAAGAAAGTTAATTTTATTGTTTTTAAGTAAATAAATATATTTAGATGTATTCTGTTAATAATAATGATATCTTACTGTAAGCTCTATTGGCTGGAAATCACGACCGCCATCAATACAACATTTTGGCACTGATCCATTAAATCCACGGGTTTGCGCTGAAGCTGTAAAGAAAGTTAAATTATTACTACTTTGTAAAATATTGTGTTTTTTTTAATTATTATTTACATTTTCAAGCAATGATTAACAAATTAAACATGGATGATTAGTCAGTTGAAAATGCCTCGTCTCTTAAGAGTTATCCCTTAGTCTTTACATCTACAGTGAGGATCATGATCTGGTGACAGACGGTGCCAGATCCCGCCAACTTATGGCTTGGTTACTGCGCGGCGCATGCCCATATCCCTGGCACTGATACGGAACTTACAATAAGAGTTGCAGAATTTGTACTTACTTAGCTCACATTCGTTGCTCAAAATGTCTCACATTCGCTCAGACAAATAATTTATGAAAAAATGATACAGACAAAAAATAAATTCAGAAATTTTCACTCCAGTGTTTAATTATTGTCAACTGAAAGAAAATAATCCTGTTACTTACTGTGGGTATCAATCAACTCAACAGAGTCGATTTTGTGATTAGTGAAAATATTGTTTGTCACTCTACTACAGTTCTTGAGAAAATTAAATTCCCTTCGAGATAAGGTAAAGCATACGAAACAGCTGAAAGTCTCTACCAACTGTCCTTAAGGGGTTAGGCATAGCTTACAACAGTAAATTTTTTGGAAATATTCAAAATTTTTTTCCATTACTGTATCTTGTACAATAACGAAAATTGATATGTGTGAAACACTATCCTTCTCTATATGAAAAAAAAAAAATATATTTTTACGATTTAAAAAAAATTGGTTATATATTTTTTTCAAAATTCAAAATGGTGACATTTCACTGTGCAGTCATAACTCATAAACTTTTTAACTTTTCCGTGTTCTCTCTCTTTTATTTTATTGCTGAAACTCATGTTTACAATACCATGCTCTTTCAACTACATTCCTTATTAAATAATTTTTTTTGTGTTAGAAGGAAATACTGATATGTGACCATTTTTTAAATGAATTTATTTTTTATCACACAATCTATTAAAGGTAGAGAAGTGATTTTGCACCATATTATAGATATGACATGCCTATATACACACAAAAAATTTCATCACAGAATGTTGGATAGTTTTTGAGTTATGAGGGAAACATTTCATCACTGCACAGTCAACTGCCACCATTTTGAATTAAAATATATATATATATATATAAATAATTTTTTTAAATCGTAAAAATATTTTTTCATATAGCAGAAGGACATTGTTTTACACATTGGCCTACTAATTTTCATTATTGTACAAGATACAGTTATGGAGGAAAAATTTTTCAATATTTCCAAAATTTTACTGCTGTAAGCTGTACCTAACCCCTTAAAGAGCTATTATTATAAAAAAAATGTATCATATGTTGTGTTTTAAACTTACATAATTTTAAATAATTCATATTAAAATAAAAAATTTATTGATAATAACAAAAGTAAGTTTTCAGTGTTGGTACAGTGATTAGCTACGAACTGGAAGAGTGAAATTAATATTAACAATTAATATTTGAGGAGAAATAATATTAATATAATAATAATAAGGAAGAATGAAAGTTTGTTTTATGGTGAAGAAAAGACATGTTTCTCTTCGCCATAACTTCAACAGTTCTGGGGTTTCGTTTGTTATCTGTTAGTGAATACTGAATTTTTTTTGTGTAAGTAAAGTGATCCTAGTGTCATGCTTAGCATGCACGCTCTTATATCGAAATAGTGAAAAGAGAGATTTATTCCTCTCTGTTCTCTTTGTATCTTCGAAGTTTTTCTTCCCATTTACTCCTTAAAGTTTATTTCGAATTTGAATAAAGTTTATCTGTGTTTATTGAATAATTAAAATGAACTTACATGTGAGATCATGGTCCAGAAATTGCCCCCACTGCATTACCATATGTGTAATAGTATTCAGATCATTGTCTCTGTCACTGTGTATTGCCGTGCTTACTGACCGAGCACTGGGTAATGGTCCTCCAGATACTGACATTCTCACACGCTCCAAACCTGAAAATTAATGCACAGTTTTGTACGTTTCCTGAGAGCGATCAAAGTCTATTTCTCTGTTGAATTAACACATTTCAAGCAAGCAGTCTTACCACATACGCACTTTAACAACTTCAAGTAATGTTACTGGTTGTTTTCACACTATAGTAATCTACATTTTATCTTTCCACGTTCGCACGTGGTTAGCTGTGCTGTACACTGCCTCTTCCACTCTACTTTCCTCGAGTGTCGAAAGATAAAATGTATGCACTGTATATTGCGTTTACACAGTTGGGTGGTAAGATTTTTCTTAATTTATATTTCTTTCTTTACCTTTCACTATCTTGTGGATGTAAATTCTTTGAAGCTATTTATACACATACAAGTACGTATGTGCGTGTGCATAATTGTATCTATACTTAGTTATCTATGGTCACGACCAAGCCCTGAATTTTTAGGTTCGCGCCTATTCTATTTTCACATAGTTCATCACGAAATTTAAATTGTCTTATATATTCTATGCCATGATGAATAAAATTATACTGTATGAATTTGATATGATAAAAAAATCGCTAATTTCAGGATTAGGATTTCAGTATATGAAACCAATAACATCATAATAGTCTGTTGTAAGTTTTATGAAAAACAAGATTTTTGATTGCAATAATTTAAGAAAGAAGACAATTTATCTGTGAAAGTTCCTCAAAATATATTTTCAGTATCATTCAGTATATATCAATAATTTGTTTCCGAGATTAATTAGAAAGTATTCAATTACAGTGGCCATCCATTCTATAAATACATTTTGAGATCTAGTTTCGTACATTAAACATTTAAAAAAAAAAGAAAAGATTACAGGAGTATTTGTTCTTAAATTTGTTATACACTCCATTATTGCTCCTTAAATTATATTATTTTCCATTTATAAAAAGGAGTGCAACTTCCAGTACCTATTTCTTACATTCATAAACGTTAACTTTGGTAACCACAGGCGTAGCTCAGTCGGCTGAGGCGCTTGCCTGCCGATCCAGAGTTGGGCTCGAGCGTGGGTTCGATTCCCGCTTGGGCTAATTACTTGGTTGGTTTTTTCCGAGGTTTTCTCCAACCGTAAGCCAAATGTCATGTAATCTACGGCGAATCCACGGCCTCATCTCGCCAAATACCATCTCGCTATCACCAATCCCATCGACGCTAAACAATCTAGTAATTGATACAACGTCGTTATATAACCAAGTAAAAAAAAAACATTAGCTTTGTTTATTGCGAAAAAAAAAAAGGAAAAGATTTTAAATGGCATGTCGGTGACGGTGCCTTTAAAGTATAATTTCTTGTGGTGGCATATTGAAGCTTAGTTATTAATGCTTTTAAAATAATTACAAAAGGAAAAGAAAATCAAAATAAAGAAAGGAAAGCACTCTTATATTCTACCGCTGCCTTAATGAGCAGGACTCGTGGTCGGAGCAATTTAGTAATATTAATATAATGACGGTATGACTAAAAACACAGGCTAGTGTAAAATCATTTTTAAAAGTGAAATTAAACAAAATAGGAAGGAATATACAAAATAAGTATTATTTTACTTAAATGTTATATTAAATCTTTAATTTTCCATTTAAATATTTTATTATTTATTTATTATTTATTTTTATTTTATTATTGAGACTTGTTAATTCAGGATTATTTTTAACAAGAGAATTAAATAGTTCAGAACCAAAACTTGAAACGTGGCTGTGGAGAAGAATGGAGCGTGTAAAATGGACGGGCAGAATAAGAAATGAAGTTGTGCTAGAAAGAACGGATAAAGAAAGAATAATGCTGAAACTGATCAGGACTAGAAAAAAGAATTGGGTGGACCATTGTCTAAAAAGAAACTGCCTACTAAATGATGCACTGGAACGAATTGTGACCTACATTCATTCATTCATTCATTCATTCATTCATTCATTCATTCATTCATTCATTCATTCATTCATTCATTCATTCATTCATTCATTCATTCATTCTCGGTTGAATAGCATTGATTTTCATTACCGCTTATAGATATATAACGCTCAAAGGTGTGGCATTATTGCTGATGGTAACAGACAACAAATATTAATTAATAAATGAAGACAATTCATAGTTTATACTATGTTATTCACATTTTTATCAACAATGTAGGCCAATTACAGGTTCAAATTTCGTTTGCAATTCACACTACAAAGTTGTCTCTGGTGCTGGCATGTAAAGGTAGCGAACTGATTGCGTCTTACGTACCATCTCTATAGTTTGGTGGCAGAAAGCGGTGTAGGGGCATCATGGAAGCTCCCCACCAGGGATGTGCTGGGTTGTTACAGCGGCCGTCTGCAGTCCGATAGCGGCTAGTTTCAGGGCAGGATGGGGCTTGATCTCGCAAGGGACACTGGTCGTGTAGGGCTGTGTGCAGCAGAGATATTGTAGGCAGTTTGAGTCCTTCCACAGCGGCGCGACTCTCAGCCCCAGCGTACAGTCTGCAATGAGATTATGATTACAATGCATTTTATTGCTATCGAGTTGTGAAGCTCATAGACATTTGATGTAGAAATCACCAGTGGCGTAGCATGAAATTTTGAGCAGGCGAAGCTAACTCAAGTTGTCTTTCATGTACATATGAGAAAACGTATTACAAAAATATAGTCTTAAAATAAATAGTAGTCAGTGTCAAGTCAGCAGTCGAAGATTGGTTGGAACATCGTAAGTAACACCAATAAGGCATGACCTCAAATGATACGTAGTAAAATATGATTTCATGGTTTACTCATATCTCTAACAAATAGACACGTATAGTATAACATTAGCTCAGTCCCTGTCATACTTAGAGAAATCACAATATTAACGGTCAATAGATACAGTATCAGTATCATTACGTAAGTATGCGTCTGTGTTTTGGTTGTGTCCTTCATTGACAACAAGGGAGTCGGTCATTTGTTTTCTAAATCACACTTTTGTTCGTAAGTCAGTCTTGATAATAGAACTGTCCTAAAAAATTCAAGTAAATTGGTGTCAGGAACTGTTATTTCACTCATTATTTATTATATCAGCCACAGTTCACACTAACACTTCAACTGAACACAACTCACGAAAGGGATAACTCGGAAACTAAATTATTTTCAATGCAAAAGCTAGCTTCTTGCAAACTTGAGACCAGGGTAGTTTAATTAGAAAGGGATGGAAAATCTGCGGGGCGGGTTACATAGAAGAATGAGTGAAAGAAACCAGTCTGCTTGGAAGCTGGTGTGTGCTTCTTGTTTACTGCTGCATCACAAATCATCCTGAGCTGCCGCATCACAATATTTAACGCATTAAATATAAATTCTATTAAAATTAATAAATAATTTTGTTCATAAACAGCAGGTTTATTATGAAATCATTATTAACTGGGGAAGCTGAGCTTTTTAACTTACATTGATGCTACGCCACTGGAAATCACTACCTTATATAGGGTAAAGGTACCTAATTCCGTGACACTCCTAATCCCGTGATAGTTATTCTTCACCGAATGTCACGGGCTTGGGTGTCTTGCTAGGAAGTTTACCGATATCTCAAAAGTAGGCGAAAGATGCACTCTTTCGAGAAAGATGTCTGGCGCTATGATTGAACGCACAAACTTTGACTGGCATTCAATTTAAAAAAGTATCACGGGATTAGGGGTATCACGGAATTAGGCAACTTTACCCTACAGAGTGTCCCGGACGAACACTACTGATAAGAAAGTTTTATAATTCAATAACCAACAAATTTATCCAGTAGCGTAGCCAGCGGGTGGGCCAGGTGGGCCCAGGCCCACCCAAAAAATTTGCGAATTTTTGCGGTTTTTTTTTTTGGAAAATACTCAACATTAAAACTAAACCATGGATCCAGAGCAATAGTTACAGTCGATAGTATTAAGGTAAGAAGTAAAAAATGCGTTCATTTCTTCAAGAGCCAATTTAACTGTGTTGGGTTGGGCCTAAAAAAAATTGTCTGGCAGTGACAAAAAGAAGGAAGCTGTGGAGGCTATTGAATTGTTACATCGGCTGGAAAAATTGTATTTGGTATGTTTAGACGATATTCTTGCTCTTGCAAATTCATTATCGGAAGCACCTCAGTCTCCAAAAATGGATATTAGTAAATGTTCGTTCTTCAGTAAGACAATGATGTCTATAAAGAAAAATTCGACAATCATGTCAAGCACAAGGCTTTGTAATCTAGCAATTCTCTCCATTGAGAGAGAGAAAAGTTGGGATTTGTTGAAGGACCTATCATCAGCGATCGACAGATTCTTTGCTAGGAAATCTCAACAGCTCCAGTTCACCTTGTGAAGCGTTTGTATAGGTATGCCTTGCATGATTGTTTATCATAGTTTTGCATGTTATTAAATAAGTCTTCCGAGAATGAGTTTCAAGAGTTGACGGCAGCGGCATTGTCATGAGATGAGACAGATACTTTCTAAACTCTGCATATCTGGCCCACCCAAAATAATTAGTCTGGTTACTTACTTTACTTACTTACAAATGGCTTTTAAGGAACCCGAAGGTTCATTGCCGCCCTCACATAAGCCCGCCATCGGTCCCTATCCTGTGCAAGATTAATCCAGTCTCTATCATCATACCCCACCTCCCTCAATCCATTTTAATATTATCCTCCCATCTACGTCTCGGCCTCCCTAAAGGTCTTTTTCCCTCCGGTCTCCCAACTAACACTCTATATGCATTTCTGGTTTCACCCATACGTGCTACATGCCCTGCCCATCTCAAACATCTGGATTTTAAGTTCCTAATTATGTCAGGTGAAGAATACAATGCGTGCAGTTCTGTGTTGTGTAACTTTCTCCATTCTCCTGTAACTTCATCCCGCTTAGCCCCAAATATTTTCCTAAGCACCTTATTCTCAAACACCCTTAACCTATGTTCCTCTCTCAGAGTGAGAGTCCAAGTTTCACAACCATACAGAACAACCGGTAATATAACTGTTTTATAAATTCTAACTTTCAGATTTTTGGACAGCAGACTGGATGATAAGAGCTTCTCAACCGAATAATAACACGCATTTCCCATATTTATTCTGCGTTTAATTTCCTCCCGAGTGTCATTTATATTTGTTACTGTTGCTCCAAGATATTTGAATTTTTCCACCTCTTCGAAGGATAAATCTCCAATTTTTATATTTCCATTTCGTACAATATTCTGGTCACGAGACATAATCTGGTTACGCCATTGAATTTATCCAAATGCCTTTTGATGCAAAATACAGAGAAATTTACGAATTTTTTATGGTGATCAATAAACCTCCACATGTGCACCTCCTGTGGCTCGGTAGACTGTCTTTTGTTTGTCTTATATTGATACAAGCGATAGCCTTGCAACATTCTGATTGCGTGACCAAAGTTCCACTACTTGTAAATTAATAAATAAGAAAGAAACAGGGGCACAGAGTCCAATTCCTCTTTAATAATAATAATAATAATAATAATAATAATAATAATAATAATAATAATAATAATAATAATAATAATAAACATCTTGTTTTCGCATTCTTTTCCAGTTGTTATGGCTGGTAAACAGTACAGTAGGATCTCACTCTATGATAAGTATTGCAGGTCTTAGCAGTTAGTGTTACTTGGGGTTACTGCTATAACTCTAACATATCTTTGTAATACATCGTATTCTGAAAAGAAAAAACAGCGAAAATTTACGAAATCTAAGCGACTGTCTTTATTTACGACAAAATTATCTATCTTAATTTATGTCGTCACCTGATATATCCTTATATCGGGTATCGTGGAGACCATACTGTACACATAAAACTGAATTAAAATGCACATGTATCATCTACAGCATAAAGGCAACTTAATAATTATATTGATTATTTAAATTTGTTGTTTTATTCTTAATTAAATAGACATAAAATCGGTTTTTATGCAGTTTTTATAAGTTTATGTTGTAGGCTGGAAGTGTAACTGTTAATTACTTAAACATCGTTGTCTGTAAGAAACTTAAGGCTGGTTCACAATAAATCGGGAACGAAAACGGCAACGAGAACGGAAATAATGTTAAAATAAATGTATTTAAATGTGAACGTACACAATAGTTAATTGTGAATCCTCACATTTAAATACATTTATTTTAACCATATTCCCGTTCTCGTTCTCGTTATCGTTGGCGTTTCCATTCCCGGTTTATTGTGAACCAGCCTTTACTCAGCATTCTCGTAAACGTCTGCTGTCACATAACTAAGTAGCTCATTTTTTTGCCATTTTCAGCATCTGCAAGTCTTTACAGAGAGAATATACTAATCGCTCACTGTTTTTACTGCACTTAAATTCTTCGCGGCAATATTTTATAAGAATTTCGGAATGACATTTCACTTTTCACAAGAGATGTTCATGTGACCGTAGCGTAGAATCATTTATTTCAATATAATCTCATAATTAAACACGTTAACGTAAGAAGATATTAAACATCGGTTCTATGCACTTCAAAGGAAATGTGCCACTCTATCCTAATATGGACTCTCTAGCCAGCCATTGTTACTTTTTGTTAGCTCTAGTGACTGGAGTTGAAACAGCCTTCTTCGCAGGCTGCATCTGACAGTTAAGTGTTTTCTTATCTGTGTTATTAGGTCTCGTCCTCATTTGAAAATACTTGTTTGTCTATATATTTTACATGTTATTTACAACTAAAAAGTATCTGTACAATTATTTTATTATGAACTTCTTTGCACCCTTCATGTGTTTATTTCATGATCTTTAGACTAATTCTTACTGTCTCTCAGTGTACATTAACTTAATGGCGTGCAAGGAATGTTAATTTGTTAAATAGAAGTAGACTTTCTATTCTTTATAGTTCAAATAATATTTTAAGCATAGGAACAATGCAAAATTAAATGTTAATTGAAGACGAAACTATAGTTGAACTGATTTAAACTTACCGAAACTTTCTTAAGAACATAGCTAATTGGAATCGTACGTTAATTATCACTGAAACTGATTTAGCATCTTACCGTAATGTCCATTTTTTTCAAGAACAAACATCTTCTGAAAGAGTTGTCAATTCCACAGGTTTGACAACTACAAAGTGATCTAGCGGTAACAACAGTGTTCCGTTACAATAGTGTTCAAATAAAGCACACTGCACAATGATTTCTCTACTCTCGCAGAGAAGTCTTGTCTACAACTGAGATGGACCGCAGTGACGTGGTCTCATTTATATGGTGTCTCGGGTCATTTCACATCTGGGCTGCTCGTTGACGCTTGATTGCTTCCAGCTATTGCGTTCTGTTGACAGACGTGACAGTGTCATCTTCAGTTTTACAACTGACGTGTGAATACAGCTACGGGCGGTGACATTAAATGTGTGTTTTTGAAACCTTCTTATAAACTGTGCCCAGAATTAATTAACACAAGTTCAGGATATAACCCAGTTTCCATGGAAACGAAAGTTAAGTCCCTCTGTATGCTTCATGACACATAGATGGCAGAATGATGACGACTTTAGCTTACGAAGCTGAAGTAGCTCACTTTCAGCAGAACAGGTGGCTATGGATGAAAGAAAATTGCCTTGATATTTTCCGCACAAGTGCTGGGATTCAAATTTCCTCTGAGGACCATTCCAGAAATTTCTAGGGTTACTTGTCCTGTGGAATATTTTATGCAGCCACCGATGTTGTCTAGAGGTTAGCGAGCGGCTATCGTGCTCCGAAATTACGTTTGAATGTGGGTTCGAATCCCACTTAGACTTATTACCTGGTTAGATTTTTCCAAACTCTAAGTCCAATATCAGGTAACCTAATGGGGAATCCTTGAAAGCATCTCGCCAATTACTAATTACATGTACGGTAGATAACCACGAAGATGATATAGTGTCGTTAAATAACCGATTAAAGAAAATTTTCCGCAGAATCCCGCGAACATTGTACAATAGTTTCCATTGCTCTCAGCATTGATAATAAAGATGATAGTGAATTGTTGTTGTTTAGTCAACTGTCCGAAGACAGATCTGAACCTCACAATGAGGCAACTAGGCCAGGAGATAATGGGATAGTGTGACCAGTTCTTTTCCCCCCTGATAGTGAATTATGGAGAAAATTTTGATGAAAGAAAATAGTGCTCCGAGAAAACCTATTTCAATACTGTGTTTATGTCTACTACCTCACCAGGATTTTATCTCGGGTTTTCAGAATGCAAAGCCGACGTTGTGGGCTTAGGCGTTTGGCTAACGCTATGTCATTAATTCCACACAGACCTCCATCATTTAATAAAATAACTAAAAGATTTCTCTGGCAATGAAATATCTGAAAAGTGGCCCTATACTAAGACTTATATACGGTCCGAATTTTCCGAAATCATACCGCATTCCAGGTATACGTCCCAGTGTTTCGAATGAGTATGTCGGGACCAAACACTGTCGTGGTTTTACAGTGAATTATTTCTTTACTAATGAACGACTTAACTTTGAAAGTTCATAATTATGAGTAAATTAATTTTACATTTTTTTCATACTTTCTTATTGTTGAGTCTTGAATTAGCTCATATTCTCCAGTCTTAAGCGAATATGTACGATATATCAAAGGAAGACTGAGCATTGTTGTATTCATCATGAACTAAAACACTTAAAACAGAATTTGGTCTGCTTTATATTGCCAACAGAATTGTGTTTGGATTTGACGATATTTGCAAAAATATCTACGTAGATGTAGGTATCAATAAGATAGGCCGCTGGACAGGAGTGAACAAATGTTCCTTAGAACAAAATACTCAAAATCCTCTAATAACAGTCACTTAACTTAATTCTAAGCAACATAATTATACGCTAGCGTATCTGCTGAAATTCCCATAGAGAAGATTTCTTTTTAAATTGTTTTATTGATTTTAAATGATAAAATTATTATTTACATATACAACTATTTATACCTTTGTTATGATTTTAGTCTAACTGATAACTGCACCGATAACGAATAGTCCCTCTTTCTTAAAAGATTAATGGTCACTAACTGTAAATCTCTCTTGTTATGCGTGGATGAATTTTCACAGAAGCAAAGTCTTGCAAAGGTTTGAAAAAAAAAACAAAGAAATATTGTTAGAATCACTTACATAACTTTTAATGTCGATTTTCCTAAATACAAAAATAATATTGGAAAATATTACAAAGTAGGAGTAGATATTTACTAACAACATAATCTATTTAAAATAATAATAATAATAATAATAATAATAATAATAATAATAATAATAATAATAAAAATAAACAGTGGCACTACAGTCCTTTAAGGGCCCAGACCAACCAGCCGGCTGTTAGCCTCGCGTTCACATGCCGAAGCAGAGGTGAACGATCATCCAACTAGAATGGAGGTACCTATCTTGTGGTTAGCACGATGATCTCCCCAGCCATTATAGCTGGATTTCGTAACCGGATTCCGCTTCCTATCATAGCTCCCCAAGTGCATCGTGGTGCTCGATGGACACCGGTCCCATACACTGACCAAAACTTCATGACAAAATTTCTTCTCGAACCAGCGCGCATTCCGTAATGCGAGTCTTAGGCAGGATGCCTTAGACCACGACGCCACGGTGCGGGACATTTAAACAATATACGTTATAAAAGAAGTCAAATATTTTACTTTTCGTGATTATAGGCCTACAGAATACCTTTTGTTTTCAATCCACAAAACACTAGTGTGTCTTCTTATCTGGGTGCATAGTAAATAATTTCATTTGTTTGTCTTTTAATCGGTAGTTCAAGAAAATGAACTGATATAAACGTTATCAACCACAACATTATAAAGGAACTGATTTGTTGTGACACACGAAAAAGTATAAATGCTGTAAGAAAAGTATACTCTAAGTTTTTATAGTAGACTGAATTGAAATATCGTAAAATTTTGACTCGTGAGGTCGAAACAGAATGGAACGTGTAATGTTTCAAATATTGGTGTATATAGACCTACCCACTTCTTATTACCCATTGGAGATGAAGTCGCTGCTATCACTGCAAACAGGAAACATGCAACGAGTTCGTACTCCTGCCGTCGGTAATCGGAACTTGGCTGGCCTATAGCATGCCAGTCTGTGAACCAAGAAAGTTTTAGCCTTTATGCTTCCTAAAATCCTTCAAGCCGTTTGCTGTTATTGCGTTAAGAAACGATTATCTCTCGTCAGCTGAGCGCGACAGTACACACAATTCGCACTGCCTTTTGTCCAGTTCACTGATTTGTCTTGTGCGAGGAAGAGCGATGTTACTCCAAGTGAAACAACTTCTCAATACATGCTTTGATCTGTTTCAAATATAACTACGAAACTTCCTTTAAATTCTTTGTATTGTAAACTCATTAAAGTTAAAAAAAAACTTATTCATTGTTATTAAGTTATAAGACTGAGAGAATAATTGAAATTTTGTTTCCATAATTCAATTAAAATTAAATGTCGTTATCCAAATTGTAAGTGATCGATACCTCTTTAAACTTATAAGCAATAAAACCTTTCTTTCGTATTTTGTTGTGTGTGTGTCTCTATAGGTATTACAAGAATTATAATGTACTCTCAAAAGATGAGTGTTTTTTTAAGTCCTATTACGAGTATCTACCATTGGACATAAGGTTCGCACGTTCAAGTCCGGCCGAGGGCTATGATTTTTGATGTAGAATATGTCTTCCCCTCACGAAGTATGGGCATCCGTTTCGATATCCAAAGTGAAAGATGAAAGGTCAGAATTTCAAATTAATGGATAAAGGTAGTCCGTCATGAACTTATCTTTTACTAATGAATAAAATATTATTACATTCTCATTTAGTAATATCGAAAAAAAAACATTTCTTTGAAATTATGAAAAGAATTTCAAATGCTTACTGTACAACAACACTAGGAGCCACAACCGAATGCTAATGTTATTAATGGTTAGACATGAACCAATATAACTTGTGTGACCACGACCAATGACGTCACCTGCCCTCGCTAAGGACATAAGGTCGCCGAAGTTGCGTATAATTAGCCGCGCCTCGCGGCATCTCTCAGTACTATCTCGGCATCAAGAGCAGATAGGCCTACATACTTGTGCAAACACTCGTTTGAATTGTAATCGCGAGTTCTGCAATATTAAAGTTAAAATAGACATGTATGGTACACTTTGAGAGAACCATATTGAAAAATTTGTTGTGAACAGTAACTAATTTCGAAATGTCGCTTCATATAAAAAGAAAATATTATATTGCTTCCCCTTCTCTTATCATAGACCCATACTCTCCATTAATTTGTAAACCGAAATAAAAATAACCCATAGACTAATCATAATGTACACATAGAAGTTTATTGCTGTGTTATTCAATAAAACTAATCAATTATACAAAATAAACATAAAATTAACCGTAACGCATAAAATTGCAATAATAACATTAAAAAAATCTTGTATCTATGACAGAAAACAAAATATATATTAAAGAGCTAATATGCAGATGCTCTAGTTAATGTATTGAAATTCGTTTAAATGTAAAGGTAATTATGTTATATTGTAATCATGGTTTTAAAGAAGACGTGAGACGCCGGCGTGGCTCAGTCGGTTAAGGCGCTTGCCTGCCGGTCTGAAGTTGCGCTCGGGCGCGGGTTCGATCCCCGCTTGGGCTGATTACTTGGTTGGATTTTTTCCGAGATTTTCTCCAACTGTAAGGTGAATGCCAGGTAATCTATGGCGAATCCTCGGCCTCATCTCGCCAAATACCATCTCGCTATCACCAATCTCATCGACCTAAATAACCTAGTAGTTGATACAGCGTCGTTAAATAACAAACTAAAAAAAGATGTGTTAAACATAATATCCACATATATTGATGTTTAAACCTAATTATATTCGAATAATGTAGAATAGAATGCATTTTGTTGTATTAAGATGAGAAAGTTCTTAAAAACATTGTAAATACTATTGTTAACAATAAATAATAACATTAAATTTGATGTTTGCTTATTGGTTACTAGCGTTTTTCATTTTCTTGTCACAGGATTTACTCTTCAGATAACATAACAGCTGAAGCATTTTATTACGGTACCATTATTATGGAGTTTCTGCAGGCGCCCATTTTCACTAGGAAGTAGAGTTGCGGCCTTGTAGAATACTGGTCCGGTAGTTTTGGTGGAATACGCAAATCAGGTATTCTACGGTAGAAATGGTCGTAAAATTGGTAGCATTGGTCAGAAACATAAACTTGAATGCATATATAGGATTCGAAGTATTTTTAAATAAAGGGTTACAGAATCATAGCTATAACAACCGATTAAATGCCTTTTCGGAATAGCGTAACTTAGTAATTTAGGACTCAAAGCTGGTTATGCATTAAGTGTTGTAATTGGTGTGAATGGTAATATGGGCGTATGTGTAAGTTATGAAACAGATATTTAACTCTTAAGTCCAGACGTGTGAAAAGAATTTGTATTAGGTACTTCTCTGAAACAATCACTGACATTTTTCTATCAATAATTATTATGTAATATTTTCGAAACCATTCGCTAGACATATTGCAGACATATGTTATATTTAAAATATGTTCTCTCATAGGCCTATGGGTAGTCACTGCATTATGGCAAATCGATCCGCAGTGCGTATTTACATTTGGCTTCCTTCTTGTTGTTGATGGTTTTTGTATTATACAGTTCCCACACGTCAAACCAAGGAAGCATTCTGAGGGCCTTTACTTGAACACTGAGGTGCTCCTGCCTACAGAAACTTTTTATAAACACTCACTTAGCTTTTTAGATCTTTACGAGTTCGAGAAACATTGTATACCAGCAAAATATAGTTCTGTTAAGGGAACACTAATGTGTTTTTCCTATAGAAACTCAGTCACTCAGGTAACTAGAAACGAAACTTTCATGCTGAGTTCAAGAGCCGAACCCGGGATCTTATGATTTGTAGTTGGGAGTACTGACCGTGAGACCACGAAGCCGTGTGTTACAGAATCTGTTCATTTGTTTATTATATCGCCATTTTTAATAGCATTGATTTATAAGATCGCCTGTTATATATGCAACCAGCAGAACTTCAGTGTGTCTAAGGTTGCATTTTATTCTGCGAATGCTGCTAGGAAAACTACCGTAGGCCTATTAACAATACCATTTCGTATTCTAAGGTAATCCACCGTAGCTTTACAACACTACTAGGAAGGAAGTTGTGTATGTTCATTTATTTTTTTTTTGTTCTATTGTTCTTTTCTGTGATTGCTAACAATTACATTTACGTTGATGGTGATATGTCTTATAATTCGCCATGGTGATAGCAATACTGATAATTTGAGGTGCAGACTGATATTATTTCATTACAATGCATGATTGAGATAATAGAATCCTTGAGTGAGACAGCCCAGGTTAGGTTGGACTTATTTTACTTGTGTTAGTGCTTATCACCTTCTACTTTTGGTATTTATACAGGGTGATTCACGAGGATTTACCGCCACTTACGGAGCTTATTTCCGAAGACATTCTGATAAAAAAATGTCAAATAAACATGTGTCCTAATCTCAGTATTTTTAGAATTACACTAATTTGAAGTCGTTAGTAAAATACCTTTTTTCTTTAGTTTTAAGTATAAAAGAATATTACAAATAGAGAATGAACTATTCAAAACTATCATTCCTTGGTCAGTGTTCTGAAGCTAGAAATGTGTTGTTAATTGCTTTTACAGATTTTGTTTTTCAATTTTTAACTAAAAATTACATTATTCTTACACACTTATCACAAAAATTGTTGCAAATCATACGACTTTAGGAAGTTGATTCTTTACAGTTTAATTATGCATCCTAATGTAGGCTACAGTCTTGAATAACTTACAAGAGTGATATGATTTGTAATAATTGTTGTGATAAATGCGTAAGAAAAATGTAATTTTGTAGTTAAAAATCGAAAAAAAAAATCTGTACGAAGCAACTATAGAATTGACAGCATATTGTTTACTTACTTCTAAAACCTTGTAACTGCATTTAAGAAAATTGTACAGGAGAGCAAAATAGGTTCTTATCGTTTTTATACCCTAACTAACAACTGTCATGCACTTGTTATTTAAAATATATATAGAAACATTTCCAGGCTTACGAGGTGTTATCTGCAGACTCATTTTGAAAATATACTACACAGATTTGAACATTCGAGAAAAATTGGACTTACGACGATATGCATAAGTATTGTATATGAATGCGGATTTCCTCATATTTTCTAATGTGTGATGACAGTAGCGAAAATAATTACTTAATTATACTATCAATATTACGTACTTATCATGCAACACCAGATTTCGATCATGTTATTTTGATATCTAATATTCATCGCGAATGTAGTTTATTATCGTATTATCTTAATCCATTGGAATTCAGTAATCATCTCAATAGTCCAGCAAAATATCGCGTTGGACATTTGCGTTTCTACACGTAGCAAATTTGCATTTATACAAACACGTATTGTGTGACTGCAGCAGTGTGTTTGGTACTATGTTCCAGATCCTCGTAAACAGAACACTGAATGTTCCTTATGCCCTTTACTGTCTTAAAGCCCCGGAAGTGTATTTGGTGCCGACCGGCGCTCTCCCCGACCATGGGATGACGGATGGATGGACGCGCTCTCACTATTGCATGTTTCACACGCTTTGTGCGGTATTGACAAGAGCCTCCGACGTCACAATTTCACGGTTCGTTCCTCAGAACAAGATGCTACGAGCTTCTCGTTGCGCACGAAATTGTTTACAATAGAAGTTCGTCAAGCTTCACAAAACAACTGCGAGAGTGATTAATAGCCGGTTATTATTCATTTACTAATTGAACTATTGCAAGTCACGCAGAACTTATTCTTCTCTGCATCTGAACTCGTGCCGTTTCTCTCTTTTAATCTGTAACTATGTACAACGTGTCCCAAAATGATTACTCCGATTTTAATATGATTTATTTCAGATTGTATGTAAGCTGCGATGGCTATTGTTGGAAAATGTCATTGTTAGAGAGAATGACGTTATCGAACCGCAGAGAGTTTTTTGTAGTTAAAATGAAAAAATATCTGTACGAAGTAACTAAGAAATTCACAATAAATTTTTAGCTTTAGACTACTAGCCAATGAAATAAATGATACTTCTGAATATGTCATTCTCTATTTGTAATATTTTTTTACCCTTAAAATTTTAACTACAAAACTGCATTATTCTTATGTAGTTATCACAACAATTGTTACAAATCAAGTCTTTTGTAAACTCTATAAGATTGTACAGTAGGATGCAAAATTGAACTGTAAAGAATGAAGTCGCTAGACGCGGTGTGATTTGTAACAATTGTTGTGATAAGTGCGTAAGAATAACATCATTTCATAATTCAAAACTGAAAAAAATAAAAAAAATATGTACTAAGCAATTAAGGAATTCACAACAAATTTTTAGCGTCAGAATGCTAGCCAATGAAAAAAAATGAAGTTCTGAAGAGTTCATTCTCTATTTGTAATACTATTCTTTTACTCTTCAAACTAAAGAAAAAAAGTATTTCACAAACATATCTCTGAAAATATTGAGAATAGGACCCACATTTATGTGACTTTTTTTCTCAAATGTCTTCGGATATAAGCTCCATAAGTGGCGGTAACTCCTACTGAATCACCCTGTATATTTGCAAAAAACCTCTTGGTACCTAAAGGATTTTCATTCAAGTTAGAGTTTGTTCGAACACTCTGTAGATTTTTCTACACTTTTTAATGAGCAAACTCCATTAAAATCGGATTAATGATTGGGGACGCTGCGTACACTTGACCGTATATAATGGTACCTCAACAGAACCAATTGCAGTAATTTAAAGTACCAACGATAACAAAGCGATACAAGCATTTTAATTGGAAGCTTGAGCTGTGATTGATCGGAAATTCAAGGTCGAACACAACCTGATATTTTCACAAACCTCCGAAGGTGTAGGGCTATGTAGCACATGTAAACTACTAACCACACAGATTTGGTTTCACGCTTGGCTTCTAACATAAGATAAATGGAGCGTTCGATTAAATATATTTTATCTGTCATGGCCTACCTCATCATGCAGAACGAGCTAGAATCACACGCTTCACAGATGCGGGTCACTGAAAACCGCAAAATGACCTGGAGTGAAAAATGACCTCATTTTTAATTAAATAATTTTGAATTGCAATTATTGAACTGATCTTACTCTTGTAATATGAATTTTATTTTGTTTTATTTTATTAAGTATATTATTATTATTATTATTATTATTATTATTATTATTATTGTGTATACGCACAAGGAATTCAGAATTCTTTATAACATTGTTGTTGAAATTCAGTATATAAAATAAAAATTGACCAGAAAAATAAATGCTTCACGGATCAATTCTGAAATCACAGAATTAGTACAGATCACATGGCCTAATTCATTAATGACAATAATAATAATAATAATAATAATAATAATAATAATAATAATAATAATAATTATTATTATTATTATTATTATTATTATTATTATTATTATTATTATTACCTGACGAGTTCTAGCCACTTTATCAACGCACTAGTCTATATAAACTGCTAGAAAAGCAATAAAGAGATGCTTTAATGTTTACATTTCGGAGAGTTGATGACTCAGAAATGACTAAAATATCATATGATTTAGGAACATAAGTTATTTTCCCATTAATATGACAACCTTAATGATGAGATTCCACTTTGTCCTGGAATTTAAGATCTTCAGAACTTCCCGCAATTTCTAAAATTAGGGCGTAGTCCTACCGAAATATGCCCCTGAAATTATTTTCCTTTCTCATGTAACGTGTATTATAGATTTGTTGGTTACACCCTTATTCCGAGAAGGTCTTCAATTATTATTGATAAGAGCAAGATTATTCATAGTATATCCTCTAAAACATTATGATCTTACTTTTAGAATTTTCCAATGGTAATTTTTATCCTCTTATAACCAAATAATTGTAGCTAATTCTGAAGACCAATTGCATATGAACTATATAAAACAACAAACAATAAAAATAGATGAAATTAAAGCAATGACTTTTTAGATGCTCAGTATAATAGGTAACAAATAGGCTTCAAAATATTAGGTAAGATTAATAGTGTCAAATACTTTAACTACAAAACATATTAATATATAAAAATATGGGTGACAGAAATTAATTTAGTCAAATGTTTGGCAGAATTAAAATATATCTTAGAAAAAAGACAACCAACCAAAGGAACCAAGTTGAAATTTTATAAAACAATATTACTGTAATTTACAACTTAAGGCTTTTAGGTGAAGATTTGGTTCTGGATTAAAAGTGTTAAAAAGTAGGAGTGAAATTTTGATAAGTGACAGCGCTACCCTTCAAGAGCACCAATATAATGAAGTAATTAGAAACAGAATGAAATATACAGATATGAAAAAATTGTAATTAGGCCTATAGAAACATATGGTGGTATGACATCGTGCGACATCATAGAAAAGGGCAGACTCCCTACGATGCTTCAAGGACGATGAAACTTTGGAAGACCATGACTGAGAAAACTCATACCGTGATAGTAGCCTATATATTTATAACATCTTTAGCCATTATGAAAAAAAAAAACAAAACAAAACAAAAAAAAAAAGAAAACAAATGACTTCACGTGAAGACGCTACAAAACATTAAAGTTAGATACATATAGCTCATCTTTTGTCTAGAATTCTTTTGCAGTTTATTTAGTGCTTATTTACGAAGTAATCTTGCCTCTTCGCACAATCATATGCAGCTGCGACATTAATCCATTTTACACACTGAAAACCCAACTTGAAATGCTGACGAATACAATTAAACTTTGTAGTGGACAGAATAAATATGGGAAATGCCTGTTATTATTCGGTTGAGAAGCTTTTATGCTTTTAACATCTAGTCTGCTGTCAAAAAAATTTGAAAGTTAGAATTTATAAAACAGTTATATTACCGGTTGTTCTTTAGGGTTGTGAAACTTGGCCTCTCACTTTGAGAGAGGAACATAGGTTAAGAGTGTTTGAGAATAAGGTGCTTAGAAAATATTTGGGGCTAAGAAGGATGAAGTTACAGGAGAATGGAAAACATTACACAACACAGAACTGTACGCATTGTATTCTTCACCTGACATAATTAGGAACATTAAATCCAGACGTTTGAGATGGGTAGGGCATGTAGCACGTATGGGCGAATCTAGAAACGCATTTAGAGTGTTAGTTGGGAGGCCGGAGGGAAGAAGACCTTTGGAGAGGCCGAGACGTAGATGGGAAGATAATATTAAAATGGATTTGAGGGAGGTGGGATATGATGATAGAGACTGGATTAATCTTGCTCAGGATAGGGACCAATGGCGGGCTTATGTGAGGGCGGCAATGAACCTCGGGGCTCCATAAAAGCCAGTAAGTTAAGTTAAGTGGACAAAGAGGTGTTAAAGCAGATTTTCTACTGGTACTCCTGTTTCTGCTGTCAAATTATACTTTTTTCCTCATTGACATCATCTAAAAAAATAGATAAGCAAAGTCATATAGTCCGCACAATGTGCCCACGATATGATAATCTACGACATATATGACGTTACTCATTATTGAGATATAGTTATCCCTTGGTTCAATGAATCTAGTGATAATAGGTCTATGTGTAAAGTGCCACTGTCTCCGCCCTTTAGATTTATAGAAGTCGTGCAGTTTTAATCTTTATTTGCCTCCCGGCGTGTTTTGTCATAGTTTTGGCATGCTATTATATTTGCACGAGTGTAATTATTAATGCCCTCTGGTTAATGATCATGGAAAAAACTTGCCCCCATGCGGAGTAATTATATTATAGAAAGAATTACGTTTACTCACGTAATATATGTTTAATTCTAAAGCAGTGGTTTTGAAATGCAGTCAGTCAGATGTTTCCTCGAAAGGAACCTTATAATTATGCTACGTGCATCATTACACGCATGAGCCGTGTTTGCTCAGTCGTTATGTGACTGGTGACTGATTCGAAGACAGCGTGTCCAATCCTTGAGGAAAGCAAGATAGGCTATATTTCTCTTTGTTACTACTTCTAGAACAACTCTTACGTTTTGTTTTGTTTCCCCCCCCCCCTTTAATTCTGTTCTCCCTTTTTCGGTTTGTTCTTTGAATGTTATTTGTTTTTATTCTTTCTTTGGTGTTCATGATTTATTTGTTCCATTCTGTCTTATTTCCTTTGTTTCCCTGGTTCTTTCTTTCTCTTTTTTGTCCTTGCCGTACTTCGTTCTTCACATTTTATTTAAATCGTTCACTCATTGCTTTTTAATTTTCTGTCTTTCGTCTATTCTTCCTTTTTTCTTTTTTTATATCTGTTTTCTTGATTTATTTCGTATATTCTTAATTTATTAATTATCATGGAAGACCCTTTCAGGACGGGGAAAAAGTGTTGAGATGTATAGCAAAGTAACAGCCGCCAACAGTTGGATTGCAAACAAGAAAGGACTTTCGACTAGTAATGGATATCTAGCCTGAAAATGACAGCAAATTTAGCAGCTGTTCGTTCCGTTCCCGGCAGATCTCTCGACGGTACCCGGTGCAGACATGGCTGCCCGGAAATTGAAACTTTAGCACACGTCTTGGGATTCTGTGAACGGGATTGCTCTTGAGGAACTCTAGACATCATCTTGTAAGATCCAAAATTGCTGCCGCATTAAGAAATAAGGGCTGGATAGTAGAAGAAGAAATCTCCTGTCTTTCTGAAAATGGGTCAACGAGACGAGTAGATATTTTAGCGTACAATGCTGACACTAAACAGGGCATCATTGTGGACCCCACGATACATTTTGAAGTAGAATGTCATCAGTCAGCCTAGGTCCACCTTGAGAAGTAGTCGATCTATGAGCCTACAGTCAACTATTTCAAGCTGAAGTATGCCTTAATTCACGTTGAGGTATTCGGCTTGCTCATAGGTGCTCGAGGGACTATACCAGCTTTTTTCGAAGAATTTCGACGGCAGTTTGCTCTGCCAACATCTCTGAGGGATGACATTGTGATAATTGTGTTAAAAAAATCCTGCCAAATCCTAATTAATCACATGGTGCCACATTAATAACAATTGTAATTTTTCACACCCTTTTCTTCGTTTCCCTTCTTTAAAATTTAATATCTATGTTTACATATGTATAATAATTTTTTTGAGGATATACTGAGTCCGTAAGGGCTACCCTCAATGGGGGGGGGGGGCAGTTTACTGTTATTATTACTCGTGATGTTTATAAATATAATTTTCTACATGACACAGTAAGATGAAATTTTGGAAAACACATATTAAATGAGACCCAAATTAAACTACAAAATATAATAGGCCTACTCAAACAAATTTAAAGCATCGAAAGCGAAACATGTAGGCTACATTATAAGAAAGGTAACCCAAATGAAATTATTTCGTTAGTTCTTAGGATTAACAAGATTGTCAAAGGAATGAAGTTATAATATCAAAATTAAAAGTTAAAAATATAGTTTCAGAAAGCTATTATTACCGACAGAAAATATAAATCACATGTAAAAAGGATGAAAAATTCTCGATTTCCAAAGTAAATAGTTTAATTACTGATGTTTGTATTTTGAATATTATCTCAAGGAAATGAACAATATATGATAATAAAATTGTAATTCGCAACATGATACGAATAAAATACCTCAATTATTGTAAAACACGTAAAACGTTTAATGAGAAAGTATGTGATATCTTTGTGATACGATGTTTTCTTTCTTCATTCCATCGTTTACTTTTATTCTTTATGTGTTTATTTATTTGTTGAATTCGCGAATAAGCACAGAATAACTCGCCGCGAGGTGTCCAAATTTTTATATATAGCTACTTTCCGCAAGAAAATGAAATTACATGAAAAAGGTCTGGTAAATAAGGGCTTCAAGAAAGGTGATCAGAGGTCTGGCATACACAAAAGGGCTATAAATCTGTTTCGTCCTAAATATGTTCAGCTTAAATTATTCCAGTCTTCTGTAAGACTCTGTGTATTGCGTCGTAAGGAGTGAGGTATGGGAGGAGAAGTCCATCCACTCAGCTAATACCCATTAATCATGAATACGGCTTTACGCCAGGGTTTATACTTCCCGCACAACATAGCTTAAATCTGAGAGAAATGAAAGCTAAAACACGAAGATGAATTTGCTTTGTATGGCATTATCGGGTCACTGGGTCATGTTTGGCTCACTGCTTGGGAGACGGACACTTATCGTGTATTTCGATCCAATCATAAAATTTGAAATAAGCGTTCATGGCCCACTGACCATGGTGTGACTTACTGTTGTACGAGTTTGGAAGTGGCCTGAAGGGACGCGTATCCAAACTTGGCCAGGCGCTTCGCCATGTCGCTCTGACTGTTGAAGGCGGCCACGTATCTCGCAGGATTGTCCCTCTCCAGCCACATTCCTGTGAATCAAGCAGAAATGTTGTGTGAACACACTTTTGCAATCAGCGTTATTTTAATTTCTGTGCACGGCCTAATGCTCTTGTTTTATGGATTGTGCATTGTATTATATTCCAAATACAGTTTAAGTATGATTAAGATCTTTAACGGAGAGAATACGAAATTAAGAAAAAAAAAGTATATATTCTTGTGTTTGGGGCCGAGATTGGGATTCTTTAACACAGAAAAATCTACTCTTGTATCTTTAGAGAGATTTTATTTTATGCTCAAATATTTTACCCTTTTTTTAGGAACGATTAGTTTCCAAAATTTTCTTTACAACTTATTATATAGGGTAACTTAGGGTCTTTTGGGCAGTTGGGCTTGTTGGACATTTTGTACTTTAACGTGTTACCTCGCCACTTGAGGGCAACTCGTGGCAACTTCCGTCATTGACTTCTAGCAGAATGTGGTGCCCTCAAGTGGCGAGGTAACACTTTACAGTACAAAGTGTCCAATAAGCCCCACTGTCCAAAAGACCCTAAGTTACCCTACTTTTTATTATTGCAGTTTAAGAGGTATGATGAAACGTTGTATCCAACATTGAAACTTAAACTTTATCCCATATTACTTTCAGCCTCCATACTTCGTTGCTTCACTTGCAGTTACAGAAAAGTGATTTAATATTGTAAAATACGAATTGATTCCTTATTTCTGTTTTATTTTAAGGAATTTTCTATTAAGATATTGTCTGTTTAATTATTAATATAATTCTTATTGAATTAATTACACTTCTGTAAATATGTTACAATGCTTATCGTCAGGGGAGTTATATATTAATGGGAAAAGAATTTAGCTTCTTTTTTTTCCACCATAATTCTCACAATGTCTAACAAACTCGGTGCCATATTCTACAACCAATCGATATTCCACAACATGTGTTACTTGTAATGTTACAAGGTCTCATGTACAATATTAAATTTATACACTAGATTTTGTAAGTATATATCCTACGTAATTGAAAGCGAAGTGAAAACTATTGTACGTGACAGTAGAAATAGACGATAACTCTACTGTTGTGCAATTATTTTTAAATACTAGATCTATTCTGTAGCTATATATATATATATATATATATATATACATTAATAGCAAATTTGTTTCTCGATTTTTTACTGCTCGCATGGCAGAAAAAAAAATGTTATGTTTTATTTAACGACGCTCGCAACTGCAGATGTTATATCAGCGTCGCCGGATGTGCCGGAATTTTGTCCTGCAGGAGTTCTTTTACATGCCAGTAAATCTACTGACATGAGCCTGTCGTATTTAAGCACACTTAAATGCCATCGACCTGGCCCGGGATCGAACCCGGAACCCTGGGCATAGAAGGCCAGCGCTATACCAACTCGCCAACCAGGTCGACCGCGTGGCAGATGACGTCATACAGCTTACTATACAGTAATTACCACGACTTAATATAATTTAATCCATACATAGGAATTTGAGGTTTGTTGTGCTTAAAAGCTATTGCGAGTCGAGTTATCTTCGACTTGCTATTTTCGTCTTTGCTCAATTGTTAGATTACCATCATCTTACAGATTCTCTGTAGATGACGACATTTAATTGAAGAACAGCTACTTCACTTCAGATGACTGAAAGCAAGTAATGATCGCTTAAACTAAATTATAGTAATTTAGCATTACTTCTGATGAGAAATATTATAAATCACATAATAAGAAACATTTAAGGTAACTTAAATAAAGTTAAAAAGCTTTAAAAAAAGTATATGTTTCGAAAGCATAAAAGAAAGTTTAAATCTTCTAGTAGTTGAATATAAGTATATGCAGTAAATGCTTCTGAACCCAGATAATAAGAGGACTAAATTCAAGCGCAAGGAAGAGGAAATCAATAGTTTCAAAAGTACTTAGCCTACTGCGATGCATTTTGAGAGTGCACAACTTTATATTTATTCAGAATCATACATTACAAACTAAATTAATAACGGAGAACAAAACAAAGAAAAAGATATAAAAGATGGCGGACAATATAAGCAGATAAAAGGAAGAGTGAAAAGATGACGAAGAAAGTATAAAAGGAATAGATAGAGCTGAGAAGAAAATGTAGAAGGTGACGAAGAAGAGTACGATAAGAAAATAAGACGCTGCAGAAGTTCAAGAAGAAAACGATGAACAAGAACAGGATGAAGGAGAAGACAATGAAGAAGAAGAAGAAGAAAAATGAATAGAAGGCGGCCCAGAAAAAGATGAGAAAGAAGGCAACGGATAGCACAAGAGATGAACAAAAGAAAACCAAGAAGAGAATAAAGAAGAGGAAAAGCGAAGAGGTGGAGGAGGCAACAAAGATGACGAAAAAATCATAAAGACAGCAGTTGTCGTGACAATAACACTATTGTTCGTTGTCATAGGAGGGTGTGATGGTTAGTACTCGTAATTGTACCAATTTGATATAGGTGCGGTTCCCGAATGTTGACCAGTTCGTTCATTTTTTGCAGACCGTAGTCCGTAGCCTCGACGAGATACGTTCGTTTCAGTGGAGGCTCTTCGTCGTGCCAGTGTAATGAACTACACACCTTCACCGTACAGAGAAGTGCCATTGCGAACACCGCACTGAAACACACAGCACCACCACTTATTAGTCAATTGTTCATTTTCATTAAACCATTCAATTGTTTCGTTGCATGTCTTTGCTGCTCGAAAAGAACTAGACATGTAGTGAGGATATTTTACTTCCTTAAGAGCCGTTGTGATTCAGTAAGTCGTGTTTATTTCTACAAATTCTGCGAATCCGGGTTGATTTCCGACAGAATAGTGGTGAAGAGAAGGTAAAACGGCACCTAGATTCGAACCTGGATTTTCAGCTCTAAGTGCTGACGCTTTATCCACTAAGCTACACCGGGTTCAAATTCCGATGCCAGATTGAATTTTTCTCAGTTTAAGTTCTACCTCTCTGTTCCCCTTTGGTGGCCTACTCTCATGAGAAGGATTCAATCCGGCATCGGAATTTGAATCTGGTGTGGCTTAGTGAATAAAGCGTCTCTACGTAGAGCTGAAACCCCGGGTTCGAATCCCGGTGCCGGAGAGGATTTTTCTCTGTTCTACCCATTCTTCACCATATGATAATGGAGAATTCCTGCACAGAATTATCATATGTACTTCAGTACATCATAGTAAAAGAATAGTGGAGATTTATCTACTTCCCCTACGGACTAGATGTTTCTTGTCTTGTGTTTGTCCTTCATTCTCTTAAGAGATGGCCTTGTGCCTTGATGACCACGCGTTTATGAATACCTGGTGTTCGTTCATGTTTTCAGATGAGTAGGGACAAAGAACCATATCTTTGAATATCGATGATAAGGATGGTAATGGAGATTATTATATCAAGAAGCGTAGCACTAAACTTTAAAAGTTTCATCTGAAAATTATAGTAGCCTATACGCATCTAGTCTGCAAGCCACTGGCGTGGCAGGTGCTTGCCTGCCGGTCTGAAGTTGCGTTCGGGCGCGGGTTCGATCCCCGCTTGGGCTGATTACCTGGTTGGGTTTTTTCCGAGGTTTTCCCCAACCGTAATGTGAATGCAAGGTAATCTATGGCGAATCCTCGGCCTCATCTCGGCAAATATCATCTCGCTATCACCAATCTAATCAACGCTAAATAACCTAGTAGTTGATACAGCGTCGTTAAATAACCAGCTAAAATAAAAAATAAATCTAGTCTGCATTCTTGTTAAATATTCTGAATAATTTAATTCGTACATATGTTAGCACTTACATGCAATTAAAATAATTAACAAATCTTCACAATATCTAATTCAAAATTAAGCTCTTTTTTCTGTTTCTTTCTTACGCCTGTGATAATTTTGAACCAGAAACGGAACCCCCTGATTATATGTAGTCAACATGATACAAATCCACGTTTGAAACAATACAGAACAAACACCAGATAAAGGCACATTCTCAGATCAGGAAGATAGGTCTCATCCCTCTGCCGACAATCGAACCCAGGTACACTGGACTTATTGCTGGATACGTCACTACTTGAGCGTCAGTCAACGAATTATTAATTAAATATGAACACATAATTACCATAATATATTACTGTTTGTTGTATTCATCTAAATCAATTAACTACATAAAATATTTAAATATATTTTAACTAACATATTATAATGGTGATAGCCACATATATTAGAAACTCTTATTACAAATGAAATTTTCCACACCATTTTGTTCCATATAACATGACACAACAGAAAAACTTACATACCCAGAAACCACATCCTTCGGATTCAAGAAATTCGATAGCGGCCACATGTTACCTTTTGTACAAAAAATTGAAATTAATAATGTCAATGTCGCCGAATGTATTTTAATAACCACTCACAAGTCTTTTATACTTTACAAAATAAAAAATTGTAACATCGAGTACAATTATAGCAACATTGCGCTGGTTATGGACTCTAACTTTCAAACACCCGGTAATGTCCACTCCGAGACTTTGTACACAACTCACACACACAGTGTCAACAAACAAATTGAAGTGCACTGTTGAAACCTACTGTGTTGTTGCCATGGCGTCGTGCTCAATGCAGAGAGGACTGACCCGGTACACCTCACGATAACGAGTGTTGTACCTGCAAGACGGGTTCTCTTATGGGACCTGCCTGATGATAATGACCTCTCTGCCTTCATCCTCTTGCTAAAATTTCTGCTCAGCCTCTTCCTTCGATGTTGGAATTCTTTTCTTTACACATCTACTTCAGCACTTGTTTTCATTCTACACTTAATGGCGGAAAGAGTTATGCAGAAACTCTTTCATGCCAAACAGAATTTCGTGTATATCCTCATTCTTCTTTGTAACTGTCGCTCTCATTGGTCTGGCAGTTGTCATGATTCTGCCTATTATATCCGAATTTCGCCGAGAAGAATGAATTTTTAAGGGGTGACGAAGATAAGTAAAGCCAACAGTTAACATTTAACAAATGTATGGATGTCCCTTTAACTACTTCTTTTTTGCTGACAAATATGTTCCTGCAGTCCTTTGACATTGTAACCGTCTTTGTGTCTCAAATCAATCGAGGAAATGTAAATGACATTCTAACATTGTTGAAAAATCATCAGAGATGTAATTAAATTCTAAATATTGCGAAAGATGCAGAATTGGGTCAAAAGTGCAAAGTGTCCAGAGACGCACAAAAACCGACAAGTTGATGTGCATAGATTTTACTTTTACTCCGTTGTAATCGAAATGCAATTTCAAGCGTTAGTACCTTGGAGCAACAGTAACAAATATAAATGACACTCGAGAGGGAATTAAACGCAGAATAAATATGGGAAATGCCTGCTATTATTCGGTTGAGACGTTTTTGTCATCCAGTTTGCTTTCAAAAAACTGAAAGTTAGAATTTATAAAACAGTTATATTACCGGTTGTTTTATGTGTTTTCGAAACTTGAGCTCTTACTTTGAGAGGAACAGAGGTTAAGAGTGATGAAATTACAGGAGAATGGAGAAAACTACACAATGCAGAACTGCACACATTGTATTCTTCACCTAACATAATGAGGAACATTAAATCCAGGGCATGTGGCACATATGGGTGAATCCAGAAATGCATATGGAGTATTAGTTGGATAACCTGAGGGAGAAAGACCTTTGGGGGACCTTTGGGTCTCGACGTAGATGGGATAATAATGTTAAAATGGATTTGAGGGAGGTGGAATGTGATGCTAGGGACTGGATTAATCTTGCTGAGGATAGGAACTTAAACGGTACAGTTTATAAAGTAAGTCAAATATATTTTATTTTTTTAAGAATGTCTTTTGTGTGTATAGAATCCAAGAAACCAAAGCTTATCTTCTTATTTTGATGGACAATAAATTCTTTCATTTCTGTCCTTATGATTTTCGAAATGATGGTTCAAGAAAATATTCCTTATAGACAGTAATAGCATTTACAAATAATAAAGAGAAAGAATTGTTATGAAACACGTAAAATGTACTAATATTGAGAAGCTATGTATTATCTTCGTGACAGTCATTTTTTATCTTTGCAGCAACCCAAAATATACGTACTAATAATATAAAGTAAAGAAATTTTGAATTTGGAAGCTTTTTTAAGTTTTAGTTATTTATTTATTTTAACTTTTATGTGGATGGGAATTGACATTTTTGTATCAGTATTATATAGCCCTAAAAATGTATACATTTGTTACAGACGGATTCATTTTTTTAAGTGAAAGGACACATACTGTAAGAATCAATATCCACGCAAATCTAGTGCCATAGTAACTAAATTATATCTAGGTGTTCAGACAAATTTTACCACCACATTTAATGAGATTTCAGTCCTTGATTATATTCGTGGCAGCAATGTCATTGTTCATAATGTTACTTGCGTTGTTTAAACCAAATATCTTATATCAGTTGGATTGATTTGACGTCTTCTTGCCTTTGAAGTGAGCTCAATCTGTGAAACAGTCCTCTATAGAGTAATTCTAGTCATATTGATTTGAGCATACTGCATATCAGTTCCTCCCATCCCCCCACCCCAGTGGTAATTGAGTTTGGACTGCAAAACGGAATTCTGCATTACATAGGAAACTGCATTTGCTCTAGTCGTGACAAATGCCGGCAGGCAAAATTTGTAGTATACAAGCTCTGTTCACATTATTAAATTACTTTTATACTATTTTTCAGTCGTGGCTTCTCGAAGAAACCTGCACCCAGCTTTACTGAAATCCGAATGCCAGTTCTAATTCCGACATCTCATTGAGCATCCTGCGAGTTATAATAAAATGTTTCGAGAGATGAGATTAATTATTGAGAAGTATAAATTCAAAAGTTTCGCGTGTAAACATCACGAAGTACAAAGGAAAAGTGAATAGAACTCCATGGTCATCTTCCAGTTCTGGGTGCTTAGTTCCCTGGGGAAGAGCACACGAGTGTGGGTTCGAATCCCTCACGAGCTGCCTGTCTAATTGTTTTTTCCTATGTTTTTCACAACTGTGTAAGGCGATCTCATGTAATCCTCTGTCGAGTCCTCGGACTCATTTCACCAGATCACTTCGTTATAATCAATTATATTGAAGCTATACAATCCCTCAGTTGATGCAGTATGGATTGATAAAAAGCTCCATTAGTATCGAGCCCTTATCCTCTGACTCGTAATCAACCTTACTATGAACAAGCTAAGCCGATTCTAGAGTACTTTTGTACATGTACATGAAAATAATTGGTAACAAACAATAAGCATTTCATAACAGGTTTAGCAATTTTATCCGATTAATAAACGGGGTAAACCTAAGTAATGTTATTAATTTTACGGGGTTGTTCTTTGATATATTTCAAACAAAAAGTTTGATACAGTTTTTCTCGTTTTTTCTTCATGTTCGAGATAAAAGTTGTTTTATTAGAAACATTTCATAGCGTATTCTAGAAAAACCATTCATTTAATTCCCAATATGCGCAGTCAGTTTAAGATAACAGTGCATTATGATAATAAATTATTGAAAAAATTTTAATTTTGTTCTTTAAATGTGCAGAAATTAGATCCGAACAAATGTAACTTTTCGTTTTACAAAGCAATTTTACAATGTTACATTTGTCCAGGTTAAATTTCTGCACATTTAGAGGACAAAACTGAAATTCTTTCAAATATTTATTATCACAATACACTGCTCTCTTAAACTGGCTGAGCATATTGGGAATTAAATCAATGACTTTCCCAAAATATGTTATGAAATGTTTCATATAAAACTATTTTTACCTCGAAAAGGAAGCAAACCGAACAACATTTTATTGTATTAAACTTTTATGTTTGAATTATTACAAAAAATAATCTTCTGAAATTAATGACATTACTTACGGTTCACTTGTATATTTTTATGCAATGACAGGGCCCTTGTCATTCACCCCGACTATGCAAGCATGGCTTATAGATGTCGTTAATGCCGAGAAACGTAGACTATTTATTTCGTCAGAGACTATCCGGAATACAGCACAGGCAGTGGATCTACATTAGGATCTACACTCGTAGTGAATAGTGATGGAGAATTGTTGCGATAACACAGGAGAACCGGAATATCCGGCGAAGTTTCCTGTGCTTCCTGGGCCAAGACTTGCTCAATATAGGCTAAGTTACACTCAGGATGGATCAACCGGGATTTGAACACGGGCCCTCTGACTTATAAGCTAGCACTGAGCCACGTAGAGGTTTTCTGATTCATAGATTAGTCCTCCGTTGTGACTAAGAGATAGCGTTCTAAATATGGAAGCTTCTTCATATGTCTAGTGAAGTTGGGGCCCTTTTTGAGCCTAGTCTGCACGATCACATAGTGAAACTATAGTATCATGAGATAAGAGCAGCAATGAATCACTCCTAATACAAGGTCAACACATTGACAACGGACAAATATCTATATTATAAGCGGAATTCGAACCCTTGTCCATGGTTTTCTCGCAAGGGAAAAGATGTGAGCCTTAGCCGTAGCATATACTGCGACGGATTGCGTGTTCTTACTTCTGATGATTTCAGGACATTATTTATTTCTTAGGGAATATAATCTTAAAGCTACTGCACTAATGCATTGACAAGATGAACTAAGAATATAACGGTTTTAAATCATGTTATAACACTTCAATTTTTATTGATTATTTACGACGCTTTATCAACTGATGTGGTTACCTAGCGTCTGAATGAGATGAAGGTGATAATGCCAGCGAAACAAGCCCAAAGTTACCCAGGATTTGCTCTTAATGGGATGAGGGAAACCCCCGGAAAGAACCTCAACCAGGATTTAAACCCGGGTCTGCTCATTTCACGGTCAGGCATGATAAATACTTCATTATTTATTTAAAGAGCTCAATAGAAACTACATTAAAATTCTATTAAATTGCCAATAATAATAATAATAATAATAATAATAATAATAATAATAATAATAATAATAATAATAATAATAATCAACAAAGGCCATCACTAGCCTTTTGCTTCCCTTTGTTCCTGTCTAGTGGTTAGGCCTACTTCTTGCAGCTACAGTAGTTGTAAAAATGGTAGAAAGCGACTTTTTACTTTTAGATATAGGCCTACGTTTGAAGACTTGTTTAAATTACGGAACCTTGAACATTTTAAATAAAAACTATTATATTAAATTATTGAAGCAAGATACAACAATACTATCGTCGTAACTGTAGAAAGTTTGATTAGTTTCAGAATTGCATTCTCTTCTGTTTTTCTTGAAAGTAACTACGCGTGCAAAGAAAGTGAAGTCTAGTTAATTGGATCGAGCTGTTACCTCGCGCCAGTGTGAACTGTGGTCAGATTGTATGTTTATTTTTACTGCGGTCGTGAGTGTATAGGTACTGACACATGATTCTAATGGCATTTAGAACATGATTTTTGCTTTGTAATTATCTGGCCATCCACCTTATGTCTTGGAAGCCTTTGCATTTCTTACAATTTACAAATAACTAGGTACATAACATAATAATCATGTATGAGTTCTTATAGATAGAACAGCAGCGTAATTTACTTCTCTTTCATTCCACTTTACTTTCTTTAATATTTGTGGAAGATATTTTATACTCTGTGCCATGTTAAAACGAAAGAGATATTAAATATTATTATAATGGTATGGTATGGATTGTAGGTGAAGGGAGGGATTAATCTAAGTCATACAGATTCTTTGAGCTACCTACAATTGGATGTGAGAGATACCTGGCCGTGGCTGGTACATTTTGCCCGGAACACTTTCATTCAAACGCCGGTTTTTTTTTGTGCACTAAATCCACTACATAAAATATATCCTCTCCCCAAAAGCCACACTAGTTGTAAGGATTTCGATCATCCTTAACAATCTATCGCCCTTGACTGAGTTTGAATCTATTCCGCATTGACACAATAATCACCCGGATTTAGAGATGATGGCGTAACTTTCGTGTTTAATGTTATGTTTTCGTACCATTGCTATTATTATTATTATTATTATTATTATTATTATTATTATTATTATTATTAGAACGGATACCCCTACTAAATTCTCAATATTCGCATTTCTCCTCTAGTATGTTGGCAAGTCTATTGTTACATGCGATTGTCAAGATTAAGACGTTTAATTCAGTATTTGATTGAAACGGCTGAAAGTTTAGTCTCACTTAAGGGGACCGGTAGTGACTAGGGGTCAAAAATCCGATTTTTATTTTTTGTTTAAAAAAATATAAAACTTGCTCTTTAAAACAATATAGGAGAAAAAAATGGTTTCTTTAACGACACTCGCAACTGTAGAGGTTATATCAGCGTCGCCGGTGTGCCGGAATTTTTATCCCACATGAGTTATTTTACATGCCAGTAAATCTACTGACATGAGCCTGTCGCATTTAAGCACACTTAAATGCCATCGACCTTGGCCGGGATCGAACCCGCAACCTCGAGCATAGAAGACCAGCGCTATAGCAACTGCGCTACCGAGGGCGACAAAACAATATATATATATATATATATATATATATAATGCAGATAAGCCCTTTAAATGGCCTCTTTAAATTAGGTGGCGCCTGTAACTCATACGAGCATCCTCCTTTTTTTTTTAAATGCAGTTTTCCGTAAGTTGATTTTTTTCAAACTTAAGTAGGTACATTTTTCTCTGTTACTGTAATGAACACGGGACTGATTAGATGAGCTGCCAGACTCTGGAAATAATAGCGGTAACAATATTCTAGATTTGAACTGCATATAATAGTCATTAATTAAAAATCGAGTGCCTGGATAGTGAGTTAACAATGATCAGGGTTGCCAACTTTGTGAGTTAGTGTCTATAGGGAGTTTACATTTTTTAAGTGTGGTGATTCTGATAGCATACTTCACTGGCATATTCAGCAGTGCTGAGAAATGTCAAGAAGACAGTTCGCAGGAGGATAGGCCTAATGCTTAATGCGGCAACAAAGAATAAAAATTTGTAAGATACTTATGTACAAATAATTTTGTGCGAGATCGTGCGTATTTGCTTGGTTTCCGCACAAAACCAATCCGCGGTAAGTCTAAAATTCCACATTCAGTATTCCCAACCTAACACACATAACAATTTCCCTCTTCTTACCGCTTAAGTGACATACTGATTTTACTGCTTTAGGCTTTTAACATATCATTTTTATAGACGTTCAATATAGTCATAATTATAAATTGGAAACTTACCACTGCAATTTCACCTAAATTGCACTGTTAATTATTGTTTTTAAATATTTGCAAAAATTAAGGAAACTCTACAACTCCACTAAAGTTACTGCATTCGTGATGCAAGTAACATTAAGGAAGCCGTGAAAAAATCAACAAGATTCCAGACTCATCATAGACTGGGGGAAAAAAAGACAGACGTATATCACAGCCTGCTGGAGTATAGTAAACACTGAAAACATTTTAAAGCAACAATGTTGACGATAGATATTTTTGTTTTGCAAATTTGCCGTCATTGAACAGAAACCAAGATGGAGATTTCATTGCAACTAATTAGAAATTCCTCTTCAGGTATGTAATAAACGATCTTCGCACAAAATAATGTACGATACACGAGCGATATGTTTTCTTTCAATTCTCGGAAATTAAAAAAGCTCAACTACATTTCGCTTTTTCAAACTTTTCCTCGAACATGAAAACTTCAACATACCGCTCTTGTAACGCATATTACTATTTCACAGTACTTCTACATAATACTGCTATAATTGTTTATATTTATTTTATTTTGTAACTGTATCAAGTAACTTAATGTAAATTTTTATTAACATTCGGCTGTTGCTTTCACTTATTCTGTTGTATTTTCATTACTGCCAATGGAGCACCCAGGAATCTCTCATTAGTGTGGCTCAATAAAATGATATTAAGTTACATAAATGTACACACATACAAATATATGTTTCTATTTTTTTTTTACAAAACAAAGTCCAGTTTTCTTGGCTTTTATCATAAGTGTTATGTACAGTAGTGGCAAAAAAAAAAAAAAAAAAAAAAAACCGGACCGACCCTTGTAGCTGATTTCAGAGCCTTGTTCACTCAGAGCACGATAGACTGGTAACTAAGACTTTCGTGGTTGGAATCCTGCCTGGAAAGGAAACTTGTTTTTTGTTCCTTATTCAAATTTATTTCCAATATTTTCGATTGCTGGTAAAATTCATGTTCTGGGAATACACATAGCAGGTGTATCCTCAATTCTAGGAGCTGTTAATTTCATTTCTACAACAATTAATATAAAACCGGAACGAATTCCCCTATTCGTGTGATCAGTAGCCATTACAGCACTATTATTATTATTATTATTATTATTATTATTATTATTATTATTATTATTATTATTATTATTATTATCACTAGTTAATTAAGTAGTAAAATATCGCTCCAATCGAAAAGTATTGAGAATAAATTTAAATAAGGAAGTTTCCTTCCCAGTCAGAATTCGAACCACGAAAGTCTTAGTTACCAGTCTATCGTGCTCTGAGTGAACAAGGCTCTGAAATCAGCTATAAGGGTCTGTCCGGTTTTTTGGCAATACTGTACATGTATGTGTATCATTTCGGTGAAATGAAATCCGGACCCGATGGGCCCTCCCCCCCGTCGGTGCGCTCTTGATTACTGTACATATTGGATCTATTGCTGCTCATATTGTGTGAGACTGCACGCGAAAAAATCTGCATAAAGTGAAAGTAGCTATTGTTAATTTTTATTTTACTATTGTACATTCATAGGCTATACCTTTCTTTCATTTGCAATGTTATTACATATTTACAGGCTATAATATCTTTCTTCGCATTGACTAAGGACATTGACCCAAAAGAAATATGTCCCTATTCATTTCGTACATGTGTCACTTTTTGCTCTTACTATAGCTACCAGCACAACAATTAACTGAAAACGCACATCCGGTCACATGACGCACCCGCACATGTCGTCTGCAAGAGACACGCAAGTCCATTATCGGGAAAGCCACACGCAAAACGAAATTATAATACACAACTCCATGATTATTACAAGAGGACATACTTTCTGAGATTGAGTGAGTCACCGAAATGAGGTGTTGGAGCCGGAACAAGTGTAATCGCATCGTAATTAGCTGAAAGACGAAAAAATATCGTAAAATCATTTCACTGACACCGAAAAAACATGGACGAATCAAACCTGTTCCCTTCCATGTTGCGGAAAAAGTAAGATCAATAATTCTGCTGTTTTGCTAATTAGTGAACCGTAATTAAAACGTAATAAATGTTTAGAGTTTTTATGAAACTTCAAAGTATCGTCAGTTCATCACAAACTTTGCACCTGATTTCACTGAAATTTTATTATCCAGAAAGTTCAGTAAGTTAACATTCGCGCTAAGATTGCTACAGAAATTATTCAGTTGTTTTCGTCTTGTATGAGTATAAATCTTGTAAATCTCTGTTTTTTAATCCGACATTTTGTTCAGAATATTAAACTGTGATTATTTATTGAGGAACATTTTAAATTATCACTTAAGTATATCATCGAACATGGAAAGCAATCAATAATCCTTGAATTCTTTCAAGCAGAACACTACGGTTTGTACTGTATATCAAGCGTAGCGCTTGTTGCCATCAAATCAGGACAATCAATGTAATTCGATTTCTGAGAAAATTAATTTCCCTACTACCGGGACTGAAAGTATTGTACGTACTGTATTATTTGTAAGATGGCTTTGCACGTAGTACATCACGATCAGAGAACTCAATTAGTACATATCTGATATTGGTGCCGTGAAAGAAACGGGAAAAAGCTATTAATCATTAATAAAAGTGACGTTTATAAAAATGTTTATGATGATAATGACGACGATGGTGACAATAATGGTGATAAAGAGGAGTAAGAAAATAAAGAGAAAATAAGAATTGCGAAAGGAAAATGTAAACAATTGTACAAATATCTAATAGTTCACTATGTACACGTTAGATGGCATTCATGTCAAAGATTTCGACTAGATCTTTGTGTTTATTCTTTAGTCATCTCTTCTGCTGCCAAAGCCACACCTTGCACCATTCACATTTATTCATTATTCCGATCCCCAGCTCTTACTTTTTGCACCTCGTATCACCTTACTAACAACGCAAAATCGGGCTCACCGCATAATACATCCTTGCGACTAGTATAGGCCTACATGAAGGGAATTTCATGAAGATCTACATGTTGATTATCTCTATACCGTACTTATCTCCTTCAAGCTACAAGAAATTTCTATATAAGGTACCTGAAGATAACATGGCCGCATTAATTTGAATGAATATTTTCATGACTTTGGTATTCTCTAAATGAAAAGTTCGTGTGTTTGCATGAACTTTGATTATTTATGCATACATACTTACTGTACTTACAAATGGCTTTTAACAGTAGGCCTACTGCATTACAAATAGGACGGCCTTACATCAATAAAAGGAATTATCACATTTATTTCTCTATAAAATATGTAGTGTTGGCCTACATATACGCATTTATAAACATTTATAGTGCGAAATTGCTTTATAATGCGAGATCGATTTTGCCGAAAAATTATTTTTACATTAAATAATTCGAAAAAAAATTAGAGAGGACGAATTTTTCCAGAACTGTTAAAATATTGTAGAAAGTAGTATTCATATAACTACGTAACTTCAAAATGAACATTAAGCGAAGCCAGTCCGTTCCGGAAACAATCCTAGCATCAGTATTCAACTAAAGAAGCAAATTAAAATTATAAAATAGCTATGATGCATTTAGTACATGCTTCTTCTTATTCTTCTTCTTCATGGCATAGGCAATCAAATGCCTGATCCGTCTTCAAAGTCCTCCAGCCATCGTTTCCTGGGTCTGCCCACCGATCTTCTTCCTTTAGGATGATATTGCATTATTTGTTTAGTAAGTCTGGTATCTGGCATTCTATCGACATGTTCTTTCCAATTTTGTTTAAAATCTTTTAATCTTTTATTTATATTAAAAATTACTAACTCTTCTCTTATGCTCAGTACATTATACAAGCTTCAGTTCCCAGTTACTGTTAAAGAAACTCAAGCCATACGTATCAGAGTTTATCAAAAACTATCAAGCCGAATATCTGAGGAGAAATCAACGTTAAACCAAATAGGCCTTTATTGTCAAATAATTGATATACAAATGTTGGCAACTGAATAAAGTTGTGCATCTGTAAGAGATATGGTAATAAATAAGGACTTCCGAGAACAACTACTTAAAATATTTATCTAAACGAAAAATATAGAATAAAGAATGAATTGAACAATATTTTAAAAGAGTTAATGAACAGAAAGAATCCAAAACGAGGTTACGAGATACAAATTCAGAAACAGAATCAGAGCTGGAAGACAGAACAAGAGGAGGTCGGACAGATTTATGTAGCAGGTACAGGACAAAGTCCTAATACCACGAATAATATGAAGTAAAGTTTTTATTTACGTAGAATTCTCTAAACTATGTTAGAGTAGTGTAGAACCGTAACAAATGTAAAATATTAAGAGAGAAGAAGTCATGGAACTGAATAGAACTGATCCCATGTATCTACTAAAATTTCGAAGAGATAGGAAAGATATTTTGTATTCGGCTGTTTCGTGTTTAAAACCCAAGATGGGCCGTTGTTAGATTTTCTGTTTGTTGCCTATTATAGGTCCTCTTCCCACGCTTCGTCATGATCTTTCTATGTTATCTCTCTGACGACGAATAATCTATGCAGCTGAAAAACACGAAATTATGTATCAAGGGTGGCACTGTATATATTTCATTGGGAAGACGTTATCTACGTACACGTGTATGTATTTTTATTTTTCTGTATGCACATTCCCCGTGGGATAGAAGTCTGTAGTCTAAAAGTAAAATGTGAACTTAAGTATTGTTTCTCTTTGTGTACATAACACAAATTTAAATTGTCAATTTACGTTTATGGTATTTTTAAAACAAGTATTGAAATTTATGTTGTTTAATTTGCAACTTGCAAATGAATTTAATTGATGGCGTTTTAAAAATTTAAAAATGTTAGGGATGTTCAAGAAGTAAATCTGAATAGCTTTAATTTGTGTTTCTTTTATGAAATATTGATTGGTGACATTTAAAAAAGAATTAAAATATTATAAACAAATATGTTCATGTAAGAAGCTTGTGAAACCAATAGCCTATCTAATCTAATCGCTTTGAGACAAACCTCATTTCATTGTGTTTCCTCACGTTTCACTTAGTCTTTTATTTAATTTAAATGTATTATTACTGCCAGACACGTGTTTCTTCCAGATATTTCTGCAACCAACAATAATTTCTGCTCTATTAGAAGTGATCACTTGTTTGTGAATATCTTAATTTGATCATTAATGTAGGCATTTCCTTTTATAACTGAGTTAAACAGAACTATCCTTTATTGCATGAGAAAAATGTGTATTATGTTATTTGTACACTCATTATACTATATTTTGGAGTTTATTAGAAGATTAGTCCTATAAATTAATTACATCCTTTAGAGGTAGCTTCTAGTATCCATCTATCGTAACCGAACTACAATTCAATTTAAGAAGATTGGTCGTTCTAAAAGTGATTTCCTCGTCAGATTACTCTTATTGGAATCTTGTCAGGTAGAACCATAATTATAAGGCTAGCGTATAAAATCGTCTGTCTCGAGTTTTGCAGGTAAATTGACGGCGCTCCAGCGGGCGTTACATTTAGGAAACAGTGAAAATCTTCAGAAATCTACACAATTGAAAGGTTTTTGAAAAAACAACCATAGTCTAAAAACATAAATTTTCAGGTGAAACAAAAACTATCTGGCATGGGTGTTGTTGACATTTCAAATATGAAATTCATCATGCCATTTCTTAAGGTATTGTAGAAACGTGGGAAAACTGAAGTACATATTATATAACTTAAATTGCCTCATAGAAATACGAGTGTAAGTGCTGGTAACTGTGGACAATGGTTTTCTACTAAGAAAAAAATTTCTGTTGTGGCTGAAGTGTGCTTCTCCTTTAATCTTATTTTCTTATTATATCCTGTTTCTTCTCATTTCGTTGCTTACGTTTCTTGCATGGGATTACTTCTACACCTAAAAATGACTTCATAACTAATACAACAATTCACGTGCCAAAATACTGTATTGTTTTCTTAGGTGGCTTTTGCCGCGTGCATAAGATGTTACGAATGGGATATTATTTTGTAAATGCTACCATCATCCTGACTAGACAATGACTCTTTTCATAAAAAAGTCTTTGGATTATGGTTGTTTTATGAAAACCACTGAAAATTTCCACTCCTATAACATAAGTATATGGTGTTCTTTTCTTTCATTAACTAATTCAGTAGATGACCGCTACAATACACTCACCTTATGCTTATTATCTCAAATTTGCATTTTTTTGGACTATGGTCCTTTTTTTCAAAACTCCCTTCAATAAAAAATAAATTATAGAAGTTACACTCTGTTTAAGTTCAGAATAATAAGATCGAATATATATTGGACGCTGAAAGCATCGTCCATTGAGATTCGTTTGTTCAAACTTTACTTAACTTGTATCAATTAACGAATGTAAAACTTTTGTTCTAGACTCTAGGCAGTTAATTTTAACATACTGTTTAAAAAGTGTAAAAGTTGTGGAATGATATTTCTAACTTCTTAATTATTAGTTTTATCATAAAATGTTATTATATACAAAATTATTGGAAATAAATCAAGTAATAGGTACTAGTCTAGTATTTTATAAGTATATATTCATGTCTACAGCGTGTGAAGACAACATTTTAAAATTACATCCTATATTCATTTTTACATTATTCGAACCTGCATTAAATTTTATGTACGAAGAGGAACATACATACAGTATGTATATGTGTGTGCGCGCACGTGTGTGTTTATGTAACTCCTTTCTGAAATCTTAGACATTTTAGTTCTCTATGATTTTGGTATTTTATTACTCCGAATGAATTACCTCACATTTAAACAGACGTATGGTGGGTCTCTCTTGACACAGCGTCACTGGACTTTCACCGATGACAATGCAGGCACTCTATTGACGTTGGACAAATTCTCATCTCCAACCGTGGTTTTCACGCTGAACTTAAGCCGCGTGTTAGACATTGTGTATCTACAACATGACTGACGGCTTGCAAATTTCTGTATATTTAAACTTAAAGCAGTTAATATTAAACTGTAGTACTTCCAATATTAACCCGTATTAGCTTGTGATTCAAACTTCGTTGTCTAATCAAGTTTGATGATTTGATAGAGTAATTTGAAGAATTTTAAATGATTTGAAAAAATAACAGTATAATAATTTAGAATATCACCCTACCATAATTTTCGAATTATAAGCTAGTTGTTCCTTGGTTAGCGCTTTAGTCTTCCATATAAACAGAAAAATACAGAGTGTTCAAGTGAGTGTGTGACAAACATGGAGATAAGATAGGTGGTGTCAAATTAAACAACTTTTACTTATCTTGCGTCGCTCCAGTACGAAGCTACATAACCTTGAAAACAGTTTCACCCATTGTTATTATTAAATTAGTTTTTTCTTGTTTGCAGGGTGGAATGAGTGGAACGAGGAAATAACTAGGTTACTGTTTTGTTGAGGTGACTCTTTTCATCTCTCCTTTATTTACTTCTCAAGTGCGTACATGTTTTCATATAACAAATATACTATACAAATTACAAATGGTTACATGTCAGTACATCTTTACAAAAAGGAAAATGAAAACATTTAAAACTAATAGCAAGTTTAACAACTTTGTAGACAAGTGAATGAATGTTTATACAAAAATACATACGTATTGCTTTTCCTTAGCGTAACCTAATGGTACGTGTAAAACCTAACTAGTAAATACAGTAATGTTTACACAAAGTACTGAAACTCTTTAGTATTACGAACCAAAGAAGGAGATACGTTCAACAGGTTGCTGTAATTACAGATATTTAATACAGAAAATGGATGAGTCAAAACTGTCATGGAAAAACTCGCTGCTTTCAAAGATCTGTAGCTTCGTACTGGAGTGTCACCGGATATTGGTTTATAAGCAAAAATTGTTCCATTTGACACCTCCTATCACATTTAAAATTTGTCACACACAAGAACGCCCTGTATAACTTCTGGACTCATAACCGGCATTCTAAAACTGTAATGCAAAACTCTAAATATAAAAAAATAAAATAAAAACATCTTTTCAGACTTACGTTTTACCACTTTGTGACATATAAATATGATTTCTAAGAATTATTTTCTACCTCACTAGCATTTTAGACCTTTCCGATATTAACCCTTATATACAATGATTGTATTGTCTTGATTTTATAATAGACAATAATCGTATACAAAACACGGAACGTGCTTGCTTAGGTGTGTGTCAAATTCGCTTCCGCTGCCTGTACTTGAAACGCCTATTACATTCTGTCCGGCGTCGTATGTTCACCTCAGATTAATACAAATATACCGATGTCACGGCCCTACTGATCACATGGCATTGGAACGTCATTAATTTTCAGTGTTTAATGTTGATTCAAAATCCTTATATAAATGAGGCCGGAATTTACATCGTCGGAATGGTGATGGTTGTGCTTGTGATTATTTTAAAGCTACCTAAACTAGTTTTTTTGTGTCGTTCCTTAGATCCGCTTCTCGGTAGCTCAGACCACGAGTTCCGTTTGTGTACTTGTGCCGCTGTTCCCAGCAATGAAGTCACAATATCTGGCAGGAGAATAATAAGAATGGTGGGGTCATTTGCCCGCAGCTGTGTAGTCCACGTCTGGGTTAATGCGATGTATCCACAGACACACGTCCGTACTGCTACACTAACATTAGAGACTGTCCCACTTGTAAGTGGAACACTCGAGGTGAGGGAAGTTTGTTGTGTCCGTGTTGGTATGATGACTTTCTCCTCCGCTTTGTCTGTTTCCTTCTTTGTTTATTTAACTCGACTAATTGCTGTCTTGACGTGGGAATGTATCACAGAGGCACCCGCCTTGTTGTTTGAAAATCCGTGCCGTGACATGTTTGAAAATATACGTATTTTTGAATGATGGAGATCCCACCGTGCCGAATGTACATTAAAATAGGCCTAATGTTAATAACGTCGCATGTAACTCGTTTCTTTATGTACTACAAGATAGTGATTTCATTTACATTTAATTTATTTGTGTTTCCTATTCCGAGTCGCTTTCAACAGCAGTTGCTGTTCAGCGGCGGAAAGATAATAGAATGTCATGGTTTCACTAACTCGAAGTGACTTAACCCTAGAACATATAGAAAGCAGTGGCGACCTATTTTTAAAGCGCTTGCATCTACGTTGCCATACTCACAAATCATTTGTCACCACCGGTAGCCTAGTGGTTACCATAGTTTTTTATTTTAGGGCCGTGACATCGGTGTATTTGTATTAGTTTGAAGGTGAACATACGACGCCGGACAGAATGTAGTCGACGTGTTTCAAGTACAGGCAGCGGAAGCGAATTTGACACACATTTAAGCAAGCACGTTCCGTGTTTTGTATACGATTATTGCGTATTATAAAATCAAGACAATATAATCATTGTGTATAAGAGTTAACATCGGCAAGGTCTAAAATGTTAAGGTTGGGAGTAATTGTTGGAAATCATACTTAAATTGTCACAAATGTGGTAAAACATAAGTCTGAAAAGATGTTTTTTTTTATATTTAGAGTTTTTCGTTTTGGAATGCCGAAAACGTATATGGCTTATGACGATATAAGCAAAAAAGGTGTGTGCGAAAATGAACACAGTAATACAAAAAAAACTGTGGTTTCAATACATTATGCAAAATTGCAAGAGTTTTGTCAGATTACAAATGCGATTGTTATAAATTTGATGTAGAAATGGATGATGTGAAATATTTTGCATGTGCGCCCTTGGTTTCAGCCGATGTAGAACGCAGTTTATCCGCATATTACAAGGTTATACCAGCGAATAGGGATTATAAAGAATGGACACTGAGCGAAATTTCCTGTGTTTTGTTTCTCTGTGCGCCAGCGTATAGTTCCACTTTCAAGCGCTAGAGGTTAGTGTAATCGAGCATACGCTAAGATAATAAATGAGAATAGAGTTAAGACACAGGATCCAAACATAGCCTACCTTACTGCATAACCCAGTAACGCTTTGCTTCAAATAAATTCTAGTTAATGGCTTTTCCTTATTTCTCAGTGACAAACTAGTTGTAATAATAATATTTTATATTTCAGATATAATAAATTATATTATAAAATAATATAATATATTATAAAATTAAGTATCGAATTCGTTTAATATTTGTATATAATATAATATAGGCATATGGTTTTACTTCTCGTAAGAGTTTTTGTTTTTCCATTTTCAGTGCTATCACATCATTACATATTTTACATATTTTAATTGTTGGTGGGGTCAACGTCTCAACTGTCATTATAAAGGAACTCTAGAGTCTAGACATTACAGTTAATGACGGATTTATTATTTTATGGATCCAATTTATTTTATTTGAGTACATAATGTACCTATATGTATTAATTATATGTGTTATATTTCCGCTGTGTCGACTGCTAGCTGGTGTGATGTCAGAGCCAACTCTAGGGAGAAAGCAGAATCTCACGCTTTAGCTGGCTTGAAGGTCATTGAAATCAGTCCGGCTACATCAAAGGTACCGACGCAAAGTGTCCATTCTTTATAATCCCTATTCGCTGGTTATACTATCCGACACTCGGCGGTAATTTTCATTGACACTTTGAAAATGAATGTTGTTGTTTATTGCAGCAGGAACCGAAACCAGGCAAACAACATGCAAGAAAAGTAAGGTACAGAATAGATGTGGTAAATAAATTTATGCTCGACCATGCCGAAATAGTAATTATACGCCTGGTAGTAGCCCTTTAATGCACCTCATTAAAGTACACCTATTCATTATAGTTCAGTTGTTCAGCCAATGAGAAATCACCATTGTAGCATTATAAAACCGCAAGTATCGATTATTCTCGGATATGCAATCGAAAGACAACTACCGAAACGTCACGGAAGCTGGAAATCCAATACTGTCGCAGAAGGTTATGTTCTGTTACTATAATAATTAGCGTTAATTGTAAATAATATTCAAATAAATTCAATTTGTCATCTCGTTTTTCAACTGTAAATCAATTTCCAGGTTATAATCAAGATTAATGTTCATGTTATTCTCTAGATTATATCAAGGTCAATGATATTCGTTCCTCGGAAAAAATCAATACTTTCGCGTCTGCGCACATCTCACAATTTAGAAGGTCAGTTCCGCTCCTCACTTAGATAACCATAACATGAATACTTGCGCTCGTTTCATAAACAAACATACTCGCGTCTTAATTACTACCATTATAGGCTCGTTGCATAATGTACTATAATGTAACAGTTAAATATAGCGAAAGCAAAATTGTACGCCATACTCTGAACTCTGAAGATGGCCAATAGCAGGCTGAAACATGTTAACAAGGTAATATAAAATTTAACACAAGAAAGGCACATAATACGTTTTCCGAAATTATTATTGACTTTCCTCACGATTAATTCCACCATAATTAAATTACCTCTTCTTAATTACTTTTATAAGATCATAATATTATATTGACAACGTATATTAACACACTAAATGGGATTCCTGCTCACGATCGTACGCACCTTATCCGTTGTATAATTCGCGGACGTCAATACAACATAAAGTTGTAAAGTATTTTATTATTATTTTATATAGGCCTACAGCCTGATCCGTTTGGAAAACATGATATAAAATCCCTATAAAATTTTATCAGGAATGATACGATAGTAATTTATATATAAAGGGAGAAATGAATATGTTTATAGCGAGAGTTACGGGGTTGCTGCCGAGGGCCTCTGGCCCTAGGGAGCAAGTGACCCAAGGTTTAAACATGAAATTTCGCCAAAAGTTCATACATCATTTTGTGGCGCACTAGCCCGTTGAATACATTAAAACTTTTTTGATAAGAGTTTTAAGTTAGAAATTCGCTTTTTGTTTGTATGACTTGTTTAGCGTGTTTTGTTTTGGTATCTAGGAACTGTGTATACTAGAAAAAAAATACGTAGAATAAAAATTATTCGTGAGGGAGGCCATGCATGATACTATTAAGTTATCAATCTCTGAATTCAATAAACAATGTTCTGTTATGTTGGAAATGATGTCGGGACCTGTTGAACCCGAAATTCCTTCTGAAGTTGTTATTAAAGCCAAACAAGCAGAAGATAAGTTGTTGCCAATTAAATAAATATAAGTAAACAAACAACATTTTTTGGCCCTAGGGTCTATAATAGTACATTATGCAACGAGCCTATAATGGTAGTAATTAAGACGCGAGTATGTCTATGAAACGAGCGCAAGCGAGTTTCATAATTTTCATACGAGCGTCTTAATTACCATTATAGGCAAGTTTCATGCGACTTTTTATACTCGACCATATTTCTAACTTGAAATTATTCATAAGTATTCATATTATTCTTATCTGACTGGGGAGCGGAAGTGACCTTGTGCAATCTCGTAAATTGTGAGATGTGCGCAGACGCGAAAGTATTGCTTTTTTCCGAGGAACAAATATCATTGACCTTGATATAATCTAGAGAGTAAAATGAACATTAATCTTGATATAACCTGGAAATTGATTTAGACATTGAAAAACGATATGACAAATTGAATTTATTTGAATATTATTTACAATTAACGCTAATTATTATAGTAACAGAACATAACCTTCTGCGACAGTATTGGATTTCCAGCCTCCGTGACGTTTCGCTAGTTGTCTTTCGATTGCACATCCGAGAATAATCGATACTTGCTCTTTCATATTGCTTTCTGATTGGTGGACTTTAATGAATAGGTGTATTTTAATGAGGTCCATTAAAGGGCTGCTACCAGGTGTATAATTACTACATTTCGGCACGGTCGAGCATAAACGTTATTTTAGGCCCGCAAAGGTATAATGGGCTGTCTTGCATTCAGAGTTGTGCAGATAAAACCGGCCCGTCTCATTTAATTTGATTTGAAATTATGTTGACTATCCTTTCTTCCACATGTTTAGTTACATTGTTGCTTGTTACATGTATAACTTACAAATTATTTATAAACTGTTCTGTTTGTTATTGCAATGTAGAGAGTTGTTTTATGAATAAGCACATGAGATGAGACGGGTCGTTTTATCTGCCCAACTCTGTGTATCGTATCCAAGGAGAAACTGAGCAATAAAATTATTATGGACTAGTGCCCCACAAAAGTTTCCTATGTTTCCTACGATTTCCTATGTTTTCTTATCATTTATCTTAATGTTTTTTTTTCTTTCCAAGTGTCACAAAATTGCTTTGTTTACTTATTATTCTTTATGAATTGATTAGTAGGCCGATCTATCGAACCCTTATTTAGGGCGGCTTTTGTGTATATTCACAAATTACTTAGTCCAATATAACGTTAAAACACGAGAGTTTTGTATCATTAGTTTTATAAACAATAGAAGTCAGATTGTCATTTAGCAACGACTGAATAAACAAAACGCTGTTTACTGCAGAGCGATTAGCGGTAATGTGTTCCGATTTACGAAATTTGAAAGTGTAACATCAGTTCAACGCCGTTTTAACCGTGAGTATGATGTTCGGTAAGCTCTGAATTACAAGTCGATAAGATTTTTTGTTGTTTAGCTTTAGTCAACTGTCCGAAAACAGGTTTGAACCTCAAAAGTAACACCAATAAGGTATCACTCATGAGGCAACTAAGCCAGGATATAATAAGGTAGGGTGGCCAGTTCCTTTCCCCCTCTATTGCATTATCATAATCTGAAGAAAGTGGATGTCTTTTAACATGCTAACTGGTGGCTATAACTGTATTATCGAAACCAAAGCTGCGTTGGCGCTAGTAGACAGCAAATCCCAGGAAGAGTCTTAACGGCTGTCCACAGAGATAGTTATTCCATACACAACTTATCAACGTTACCTGAAACTTTGCCTTTACCTCCTGCAACGTGTTCAGGCATTACGCAATGTGGATCTCTAGAAGCGGATCACGTATTTTGTTTTTCATATTGCAGTTGCAAAAAAAAAAAAAAATAGCATGGCATAATGTTCCAGCAGGATGGAGCATCACCTCAATTAGGTAAAGACATTCGTGAATAACATTCGACATCACCTGATGAGGTCGTGGTGGTCAATTATATGGCGTTCAAATTCTCCAGACCTGGCGCCACCCGATTTTTTTGTTTGGGACTTGTGAAGAATTATATCTACGCATTGCGACCCAGGGATATTGATGTTCCCAAAACAAAGATTATCTCAGCTTTTGGAAAAAACTACTCCTGAGATGTTACATCACACATGGGAGAAATAAGTCTCACCGACGCGGGTTCGATCCCCGCTTGGGCTGATTACCTGGTTGGGTTTTTTCCGAGGTTTTCCCCAACCGTAAAGTGAAAGCCATGTAATGAATCCTCGGCCTCATCTCGCCAAATACCATCTCGCTATCACCAATCTCATCGACGCTAAATAACCTCGTAGTTGATACAGCGTCGTTAAATAACCAATTAAAAAAAAGTCTACCCATATAGATCGTGTTATATACGCAATAGTTACACGTTGAAGTCTAAAGTGGACAAAACTCTCATCCTTTTAGAACTTATCTACAAGTTCTACTGAAAAATGAAGATTAACAGTTCTCATGTTACAGGGTTTCTATTTTATATCTTCTCAAACGGATCGTCCTGTATATCAATATACAACCGACAAATGACAGGAACTGGCACTGTCTTGGTGAACATACTGTGGAGAAAGAATCTTTAAGAGGAACAGCGTAGCTCTGTTCCGAGACTGGTTTCGGGTTTGGGTTCGAGTCGCGGTTGGGGTTTCCTAGATTTTATTCCACTAAGGTAAATTTTAATTAGGTCTAGTACATTACGAATCTTCGGTCTCATCTTGCTGTCAACAATTCCACTGACAAGATAACAGCACAGTTGTTACAGCATTGGAAAATGAAGGATTAAAATAGTCTTTAATATTAGGTGGTCTTAAAACATTTTTGTTTTCCCTGAGACCGGCCACCAAATATTTTTCATCTACATCACCATGGACTTAGACTTTTGGCTAACATCAATCCAGTTCATGACAGGATTTCATATTGTAGGCACAATCCACTCAGCTAATGAATTCTCATAAAGAGAACCGGAATTCGATATCTGGAAAAATCTAGTGCAGTTCTGGGACAAATTTCTTTCGTGTGTTTTGATTTCCCCGCATTATTACATTCCATTACTGTTGAATTATCATAATGTCATCATTTTAGAGACTCGAAGTAATCTTCGTTTTTAAAAATACTTTTTGGAAAAGTACATGTTTCACATCTGTCCAGTTACTTGAAGAGAAATTAAAAAGAAGATACGAACCATAAACCTGGTCTAAATTACTTCTCACTTGAACTTATCCACAAGAAATGCTAGGTCATGTGTTTATAAAGGTGCATCCTAAGTTTCTTAGAACTGAGTTCTTTGTCTGGAGCCGCAGTGGCTGGGGTGGTTGCTGGGAGATGTGGTAGGTGACCCGGTTATGTGGCAACACAGCAGACTCGGTGACCTCCTTTATATAAACTTCAATACACGATTAGCATTACGAGATAGCAACCAGTCAGGACATTATCTGCATAAAACCGACCCCATTCAAGAATCTGCCGGGAGGGCCCCAGACCGGTAGAAGTCGCCAGTGACCACTTACATCCCACGAGCAAAGTAAGAAGCGGCTGATTTAATTTTATTTTCAGATATGCTGTCTATACATGGAAACGTGATTTTATGAAACACTGTATCAGTTTGCATTACGTGCGCAAGTTTCTTTTCTATGTCTGACCTGTTTAAAAACTTTTATGCAGCTTTGTAAGACAAAATATGGAGAGAGTTCTTTCATAACCACACTGAAAGCCCAGACCTAGCTCACTTAAATTCCTTTGAGTACGTCAGTTTTCTCTGATATTCTCATTCCGACTTCGAACTGTTGCCGTCATTTCAACCATTCAGCAATTCTGAAAGCCTTTCATTTAGAAGGACCGTCAAGTGGATGGCATTCTCACCGTTTTTTGCAGGCAATAGCTACAAACTCGTTGACATAGGTTAGTTATAAGTCTACAACTGACACATTTCGCTATATGGAAGTTAATTTCTGTTCCAATAAGACCAAATATTTTTCATTAAATCGTCATAAAACGATTCGAGCTTCCCAGGTCTTCTAGATTTTTTAGTCAGTTATTTAAAGACTCTGTACCAACTACTAGTTACTTAACGACGATGGGATTAGTGATAGCGAGATGACATTTAGCGAGATTTGGCCGAGGATTCGCCATGGGATTACTTGACATTCGCCTTACAGTTAGAGGAAACTTCGGAAAAGCCCAACCAGGTCATGAACCCAAGCGGAAATCCTACCCAGCTCCGGAAGAGCAGGCAAACGCGCTACCGTCTGAGTGACGCCAGTGACCTTTTTACTCACAGATAGGCCTAAAGCATCTACGTTTTCATTTTGTGCGAGGAAAATGAATTTGAGAGTCTTTGTGCTAAACCGAAACTGATTTCATTATAGCTTACTCTTGGTGAGTCTCCTCGGTGGTCTTGCGGTTACAATTTTGAATCCGGATTCAAACCCGGCCAAGGGTAATGGAGTTCACAGCGCAATAAAATTCTTAGCAAGGGTTTCTCCGGGAGGATATTTAAGCTTGAATCCCGTGTCGTAGATTTACTACCCTGTCCCTGATTTTTACTCTAAATAGCTTCTGCGATTGGAAATTGGGATTGTCGTTACATAAAATATTGCTACTACTACTACTACTACTACTACTGCTACTACTACTACTACTAGTACTGCTGCTGCTGCTACAATATTCTTTACGTAAAAGAACTGATGTTCTATGTTGTCTGTCAAAAACTTTTCTCTGGTGCATTATATTTTGAAACGAAACGAATTTTTTTTTCACTGTACACTTTTACTGATCGTATACATTTTAATGTTCCCTATGTGAGATTTACTGGATGCATTTGAAATGTGGATATGGAGAAGAATGGCGCGTATGATATGGACAGATAAAATAAGAAATGAAGTTATGCTGGAAAGAGTGGGCGAAGAAAGAATGATGCTGAAACTCATCTGGAAGAGAAGAAGAAATTGGTTGAGTCACTAGTTAAGAAGAAACTGCCTACTGAATGATGCAATGGGAGGAATGGTGAACGGAAGAAAAGTTTGAAACGGAAGAAGATATCAGATTTTTAGTTGGTTATTTAACAACGCTGTATTAACTACTAGGTTATTTAGCGTCGATGAAATTGGTGATAGCGAGATGATATTTGGCGAGATGAAGCCGAGGATTCGCCATAGATTATCTTGCATTCACATTACGGTTGGGGAAAACCTCGGAAAAAAACCCAACCAGGTAATCAGCCCAAGCGGGGATCGAACCCGCGCCCGAACGCAACTTCAGACATGCAGGCAAGCGCCCTGACCGACTGAGCCACGCCGGTGGCTAAGATATCAGATGATGGACAATATTAAGGTATAGGGATCATATGGGAGATTAAGAGGAAGGCGGAAAATAGGGAAGATTGGAGAATACTGGTTTGCAGTGAAGGTCCTGCCCTTATGAATGAATGAATGAATGTATGGAATTGCTGAGATGTATTGTGTTTAAATATAAAAGAATGATCTAGTGTAGAATTATTGAAATCGACCCATTCAACCCCACGCTTGGCACAAACACTCGTGCAAAGAGAATTTATATTGTAATTTCACAAGTCTATTATTTGTTGTTGTGAAAATACCTATATGAAAATATTCAGCGTAATTCTAGAAGGGTCATTTATCAATAATGTAACGTCTCTTTGAAGTGAACAGGTCCTTCAGAGAGGAGGAGTTGATAATATGGCAACAATGATGCAATTGTGGAATGTGAATTCAGAAAAAACCTTGATTTTCTCGGGTAGAAGGTGTCTCATAATCGCTTTCCATCACATTACTCTGAAATCATTTTCTTTGTTAATAAGTAGCCAGTAAGGCTCAGGCTGTGTCTTATAAATGAGAAGGTAGACAAGCATACACTACTGTCTTTAAACAACAATTTATATAATAGAACAATAACAGACCTAGTATATCAGAATCAGACTTTTTGGGTATTCCACCTGTGCTGGAATTTAACATTTCCAACTTTTGGGACTATATATCTACTGGTTCCAGCATTAGAGCAAAGCGCATGTAGTTAGTACGTTTTCGAGAACGTGCCGTTAGACGAACAGCTGGAACATGGCCTTTCTAATCCGGCGTTCAATTCCCGAAGAGTCCATACGGAATTTATGGTACTTAAAGATTGTGACGGCGCAGTGTTTCTGAGTGAGACCTCTATAACTCCACCATTTTTTCATTATCATTTATGGATGGTGTGGGTTGTAAATAAAGGCTGGAAAAATGTACGCTTTCTTTGGTTACCTTCACTTTTCAATATGGGTGATAAATGACCAATAATTTTTTCTCGAGCCCTATCATTTAGGAACAAGTTTCTTTTATATACTTATCGTTAATATAGGCCTACAACATGCTGAAGATTTTTAGAGTCCTCGGAGCTGCTGTCAGGATGTCAAAAGAAAGGTAGGAATGGGAAAGGAAGCCTTTAATAGAAAGAGGAGCATTTTTTGCAGATCTTTGAGAAAAGGACTAATGAGTGGCATTGTATGGAGTAGAAACATGGGCATTACGACGAAGTGAAGTGGATTGTGGATATGGAGGAGATTCAGCGTGTAAAATGGAAACAAAATAACAAATGAAACTGTGCTAGAAAGAGAGAGTGAAGAAAGAATAATGCAGAAACTGATCAGGAAGAGAAAAAGAAATTAGCTGAGACACTGTCTAAGGAGAAACTGTCTACTGAAGGATGCACTGGAAGGAATGGTGAACGGGAGAAAATATATGGGTAGAAGAAAATATCAGATGATAGACAACATTAAGATATATGGATCATATGCGAAGACTAAGAGGAACGCTGGGTTTGCTGTAAAAAACCTGCCCTTGGATAGAAAATTATGAATGAATTAACCTCGGTTTTAATGACAAGTATATATAGTAAGCATTAGACAACCTAGAACGAAGGTATTCCGTGGTTTTCCTCAGGCGTAAGACAAATGTCGGGATGAGCCCTATAAGAAATGGGCCACGGACCTATATCCCCTTCCCCATATATATTCCCCTTTATTATAAACGACGTATGCCCTAGTTCAGAACATATAAATTGTCTATTAAATATACGAGGTCACTCAATTAGTCGCAAATTGAAAGGACAGGGACCTCTCAAATTGCAGATTTAGATTTCACGGCGCTTCTTCCGACGGCCTTCACATGCTTTGTCATCGAACAACAGATGACAGCGTCTTGCCATCCTAACGGCAAACACCAGCCAGCTCTTCCTCTTCCCGTTCCGTGATCACTTGATCGAATCTCAGCCCCCCTCGCGTATGTGGTACCTAAGAGGTTACGTCCAATTTCGGCTTCCCCTTCAAAATTTTCTAGAGTTCCTTCAGTGGAGCAGCGTAACCCGGAGTGAGACTAGTGGCCAACAGGCTTGGAGCTCACATATTTAGTTTTGTGCAGCCCCCAACCCCTTGCAAGGACGCGTTTTGCGTACCTTTTAAAATTTTTCCTCCCAATTCTCTTTCGATTTTTCGAACCTAGAACGATGAATTATCACTCATAAAATGATGCGAGAATAGGCCTAATACTGCTATCTTGGATCTGATTATCAACAGTAGACGCAACAGTATATTAACCCATCAACTAGATATACTTACGTAGACCTGCGTACTCCAATGGACATAGCGATGTGACACACTTATTCAAGTCTACGGAAGCTTCGCTAATTACTTCACTTCTTGACTACATTAATTTTGTGTTGTTCTCTTCAGTACATTGCCGCCATTATCGTTCACATCCTTATCCTGAGTCCAACACAATGGAGTTCTTAAGTGTGGAGGAGACCATGCTGAAGTCCACTCATTGTCAGTAAAGAACATCAGAACGGGTCGCGGTAACAGGCACCACACACTCGGAGAACGCATATACAAACATACTTGTATGTGTCCCGAATGGGATTTGAACCCGCAGTTGACCGCATTGCAGGAATTCGACATTGTGTATATTCTGAACGGTTCACCATATTAGCATCATGTTAATAACAGTCCTCCCCTCGTTAGCTTTATGAGCAGGTTTAACTTATCACGTTTGATGCGCTTGTTGCATCTCACAATTTCTCAGCGTTTTGTGCATATGCGAAGAGGAAATACATATTTTGGCCTTAAATATTCATATCAGCCAATGAATTACTAAAATACTACAAAGCAAATTAAGATAAATTATCTTTACGTAACCCTATCCTCAAACTAAAACATGTGTCCAACAACTTTGTTCAGTTCTATGGAATAGGCATATTACTGTACATTCAATCATAGTGTTCTAGCCAAGGGCAGGGCTTTCACTGTAGACCCAGCATTCTCCAGTCTTTTCTATTTTCTGCCTTCCTCTTTGTCTACTCATATGATCCATATATCTTAATGTCGTCTATCATCTGGTATCTTCTTCTGACCTGAACTCTTCTCCCGTTCACCATTCCTTCCAGTGCAGCCTTCAGAAGGCAGTTTCTTCTCGACCAGTGACCCAGCCAATTCCTTTTCCTCTTTGTGATCAGTTTCAGCATCATTCTTTCTTCATCCACTCTTTCCAACACATCTTCATTTCTTATTCTGTCTGTCCACTTCACACGCTTCATTCTTCTCCATATCCACATTTCAAATGCTTCTAGTAGCTTCTCTTCACTTCGTCGTAATGTCCATGTTTCTGCCTCCGTACAGTGCTACACTCCACACAAAGCACTTCACTAGTCTCTTCCTTAGTTCTTTCTCCAGAGGTCCGCAAGAAGACGCTTTTTTTCTATTAAAAACTTCCTTTGCCATTGCTATCCTCCTTTTGACTTCATAGCAGCAGCTCATGTTACTGCTTATAGTACACCCCAAGTATTTGAATCTGTCCACTTGCTCTACTGCCTCATTTAGAATTTGCAAGTTCATCTTCTTTACTTTTCTTCCTATGACCATGGTCTTCGTCTTGTTAGGCATATTACAAACATACAAAATCCATTATATTTAATACGGTGGTACGAATCATTATGAGATGACACATGGTTCAGAAATTGGATTATAAAAAATATACACCAAAAATAAATGCGACAGAATGGATTGTGGAAGAAGATGTGTACTAACAAGAATGGACAGAGTGAGAAACGAGGAAATTCGAAGGCAAATGCAAGCAGATAAAATGTTTTATTTTACATAGAAGAAAAGAGATGACTGTGGTACGGACACGTCAGAAGAGTAGATAGAAACTGGTGGATAAATGAAGTCTCTGAGTGGAATCCTATGAGAAAACGAAAAGAGGACGATAAAGAAGATCATGTAGGGTTAAAGATTATGAGTATGATGACATGAGGATTAAAAGACGGAGAGTGGGAAAATCGGATGGAATGAGAAAGTATGCTTAAGGGCACTATGTAGAGCTGTTTACAGTATTTTCGCGTATAAATATGAATATATAAAATATTTGTTTCCTCTGATTACATCAAACACAGACTAATGTTCTTTGCACCGTGTGATAAACACATTTTGGTGAGTTGTAAGCTGGCCACAGAAACAAATTATCTTTCATTGTTTTAATATAGACATGGCAGAAAGAAGAGTATATTGAAAAAAAGAAAATTTGCGATTGTCAACAGTTAGGTACACCTATTACAAAAAAAAAAAACTTAATATCACACTTTTAAAACATTCCTTCCATTTAAAAAAACATATTATTTGAGAAAATGAGTAGAATAAAAATACTACTTTATCAATTTCACAAGCACAATCTGACAAATCCCCATATTTTCACTATTAGAATTAAATATTTTAGAATAATAGTCCATTTATTTTGAAGAAATATAGAGTTTACATTAACATATAAAATTTCAGCTCTTTATCTTAAGTTGTTTCTGAGTAAATGGTTCCTGAATTTAGAACAACAAAAATTATTAGTTTTAATACTTTTTTTTCTATCATTCCTGCAATAAAACAATGAAAGATAATTTGTTTTGTGGCCAGCTCACAACTCACCAACATTTGTTTAGGAATATTAGTCTGTGTTTGATAGAAACAGAGAAAAAATACTTTATATATTCATATTTATACGCGAAAATACTGTTAACAGCACTACTCAGTATCCTTAAGAGAAGGAAAGCAGCGATAGCTATAAAATCCGAATGATGATGATGATGATGATGATGATGATGATGATGATGATGATGATGATGATGATGATGAAGACGTAAGGATATTGAATTCTGGTGAATCATAATAAAGGAACAATTTAATGTAAATAGAGTCATCCTACTACTGTGAACAATTAGTAGCCTAGTTAATAGAGTTCAGTCGGATCAACGACAAGCTACAGAATTGAAGAGGATAAGTTGATTCTGATAAAAAGTAGGATATTTTTCACTTTAAATTTAATATGTGTTAGGGCAGAAATTCGTTGTATGCTTTAGCGTATTTTGGCACAGAAGGAACTTACAATGCTCACCATCATGTGAGCAGAGACTAACGCTGCATGAATACCAGCACTGTCATTCGTTCGGATCCTACATAGAGCGCGATTGTTTGTCCATTACCAGGATGAAACATTTCAACATTCATTGTATTGTGAAAATGTGACAGAGTTACGAAAATATTTATCTGATAGAAAGTCTACAACTTACTAAATTGAGAGAGTCGTAAACAGTTGAAAAAATATCACCAATAGAGCAAGGTTATGGCAATCGACTTAAACAAAAGAAACAATTTGTAAATTAGTTACCGTATGTATCTCGCTATGATGTAGTCCACAGATCTGTTTGACGGTGTTACATTATTGACCTAAATAGGGCACTCATTTGCAGCAAGACCTCAGAGCCATAATAGGCCGGAAGTATTGAATTAATGGGGAAAATCTATGACCTCAATGGGAATCGAGCCTACGATCTTCCGGCTTACAGTGTTACGTCTTAACCGCGACGCAACTGCGCGTCACAAATGTTGCTGTAATGATTAATTTTAATAATATATTTTTACAACCATCATTGAACATTTTATATTGAAACATAATTTCGTGTTTATCGCCATGTAAGGATTGTACTTCTAAGATAGGTTTTCCAGTTTTAGAATTAATTTTATTTATTTTGCTAATTTGTTAATAATTGTAACATAAAATATAAAAGGCTATAAACAGATAAAACTTTAGCTCATTCCTGAAAGTAGAGGCGGATTCCTGAATTGAAATTAAGAAGTATATAATACAATTTGTCTTATGTCTGCTACACAATAAGAATATATAAATTTAAATTTACAATTTTTCATTATTTATAAAATCCATACATAACTTTTTAAATTTAATACTGGAACTATTAGAATTGACAAGATTATAATATTTAAATATAAATTTGTTATATATTCTTGGCCTAAATTACTATTATGATTAAATATTGTAGCAGTGTTGCATTTTGGTTCAAACAATTTTTAAAGAATTCGTACCTTTTGTGCGAGATTTTTTAGTTTTTGCACCGTGCCATAGATGTAGACGCATTCAATTTTTGAGCTATTTATCAATTCCGTTATCAGGGAAGGCAAGAAAGGAAAGGGGAATCTATTTATTGCAGCCATTACCGGTCCTAAACATGATGAAGCCGATATATGTTGCGCCGAAACGTTGAGTTGGATGTTTCTGCATCTATGACACTATGCAAAAATCCAAAAATTTGGAACCTCGGTGAAAATCGTGAGAGTCTGAGATCATACTAAATATGTCTTATAATGAAATTATGAGTTAAATTGCTCAATTCATATTCTATTTGAGTATCCTCGATCTCATTTACCCGGTGTGTATTAGTTGCATAACAATATTTATGAGTCGCTACAAGTTTCCTTGTACCGCTGTATAACTTACAGTAGTAGGTTAATGGTGGAGTTATACCTAAGTAAGTCTTACTTCAGTCTTAATTCCTTATCAGGAAGGGTTACATTTTTCGCATACATTTAAATAAAAATATGACATTGAAGTTATTAGCAGTATTATCTGACCTCCCTCGTATTTAATGCTTATTATTTTTATGAGTATTTTGCTTAATAACATCCTGTTTGTGTCAGCATCTTTTCTGTCTGTCACATGCCATCGCAAGTTACTGCGTAGTTTCCAAGCAGTTTAGGTGCTTGGTAGGTCGACAGGAAGTACGGACATGGTCATAACAGGTCACATTTTTCTTACACCGAGTTGAAGCTATGAATTAACCTGGCATCATAATGTATGTTGTGTGTTGATGGTTGTAGTCTTTGTTAGAGTTCATATCCCACGCATCATTGTGTGGAGAGCAATTCATCTTTTCGGGGACGTGTACGTTGGAACACGGTACTTGCATTCAAGTTACATCCTGGATAAAGATAATAAAAATTCTTAACTTCGTAAGGTTTCTAGTGACTCATAAGTTCTACGATTTTCTTAAGGTTCCTGTTTTACTTTCAATTCATGGCATGAAAATGTGTGTCGTTGTATTCCTTATCGGTTTCTGGGCGTTGTCTTTAAATATTGTTTCTCTTTCACAACCCACAGATATTCTAGCAACCCTCCTGCTAAGGAATATATTTGAATTTGATAATTTATTTTCTCAGAAACAGTACTAGAAATGTGATATAGGTATGGTGAAACTATCTTACACAGTTTCTTTGACGATCACAAATGCCATCGGACCGACTAGAGATTAAATCTCTGTTATTTTAGTGAAAGGCTGAAAGATCACTAATTCTTACCTCAGAAGCCAGAAGGAAGTAAGTCCAAAATTTCCATTTTGAGATATGCTGAATGAATGTTCCATTTTAATACAGCTTCATGACTTTCTTCCTTTCAATATCTAAATATATGTAAGCAATTCTCCATCCCTATAATTCGGGAGTACCAACATCAAAACAAGCACAAAATACTATATACTTGTATGAATCAACCATAACCTGAATATCCATGTTTTGGCGCTTAGTTCCTTTTGCTTTCTGACGCAAGATTTGAATGAATCTTTGCTGGGTTTAAATTTATGTTACTATTGAATATTCGCTCATTTTATTAGTATTCAATATTGCATAGAGTTTGTATATCGAAATGTCTTAGAAAAATTAACTTTGTAAACATTCCAAATATAGTTAAAATTGAAAAAAAAAAAAAATTTAGCAGACGCAATGGCGTTTTCACGTACATAAATCTTGGAATACTTTATGTCAATTCTAATGAAATGGTAAAATACTTAGAAAATAATGTTGTTAATTGTTTATGATATTGAAATAAATCATATTCATATATACACTTATATTACTCATTAAGCCAAAAATATTAGGCTATAATTTCAACACTCGTGAAACTTTCAGTATCTACTTTCAGATTTTGTTGTTTGTTTACGTAAAGTCAGAAATTAATGTGAACACCAAGTAAATTAACTCTAATGAAGTCTGGAGAATTGTAACAAATACCAGAACAAACTTCCTTGAGAGAAAAATTTATTTTCCATCGAAGTCTTTATGATGAGTAATTTAAGCTCATGAAGAGCTTGAGAAAACCTATTTCGTCACTTTCTCCACGATTTGTAACTACCTGTTCGTGTTTGTTACCGGCGTTGAAATCTCCGTAGAAAATAATACGTGCCTTGGATATCATGGCTTTTGTATCCCTCTCGTAATATAATTAAGGACATAAAGACAAAACTTAGCACAAATTTATTGAGTTTTTAATGTAATTTACTTTTAGTACCATATTTTAGTATTAGTATTATCTGTAATATAAGCTGTAGAGATGATATTTATACACGATCTATGCATATTCTCTCTGCTATGCTACTCATAACTTGGAGAGGATTGCGTTGCAACATAGCAAGTTTAAATTTATTGCCTGATGCAATCATGTCTCAAATTATGTTCTTTAGTTTCGGCCTAAGTTCATGGAAATAAAAACTTATTTTATTACTTGAATGATATTTTAAGATATTTTTGTGTATGAATGATAGCTCGAGATAAAGTTTACACTCCCCCTTCAGTGTATATTGAATCAATAAACAGGTCATTAACAGATCCTGAAAGTGAATATTTTGTTGATAATAAAATGAAGATTGTAATTTATTTCTATAACCTTATTTTATATAACTTATTCTCTATGTTTTACCTGAGTAACTTAAATTCCTTTTAGTGAAATTCGGAGTTAAATTCTTGTCGGAACAATAATTAATGGTTTTACTTTCACTAATGATTTATATGTATATGAACGTAAATTGGGTACAGAGTGAAGTGAATTATCGGTTAAACATAGAATTGAAAGCTTGGATTCTCAACTTGAATACTTTGCGGTTTGTCAGTTTCAAAAGAAATGTCATTTTGTCTATAATTATAATTATAATTTCGATGCTTTGCTTTCTATCTACCTCAGGAGGATGAATATAAATATGATAAAATGTAATTTACAAACATCATATTTTAATATCAGTATATGATTATTCAAATGTATTTACTTTTAATCAATTTATTTAACGACGCTTTGAACTAAAAAGTTAAAGAAAATCGGTGAAATGATAGTGGAATATTCAAATACCGCCTTCCGAGGCCGCTCAAGCGTTAATTTTTCGTTGAATCTTGTCTGAAGCATCTATGTTTGTTCATTATGACTATGCTGTCTTGTCTTATAAACAACTTGAAGTCATAACTGTGATGACAGAATTCGAGGTACTTATGCGAAGTCTTCTTCATCAAGGTCCAGTACAGTGTAGATGTTAATATGTCTCATCTTATTAAATTTAATGAGGAGGTAACTAGAATGACTACACTGGAAATGACGTAGTTCTCACCTTATGTCGATTCCAGCAGGCCTACTCATCTGATTTCTTCCCCATCGTGATGTTATGTAAGCTGTCAATCATATCTCTTTCAGTTTTGGATATTATAGACTATAAATTTAAATTAAAAATTGCTACTTCAAAAAACAGGAGAAAGAAATTATGGTTTAATCGGGAGATGTTATGTGATTCAGTATTGGTCCAATCTCAATTTCTCTCTAATATAGATGGTGAATTTTAATAAGCGTATTTTATACATTTAATGTTTCTCATTTGTATCTTATCTGCAGTCATAATAATAATAAATAGTAATATACGACATTGTTACCAACTTTACCGCAATTAACACTATCATTTTCTGTATGAATGAGACATACTGAAGTGAAGCCATATTTCAAATCGCTGCAATGGAGAACTGAGAAGCTAGCAACCAATTACGACATTGCTGTACTTAATATTCATGTTTATAAGAGCAGAACAGTTCTTGTACGTTTTGAAGTTTGTTTCGTGGATGTGGAAGAGTAGAATAATGCATCCTATTCGTGGAAGGTTGCACTAAAACATAATCGAGTGTCTATCAATTTGTATGAAGTAAAGCGTTCTTGTAATGACATCTATTAACGGAAGTTTAAATATACATGAAAAATATCAATTTAAATTTATTTTCAATAAGGCTGTATTTATTAATAACTATGTTTATTAACTCACATAACTTAAGAGAAATTATTAATGATCAAAATATTTTTCCTCAATTTGTTGACGAACGACATGAGTGTTTTCAACATTGGAATGTTGTTTACCTGTATTTGTCGAATACTCCTGAACTGAGTCAATTTAGCCTATGTTTAAGTATTAGTGGCTATATCCCAAATAAAATTTAATGTTGAGGCCTCGGAAATTGACAGTATAACTCATAGTATGATATTATTTTAGACTTAAATTTACTAAAAATCAACTTTAACGGTTTTTTAAAAATTCTACTCAGGCATTAGTACAATAGTTCTGAAAATATAACAAGTTCATATTTTTAAGAAATATCTTCAAATAATATATATACCTAGAGATAAACAAAACGTACTTCATATAGGGTAAAGGTTGGTAATATTGTGATACGAGTAATATTGTGATAGTTCTTTTTGAGAATTTATTACAATTTTACTGAGCGAGAGAAGGATCGGTTTTGTGCAGAAATTGTTCACGAACATTCCCTTACTACGTTGACGCAAAAAAAAGCGATCTTTCTCTCGCTCAGTAAAATTGTAATAAATTCTCAAAAATAACTATCACAATATTACTCATATCACAATATTACCAACCTTTACCCTATGTATGTAATCAAAAAATTCGAAGACAAATAGTTATTCAGTTATTGAATACTTTCACTCTATATGGGATTTTCACATCATATTTTCAATTTCTTTTTTCCTTTCTCTCTTCTATTTTGTTTCTATTTTTAATAAGGATATGTTTCGTTTCCCTTGTTTATGGTTTATAAATTATGTAAATTGTAAGTCTATTGGGCTTTGTCTGTTATGTTCATAAATAAATAGATAAATAAAAATATGTTTTGGTAGATTATAGCAACACAAGGATTTGCTGACGAGGACGAAACATAATTTTTTAAAAAAGTTGGGTCCTGGGTACAGTATAATGCTAACCGGCAAGCTGAGTTATCTCTATCCAGCGGCTGATTATTATTTAGAAAGAAAGATGGTATCCTGGTTTAGAAAAAATGGTAGTATTTTCTTTGCCTTAAATTTCGGTGTGATTGTAAAGAACACTAATTTCCTAGTGAATGCTGAAATTCTTTTATGGGCGTAAAGCAGTTTCAGGATAATCCTGATTATTTAAATTCCTTCTATTGCCTAGGTTATGGAAGCATGATAACTCTGCCTCCTTAACCCTTTGTGCCTGCAAGGCGTACATGCGGAACAACTTGCTGTGTTTATTCTGCCCACATACCTTTGCTACTGGGATCTCTTGCGACTCGCCTTCTCTGCGTTCTTCATATTGGAGATGGCGCTGACTGAGCCGAACAGGATCTTAGCTGTGACCTGAACGCGTCTCTGTGTAGTCGAACCGCCACTGGCGCCGGTGTACCCTGAAGAGATGCCCTGTCCCTGACCGCCTCCACCGCCCAAGCCTTGTCCCTGGCCATATGAACCGCCACTGCTGTTATTATTGGCATCACTAGACAAGCACGATTTGCAACCTTCCGGCATCTCGCTCGTCCTTCGATTACGATGATCGAGAGGTGTAACCGAAATGGAGAGGCTGCGTCGGTATTTCTAAGAAATACCAGATGGTCTACGTGAGTCCCACATGCGCACACAAGTTCTAAATTAAAAATTCTTCTCAATAACAAATTCCTTATTCACTTACTTGCTTGTCTTCTTTAATGCACAAATTCGGAGCAAAAAGAGTTAAGAAAACTGAGATTTGTGATTCACAGAACTTACGTTTCAGTAAATTTATGGCTTCATGAAAGTGGCACTTTGTTAGTTTTCTTTTTTATAAACATTTCAGGTAGTTATGTTATATATTTTATTTTCAAGTCATAGGTTTTTGGGTCTGTTAAACGCCCTTTAATATGATTTTTAATTTTTTTGTATCAACTTTAATATTACACATGTACATTCAGTTTTCTACTAACACTGCTACCTTAGCATATCAATTACGTAATCAGGTTTTGCATCACCTTTTATATCACAATTGCACCTTCGAAGTTGGCGAAAAGTTCTATAGCTCCATTAAAAAATGTAGTCTCTTTTACTAAAAGTTCAAAACACAAATTTATGATGCTTTACAAGTGGTGTTATACTATATGATATATCGCTAATGGCGCGTACATTTACCATTGTAATATTTTTCTGCCTCACTATATTTACCGTTTCTCAGGAAGCTAAATTTCTTCTGTTTTCCATGTCCTCTGTGAATATATCTTCCTGTCTTGACGTTCGTAGTAGATGGACGTAACCACCAACGTGCAGCTCTTCGTCGAAATGCTCAAATCTTCCAAATGGCCTTTATATCTCGGTCCTTCACTGTAGTAAAGTCATGTGAAAGATGTCAGTCCCTAAACTAAAGGTAGAGACAACCTGGGTTACTACACATTGGCCAACACACTGTCTTCTACTTGGAAAGTTTCAAAAGAGAGACGCAAAGTGGGGGAGACGTTAAAGATCGACTGTCCCACCATACACCACTCAGATATTAGGTTCTACACCTCGAGAGATATCCATTTAATATTTTTTCTATCTTAAGTTCCAGAGAGAGGGATGTTGGAGGGGAGGAGTAATCATCTATGACGGGGGTGTGTGTGATACCTCCCCACTTCGAGCATGAGCTGGAAGTAAGTCAGTGGGACATTGCCTCTCTCTCTTGCTCTCCATGCCACCGCCATGTAGATCCTAAGTTACTCGGTCACAAAAGTAGGGTAAAGTAATGGACATGAATACAAGCCAAACTTTGAGGTGGAGTAAGGTAGATGGAAGGGGAAACAGGAAGGGAGAGGTAGGGGTGTCATTCTCAGGGTCTCAAAGTGGTAGGGGAAGGAATTACGATGCACCTCAATGATTTAACCAATCAGGTAAGTAAAAAAACGTTATTGATGAACATCTTTTTTATTAGCTACAATAAAAGAGAATCTTCGAGTGTTGTAAAGTCACGTCTTTTGTCCGTTACGTTCAGATGAAGGATGACTCATTGTAAACAATATATATGGCAATAATATTTCCAGCGAGAGAATTATTTGTTAAACTCTTGCGGAATAGAAAGAGACTGTCAGTCAACAGAGTTTTCGCAACTCATCACAAAGCGTACGTGAAGTATGAAATGAATATATGAAAGTAGTTTCACGCGTTCCAGATATAGACACTCCCCTGCTTGCCACCATGCTTCGTCGTATCAATAAACACCAACATAGAAGTATAAGAAAGATAGCTAGCATTAAAAATCAGAAATAACACTTTAAATAGTCACATGTTTGCTTCTAGAATTCAATTATGTATCGCAGCAAATTAATTACGTTCAATAAATATTATGGCAGTTTCCCAACTGTAAGTCAAGCAGAAACACTTCTATAAATAAAATCTACAATCCAGCCTTAGCTTCGATTCGTGACGAAAATGGAGATACATAGTATTTTTCTCCCACGGAGACCAAATGCATACGCCTGTATTGTTTGTCCTGTGTTTTATTAAGCAGTGACATACATAGAACCGTACTGAACACATTCTGTAGTAAGTCCCGCTGCTTTCATCGGGTGAGTGGGTGGGTGGGTGGATGGACACGAACAAATGGAAGGATAGATGTATCGAGGATATGTATAGCCTATATGTTTTAGTAGAATAGTAGTAGCAGTAGTAGTGCAGTAATATCGGAGTTTTACCATCATTAATGGTAGGAATAGTAAAAAGGACCAATAGGAAAGTATTAAAAAAATAATTCACACAGTCGTCATTATATTCATGAGCTGCGCTCGGGCGTGGGTTCGATTCCTGCGTGGGTTGTTTACCTGGTTAGGTTTTTACCGAGGTTTTTCCCAACAGTAAAGTGAATGTCATGTAATTACATGGTGAATCCTCGGTCTCGTGTCGCCAAATACCATCTCGCTATCACCAATTACATTGGCGCTAAATAATCTTGTAGTTGGTACAGCGTTATTAAAGAACTAAAAATTCTACATTCACGTTTTGAAAATAGAAAACATTAAGTAAAAAAAAACATTAAGATAAAAATAAAATCAGTCGATTTATTTAATATGTATTCGTTAACAAAAACTATACCTAAGAAATGGAAATTGGCAATAATGCACTCCATTTTGAAGAAACGACAACATATGATTCGATAGTTGTAGGGTTATTAGTCTTTTGAGTACAATGTACAAAATTTATTCTAAAATAAAAGAAGATTGAATGTAATTTGTTGAGCAATAGTTAACTAAGAGTAATGTGGCTTCAGGAAAAACCTATCCTGCTCCGATTGTATATTTGTTTTGGAAGAACTTATAGTATTTAGAAGAGAAGGGAATATAAAATCCACACCTCCACACCCTCTTACCTACCATTTCGTTTTGTTTACCTTTCACTACCTCGAACCCGGAACATGTACCCTTCTCTCTATTTCTCTGCACAGAACATCCTTCTACTCATCATCTTTCGGAATATCGATTCCACGTCTCTGGAATTCTCTCCCTGACTATGTCAGAAACTGTCGGACAATATCAGAATTCAAATTTAAATTAAAAAATCACATTCCAGTTCATGGAATTGCTTGTTAAACACCTGTCAGGTTGCGCAACTTCGGATTAACCCATAACATATAAATATTGTAACTATGTTGTTATAAAATTGGCAATTAATATGTATGTAATGTATTTACTATTATTATTATTATTATTATTATTATTACTATTATCATCATCATCATCAGTTATCACTATCATCATTGCTATCTTTGTTTTCGTTCGTTTTTTCTTGTGTTAGCTCGATGAGACTCTATAGTGTTCTTTTGACTCTGTTGACCCTCTATAGGGCTTTAATTTAATTTGTTTTATTTTCATCAGTGTTTGTATTTTTTGTATTTATGTGTGCTATCAGGTAGGATGGAAGAGAAGGCCTTATGGCCTTAATCCTGTCAGATTAAATAAATAATATTATAACCTATCAACGCAATATTATTTACTGATTACAAGAAAGCATTCGATACCTGGATGTTGATGACGATATTCACATTCCTTGAAATTATGAGCCACCTGACCCATTTCGAACTTACTTCATGGAGAGTATGGGTCTATGATTCATTCACAGTTTTCTACCCAACCGCAGGTCTTTCACTGCAAACACAACATTCTCCAATCTTTCCTATTTTCCGCCTTCCCCTTAATCTCCCCATACGATTCATATATCTGACGTCTTCTTCTGCCCCGAACTTTTTCCCGTTCACCATTCCTTCCAATGCATCCTTCAGTAGGCAGTTTCTTCTTAGCCAGTGAGCCAGCCAATTTCTTTTTGTCTTCCTGATTAGTTTCAGTTACTAGCACAGCTTCAGTTCTTATTCTGTCTGCCCATTTCATACGCTCTATTCTTCTCCATATTCATATTTCAAATGCTTCTAGTCGTTTCTCTTTACTTCGTCGTAGTATCCATGTTTCTTCCCCATACAATGCTGCACTCCACACAAAACACTAACTTCTTCCTTAGTATTTTTTAGAGATCCGCATAAGATGCTCTTTTTTCTATTAAATGCTTCCTTTGGTTACACATATTACATTGGTCTCACCGCTAATAGCATTAACATACGGCTGCGTCTCATAGTGTTGTTACCGTAATCATTTGAAGTTCTGCCATTTTTGTTTCACCACGGATCTGGAACTCGGTGCGGGGAAAGACGCCCGTCAAAGTTTCAGAATTTCTTGTTCACATGTCAGCACAATAAGTAGTCACTTGAGATAGCTCCTACATAAGGCAGATAATAGTCCTTTTCCCAACAGTGCTTGCACCATATTCGTAACCACACTATTCACAACGGCGAACAGACTGGCATCAACTTAAACGTTAACATTACAGCAGAAGATATTAAAGGACTAATGTAAAACAGCAATAGTGAAGGTATAACGAAACCCTTATTACGTAAATACACGCATGTACGCACTCGTTACTCATTGCACTTCAAATACAGCTTTTCAGTGACATAAATTCTAAGTGACGATAAGCGTGTTATTATGGAGTAAGTTAGTTTAAAAAACAATATTTATTTTTTGTATTTCCAGTATAAATATCTTATTCTAACTAGTTACCATGTTATCCAAATATTAATATTTTAAATGTTACTTCTTTTCATTTCTATCGAGAGAAGACTACATTGCAAGCTGACCCTAGGAGAGGAATGTTGTAGCATCATTTACATACTGGATGATGGAGAAAGACGCCGACTAACCTGGAAATGTAACAAACGCCTCATATAATTTTTTATGGTTATACCGGAACAAAACCAATTAGGCATTTTAAATAAATTATTACTAGACCCCTACTTGTCCGTAAACATCCTAACCAGTAGTTTCCTGTTTTTATTTTTAAGATTTATACCATAATTTCATAGAAATCTTCTCTAGTCACTGAGTTCTTTTCGGTAAATGCTATAATTGACACCATAATTTTTTTAATTAAAAAATATATATACCATTTAACTGAGAAGTAATTATATAACGCTATTGTTTAATTCATAAAATAGTAAAATTAATTAATTACCAAAATTATTATCTTTGCTATTGCTGAAGTTTCTGGCTAGAAAACCTATGGACCCGGATTCAGTTCTTGGCAGGAAAGTGGACATTTATTCTGCTTTCAAGAGGACTACTATGTGCGTGTTCTTTATCTAATTTGTCATTTTATCCGTTTTAGTTAGTTATTTAACGACGCTGTATCAACTACTAGGTTATTTAGCGTCGATGAAATTGGTGATAGCGAGATGGTATTTCGCGAGATGAAGTCAAGGATTCCCATAGCTTTATACCTGGCATTAGCATTACGGTTGGGCAAAATGTCGGAAAAAAACCCAAAGAAGAATCGAAACCACGCCCGAGCGCAGCTACGAATCGACAGGCAAACACGCCAGCCAACTGAGCTACGCCAGTAGCTCTCTTGTTATCTTATGCGATGATCTTCGGCCATATTGATATCATGATCATGAGTTCCTAGACCTTTATATCAGTGTTTGATAATATTGGTTCACAACCATGAATGTGTACAATAATAAGCTATAGGCTATGCTCCAATTCTTGAAGGTACAAGAATAAGGAGAGAAATCACCAGTACCACAATAACTAAATATATACTAAATATTTATGGCTTTAGAGGAGCCGGAGGTTCACTGCCGCCCTCACATAAGCCCGCCATCGGTCCCTATCCTGAGTAAGATTAATCCAGTCCCTACTATCATATTCCATCTCCATCAAATCCATTTTAATATTATCCTTCCATTTACATCTCGGCCTCCACAAAGAGTCCCGGCCTCTGGCCTCCCAACTAACACTCTATATGCATTTCTGGATTCGACCATGCGTGCTACATGCCCTGCTCATCTCAAACGTCTGGATTTAATGTTCCTAATAATGTCAGGTGAAGAATACAATGCGTGCAGTTCTGCGTTGTGTAACTTTCTCCATTTTACTGTAAATTTATCCTTCTTAACCCCAAATGTTTTCCGAAGCATCTTATTCTCAAACACTTAACCTCTGTTCCTCTCTCAAAGTGAGAGTCCTAGTTTCACAACCATACAGAACAACCGATAATATAGGCCTAACTGTTTTATAAATTCTGACTTTCAGCTTAATAGTACGTTAACACCTACATTGTATTATAATAATCATTTTTACTGTTTTATTATGAAATATAAAGAGAACATATTCTGACGCTGAAAATAAAAATTCGAGATTTTTACGGAAATGCGAAAGGGTCATTTCGAAACTAAAATGACAATCGAAAAATTTACTTTTCAAAACGATTGTAGAAAAAAGTGTTTTTGTGAACTGTGGGAAATAACAATAGGCCTATACGGTTTCTTATTGAGAATGGAATTGAACTGCGTTTTCCAGAATTCAATATTTGTTCTTTTATCCAGTTATAATTGGTGACCTGGAAGGGGCTCAACGAAGGACCGCCAACATATACAGTATTTAAGAAGCCATTGCAGAATTCACATCGAGAGACAGGAAAACTGGTTGTGAGAAAGCAAATAAAATTGATACATTATGTCACAATTAGCCTGTTAATTTGTCGTAAAAATTGATATTTTGGCCCATTTCATCGTAATCGTTGGATTATACTGTATCAATACTAATTATTATGTCGAAATGGCGTCATAAGAGAAAACATGACTTGTAAAAGTCAAGGAACATACATGCAGAGTATACAGAAAGGAGGTAAATACACGTCTCTCGCCGAGAAAGCTTCAAGCATAATTAAATTATTTGATTAATATACTTGAAGTTTCTGAGAAAGGAGACACTTCCTCTGGGAGAACGGGTTCAGTGTAGCGGTGGCAAGTCCTTAATGTAATAAAAAGGAACCCGGTCCAGCATGGTAGCTGACGTCCCTTCTACGCAGATGCTATCAACATATTTCCAAACATATGATCTACTTACGCCAACGTTTTCAAGTAATCGTTCTTACAAGAATGTAAGCCATTTCCTGTGGTGTTTCCCTGCGAGAATTATATGGCATGAAAATATAAATGTATGAAGCTTTCTCTGGCCAACTTCGAGTTCCAGCCCCGTTCACTTACTAAAAGTTCTATACTTATTGTCGTGATACTATACGTCTTGAGGGCATGTCAGTTTAAGCGTCCTGAATTTGAATTCCCACTCCAGAACATAAATCTTGTGGTATATAAAATCCTGTTACGAACAACATTCTTTAACTCAATCACTGTTATTACTTGTATTTGAGAAATGATCCCGCCTTATCAAGTAGCACAATAAAATAACCTGTGGCATAATATAGGAGTTTAATTTTCAATAACTGAGCTGAACATAATGGTATTTTGTCATTATTAGGGCTAGGAAGTTCATACCAAAGCATAGTTTTCAGGTTAAGTGCAGGTACGCATATAGATCACGCCGCCTCTATTGCACTAGTTGTCTTATGTTTATACTGTACTCTGATCACATAACAACTCAAAAGTACATCAGCAAGTGTTAATGAATGACTTTTGTAACTACAATACAGCAGTATGCACAGTGGAGAAGCACTTTCATTGCGTGCTAACATCCTCAGTGGAGCTGTGCAGTTTAGTGAGCGGTTTTTAAGATGACAGAATTTAAATATTCTATTCACATGAAGTTGAATGCAATACTTCAAGATTTGCTGGAGAAAAAATTTACTGGAAATTATGTATTGTGTAAATATAATCTATAAAACGAATATTAGTTCAGGGACAGTGTCCTACATACATACAATAGGCTACCTTTCTTTAGATGTGTAATACAATTGAGACAAACATTCTACTTCAAAATCTGACTCAAGTAGACATAATTGTATTCTTTATCGACCTACGTATGTATAATGTTGATATGTTTCAATATCCCTTCTGACAATTACCTGCAGCAATCACTCTGCTGCAGTCCAGAAATATGAAAATGACTAATTCCGCGAGATGTGGAAGAATAATTACTGTTCCAATATATATCAATCCGTAGAAGTCCCAATAGTTTGCATAAAAAGATGATATATACAGCAACTGTAAAGGTAGGCTACTTTTACTAGCATCTTTAGGTGTTCATTGTAGTTATCATAATTCCTTACAACACGAAGAATCGTTTTTAGTAGGTTATTTTACGACGCTTTAGCAACATCTTAGGCTATTTAGCGTCTGAATGAGATGAAGGTGATAATGCCGGTGAAATGAGTCCGGGGTCCAGCACCGAAAGTTACCCAGAATTTTCTCATACGAAGAATCGTAATGTAATGATCATTTCATGTATGTTCAATGGCATAAGTAGTTTTCACTTCTCGAACATTAGCCACCGGCGAAGATTAAAAGCTACCAAGAGGGGGTTCTGCCTCTAGATAGCGTGCGTTCGAATCCGCTTAGACTAATATATTACCTTATTAAATAAATTCTTCCGACTGTAGAGGAAATGTCCAGTAATCTTACAGCGAATCTTTTGACTCATCTCGCTATCACATACTTCATCGACGCTAAATAACCGCTCAGTTGATACAACATAGTTAAATGGGTGATTAAAAATAATAAATATTGCGAACCATGGCAAACTTATGATACCATCATCACCATCGTTAAAACAACAATGACAGTAATAGACTGATTATAATATTAATAATTATTATTATAATAGCTTGGATCAAAGGACTGTTTCGGTTACGAAGAAATGAAGCATTTTTCATTCCTTGTTTCCTTTGATGTCCAACGATACAAATTTCGTAACGTTCTTCAATTGACAATAGTGCCTACGAAGTAGAGAGTTTGACGGTTTACCGTCAGCCGCCGACTTAAATCTTTTTCCTCTCACAAATTACGGGCTCAGTTCAGTACCCCTAACGCAAACGAGACAGCAGTTTACATATTAATTTATAAAAATAAAATAAGCATTCACATAGATATTTACTTGCCAAATTTAACCGGTAAACCCTTTACCAAGCATTCTTGGCACCTTTCTAAGAAATTACATAACATTGTGAGTGTAACCAGTCCTCATACGAAAACAGGAGATCAGTGCCAATTTCTGCGTCATGCATCTTGATTAGTTCAACTCACAAAATCGAGGCCTACGTACAGGATCACCGGGTTACAGCTCTTGCACCATGGTCATTTTCCAGCTGTGCGTAGAGAACCGAAAGAAATTTCCATTTGCTATAAAAGACATCGATGCGATTTTTAGGGAAATACTTTAGACCTTATAAATATTATCATAATGTTCTTCGATGAGGACTCTTATGTTAAGGAAGCTCGTATTGTTGTACAACACTCGTCTCACAGAATTTATTAATCAATTTATGTACAGCTGTGCGACTTGGAGCTTTGTCACCAAGGAATCTTTCTTGGAACTTTAACATGCTCGTTATTTCAGCGAATGTGAACCATTATTGTTTGTTGTTTAGTCCGAAGACAGGTCTGAACCTCACAAGTGATACTAACAAGGCACCACTTTATGAGGCAATTAAGCCAGGAGGTAATGGTATAGGGTGGCTAATTTCTTTCTCCCTCCTTTGCATAGATCGCCTATTAACTACATATTACATTAATCAGACGTCAGATTACACAATTATTCTTCCTCTGACACATATCGTCAAGTGAGATGTACTACCTGATAACCGATGTACATATCAGATATTAACCATATAAAACATTATTTGTGGAATATATCTTTTATCCCTTGTGTAAGTATACGAAGTAATACAGTACGTAAGAAATCTTAGACACAACAGAAGTCTAGTCTTCTGGCCTTGATTGTAAGTTAATATAGACGTGTATGGTAAAGCACTTACGGCCGAAATGAACGCCGCGTGGCTGTTTACTTTTTAATGATAATCAATATCAATTTATCTTTAAAACATGTTCCTTCCAATTGGTTCCAGTGAACTTTAGATATACATATTATTTTGGCCTCATTAATGATTTTTTCATGAATAACCAAACACTGATGCTAAAATTTGCATCGCAGATATTAGATCCTTCTTGGGCGTTGTGATTTTAACGTCCATATCTCCTAATCATATGACCGTTCATAAGACTTTTGAATAGGCGAGGTTGGAAGTTGAGATATTTAGTACTGGAAGCTGATTCTTTTGTCAACTTCCCATTATTTTCCTTGGTTTTTGTAAGAAAATACCAACTAGTATTTTTAAAAGTATCGCGATAACCCTTTATAAATCTCTTAGTATAAATCCATCATCTTACCATTATAATGGCACGAATTAATCATTGCAGTTCAAAGCTTAAAAAAACAGAGCTACAAAGGGGGGGAAAAAAGCCAAGTGAACTGAAGAAAACAGACTTTTAAAGCACCTTCAATATGCAACTCATCATCCTCCGTTAGTTTCAGATGATTATTTCTTCATGGATTCCGGCATAATGAGTCTCGGTTCTAGATTTCATTTTTGTTTCAAATTAACGGATCGGAATAATTGGCAGTGAAAATTAAAGAGTTCAATCGGTAAACAAAACTGTTACTGTTTAGAGAGCTTAAATTAAAATCTCAACGACAAAACGGTTCTCCCTTTCTCGGTCACAGAGTCCGTATCAGATTCGAGATCAACCCATTAAATGAAGAATTAATTCCACCAAAAATATTTCATCTTATCACTCGTTTAATGAATAAAGAAGAGATTACTAGACATGAAAATGGGCTCCAGTTTCTCAATTTTCAAATCTGCTTAAAGTCGGTCTATTGTTATGAAAATTAGGGGAGAGTCGGGTAGTATCGGACAGTGAGTTTCTTTCATCAACCACACAATGATAGTACCTGATTGACATGGTTACGTTTCTGTGATGTCGCATACTACCCAACTCTCCCCTAATATATATATATATATATATATATATATATATATATATATATATATATATATATATTGCTGTTGCTTCTCAATCCCATTTCATTGGCATCGGACAGAATACAACAGAACAACTGCACTATCTCAGAATCAGTTACTGTATGAAAGGGGATAATGAAGGCTGCTGCTGCTCTTGTTACTGACCAGACTTCTACGAAGAAAATTAAAAAATATTGTATATATATGACATGGCCATAACTCCAGTATACCTTCTTGCGTGTGTGTTGGGTCCCAAGAAAAAGTAAAGAAATAAACCTTACTGCAGAAAAAAAATCTACTGCACTGAATTTTGCAAGAGAACGCTATCCACGTAGCTAAATCACCACAGTTCCAAGAAGCTTCCTTTGCAGTAGAGGTGACAGGTCGAGTGAGAGACTTTTCGATTGCTGGTAAAATTCATTTTCTGGGAATAATAAGTTAATTAAGTAGTAAAATATCTCTGCAATCGAAAAGTATTGGGAATAAATTTGAATAAGGAACAAAAAAAGTTTCCTTCCCAGGCAGGATTCGAACCACGAAAGTCTTAGTTACCAGTCTATGATGTTCTGGAGTGAACAAGGCTCTGAAATCAGCTACAAGGGTCGGTCCGGTTCCCCCCCCCCCCCCACTACTGTACAGCAATGATATACGTTTTACAAATGCACAAAGTATTTTATACGCCCTGCAAGATCCGACCCGAGTCCTGGGAAGGCGTATCTGTCACACTGCACATCCGACTTGGGTCTTGTCTTATCAAGACTGGAGGGATCTGACTCAGCATCTCTGACTAGACCAGATCTCCGCACCCCGATATGTGGGTCTGTGTTGCGTCTATCGAATGGAGGTCAGTAGCACTCCACGTGCGGGGGTCCCACAGACTGGTCAGCGGTTTGATTGACGATATTTGCATTCCAAGATAAAAAGTTGTAGTTGTTTAGATGCTCTTGGGCACATTATCCATCATGGAGGCATGGGCCCAGTGTTAAACTTTGCGCCACAAGCTATTCGCTTCGGTCCCGTCTTGCTACTGGAACCAATGGGGAGATTTGCCTTTGCCTGACGGCAGCCAGTGCTTGCCTGTTCGATCCGGTTGGCGTGAACTGATTGTTAAGACAAATTATAGAAATAGCTTAATAATTACTTCCATAATGGATGTTCTTGACGTCAGCGGAGATGTAGCAGAGCACAGTCAGTCCACAAACTAGTTCCTCCAAGACTTTTTGGTTTTTACACAGTGTCATAATGCTGAAAATTTCAACGTTCCAAGGCCACATATCGGGGAAGGTGAGACAAGGGAAGCCTATTTGTTGGATATGTTATCATGAGATATTCTCTAGGACTGGATGGACAATATCTCTTGTTTTTGGCGTAAATACGTCTATATGAAAGAGTATAAGTTAAATGACAAAGCCAGCGTAACGTTATGAATGAATGAATGAATGATGAATGGGGAGAGAGGAGGAATTATTATCAATTAAAAGGTACACGATGATAATCACGTTCTTGCAAGGGCTCTTGGGATTCATCTTAACCTTTATGTGAGAGCTTAGCCTAAACGCCGTTTGTCTCAATTGTAAGACATTCATCCTACATGTAACTTATCGGCTTTATCATCAGGAAATAAAGGAAGGAGGATTCTATCTGTTGGATCTATTATTAAGGCTATTCTGCACGAATGGACCAGCAGACAGGGTCCTTATCCGTATCGGGCCTGACGAAGGAAGTGATACATAGTTCCGGATAGATGGATTTTCTGCATCTGTGACACGGTGCAAAATCCCAAAAGCCTCGAACCATGTGTGAACACTAGTGTTGTAAAACTGCGGTCGACTACCATAGAATACGAAATGGCAGTGTATTAATACGGTAGTTTTCCTAGCAGCATTCGCAGAATACAGTGCAACAGTAGATACTCCAAGATTCTGCTAGTCGCATGTATAGTCCGCGTCACCGTTTTTGGCGTGTGTTCTGGATATATAGTGCCCAGTTTGTGAGCATGTTGCTAGTGCAGCTGTGAATGGTACCACTTCCTATACACATCACATCAGCCATTTGCCAGACAGTTGTCAGACTGACTGCGGCAAATGTAAAACATTCGCACTTAACGTTCCCATTACTTATTTCACACGCCAAAAACGGTGACGCAGACTGTACAACAGGCTATGTTATCTATCAATGCTATTAAAAATGACGATATAATAAACTTAAGCAGATTCTGTAACACGAGACTTCTTAGTCTAGCGGTCAGTTTTCCTGACTACAAATCATTAGATACCGGGTTCGATTCTCGTTCTTAGCATGGAAATTTGTCCTTAATGAGACTATTTAATACTTCCACTAGAATTTCTGGAATACGATGTTTAAAGGTTCCAGGAGTTATCTGAGTGCATTTATATAGGAAAAAATACATTAGTGTTTCCTTTTTAAAAATAGGTTTTTCTGGTAGGTATACGTACGATGTTTTTTGAGCTCATAAAGAACTAAAACAGCGGTCATCAGCACAGAGCACCCTCGGGCTAGCGTCTCTTACCCGAGATAAAAGACTGCACTATGGTGCATCCGTGGCTGTTGGCGGATATGCTCTCTCTCTCATTCTGCTGCACGACGCGGCATATTACGTTGCACCACTTACCCTTTACCCATTTCAGCGAGTGCTGGTGACCACTGATCTAAAAGCTAAGTTTCTGTTTGTGAAGGATTTCTGTAGACAGAAGTACCTCAGTGTTGAAGTAAAGGTCCTCAGAATGTGTCATAGGTCTAAGTGTGGAAACTGTACGATACAACTGTACAAGAAGAAAGAGAACATATTTGAAGTGCAGCATATGCCCACGATCTTTCAATCGAATGACTCCAAAAACACTACATAATTACTGATAGAAAAGTTTTGGTGATTGTTTGAGAGAAGTAACACAACTTCTTTGCACACGTCTAGAACTTGTAGCTAAATATCTGTTTCATAACTAGATCTTGGATTTTTAGTCTCGAATAGAATAGGTTGAAACAATTTTATGTAAAAATCCTTAAATGTATGCAACACGAGAAACTCTCGAGCGATGATATTGCCTATAACTAGGTACATTAAAGAACATAATAATATAAGTTTTGCCAAGTTAAGGGTTAAGTCGTTTAGCATATTAACCCTTAACTTGGCAAAACTTCATTCCTCACTCTAGTTTATTAAACCGTGTCGGACTGTAAAGAAAACAACTATCGCAATGTCCATATTTTATATGTTGTACAAAATTATAGTATTGTAAAATTTTAACTTTCCCACCAATTTTTTTCTATTGTTCTGTTAATTTTATAGCATAGCCTATTAACCTGTTGTATCCTATAGGATACTTTCCGAATTTAAGGGTTAATTCGAGGTCTATTCACAACTTATGCATAAGCCCATATTAACATTCACACCAATTACATCACTCATAACCAGCTTAGAGACCTATATGATTATCCTACAAAGGCCATATGATTCTGTAAACCTTAATGAAAATAAAAATACATCGATTCCTATAGACCTACATGCATTCAAGTTTATTTTTCTGACCAGTACTACCAATTCTACAACGATTCCTACCGTAGAATACCTGATTTTCGTATTCTACCAAAACTGGCGTACCAGTAGGCCCTATTCTATAAGGACGAAACTCTAAAAGTATATACTTAATAAAATGTTTGTCACTGTCTAATACAATAAAAATAAAAAATGATATGATCTATTACCTTTTTGTAGTTCCAACAGCTGCCGTATCTAATTATTATAAATGCTGTTGTGAGCGGAATATAATATGGGTGCATATTATTTATTTATTTGTCTGTCTGTCTGTCTGTCTATCTGTCTGTCTGTCCGTCTATCT